>NC_074666.1:31353281-32077031 GCF_029448725.1 Salvelinus fontinalis | reverse complement strand
ATGGGCCCAGAAAAATACCACAGCAGACATGTGGTTGGGGTGTCGCATCACCTGTTGGAGAGACATCAGTGAAGCTAAGGACACAAATCTAATAAAGTTTTTTGAATTTTAAATAATGACACACCATAACACCAACAATGAAAAAATGATGATGCTATGTGGGTTGGTTTATGAGGTGTATAGCACCACCTGATTGCAGAGCAGAGATTACTGTCTCAGACAGACCTTGATGTTGGGGTGCATGTCCATCAGTGTCTTCTTGCTGTGGCCACTGTTTATACCCAGTGCCATCTCCACCTCCTTGTACAGGAGCACACACACTTTGACACCTTGTTCCTGCACAGATAAAAGGATGGATATACACAAAAGGTGGGAAGGAGGAAAGGACCCAGCTAGAACATTTGGCTCCTTGGATGTTGCTGGAAAGTATGTTTTTGGTTTCAAATTGGTTGTGGGAACAAAGCCATAAGTTTCCTGACAGGTAAAACTGAACGTTTTTTTTAAACATTCTGAGAACAGAAGTGAAAATTTTACCCGTTCTGGGATTGTTTATTTTTAAGTTGCAGGGAGGTTGGCAGAAAGCTTTACTCAAGTTCATTGAACGTTTTCCTGGGAGGTTTTATTTTTTTATTCTGAGATCTGAAAATATAGGTTATTTGTAGGTAATTAAATAACATTCTGAGAACATTCTCTAAATGTTGTGAAAGTTTTGTTTTGGTTATTATTGACTAAGAACTAAATTTTTAGGTTATTTAGAGGTTTTTTAATAAATTTCACTGAATGTTTCATTAAGACTCAATAACCCTGCTAGTTTACTTTGGGTTAACTTTTTTTTCTTAGAATGTTCTCTGAATGTCACTAAAGTTTTATTGTGTTTTTTATGGAAGGTTTTCTTCATGTTCAGTTAACGAAATGTAGAGCTTATTGAGAGTAATGGGTACGATACATTTTTCGGAACATTTCCATAATATTGCCAAGAACCTGCATAAAGGAGAACCAACCATACATTCTCTGAATGTTCTGGGAACATCACTTAAGTCACATAATTTTTTAGAACATTCCCAGAATGTGGTAAAAATATGACATAAAATAGAACCACATGGGAACTTGTGTGGTGGAATGATCTGTTAAGTACTGAATTTCCCACAGAAGAACATTGTTTCTTAAATTTCTCTGAACAATTTGAGAACATGGCTTTAAATAGAACCATGAGGAAACCTGTAGGAAATGTTATGCAGAAAGTACTGAAATTCCCACAGAATAACATTGTTTCTTGACATTCTCTGAACTATTTGAGAACATTCCCAATGTCAAACCATTTGGAGAACGTACCTAGAACATTTCCAAAAATGTTATTAAATGTAACCATGTTTGAACTTTTGGAAAACGTTCTGTTAAATGAAATACCAAGTAAATAATGTATTTTTTGTGTGAAGTTCCTTACATGTGCTGAGAATGTTCCAAAGCCAAGCAATTATCCTGCACCATTCCCATAAAGTTGGGGAAGGTTGCATGCAAAATAACCAATAGGATAACTACGCTCTCACCAAGCTCTAACAAATGGTTCTGAGAACATTATGTGCTGGCTGGGAAGGGATTAACCTTCAGTGCTTTCAGAGGAGAGGAGGGAGGATGACAGGTATAAGAGAGACTATAGACATATGTTGTCAGGAGAAAGGTGGGAAGTAAATCCGTACTGCTTTGCGTTTGAGGATCTGGTCCAGGCGCCAGTATGTTCCTGTAGCTGGCCTCTTCAGGAAAACCTCTGGGCTGAGCCTTGGAGGTAGGGAGGGAAATAAATATACACCATGCAATATTAACAATGTACATATTTACACTCTGTCCTGCTGTTTACAGACTAATTAGAAACAAACCTAATAAATGTTGGAAAAAGTGGTCTCCGTTGTTATTGAGAGAGTGAAATCAAATATTTGTTTTGTTTGCTGTATGCTCTAATTTAGCTAACGGCATAGCAGAGCCATGTATACAGTATACCGTATAGGGCTCTGGATAACCACTCTCTGTAATTGACATAAGTGACATGAAACTTGGAACACAGAGTATTCCTACTAGCCATAAAGATATACTGTATAATAATATAACGTTCTATTCTATTTCGATTGTGCTAACTCTGCTCCTCACCACCAGTCTGTGATGAAGATCTCCTCCTTGGCCTGCTCCAGAGCATCAGCCAGGTCAGCAAAGTAGCCACTGCCATTTACATACCTTTAATACAACCAATTCATAAACATAGACATTACATTCAAGTTAAGGGAGCACAAATCTATGGATGTATACAGTATGTACAAATACCATATCATCATCTAATGTGAAGTAATACACACACACACATCTGACCATTTAGTGAGTGTGTTCTCCCGTGGTGGGGCAAAGCCCCCAAAGCGTTGGACCTGGAGGAATTCACAAGGCTCAGCCAGCCTGTTGATCTCATGGCTCCACCAGTGAGCCTGTCTGTAGCTGTTACACTTGATGACCAGATTCCTAAAACACACATACAATGCTCATGTAAGAACACACATACACATATGAGGCAACACAGCGAGGCAATAGGGGAGAGTGGGGTATGTTGAACCAAATAATTATTTGAGCCACCCTAATTGTTTCTAGAAAACCATACACAAAAATAATCATGTGGCCAAATATTTAGGAAGAGTTCATCATTTCATAGAGTCTGTGAAGTAAGAAGCCATATGGGGAAAGTGGTAAGCAAGTTAGGTCCAAAAAACTGATTTTCACAAAGTCAAATGAATTTATTGTGTTATAGGTTTCATGATGCTTGTATCTAAACCAAAGTAGATAGTTTAAATAATGTTTTATACATCAGTTGAGACTATAAGCTAAAATATGAGGTCCTAAACCTAGCATGAAAGTGTATCCTTGTAGCTGTGTGGGCTAATATAGTCAACATATTTGCTTTGGGGTGCCAATGGCCATGGGGTAAGTTGAGCCAATCTCCACCATACCCCATACATTTTATCATCACATTTAGTCAGTTTCGTGCATAATATGCATGGTCTTTTTGCAATGTGTCATGTATGAACTCAAGATGCATATTTTATTGTTACATAGCAGACCTCTTCATGCCCCCTGTATACACACATAAAACAAGCAGGGGTCTAGCTCCCCTTGAGATTCTTGAGAGAGCAGCGAAGGAAGAAGTGAGAAAGGAGGAAGTCCATTTGAGCAGCAGCAAGGGATGAAAAAAATAGACGGAATGACAGAAGAGGTTCAATGACAAAAACCAAAATGAACATGTACCTGTGCGAATGAGGCTATGATAGAGTAGCAGAGGCACACAAGGTCTTATCTGACGACATGGAGTCTGAACTTTCTAAACATATCAAGAATCTTGTGGACCAGTTTCATGGGCTTTGTAGCCTCAAATGCAGAGAACTTGCCTACTAATTGACACATTGAAACATCCCTGTCCCAGACAACTGGTCAAGAAATGGAAGGGTAAGTGATATTGAACAGAAAGATCTATATCTGAATTTAGGCATACATTTAAGATATACAATACACCACATTAATTAATTAAACGTTGACCTATCAGCACCATTACCCACTGTCACAGGACACCATCAACCACATGCCCCAAGGTGACTCAACTTACCCTGTCCCATTCTCAACTTACCCCAAGTTGTGTCAAGAGACCACTTCTTTTGGACAAGCTATGTTTTCAAAACGGTTATGTTTATATGAATTCAGATTATTTCCAGGGATACACAACATCCTGAAATATATGTAGATATCTTTGTTAGAAATATTACTGTATGTGACACGTTCCAGGAATCTATGTGTATGTTGTACGTCACTACTACACAGGAGAGGCATTTTAACGTTTTTATTTTTTATTTTTATTTAAAATAAGTTCTGTGGGAGAAATGCCTTCTCGAACATGTGGACTGTCATTTGCCTTAATAACAAACATGTATGCCATATGTAAATAAATTAAATTTAAAATAATGAATTACAAGCCTAGTTGGTTTGACAACGAAAAAAGGCAGGAACCTTCCTGCTAGCCATGATTGGCTGAGATAATGGATGGGCTGGACATGAGTTCGGATTGGTCTGCCATGTAGCATGCTTCTGTTTATAACACGAGTTGCTCATTATGTGTAGATAATCCTTTCTACCAATGATTTTTTTAAAGATATCATGAAGAACTGAAAAAGTGTTGCTACTGATGAATTTAACAGGCGCTATAGACAAAGATCAGTGGGAAGAAGTTGTGATGGACTACTTAGATTTGATTTTATTTAGTGTGTGTTTACCAGAGATGGTAACGTGAAGAACAACATGACCTGCACCAAAGTCAGAATAGGATATAGAACAAGGACTAGATAAAGTATATTTGTACTAATACTTTTTTCTACTACTTTCACCACTTTTAGACTTAATCTTTGGTTGTTTACTACAATAACTTACTCACTCTGTTAAGTACATGGCCTCACACGTGAACCCTTAAGATGGGTGGGGCTAAGGCTTATACGGGTGATAACGATGCTGAATGGGTGTAGAAAAATAAGAGCTCTCCAGTTGGTGTAACACAACATTTTCTCAAAAGTAGTGTTACACGTTTATCAACTTTCAAAGCAGAATTACTTTCCCATTGTTCCTCTACTGCAGTGTATGATATACAATGTTCTATCTCTGAGTCTCTACTTTTAACCAATGTAAAAAAAAAAAAAAATCAAATTTTGCTATATAGGACTGAATCAAGGAGGTGGGTCACATACTGTATTCCCCTTGACATAGTGATGCGGAATTTAAAAATAAATCTCAATTTACCACACTCTCCTCTACCTGCCTGCACGAATACACACACAGCTAGGGATTGACTCATAAATAAACAATTAGGTATACAAATGTGTACTTCACAAGTGTGATCTGAATTTGAGTGTACACTTTTATGGGTGTCTGCCTACAAATAGATAATAACATTTTGGACACCACTGTGGACTTACCTGTTGAAGTTCTGAATACAGACCCCATACTTGGTATCAGTGTATGCACGGCCCACTTGAACTTTGAACTCTGGGTCAAAGACCAGTACAAAGCAGATGACCCCATTTTCCCGGTTCATATAGAGCAGGAAGGAGTCCTTGACCACCAGCCAGCGCTTTGACCAGCGGAAGCAGAACTGGTGATGACCAATACAGTTCAGCCCCTGGATACGATGACCTCCTGACCTTTTGAAGATGGAACCCTCCCTGAAATACAATGACATCACTCACATTGCTCACACGGACATAGAATTAGTCGCATTAAAATATAGTGAATAACACTCACTCTCACTTTCTCGTATACCATCACACACTCTCATAGACTATTAATATTGCTTACAGGCCTTTGGGTCCAAGCTCACTGACAAAAGAGAGAGCACTGACATCAAGGAATTCCAGCTGGAATCAGAACAAGATAGACATTGATGACAGCACATCCTGACACTGAATGATAATTGGTGTGTGTGTGTGTCATCTTCACTCACCATGCCGTGGAAGTTCTTACAAAAGGAATTCTCCAGGAGGCCATTTAGATATTTTTCAAGGTATTTCTATAACAGAGAAATCAGAAATCAGGACTTATAGCCTACTAGGCCACAGGGGGTTCTGAGAAGAAAAAAAAGTATATATATATATATATATATATATATATATATATATATATATATATATATATATATATATATATATATATACACACACAGTTGAAGTCGGAAGTTTACATACACCTCAGTCACATACATTTAAACTCAGTTTTTCACAATTCCTGACATTTAATCCTAGTAAAAATTCCCTGTCTTAGGTCAGTTAAGATCACCACTTTATTTTAAGAATGTGAAATGTCAGAATAATAGTAGAGAGAATGATTTATTACAGCTTTTATTTCTTTCATCACATTCCCAGTGGGTCAGAAGTTTACATACACTCAATTAGTATTTGGTAGCATTGCCTTTAAATTACTTAACTTGGGTCAAACGTGTCAGGTAGCCTTCCACAAGCTTCCCACAATAAATTGGGTGAATTTTGGCCCATTCCTTCTGACAGAGCTGGTGTAACTGAGTCAGGTTTGTAGGCCTCCTTGCTCGCACACGCTTTTTCAGTTCTGCCCACAAATTTTCTATAGGATTAAGGTCATGGCTTTGTGATGGCCACTCCAATACCTTGACTTTGTTGTCCTTAAGCCATTTTGCCACAACTTTGGAAGTATGCTTGGGGATATTGTCCATTTGGAAGACCCATTAGCGACCAAGCTTTAACTTCCTGACTGATGTCTTGAGATGTTGCTTCAATAGATCCACATATATTTCCGCCCTCATGATGCTATCTATTTTGTGAAGTGCACCAGTCCCTCCTTCAGCAAAGCATACCCACAACATGATGCTGCTACCCCCGTGCTTCACGGTTTGGATGGTGTTCTTCGGCTTGCAAGCCTTCCCCTTTTTCCTCCAAACATAACGATGGTCATTATGGCCAAACAGTTCTATTTTTGTTACATCAGACCAGAGGACATTTCTACAAAAAGTAGGATCTTTGTCCCCATGTGCAGTTGCAAACCGTATGGCTTTTTTTTAATGGCGGTTTTGGAGCAGTGGCTTCTTCCTTGCTGATCGGCCTTTCAGGTTATGTCGGTATAGGACTCGTTCTACTGTGGATATAGATAGTTTTGTACCTGTTTCCTCCAGCATCTTCACAGGGTCCTTTGCTGTTGTTCTGGGATTGATTTGCACTTTTCGCACCAAAGTACGTTCATCTCTCGGAGACAGAACGCTTCTCCTTCCTGAGCGGTATGACGGCTGCGTGGTCCCATGGTGTTTATATTTGCGTACTATTGTTTGTACAGATGAACGTGGTACCTTCAGGCATTTGGAAATTGCACCCAAGGATGAACCAGACTTGTGGAGATCTACAATTTGTTTCTGAGGTCTTGGCTGATTTCTTTTGATTTTCCCATGATGTCAAGCAGAGGCACTGAGTATGAAGGTAGGCCTTGAAATACATCCATAGGTACACCTACAATTGACTCAATGATGTCGGTTAGCCTATCAGAAGCTTCTAAAGCCATGACATAATTTTCTGGAACTTTCCAAGCTGTTTAAAGGCACAGTCAACTTAGTGTATGTAAACTTCTGACCCACTGGAATTGTGATACAGTGAAATATAAGTGAAATAATCTGTCTGTCAACAATTGTTGGAAAAATTACTTGAGTCATGCACAAAGTAGATGTCCTAACCGACTTGGCAAAACTATAGTTTGTCAACAAGAAATTTGCGGAGTGGTTGAAAAACGAGTTTTAATGACGAAGTCAAGGATCGGTAGGATGGTTAGTTTTATGAGGGTATGTTTGGCAGCATGAGTGAGGCTTTGTTGCGAAATAGGAAGCCGATTCTAGATTTCATTTTGGATTGGAGATGCTTAATGTGAGTCTGGAAGGAGAGTTTACAGTCTAACCAGACACCTAGGTATTTGTAGTTGTCCACATATTCTAGGTCAGAACCGTCCAGAGTAGTAATGCTAGTCGGGCGGGAGGGTGCGGGCAGCAACCGGTTGAAGAGCATGCACTTAGTTTTACTAGCATTTAAAAGCAGTTGGAGGCCATGGAAGGAGTGTTGTATGGCGTTGAAGCTCGTTTAGAGGTTTGTTTGCACAGTGTCCAAAGAAGGACAAAATGTATACAGAATGGTGTCGTCTGCGTAGTGGTGAATCAGAGAATCACCAGCAGAAAGAGCGACATCATTGATCTATACAGAGAAAAGAGTCGGCCTGAGAATTGAACCCTGTGGCACCCCCATAGAGACTGCCAGAAGTCCGGACAACAGGCCCTCCGATTTGACACACTGAACTCTATCTGAGAAGTAGTTGGTGAACCAGGCGAGGCAATCATTTGAGAAGCCAAGGCTATTGAGTCTGCCGATAAGAATGCGGGGATTGACAGAGTCGAAAGCCTTGGCCAGGTCCATGAAGACAGCTGCAAAGTACTGTCTTTTATCGATGGCGGTTATGATATCGTTTAGGACCTTGAGCGTGGCTGAGGTGCACCCATGACCAGCTCAGAAACCAGATTGCATAGTGGAGAAGGTACGGTGGGAAGGTACGGTGATCTGTTTATTAACTTGGCTTCGAAGATTTTAGAAAGGCCAGGCAGGATGGATATAGGTCTAACAGTTTGGGTCTAGAGTGTCTTCCCCTTTGAAGAGGGGGATGACCGCGGCAGCTATCCAATCTTTGGGGATCTCAGACGATACGAAAGAGAGGTTGAATTGGCTAATAAAAGGGGTTGCAACAATTTCGGAGGGTGATTTTAGAACGAGAGGGTCCAGATTGTCTAGCCCAGCTGATTTGTAGAGATCCAGATTTTGCAGTTCTTTCAGAACATCAGCTGTCTGGTTTTGGGTGAAGGAGAAGCAGGAGGGAGGGTTTGGGCAAGTTGCGGCAGGGGGTGCTGAGATGTTGGCCAGGGTAGGGGTAGCCCGGTGGAAAGCATGGCCAGCCGTGGAAAAATGCTTATTGAAATGATCGATTGTCGTAGATTTGTCAGTGGTGACATTGTTTCCTATCCTCAGTGCAGTGGGCAGCTGGGAGGAGGTGCTCTTATTCTCCATGGACTTCACAGTGTCCCAAAACGTTTTGGAATTAGTGCTACAGGATGCAAATTTCTGTTTGAAAAAGCTAGCCTTAGCTTTCCTAACTGACTGAGTATATTGGTTCCTGACTTCCCTGAAAAGTTGCATATCGCGGGGGCTATTCGATACTAATGCAGAACGCCACAGGATGTTTTTGTGCTGGTCAAGGGCAGTCAAGTCTGGGGTGAACCAAGGGCTATATCTGTTCTTAGTTCAACATTCTTTGAATGGGGCATGCTTATTTAAGATGGAGAGGAAAGCACTTTTGAAGAGCAACCAGGCACTCTCTACTGACGTGATGAGGTCAATCCTTTCAGGATACCCGGGCCAGATCGATTAGAAAGCCCTGCTGGCTGAAGTGTTTTAGGGAGCGTTTGACAGTAATGAGGGGTGGTCATTTGACCGCGGACCCAGTACGCACGCAGGCAATGATCACTGAGATCCTGGTTGAAGACAGCAGAGGTGTATTTAGAGGCCAGGTTGGTCAGGATGATATCTAAGAGGGTGCCCATGGTTACGGATTTAGGGATATACCTGGTAGGTTCCTTGATGATTTGTGTGAGATTGAGGGCATCTAGCTTAGATTGTAGGACGGCCGGGGTGTTAAGCATGTCCCAGTTTAGGTCACCTAACAGTACAAACTTACATCATTTTACATTTACATTTACATTTGAGTCATTTAGCAGACGCTCTTATCCAGAGCGACTTACATTAGAGTGCATACATTTTATTACATTTTACATACTGAGACAAGGATATCCCTACCGGCCAAACCCTCCCTAACCCGGACGACGCTATGCCAAATTGTGCGTCGCCCCACGGACCTCCCGGTTGTGGCCGGCTGCGACAGAGCCTGGGCGCGAACCCAGCCCAGCCTGGGCGCGAACCCAGAGACTCTGGTGGCGCAGCTAGCACTGCGATGCAGTGCCCTAGACCACTGCGCCACCCGGGAGGCACATCATCATTGGTTAACCAATTTTCAACATAGAACACATCTTATAAAAGGTTTGTCTATTTGTACCTTGAAATACCGTCAGATCTTCAACATTATATTCACTATCATTATCCTAGGATAATTGATCTACCTAAAGCTGTCCATTTGGTCTCCCATCCAGGGTTTAACCAATCCCAGCCCTGCTTAGCTATGACATTTGTCACTACTACCAATGTGTTACCAATGTGCTCCCGAGTGGCGCAGCGGTCTAAGGCAGTGCATCTTAGTGCAAGAGGCGTCACTACAGTCCCTGGTTCGATTCCAGGCTGTATCACATCCGGCTGTGATTGGGAGTCCCGTAGGGTGGTGCACAATTGGCCCAGCGTCGTCCAGGTTTGGCCGGGGTAGGCAGTCATTTTAAATAAGAATTTGTTCTTAAGTGACTTAGTTATGAAAGGTTAAATAAAGATTACATATTTTTTGGAATTATCGGCAGAATTATTATTGAGCGATTAGGGATATGGCGGTCATTACATTCATTACATAAACACATTTAACATCTTCTGGATGCCACGCATAGCCTACAAGCCACTGATGCAGACCTTTGGAACATCTACATTTGAAAAAAGTCTAATAAATACAATATGAAGAAAATGTAGTCTATTTCAGAAGAACAGAAAACATATTCTGCATTGTCCTTATGCTAGGCCCTAATCTAACTATGCCATATGGCTGTGGGCTACACTAGTTCATTTAGCAGACACGATTTGTTTAGAATTCCGTGGCATTATTTTAAAGTATGAAGAATACAAATGAACACAGCTGAATATAATAGAAAGGATATTTTCTCTAAATGATTTGAGGGAGTGCGTACATGCGACTATTCTGTGTTGAGCGGTTAACAAAGAAACAGGTCCTCCTATATGCTTAATTTAGAGTTAATTATGTAACTTTAGTTGTGATAAAAATGTATATGTTTTGATCTTTAATACATTCTAAAGCTGCATGATGCGACTAATGATGATTTAAAAAAAGTTGCATGTAAGGCATGAGCTATGCGTTGTTTTTTTTTGCGCAGGCTGTACACACGTCATCAGTCTCTCATTCACAATTTGACAAGCACTTGATAATGCCTTGAATTTCCCGGCTGCATACCCTTTGCGTGGCCGTAATGCCCCCTAAAAAAAATCCATGCCTTTTGCGGCCAGTGGCCATTGTGCCCTTGGGCTGAATATAATAATTAGAATATCCTTCTCCCGGCTGCGTCCAGAAGCACCTCTCATGGTTCTCAGTCAAGTGATCGGGTCTTTCTCACAGGCTACAAGTGAAGACAGACATATTGGGGATGCAACCGCACGCGTCCTTATCCAATTCAGAGGTGCATATTTAAGATATTGGAAGAACTGTCCACATTTACTTTTTGTCAGCCAACAAGATGAATAGGCCTAACGAACAGCAAAAGCACTAGCCTATGTCAATCTACTATCCCCCATAGTACAAAAGTTTAGTTATTCTATTCTGTCCAAGAATGAAATATTCCATAGTCCGAAAGAACACCATTATCCAAAGTGACCACAAATTTGATTATGCATGTAATCTTTTATTATAAAGGTGCATTTTTATGCTGAAAATGATCTTCCCCAAACTTGAAACTCACGCGCTGCGTATGTATGCCAGTTAGGCTCTACACCCGTTGTAAACCGGATTAATGTGCTTAAATTTGAAGAAGTTATTTGGTCACTTTAGTTGTGATACAAACCTTATGAAAACATATAGTCCAATGTGCTAGGCTACATTAGGTGTGTGACTATGATTTGAAAAAGTCACAAAAATCACACTATTCTTGATTTAATCTTGTCTTTACATATACTCAATAATATATGTGTGAAATTTGTTTTGATTTAGAATGGATCATTATCATGCAGCTATCTCAAAACAGGGGCACCGGAGGGAAAAATACGTCAGCTATGCAATTAAATAGCGAATGGAGGACGCTTTTCCAGTGGTTAATTTTTATGCCAGCCATGTAGGCTATACTCCTGTTTTAAAGAGAAGCAATGTGCTCAATATTAGGAAGGCTGAGAAATAAATATACTAGACCTAGCCTGTAGAAGGCTGATGGGATCCTCCTCTTTTTAATAGAGGCCATCACTCTGTTTTCGCTATTGCATAGCCTATAGAAATGTTGCACAACATGAGCTCATGGGCTCTCATGAAGTGTTTGATTACATTTGCATTGAGGTCCCAGTGATTAGAGGGGCAATAGACTACAGAGTAGCAGGCAGTTAGCAAGTTTGCTAGGCTACTAATGACCATCAGCAGCATCCGAGCTTGGAGAAGCCTAATTACCGTAAATGGTCACATGGAATTTGACTGCCATCGTGACCGCCGGTGTGGCGGTAATACGGTAACAGTCCTATGAGCGATCTCTTAATAATTAAATAGATTCCCTGTTGCTATTGACGTCATTCCAAAGGGTCAGTTTAACAGAGCAAAATAAAATGTAACCATACTTTATAAGTCATATATCATCAATATTTAGGCCTATATAGCATTTGCAAAGTCATCAACAACTATTGTTTCAATTAAACTCAGGGTTCAACTAAAAATATACAAACCATTATAGGCCTAGGGTTTCAAGCTTTGGTTGTTTTTAAATTTTATCTTCAAGTTGTTAATTAATATGTTGGATTCATGTCTCCATCTCAACCAAAAATCTATGTTAAAGAATAGGACTAAATAAAATCAAACTTTAAATCCACTTTAATTAAAGTTTGATTTGATTTAGTCCTATTCTTTAACTTTTTTTGGTTGAGATGGAGACGTGAATACAAAATATAAACTATTAATTTGTAGACAAACTGGAATTAAGCCAGACTAAGTCAGTGGAACAAAAGATATAAACTAATGTAACCATTTTTATTCAACCTTAAAATGAGTAACACACCCATGGCCACATTTTGAGATTACTGAAACTATAAATGTCTTATGTAATCATAGAAGGTGTGCATTGTGCATGTTCAAGATATCATGCAAAATTTGCAGGTCTGTGGAGATATTCACAATAATCTGTCCATAATTTTGCACTACAGCTGTAGGATCACAATTTTTCTGCACGGCAGGAAATGCAAACGTGTAGTATGTTCAAGGTTTAAAAAGGCTTAAATGGTATGTAATTTCCACTTTAAAATGACTTGATTTGCCCTACTGAAAAATGTATCAACCCCTACAAAAAATTCCATTAAATATAATCCACATAATAATTCACATTTCCTGTTGCTGCAAGATTATTTTCTTGCTGTAGCAAACTGGCTCAAATTAAGATCCTACATCTGTATGTACTTTTTATGTAATCTCAACTGCAAACCATGTCATTTAGTTGTGCTATTATATGAAGCACATTTTATTCCCATTTGAACTTTGTTGTGCTTTTCAACGGTTGAAAGCAAAGTTATAACACATTGGGAATTCAACAAACTTCTGTCTGTCTTGAGTGGGTGGGTGCATAAAGGTGGAAATCTCATTGATCAACATCTCAACCAAATATGACCCACATTTCAATGTTGAAATGACATGGTGTGCCCAGTGGAGTGAGCCTTTATGTTAGACTGAGTTATGTGTGGGTCTCTGTCTGCATGTGTACCATGGTGTTTATCAGAGTCTGTCTTTGTGCATACTGTATTCAGTTTGGGTGGGTCAATGAATGTAAGAGTGATACCGGTTTACTGGAGGTTTGTCTCATCCTCTCAGTGCCGTGAAGACTTGGCATCTCCTCTGTCATAGCCCTCAGCTGCGCTCTCTGGGCTGCAAATCTAAAAAGAAATATTTGAATATTCTAAAAATGTTCCTTCTTAAACTCATACAGAAATGAAAACAGGCCTTCACTCTTATTTGAATTGCATCCCCTCTAAACAAATTACTCTCCACTCAGATAATGGGTTGCTTTGCATGTCTGAGCTTTGATTGGTGCTCTGAGTCTGACCTTCCCAGAGGCAGGAAGTGAGCCATCATCTTGTGCTTGTAGAGGTCACGATGCAGCTCCTGGAAGTGCTTGTACTTCCTCTTGACCGTCCAGGTGAACTTGCCATGGGTCAGCTTCACAGTGTACAGAGAGCACACACTGACCTAGCAGAGAATACAGTATATGTCATACACCTACAGTTGAAGTCAGAAGTTTACATACACTTAGGTTGGCGTCATTAAAACTTGTTTTTCAACAACTCCACAAATTTCATGTAAACAAACTATAGTTTTGGCAAGTCGGTTAGGACATCTACTTTGTGCATGACAAGTCATTTTTCCAACAATTGTTGACAGACAGATGATTTCACTTATCATTCACTGTATCACAATTCCAGTGGGTCAGAAGTTTACATACACTAAGTTGACTGTGCCTTTAAACAGCTTGGAAAATTCCAGAAAATGATGTCATGGCTTTAGAAGCTTCTGATAGGCTAATTGACATCCTTTGAGTCAATTAGAAGTGAAGCACGGGGGTAGCAGCATCATGTTGTGGGGATGCTTTGCTGAAGGAGGGACTGGTGCACTTCACAAAATAGATAACATCATGAGGGCGGAAATATATGTGGATCTATTGAAGCAACATCTCAAGACATCAGTCAGGAAGTTAAAGATTGGTCACTAATGGATCTTCCACATGGACAATGACCTCAAGCATACTTCCAAAGTTGTGGCAAAATGGCTTAAGGACAACAAAGTCAAGGTATTGGAGTGGCCATCACAAAGCCCTGACCTTAATCCTATAGAAAATCTGTGGGCAGAACTGAAAAAGCATGTGCGAGCAAGGAGGCCTACAAACCTGACTAAGTTACACCAGCTCTGTCAGAAGAAATGGGCCAAAATTCACCCAATTTATTGTGGGAAGCCTGAAACGTTTGACCCAAGTTAAACAATTTAAAGGCAACGCTACCAAATACTAATTGAGTGTATGTAAACTTCTGACCCACTGGGAACATGATGAAGAAATAACAGCTGAAATAAATCATTCTCTCTACTATTATTCTGACATTTCACATTCTTAAAATAAAGTGGTGATCCTAACTGATCTAAGACAGGGAATTTTTACTAGGATTAAATGTCAGGAATTGTGAAACTGAGTTTAAATGTACACTGCTCAAAAAAATAAAGGGAACACTTAAACAACACAATGTAACTCCAAGTCAATCACACTTCTGTGAAATCAAACTGTCCACTTAGGAAGCAACACTGATTGACAATACATTTCACATGCTGTTGTGCAAATGGAATAGACAAAAGGTGGAAATTATAGGCAATTAGCAAGACACCCCCAAAAAAGGAGTGATTCTGCAGGTGGTGATCACAGACCACTTCTCAGTTCCTATGCTTCCTGGCTGATGTTTTGGTCACTTTTGAATGCTTGCGGTGCTCTCACTCTAGTGGTAGCATGAGACGGAGTCTACAACCCACACAAGTGGCTCAGGTAGTGCAGTTCATCCAGGATGGCACATCAATGCGAGCTATACTAATTGTTGTTTAAGTGTTCCCTTTATTTTTTTGAGCAGTGTATTTGGCTAAGGTGTATGTAAACGTCCAACTTCAACTGTATATACACATTTACAGTTCTCTCTCACACACACACACACACACACACACACACACACACACACACACACACACACACACACACACACACACACACACACACACACACACCTTGGAGCGTGTGGTGTATCTCTCAGTGCTGTCCACTCTGCAGATGACCTGGGTCCCAGGCAATAATACCGGCACACCTGCCTCTTTTACATCCAACAGATGATGGACCACCAGGAAGGGACGCTCTTCTTCTGTGGGGGGGGGGGGGGGGGGGGGGGGGATCCATCATCACAGATTAATAAAACACCACAACTGGAGTCTCTCATCAGTCTGATGTGATGTAAAGGTATTTGGATGGAGGGAATAAAAAAAATGTATAAGCTATATCAACAACTTATATCTGTGTTTCCTCACCTCCTTCCTTCATGAGACCATCTAGCTCTTCCTTGCTTAGCTCATAGTTGTCCGTGATGAAGCGCTTTGTCTTTTGGGTCTCCGCCGCTCCCCCCTCTGGACTGGAAGGGGTTTTGCAGCATGCTGGTGCTGGACTGGCCATGGTGGTCTATCCCTTTTATCACACAGAAAATAAGCACTAAATATGAATCACAGTCCATCATCATAATCTTCAAGACATCTAGCCATGGTGTCCAAAAAGTTAAAAGCACAGGTGTCTCAACATAAGTGTTGTTGAAGTTTGACTAAGTTAGGACTGCTACTGCCAAAATATTTCTTCAGAGGCTACACTGTTTGCAAGATTAGTTGGAGTATTGTTTTTCTCTATGAGAGAGGGGAATGCAAACATGGTTAAATAACTGAGAAACTCTCAAATCTAGCTGGAGTCCCACTACAGGCCAATAGCGGGACTATACAACACTATGACAGAGTCATTTAGACTAATTTCAGGCCTGTGCCAATGAGGCAGAGAACAATTTTTCAGACACATTATGTAGGAAGTACAGTACCGTAAAGGATACATAACACAGCTAAGTAATAAATAATGGGGAGATTGATCTATGAACTAGGAGAAACTGGGGCTTCAAGTGTGTCTAAATATAATCCTGGGACCTCTCAAGTGCCTCAGACACCGCAGTAAGCCAGACAGTTCACACCGATAACACCACAGCAGCAAGCAGGTATAGAGGGACTAGTGTCAACAGCTAAATATCATGTGTGCACAATGACATATGGGTGGGTACTGAGGAGCTGAAGAGGAAAAAAATAAGAGATAACAGCTTTAAACAGCAAATACAGAGAGCAATCACCACAATCATGTGTTGGTGGTGTTTACCTGGTTTATCATCGACAGTGTGATACATAAGAAGCCTGGGACACAATGAGAGAGAAGAAGGGTGTGTGCAAATGCATGTGGGTTGAGGGATCCGATTGGCTGACAAGATTTGTTTCTAGGGCAACCAGGTTCCAGGTGGAACACAATCCAGAGAGAGAGAGAGAGAAAGAAAGAGAGAGAGAGAAAGCATTGGCAGAATGTGCATCACCATCTCCTACAAGTCTCTTACTATGCAGAGTATCATTTCTAAAGAAAATATGTACTTTTTACCCCCATATATTTTCCCAGACAGCCAAAAGTACTAGTTACAATTCGAATGCTCAGGCAGAACAGCAATTCACACACACCTATCAATATAACACATTGTCATCCCTACTGCCTCTGATCTGGCAGACTCACTAAACACAAATACTGCATTTGTAAATTGTCTGAGTGTTGGAGTCCATAAATAAATAAAAACAAAATGTTGCTGTCTGGTTTGCTTAACATAAGGAGTTTGATCTATAGCATTTACTCTTAATTTTACTCAAGTATGACAATTGTTGGCACTGTACTTAAGTACATTTAAAACCAGATAGGACTACTTTTAGACTTTTACTCAAGTAGTATTTTACTGGGTGACTTTCACTTGAGTCATTTTCTATTAAGGTATCTTAACTTTTACTCAAGTATGACAATTGAGTACGTTTCACACAACTGGTGGCTCCATAATTAATGTAAAACAACCAGTACTCCCATGGAACCAAAATCTATGATCAGCCAGATATTTGCTTAATTTATTACACCATAATGAACACTTTCTAAAAAGGTTCTATATTCTAGCTAGTTTGTCATTAAAATGACTGACTAGCTAGAAGATTTCCCTGCTTAAGCCATAATTCTTCATAGCACCTTTATAGCCTATGGAAAGTTTTTGTCATAGCCTCCACTCATCCCAGTTTCACCATTGTAGTTACAGAGTTCCAAAACACTCCAGGGAAAAAACTAAAATCTTGGCATGCGAGCGTAGGAGCAGATTTGGCAATGTGAGACAATAATGAAGGGTCCCGTTGAAATGTCGCATAGGCCCTTTTTAACAGGCCTATTTACGTGTTGTTTAAAACAATTTCTAAATCACGGTAGTTCCCTTTAAAAAGTTAGATCGGGTAATTTGGCAGAGGCGTATGCTACTTACTAAAGCGTCACACAGAAAACATCTGAAAGATGATGGTCAAATTCCAAATAATTCCGTATTGTTGAATCAAAAAATCAATTAACTTCTATCGTTTTTCATTGTAGTTCCTCCGACCTAGTACACTAAACAGTAGTTTTTTTAAGTAAAAGAGAAGAGGGAGACACGCCCGATACCGTACTCACTCTAAATGATGTACGCGTAAATGTTTCTTCCGGCTGCATGGTATGTATGTATTATTCATGAAATCATTCACCGAGACTAGATACTACTGTAGCATAATTAGTCATAAAGGAGTTTCAATATGATACAATAGCGCGCGAAAAGTTGTCCGCATAAACAAATTCATTACTGTATCAACAATGTATACATTTCCCTTACACATGACCTATCCATGATCATAGAAAATGTTGCATTGTGGCTGGCATAGGAGACAGCAGCGCTCCTGTTGTAGCCAGGTTGTCGGTGGTTGTCAGCACACAACATTAGCCTGAATTGCGATTATTCTATTAAAGGTCCAATGCAGCCATTCTTATCTCAATATCAAATTGTTTATTGTTTTCTATTAAAATGGTTAAATATATATATATATATAACTTCTTAGCAAAGAGCAATTTACCAAGCAATTATTTTTCTAGGACTATCTGGGAGTGGGGAGGGGAAAACTGAAAACTAGCTGTTATTGGCAGAGAGGTGTGGAATTTGGAACTCTCTTTCTTATTGGTCTATTAGCAAATTTACCGCCTGGTGTGGACACCAGGCAGGCAAAAACTCCACCCCACCAAAACAGCTCTTTTCAAATAGCTCCTACACTAAAAGTGCATTATCATATTTTTTTTCTCAGTATTATTCCAACCTCATAGTGTGGAAATATATATAAAACACAGGGAAATCATGTTTTTGACTGAACTAGGCCTTTAAGATTTTGAAGTAACAACTACTTTTAACATAAACTCTTTGGGTGGAGACTGCAAATTAGGGTGAACCAGCAGACATTGTCCAGCCATAGTTCTCACATGATGGTCAGTCATTCAAGGTCAGTCAAACTGAGCACACCCTGTACACTCAGTGGAAGTAGTAAATAAAATGTGTTCAACCTGAAAATATTTTTTTTTATCTCAGGTTACATTGTTTTAATATTGTAAATAGAAAAGCAAATTCATATCTAAATAATATGAAGATAAAAAAGCTTTTGTTTAAAGCACATTATTTATTGCCCAAAGAAACATCAAAACATGATCTTAAAGGTGAGTAGCCTATTCTTATGTCACTCAAAAGTTTCATAATTATAGTGGTGTGAAATGTCTCAGACTTGTAGAGCTTACCCCTATAGGCTAGAACCTATGTGTACGTTCACCGTACACACTACACTCACTGATCAGAAACTGTATCACATTAATATGCCTTAAGAACACCTTCAACTTCATTCCCAAAGGTTTTAATAATACTCTAGTTAAACAGAACATTTAAACATTACAGTACTTGACAGTAGTAGACAAAATGAATCAATACAGCCTTACTTGCATGTAAGCTGTTGGTAAGGTCAGGGGTTGAAGAAATATTTACTTTGCCTTTAATATTAAAACTACCTTCAAACTGTTGTGTTGCATGGTAGGATGCCATGCTACTGCTCCATTTAATCCCTGGGAAAGCTGGGTTGTGCTTGGATTCCCATATTATTCTAATCAAGACTTGGACTCAGGCAAGCAGTGTTTTGGAGGTGGTCTGGACCTACCTTGGTTTTTAAATATCAGACAATGTTGAAGACTACCTCAAACTGCCATTTCAAGATTGAATAGCCACATATTGTATGTGCACCCTCTCTACAATGATCCCAAAAGTCTTTCGATAACACATTTATTAGATTTAATTATTACAATATTAATAACATAAAATACTAATAACACTCATTATACAATATTTTTGTTGTTGTCTTAAACAAGTACAACACGGTACTTTCAAGTAATGGTTTGAATCTCAAAAGTTTGTACTGACTCTATGTACCATCCAACACATCCTCTTAATACTAAAACTCAACATATTCAATGTCCATAATGTAAAACCAGGCTGTATCACAACCGGCCGTGATTGGGAGTCCCATAAAGTGGCACACAATTGGCCCAGCATTGTCCGGGTTTGGACTGTGTAGGCCGTCATTGTATATAAGAATTTGTTCTTAACTGACTTGCCTATTCGAATGCTCAGTTAAATAAAGGTTCAAAATAAATGTCAAAATACACAAATTATTATATGCATTGTTGTTCATGATGATTGCATAGATTTGATTTGTGTATGCTAACATCAGCAGCACAGGGGTTTTAAATGTGTAGGATTGTAATTGTATACAAAAAATAAATTATATATCTACATAACATTTTAAAAATGAGGCACAAATTGGACAGAAAGGAAGGCAAGGCCTCAGTTTCTAACTTTTAATTAAGTTTCTGTGTCATTGTGTCATTCTTAGAAATTAAACAGAACAATTCACTTAACCATGAAAATGTATTGTGTGTAAATGAAAGTAACTAGTTAAATCAAATATTCTTACAGTATACGGTCTTCTTACATGGCATTGTATCCATCAGTAAAAACCTGTGTCACATGTACAATGAGTATACCAAACATTAGGAACACTTTCCTAATATTGAGTTGAACACCCCCCTTTTTGCACTCAGAACCACCTCAATTCGTCGGGGCATGGACTCTACAAGGTGTCAAAAGCGTTCCACAGGGATCCTGGCCCATGTTGACTCCAATGGTTGCCACAGTTCTGTCTAGTTGTCTGGATGTCCTTTGGGTGGTGGACCATTCTTGATTTCTTGATACACATGGGAAACCATTGAGCATGAAAAACCCAGCAGCGTTGCAGTTCTTGACACAAACCAGTGTGCCTGACACCTATTACCATACTCTATTCAAAGTCACTTACATTTTTTTTTTTAAATTCACCTTCTGATTGGTACACATACACAATCCGTGTCTCAATTGTCTCAAGGCTTAAAAATACTTATTTAACCTGTCTCATCCCCTTCATCTACACTGATTGAAGTGGATTAACAAGTGACATCAATAAGGGATGATAGCTTTCACCTGGATTCACCTGGTCAGTCTATGTCATGGAAAGAGCAGGTGTTTTGTGTACTCAGTGTACCATACAGTGAGATACAAGAAAGACAAGAATTCTGCAGGGTATAGGGGATCTGCAGCGTCCTCCTAAGGTGGTGTGTAAAGACTAAGGTATGAATAAGGTTGAAGGCAAAAACAGAGATCTAACTTCTTCATTTTGTTCTAACATAACAAAGCCCACAAAAGCCCACAGCAGACTTGTTGAATTAATTTCACAACTGCTTTTCTACAAACTGTTTGAGGTTTTTGGCATTTTCATGTCACAGGCCTTATAAAAAATAAAATGCACACATGTAAATCACACATAACAAGAAATGGTTAAGCTAAAACTCAAAACACAGTATGAAATATTTATCAAAAAGAATGACGTCATATCAAGACGATACCATTTTCAGTCATCTACTGCTAAAAAGACAAACAAATAAGTAAGTAAGAGTAAGAAGTGAATAAATCTTAGCTCTCAATGATATGAAGACAATGAGGATGTGTCCTATAACCTGTGACCAGGTTAAGGGTGGGGGTGGGGGGGCTTGCCTTGCCCTCCTAACTGGGGAGGTATCGTTTGTTTTCCCCAGGGAATGGAAAATCTGGGACGGAGTTGAAATGTCCCGTGAGGAAGATGGCAACCGTTCCGATGGAGAAGAGAGCCATGGCCACCCAGAAACAAACCTTGTCAATCATCTTCCCAATCAATACCCAGCTTTCCATTTCCTATGGGACAGTTAACAGTGAGTCAGAAGGGTGTAGAAGTGGGGACATAATAACCCACAATGTTCTATCAGGATTTCTCTCTCAGCTCATCATGGGCCAGTATTCACAAAGTGTCTCAGAGTAGGCCTTTTAATCATAATTATTTATTTTATCACAAATAAATCTGGATCAGCACTCTTTGTGAATACGGCCTTGAACTGGCTGAATTCAGATTAAATTTACCCCTGATCCCCAGGGTAAAAGCAATACTTACTGATCCAATGTCATTTGCTTGCTTTGTGCTCTCAGTGATAAAGTTGCAAGCATCCACACATTCCTTGATCTCAGGAGCAGCTTGGGCGAGGCTCTTGTACAGGCTGGCTGTGGTGCTCACATCAATACCATCCACTAGAGGGTAGCAGAGACACATCAATACCATCCACTAGAGGGTAGCAGAGACACATCAATACCATCCAGAGGGTAGCAGAGACACATCAATGCCATCCACTAGAGGGTAGCAGAGACACATCAATACCATCCACTAGAGGGTAGCAGAGACACATCAATACCATCCACTAGTGTAGCAGAGACACATCAATACCATCCACTAGAGGGTAGCAGAGACACATCAATACCATCCACTAGTGTAGCAGAGACACATCAATACCATCCACTAGTGTAGCAGAGACACATAGTTACCTAAAGGTACACTGATGATGGACCACAGTGCTAATCTTTATCCCCGCTCCTTTTCCCATTGATTGTGATACTTATTTATAATACCAAATACAAGCAAAATGCTTTATAAAACCAATTCAAATTGAGCCAGACATCTATTCAGAAAAGTGGCTTGCTGGATAATGCACATACATTACACTCCGTATTTATTTGGACAGTGAGGCTAAAACGTTTAATTTAGTTCTATACTCCAGAATTTTGGATTTGAGATCAAATGTTTAATATGAGGCGATAGTACAGAATGTTACCTTTTATTTGAGGGTATTTTCATACATATCTGTTTTACCGTTTAGAAATGAAAGCAGTTTACGTATTTAGTCCCCCGTATTTAATCCCCCAAGTTTAGTATTTGTTTTCATATTCCTAGCACACGATGACTACATCAAGCTTGTGACTCTACAAACTTGTTGGATGCATTTGCAATTTTTTAAGTTTCTGTTTAGGATTATCTTGTGCCCAATAGAAATTAATGGTATATAATGTATTGTGTTATTGTGGAGTCACTTTTATTGTAAATAAGAATATAATATGTTTCTAAACACTTTTAGAATAATGTGGGTCTTACCTTGATTACAGATAATCATTAATGAAATTTACAGATGCACAAAGATACCACCAAAACATGCTAACCTCTCACCATTACCAATAACAGAGGCTCCAACAAAACATGCTAACCTCTCACCATTACCAATAACAGAGGCTACAACAAAACATGCTAACCTCTCACCATTACCAATAACAGGGGAGGTTAGCATTTTCGGGGGGGTATGATATTTATGCTTCTGTAACCTACTCACTCATCATTATTCACAATTCAACCTAATCCAAAACAAAATAAACTGCAAATACATGCAAAAGTTTGTAGAGTCACATGCTTGATGTAGTCATTGCATGCTAGGAATATGGGACCAAATACTAAACTTTTTACTACTTCAATTAATACACTATAAGTGCATTTCTCCAAATAGTTATGACACCTTCAGATGGGGTGACTAGATACATAAAATGTGTTCATTTCTAAATGGTAAAATAGATAAAGTATGTATGAAAATACCCTAAAATAAAAGGTAACATTCTGTACTGTCGCCTCAAATAAACATTCCCCCATGTGCTACCCTTCGCTCCCTACCAGTATCTCTTTCCTTCATCTTACCAAAGGATCGTGTGAGGCCATGCCTCTCTCTCTGCTTGTCAAACATCATCTCGCTGCGTGGTTGTTTTAGCACATACTCCTCCGCTCTCTGCATCAGGCCGAAAGAGCTACGCCGTCGCTCCCTCACTCCATTCACCTCCGCCTCTGCCTCTCCATCATCCACCAGAGGGTCCATACCCAGGAATCGAGGGACAAGCTCCAGGAAGACCTGAACAGAGGAGAGGAAAGGTGGAATAGGTATTAGTTTGGCAAGAAAAAAGTTGAATATTCATTCTGATAAAGTAGCATTTTATCATATCGTATTGTTTCTTAATACAGATGACATTTACTTTGTCCATTCTATGTTTGTTTGGGCTAATGTTACAGGTGCCTTGATTTTGGTTTTGATTTCGAATTACCATGATATTACACAGTTACTGTATACATACGTGTTTGATAGTGTGAGACATGGTGTGGGTATTGGGACTGCGGAGGGAGATGTTGAGCACCACGATTTGGTTGGTGGCGATGAGCGTTGTCACAGACATGACAAAGATCAGGTACCTGGGAAGAGAAGAACAGACAGATGTGGATGGAGAGGGGATTGGGCTCTCTTATGGAGTTACAGAAATACTGTATATGGAGGAAGGCAGTAAGCAAGAGACTGGAGAAATTCTTACTCACTTGCCAATGAGAGGGACATTGAGAGATGTCTCAGGGACCTTCTGAGCAATAAGAAAGAGGAAGACAGTCTGAGCCAGCAGGACAGAGATGGACACAGTCAACTTCTGTCCCCCAGCTGTGAAGGGGACAATGGAGAGTCAGAGGGGTACAGAAGGGAGTGCAGTGCTTTTCCAATCATCATCCTCATAGATGACAACAGGCATATTATATTGTACTCTAGCAATTCCAGACATAACATGAGATTGTTCAAGTGTTTCCAAATGCTTCCAAGTGCTTTAGTTGGGATGCAGAAATCTATTGACATTCTATTGCACAGGCTAACCGAGTCCAACTAAAGTCCAACAGCATACAGTGCATTCTCTAGTTTGAAACTCAAAACCATTAAATCTATGTTGGAGCATTTCTTAAATATAAACAATTTGAAATAATAGTCAATATACAAAGCAACACTAGCAACACTAGCAACACTAGCAACACTAGTAACACTAGCGGACAACTGCTAACTTCAGTTGGTGATGGCATACTGCATCATCTTCCCGTTTCACTAACTCTAAGTTACACTCTTATACCACTGACCCTGTGCAGGTAAGAAGTAGGCCAGTACGACCAGGGAGGAGATAAGTGAGCAGGGCAGAATGATGTTGATGATGTAGAACAGAGGTTTCCTCTGGATGACCAGGTTGAAGGAGATCTCCTGGTACTCCAGGTCATCAGGAGTGTAGCGTGAGTTGATCAGCTTCCTGGCTGGCCGGTGCTTTATGGCCCACTCACCATTCTCTAACAGGTTGGAAACAAAGACACTGGGATGAGTAGAAACCATTTCATTAGGATTGGACCAGTTGACTGGTTGTGTCATTTGTTTGCAGATAGGTGTAGGCCTACAGATTGATTTTGAGGAACTACAAAGTTTCATATACTGTATTTTGGTCACACATACAGGACCAGAGTAGTAGTGGAAAACTATCGAGGGGGGTAGTAGGTTTTGAAATATAATTTTTAAAATCCATAAAAACAAAACATTGCAACATTAGTGTGTGTATACCAGTGAAGGCCTCAGGATCAATGTCCACCCACTCAATGGGCTGTTCAGTCTCCGTGTCAACAGCCAGCATGATTTCCAACTCATTTGCACTGTATGTCTGGGACCTAAAGACTAAAGTGCAGTTCTGGTAGTCAAAGGGGAAGTAGGTGATTTCTATGGCACATGTGCTGCGGTAGATAGCTGGAGGCAGCCAGTACATGTAGCCACTGGAGTAGATTAACACATTGGCATAGTAGGCCACGTCAAACTTGCCATCAATGCTGCAGAGGAGGAGGGAGAGAGGAGAGGGAACAGAGGAGGGGAAGAGAGGAGGTGGAAAGAAAGGGTAGAGAGGGCGATGAAAAGAGTTCAAGAGTCTATTGGTCAAAACATAGCAGTGCCACAGAAGGGCGGAAATCAGAATGAGGAAAAAAGCCAAAGTAAAAAGACGTTGAAAGCCCTCCTCTACTGACTCACTTGTTCTCAAGGACAATGTCAGGAAGCCACACTGTGTTGTAAGGCACACGGATAACCTCGATGCCAAAATACTCAGAGGTGTTCCAGGCCAGGCGAATATCATTCCATTGCTGTGAGAGGGAGCAGAGGGTGTAGGCAGAGTAGAGAGCGTGAGAGGATCAGAGGGAAATAAAAGACACACAGCTAGAAATCAGGTAAAAGTAGGAGAAAAAAAAATGAAATAATCTAGTCACAGACGTATGCAGGAAACACATGATAAACTAATTGAGAAGATACAATATCAAAATAAATGTGGTTAACAATGAGAGAAACACTCACAATCTCAATCCAGACATTAGTCGTGAGAGTCTCTTCCTTTTCGTTCTGTAACAGAGGAGATTACGATGGTCTGATGCAGACATTGTCTATTTTATTTGGGTAGCCTACATAACCTTACAGGAATACATGTGGAGGTGCAGTGAGATTGTGAAAGGGTAGTTGGTAACTGTGGCAGCTCTATGGAATTATGCTGGGCAGTTTGATATGTGATAATACTGTAGTGCACCTAGGGCTGTTGCGGCCACACTGTTGCCACCATACCAGCGGTCACAAGTCAAATTCCACATTACCGTTTAGTCAGGGTAATTAGGCTTCTCCAAGCTATGATGCAGCTGCTGGTCATTAGTAGCCTACCAAACTTGCTAACTGCCTGGTACTCAGCACTATATTGTCACTCTAATCACTTTTGACATCCATTCAAATGTATTCGAAAATCTAATCAAACACTTCCCATGAGCTCATGTTGCGCAACATTTATATAGGCTATGCAATTGCGGGAGAAAACACAGTGATGACCACTAATAAAAAGGATGCCATCAGCTTTCTATAGGCTAGGCCTACCATATTTATTTCTCAACTTTCCAACTACAGATGGCGCCGGGGAGGATGGCTGCCGTTTCATGGGCTCTTAACCAACCGTGCTTTTCTGTTAGTTTTCCGCATTTTTTGTCATTTATTTTGTACATAATGCTGCTGCTACCGTCTGTTATGACCGAAAATAGATTCTGGAAATCAGAACAGCGATTACTCACCTTGAACTGTACGAAGAATTTCTCTTTAATTAATCAGATGATAGGGATTTACTCCAGACACCCGAACAGGCCCTCATCCCCGTCATTCGCAGGAGAAAGAGACTGAAAAGATATCGCGGAAAGAGATCGGGGTGCCTTGTGAGGATCCGCCGATGAGTGGCTAACCTGCCCTTGCCATCCATACTACTGGCCAATGTACAATTACTGGAAAATAAATTGGCCGAACTAAAAGCACAGATATCCTACCAACAGGACATTAAAAACTGTAATATCTTATGTTTCACCAAGTCGTGGCTGAACGACGACATGAATAACATACAGCTGGCATTAAAGTGTCCGGGGACTTTAATGCAGGGAAACTTAAAACCCATTTTACCTAATTTATATCAGCATGTTAAATGTGCAACCATAGGGGAAAAAACTTTAGACCACTTTTACTCCACATACAGAGACGCGTACAAAGCTTTTCCTCGCCCTCCATTTGGCAAATCTGACCATAATTCTATCCTCCTGATTCCTGCTTACAAGCAAAAATTAAAACAGGAAGCACCAGTGACTCGGTCAGTAAAAAAGTGGTCAGATGAAGCAGATGCTAAGCTATAGAACTGTTTTGCTAGCACAGACTGGAATATGTCCCGCGATTTTTTCAGATAGCATTGAGGAGTACACCACATCAGTCACTGGCTTCATCAATAAGTGCATTGATGACGTTGTCCCCACAGTGACTGTACGTACATACCCCAACCAGAAGCCATGGATTAGAGGCAACATCCACACTGAGCTAAAGGGTAGATCTGCCTCTTTCAAGGAGTGGGACTCTAACCCGAAAGCGTATAAGAAATCCCTCCGATGAACCATCAAACAGGCAAAGCGTCAATACAGGACTAAGACCTTTTCAAAATATCATTAGAGTCACATCATGCAGCCTTACAGTGTATTAAAAATCAAAACATATACCCCAACGTTTGTAGAACAACTAAAGTTACATTAATAACTCTAAATTAAGCATATAGGAGAACCTATTTCTTTGTTAACTGCTCAACACAGAATAACAGCATGAGTACACTCCCTCACATAGTTTGGAGAAAATATCCTTTCTATTTTATTCAGGTTTGTTCAATTGTATTCTTCATACTATAAAATAATGTAAAATAATGCCACGGAATTCTAGGCAAATCTTGTCTGCTAAATGAACTAGTGTAGCCCACAGCCTAATGGAATAGCCAGATCAGGACCTAACATAAGGACAACTCAGAGTATGCTATTCTGTTCTTCTGAAATAGACTACATTTTCTTCATATCATGCTTCTTTAGACCTGTCTAAAATAAAAAATAAAATGATTTATTGCGAAGGTGTAGGCTATATTTCATGGATTTATTCGACTTTTTAAAAATGTAGACATTCCAACGGTCTGTGTGTGGAAGCCAGGAGATGATAAATGTGTTTTTGTTAATTAACGGTCAATTACCGTGAGACCGACAGTTATTTGCTTGACAATCACTGGCTGATTAAATTTCGTGACCACCACAGCTCTAAGTGCACCCCGAATGGTTGAAGCACAGGACTGTTTGGTAATGTGTATGGAATGTTGTTGGGTTGCAGCAGGTGTGTAATATGTGTGTGTATAATATGTGTGTGTAATATGTTTGGAATGTGTTGTATGTTGTTATATGGCATTGTTATGTTGCAGCAGTAAGTAAAGTCAAGTTTATTTGCATATGCACAGCAGAGGAGGCTGGTGGAAGGAGCTATAAGAGGACAGGCTCATCGTAACGGCTGGAATGGAATAAATGGAACAGAGTCAAACATGTGCTTTCCATATGTTTGATGTGTTCCATGTATTCCATTCTAGCCTTTACAATGTGCCCCTCCTATAGCTCCTCGTACCAGCCTCCTCTGATGCACAGGATACACAAGGTAAACAGGACAATGAAATGCTTGGTACAATGAAATTCTTATTGATATGCATAATGTGTGTAATGTGTGTGTGTGTACTATGTGTTGTTGGCGTTATACTGCATCAGGTTTGGTTTGTCTCTCACCAAGGAGATGAGGTTGGTGAGGATCAGCTTGACCTGCACCTCCACCTTGTCAGTGGGGTGCGCCGCTGGACGGATGTTCTTGTTGTAGCCTCTGAACAGGTCCCCAATCAGCTTAGACTCCTCATTACAACTCACTGCACAAGGCAGGGAGAAAGAGAGAGAGAGAAAGAGCAAGAGGACACAGCAGATTGCCATGGCAATATATGATGAGATATGGGTGGAGTAAAACCCATAGGGACTACAACACATAACACTTACCATTTCAAACGACCCATAACACTTAAAATGCCAAATGACCTTAAATGATCAGTGACCGATTGCTTTGCTAAAATCACCCATTGAACCCTTTTCAATTGACATGTTTGACATTTAGGTATGTCAACCCTAACACCAAAAGTTGTAACAATGTTTGTGAAAGTTTTCACAGCGCCTATAAAAACATGAACATGACATCTGCCTCACAGGAACAATAATAACAAGCCCATAGAAACACCAAAACAACAGTCGCAGACACATTTGGCATGGAGACGGAGATTAATAGTCAAAACACCGAGAGGTGCCATTGCCAAGAGCCTTGATCCTGGCCATGAGAAAAAACAATCAATATACGCACTTACCTGGTATTGTCACACCCCAGAGTATACCTGCAGTTGCAATCAAACACGTCCAAAATGAGTGCGTTGCCATCGCAAAGTTCATTGCTCTTTACGCACAGTTCCAGATTTGAGTGAAGTACAAATTCAAAGAAAGAGAAAGCGAGAGGTTATTTCCGAATGGCTCGTCGTCTCCCTTATCCCGCTGCCCCTCGTCTCGCTTCTCCAGCTGTCGCTACCCTTGGCTCGGGTTACACACCAACCGGGAAGCGCTAAACTCGGTCTTAAAGTCACACTCGGGTCGTTCATAATAATAATCATTATCATTATTCTATGGGGTAGTTATGACAACACTCCGATTATGAAGAGGACCTTTTCTGCTTGATATGTCAGCGGGTTTCAAACTAGTAATAGCCCACAACGTTCTGAATTTAGGATGGAATGGGATAGTGTCCATTTACAAAGTAGCCTATCTCTGTTTTACAAATATTGCATCTATAGGCCCAATATGCCTAGACCACAGCTGACCACTTCGAAAACGCGCGTGTGTGTGTGTGCGTGTGTGTGTGTGTGTGTGTGTGTGTGTCGACGCTACTGGTGAGCAAAGTGAACAGGTGACGGGGATCCAGTTTGGAAGCCGTTCCATTGCACTGCCCCCACTCTCTACCCGGGGAGGGTATAAATAAATAATGTCTATGCTGTGCTCCTTGCAGTTTGCACTGCGGGGCTCCGGTGAAACGGGAACAATCTCTGGGGGATTGGGGTGGGGTGGGGTGGGGTGGGGTGGGAGGATTTTGTCACGATGACGGCTGGTTATAGACGACAGATAGGACGGGGTCCCGTGAACATGAATTATATACCAGTGTGTGTGTGTGTGTGTGTGTGTGTGTGTGTGTGTGTGTGTGCTCAGATTGGAGACGCCGGATGCGCCTGTTACATTTCGTTGAGTGACCAAACACCAACCAGTGGCAGCAGAGCAGGCGCTGCAGTGACTATGTGCGCAAAATGCCGTGGAGAGATAAGAATCCAATCATCAGCATATCAGCATACAATTGTCGTTGGTATTTGATAACGACGTCAAAAAAATATTATTATAATTAAATTATATTTATACTTTGATTGACCCCACACCCTCTCTCACACACCCCATCTCTCTCTCGCGTGCGCTCATACACGCACGCACGCACGCACACACACACACACACACACACACACATCAACACTTAAGACTTATTCCAATTGGCGTCTTCGGCTAAGTAGTCGGCTAAATTCTTCACATGACCCACCCCTCCTTCCCCACATCCTTCCCCAATGAAAGCCCTTGCTTTCACTTTTCTCTCCACCAACAAATGCACAATTATGCATCCCCATTCTCTCCTGTGCACATTAGTGTGATTAGTCTATAGCTGTGTTCGAATACTCATACTAACCGCACTAACGTAAATTTAGTATGTATGTAGCGGATGTGAAATGGCTAGCTAGTTAGCGGGTGCGCGCTAGTAGCATTTCAATCAGTTACGTCACTTGCTCTGAGACATTAAGTAGGGCTGGCCATCGCTCTGCAAGGACCGCGGCCTTTGTGGAGCGATGGGTAACGATGCTTCGTGGGCGACCGTTGTTAATGTGTGCAGAGGGTCCCTGGTTCGCGCCTGTGTCGGGGCGAGGGGACGACGTAAAGTTACATGTAGTATGCTTATTAGTCACAATATGGATATAGTTAGTATGCCAAAGGTTCCCAGATGTTGTACTGAAGTTTGAAGTATAGAAGCAATGGACACTCTTTCTGTGCTTTTAGGGTCCATAATGCAATGTTTCAGGAAATTGGCATGGCTTCACAACGTTTTCAGATTTGAAGAGAATGGTGGAAAATATGCAGCTGAAGTCCGACGAGAGTGCATACAAATTTGTTGCTTTAACTAATTATGACAGATGTTAAGAAAATGTTCAGCAATGTAATAAAGTAATGACTTTTCAAATAAGTTAGGTTACATGTTATGTTGGCTGACAATGTGTTAGCTACGCTATCCTTACAAACTGCATTGCATATCATTACAGCAGTAATGTACCGGGCATGTTAGCTACCCCTATCCACCCCAGTCATAGACTGTTCTCTCTACTACCTCATGGCAAGCGGTACCGGAGTGCCAAGTCTAGGACAAAAAGGCTTTACAACAGTTTTTACCCCCAAGCCATAAGACTCTTGAACAGGTAATCAAATGGCTACCTGGACTATTTGCATTGTGTGCCCCCCCCCCCCCAGTCCCCCCCAACCCCCCCTTTTACGCTATTGCTACTCTCTGTTTATCATATATGCATATTCAGTTTAACTATTCATACTACCTCAATTGGGCCGACCAACCAGTGCTCCCTCACTTTGGCTAACTGGTCTATCTGCATTGTGTCCCTCCACCCTCCACCCACCACCCGCCAACCCCTCTTTTACGCTACGGCTACTCTCCGTTCATCATATATGCATAGTCACTTTAACCATATCTACATGTACATACTACCTCAATCAGCCTGACTAACCGGTGTCTGTATGTAACCTTGCTACTTTTATAGCTTCACTACTGTATATAGCCTGTCTTTTTACTGTTGTTTTATTTCTTTACTTTCCTATTGTTCACCTAACGCCTTTTTTGCACTATTGGTTAGAGCCTGTAAGTAAGCATTTCACTGTAAGGTCTACACCTGTTGTATTTCGGCGCATGTGACAAATAAACCTTGATTTGATTTGAGATGTATACAGAATGGTGTCGTCTGCGTAGAGGTAGATCAAATAATCACCAGCAGCAACAGCGACATCATTGATGTATACAGAGAAGAGAGTCGGCCCGAGAATTGAACCGTGTGGCACCCCCATAGAGACTGCCAGAGGTACGGACAACAGGCCCTCCGATTTGACACACGGACTCTATCAGAGAAGTAGTTGGTGAACCAGGCCATGCAGTCATTTGAGAAACCAAGGCTGTTGAGTCTGCCGATAAGAATGTGGTGATTGACAGAGTCGAAAGCCTTGGCCAAGTCGATGAATACGGCTGCATAGTATTGTCTCTTATCGATGGCGGTTATGATATCATTTAGGACCTTGAGCGTGGTTGAGGTGCACCCATGACCAGCTCTGAAACCAGATTGCATAGCGGAGAAGGTACGGTGGGATTCGAAATTGTCGGTGATCTGTTTGTTAATTTGGCTTTCGAAGACCTTGGAAAGGCAGGGTAGGATAGATATAGGTCTGTAACAGTTTGGGTCTAGAGTGTCTCATCCTTTGAAGAGGGGGATGACCGCGGCAGCTTTCCAATCTTTGGGAATCTCAGACGATACGAAAGAGAGGTTAAACAGGTTAGTAATAGGGGTTGCAACAATTTCGGCAGATCATTTTAGAAAGAGAGGGTCCAGATTGTCTAGCCCGGTTGATTTGTAGGGGTCCAGATTTTGCAGGTCTTTCAGAACATCAGCTATCTGGATTTGGGTGAAGGAGAAATGGGGGAGGCTTGGGCGAGTTGCTGTGGGTTGTGCAGTGCTGTTGACCGGGGTAGGGGTCATTTTTTGAATGGGGCATGCTTATTTAAGATGGTGAGGAAGGCACTTTTAAAGAATAACCAGGCATCCTCTACTGACGAGATGAGTTCAATATCCTTCCAGGATACCCGGGTAGGGTCGATTAGAAAGGCCTGCTCGCTGAAGTGTTTTAGGGAGCGTTTGACAGTGATGAGGGGTGGTCGTTCGACCGCAGACCCATTACGGATGCAGGCAATGAGGCAGTGATCGCTGAGATCTTGGTTGAAGACAGCAGATGTGTATTTGGAGGGCAAGTTGGTTAGGATGATATCTATGAGGCTGCCCGTGTTTACGGATTTGGGGTTGTACCTGGTAGGTTCATTGATCATTTGTGTGAGATTGAGGGCATCGGGCTTAGATTGTAGGATGGCCAGGGTGTTAAGCATGTCCCAGTTTAGGTCACCTAGCAGCATGAGCTCTGAAGATAGATGGGGGGCAATCAATTCACATATGGTGTCCAGGGCACAGCTAGGTGCAGAGGGTGATCTATAGCAAGTGGCAACGGTGAGAGACTTGTTTTTGGAAAGGTGGATTTTTAAAAGTAGAAGCTCAAATTGTTTGGGTACTGACCTGGATGGTAAGACAGAACTCTGCAGGCTATCTCTGCAGTAGATTGCAACTTCACCCCCTTTGGCAGTTCTATCTTGTCGGAAAATGTTATAGTTAGGGATGGAAATTTCAGGGTTTTTGGTGGTCTTCCTAAAGCAGTGATTGTGCTAAAGCAGTGAATAAAACAAACTTAGGGAGGAGGCTTAACATGCATGAAACCAAGGCTTTTACGGTTACAGAAGTCAACAAATGAGAGCACCTGGGGAATAGGAGTGGAGCTAGGCACTGCAGGGCCTGGATTAACCTCTACATCACCAGAGGAACAGAGGAGGAGTATGATAAGGGTACGGCTAAAGGCTATAAGAACTGGTCGTCTAGTACGTTCGGAACAGAGAGTAAAAGGAGCAGGTTTCTGGGCACGGTAGAATAGATTCAAGTCATAATGTACAGACAAATGTATGGTAGGATGTGAATACAGTGGAGGTAAACCTAGGCAGTGAGTGACGATGAGAGAGATGTTGTCTCTAGAAACATAATTTAAACCAGGTGATGTCACCGCATGTATGGGAGGTGGAACTAAAGGGTTAGGTAAGGCATATTGAGTAGGGCTAGAGGCTCTAAAGTGAAATAAGACAATAATCACTAACCAGAACAGCAATGGACAAGGCATATTGACATTAGGGAGAGGCATGCGTAGCCGAGTGATCATAGGGGTCCAGTGAGTAGTTAGGCTGGCTAGAGACACGGCAATTCAGACAGCTAGCGGGCCGGGCCTAGCAAGCTAGCAGAATGGCCTTAGAGGGACGTCGCGACAGAAGAAGTCTGTTATAGCCTCCTCGTGCGGTTACGTCAGCAGACCAGTCGTGATGGATTAGTAGGGTTCCGTGGAGTAAAAGGGGTCCAGGCCAATTGGCAAAATAGGTAGTGGCCCAAGAAATTGGCCGATGGACCCATTCAGCTAACTGTCCGATATGCTCTAGACAGCTAGCGGGCCACGGCTAGCAGGCTAGCAGGTATTCGGCTAGCAGGTATTCGAACACAGCTTATGTCTCTGCCCCTCCTCCAGCCCAACAGCAGCACAGCCACTGATAATATCCAAAGTCAATCAGTAATGGTGATAATGGAGGAACACTTACACTATTTCCCCTATACCCCAGTAGTTTATCAACCCATACATCTAAGATGGGGCCTACTATCTACAGGATATGTCATCAGGTTTTGTCAGGATATATCTGACGTCAGCGTACGTCCAAATACTGTAGGTCTACAGCCAATCACAGCATTTATAATTTTAGTCACATAGGAATTTGGCTTGTCACCAAAAACACTCACACACTTTTACAGATGCACAATCGAGAGCATCCTGTCGGGCTGTATCACCGCCTGGTACGGCAACTGCAATAACCAACCGAGCCACTGCCTGTTCACCCCATTTCCATCCAGTGGGCGAGGTCAGTACAGGTGCATCAAAGCTGGGACAGAGAGATTGAAAAACAGCTTCTATCTCAAGGCCATTGGATTGTTAAACAGCAATGATGCGTTGTGCAGACTGCACCCCCCTCTGGAGAGCCTTGCGGTTGTGGGCGGTGCAGTTGCCGTACCAGGCGGTGATACAGCCTGACAGGATGCTCTCAATTGTGCACCTGTAAAAGTTTGTCAGTGTTTTTGGTGACAAGCCACATTCTTTCAGCCTCCTGAGGTTGAAGATGCGCTGTTGCGCCTTCTTCACCACACTGTCTGTGTGCGTGTACCATTTCAGTTTGTTGGTGATATGAACACAGAGGAACTTAAAATTTTCCACCTTCTCCACTGCTGTCCCTTCGATGTGGATAGGGGGGTGCTCCCTTTGCTGTTTCCTGAAGTCCACGATCATCTCTTTTGTTTTGCTGACATTGAGTGAGAGGTTATTTTCCTGACACCACACTCCGAGGGCCCTCACCTCCTCCCTGTAGGCTGTCTCGTCGTTGTTGGTAATCAAGCCTACCACTGTTGTGTCGTCTGCAAACTTGATGATTGAGTTGGAGACGTGCATGGCCACGTAGTCGTGGGTGAACAGGGAGTACAGGAGGGTGCTGAGAACGCACCCTTGTGGGGCCCCAGTATTGAGGATCAGGGGAGTGGAGATGTTATTTCCTACCTTCACCACCTGGGGGCAGCCATTCAGGAAGTCCAGGACCCAGTTGCACAGGGCAGGGTCGAGACCCAGGGTCTCAAGCTGTCACGTTCCTGACCTTATTTCCTTTGTTTAGTCTTTGTTTAGTTGGTCAGGACGTGAGCTGGGTGGGTATATTCTATGTTTTGTGTCTCATTGGTTTAGGTGTGTCTGATTGGCCTGATATGGTTCTCAATCAGAGGCAGGTGTTTTACGTTGTCTGTGATTGGGAACCATATTTAGGTAGGCTGTGTTCACTGTTTGTTTGTGGGTGATTGTTCCTGTTCATTGCGTTCTTTGTTTTCACTAGGTTCACATGTTCAGGTCTTTAGTGTCGTTGGTTTCATTCTGTTTATTGTTTTGTTCGTGTTTATAAGTGTTCCAATAAATATGGAAACGTACCACGCTGCGATTTGGTCCTCCTCTCTTCCACCTAACGACGGGCGTTACACAAGCTTAATGATGAGTTTGGAGGGTACTGTGGTGTTGAATGCTGAGCTGTAGTCAATAAACAACATTCTTACTATAGGTATTCCTCTTGTCCAGATGGGATAGGACAGTGTGCGGTGTGATGGCGATTGCATCGTCTGTGGACCTGTTGGGGCGGTATGCGAACTGAAGTAGGTCTAGGGTGTCAGGTAGGGTGGAGGGGATTTGATCCTTGACTAGTCTCTTAAAGCACTACATTATGACAGAAGTGAGTGCTACGGGGTGATAGTCATTTAGTTCAGTTACCTTTGCTTTCTTGGGAACAGGAACAATGGTGGCCATCTTGAAGCATGTGGGGACAGCAGACTGGGATAGGGATTGATTGAATAAAATCAATAAAAGGGCAGACTTTATGGAGTTATTGATTGACAAGCTCATTTGGCAAACTCATTGGCAAATTATGCAATTTAATCAATTGCAGGAAAATATCCTATGACAAACCTTTGTTGTGTGTGGGTTTTAACATGGTTAACATCACCATGACAGCAAAAAACATCTAAGTGACCCCGCTGCTTTCTTTTATCTGCAATTGATTGGTCTTGGCGCATATATTTGGAAATCCCCAAAACATTGAGTTCAGTAGTATGTAGATGACCATGGGACTCGGTAGTGCACGATGAGTGTGTGGACTGTGTTGACCTGCCATTGGATCAATAGTGGAATTTTAATAGTATAGAGGGCATGATAACATTGTCAGAGTATAGAGTCCACATTGGATGATAAACAAGCAACAGACAGGAACAACAAACAACGTTGTGCTGCCATCCTGTTAACAGATTATTTTATTACAATGGTTAAGATGGATTTTCATTGTGTTCCATGGTGTTATTTGCCCCCTAGTGGAGCTTTCTGGTACTTAGAATGTACGCAAACAGGAAGTAGAGAATTCGTTCTACATGCATAGAAGCAGCTAAAAACAACGCTACAGTGCAGGTCTTTCAGTGTAGCTATTTCTTGTCACGCTTCAGCCTTGGAAAATATTTGTTTGTAAGTTCGATTCAAGCATTTAGCTAGTGATGATAATCTTGTTATTGATAGAGTTGTTTACATATCAATGTTGGTTGGTTGCATTTACTCACACAAATTGCAATGCTTTTCATGTATGCCGTTAGCTGTATTGCTTTGCTCGTGCGTCATGCAAACGAATTGTAAAATATACAATACTGTAGTTTTGTTACCGATTCTAGTGTAATATGCTTTGTTATTCTACATAGATGGTTGTACATTATTAGAGTAATGAAAGGAGTTAGTCAATTACCATATGAGTAACAATTAGCTATATGGTTTGGCATCATGCCAGATGCATGGTACCTTAGCACGTGCTTTGTATTCATGCAACTTCAAATGTATAATGTACAGCTACAGTATGTCGGTCTGAATTGAATACTAAAGTATATTCTTTTCTGTATTTTGCAGTTTTACAACATAACCGTTTTCAATATATTCATTCAAGAAAAGTCACGCCTTGGGAGTTTTATTGAAGACTTAGTTGTTAGCTATCTGTCTAGTTTTGCATGGGAACGTAACTCAAGGGCAGAATAGTAAAAAAACATCATCACGGCGGGCTCAAGCATAACCACACACGGTGGTTTGTTTCTACATTCATCAGCCAACAAAGCCTCTGTTCCTATGGAAGACCAACAGTCTACGGTACAACAACCAGAGCCAAGAGTTCGACAGAGAGAGATGGAGGAGCCTCTTCAGCACATTGGGACCAAGTCTCAATCTACAAGATCAAGGTCATCAAAACAGTCAAGCAGATCCTCAACGGCGAGTTCTGCAGCCATCAAAGCACGCGCCAAGGCAGACGCAGCTCGTGCACAAGTCTCCTATGCTGAGAAGGAAGCTTCTGTGATGAAGCAAAAAGCTGACCTCGAGGCAAGTTTATATGTTCTCCAATTTGAGAGAACAGCTGCTGCTGCATTGGCTGAAGCTGCAGCCTTTGAAGAAGCTGTAGGATCAGAACGCAGAGAACTTCACAAAGAGCTAGACACAGGGACACAGCCCTTAAGTCCAGTCCAGCGTACCTGTGAGTATGTGCAACAACATGCTAGGCCCTACTTTGCTGAACTTCCATTTGAAGTGGAGAAACAAGAGCTTAGTGTTGACCCAGCTACATACCATAATCCAGAAAGTAGCAAACAACAGAACATGAGCAGAGACTCTCCGTTCAAAAGAAATGAACAGCAGCATGGTGTAAATGGGAAACAAGCCCACTTCCAGTCACACACACAAAGCGTCCCTGAGTCACAAGTGGCACCAGACCTCATCAAGTACCTCCTACGCCGTGAGATGGTGAGTTCCGGACTCCTGAAGTTTGATGATCGCCCTGAAAATTATTGGGCATGGAAAGCATCCTTTCTCAATGCGATCAGAGACTTGAATTTATCAGCCAGGGAAGAGTTAGATCTAATTACCAAGTGGCTAGGGGCAGAGTCGTCTGAGCAAGCAAACAGAATTAGATCTGTACATATTTTCAACGCAACAGCAGGGCTTAACATGGTCTGGCAACGACTAGAAGAGTGCTATGGTACACCTGAAGTGATCGAGAATGCACTGTTGAAGAAAATTGATGATTTTCCAAAATTGGCTAACAAAGACAATCACAAACTAAGAGAACTAGGTGACATTCTTCTCGAACTGGAGTGTGCTAAAGTAGAAGGGTACCTTCCAGGCCTCGCTTATCTGGACACATCTCGGGGGGTAAACCCTATAGTAGAGAAACTTCCATTCAGTTTACAAGAAAAATGGATTGAACAGGGATCCAAATACAAGGAGGACTATCGGATAGCATTCCCACCATTCTCGTTCTTCTCGAGATTCATCAGGAACCAGGCGAAAACTAGAAACGACCCCAGTTTCACCCTCTACACCTCAACTAACCAGGTGTCTATGAAAAGTGAGAAACCTGCCAGGTACAGCAGCAAGACACCTGTGACTGTATACAAAACCGATGTGTCATCTGAGCCCTCAGACCACCAAACCAAACCCAGTAAGACAAAGATTGAAAACCCTGACCATCACTGCCCGATACATAACAAACCTCATCCTCTTAAAAAGTGTCGTGGGTTTAGATACAAAACTCTAGATGAGCGCAAATCATATCTCAAAGAGAATGGAATTTGTTTCCGATGTTGTGGGTCAACTCAGCACAGAGCTAAAGACTGTAAGGTGTCAATCAAGTGCTCTGAGTGCGACAGCGACAGACATCTTGCTGCTCTGCATCCAGGCCCAGCCCCTTCAAATACAGACACTGCTACAGCAGAGAAAGAGCATGGCGGGGAGCAAGGTGACGATGCTCTTCTATCTGTCACCTCAAAGTGTACGGAGATCTGTGGTGAGGCAGTTAATCCAAGATCATGTTCAAAAATATGCCTAGTTAAAGCTTATCCGGTTGGGAAAAGAGAGAAAGCTGTCAAAATGTATGTAGTGCTTGATGAACAGAGTAACAAATCTCTGGCCAAGACAGAGTTTTTCAATCTCTTCAACATCAATGACAACTCTGCTCCATACACCATGAAGACCTGTTCTGGGGTAACAGAGACTTCAGGCAGGAGAGCCGTCAACTTCATGGTGGAGTCTATAGACGGACACATGCAGCTATCTCTCCCTACTCTGATAGTGTGATATGATGCCAGACGATAGGACGGAGATTCCCTCCCCCGACATTGCGTATCATCATCCCCATCTGCAACCAGTTATGGACAAAATTCCAGCTGTGGACCCAGACGCTCCCATCCTCCTGCTCTTAGGACGAGACATCTTAAGGGTACACAAGGTACGAGAGCAAATCAATGGGCCCCACGACACTCCTTATGCACAGCGACTCGACCTCGGGTGGGTCATCGTGGGTGAGGTCTGTCTGGGAACGGCTCACCGACCAGCCAATGTTAACGTGTTCAGGACAAACATACTTCAAAATGGTCGCACATCCTATCTGAGCCCTTGCCCTGACATCATCCAGGTAAAAGAGAACTACAACAGCGTAGCTCAGAAACACATCTCTCCCTCTACAGTGCACTCGAGAGATCCGAGCACAACTGTGAACACAGACAGCCTGGGATGTTCCGTGTTCGACAAAACACAAGATGATGATAAACCAGCACCATCAGTGGAGGACAAAGCCTTTTTGGACATTATGGACAAACAGGTTTTCCAGGATGATGGAAACAACTGGGTGGCTCCACTACCCTTTCGCCCTACTCGACGTCGCCTTCCTAATAACAGGGAGCAGGCCATAAACCGTCTCACATCGCTTCGCAGGACTTTAGACAAAAAGCCTGACATGAAGCGTCATTTTATTGACTTCATGCAAAAGATGCTGGATAATGACCAAGCTGAAACTTCACCGCCACTAGAGGGAGACAAAGAGTGTTGGTATCTACCCATATTTGGTGTTTACCATCCACAAAAGCCTGATCAAATAAGAGTAGTATTTGACTCCAGTGCTAAGTGTCAAGGCGTGTCACTTAACGATGTTCTGCTCAGTGGTCCAGACTTAAACAACACACTCTTGGGTGTCCTAATGCGCTTCCGCAAGGATTGCATTGCACTAACAGCAGATGTGCAACACATGTTTTACTGTTTTGGTGTACGTGAGGATCACAGAGATTACTTAAGGTTTCTCTGGTATGAAGACAACAATCCAGATAGAAACATAACTGAGTACAGGATGAAAGTCCATGTATTTGGGAACAGCCCTTCACCAGCTGTAGCCATCTACTGCATGAGACGAGCAGCGCTACAGGGTGAGAAGGAACACGGATCAGAACCCAAGCAATATGTAGTAAGGAACTTCTACGTCGATGATGGGCTGACATCAGTAGCTACTACAGAAGAAGCTATCAACATTCCAAGAAAAACACAAGCAATGTTGGCAGAGTCCAACATGAAACTACACAAGATTGCATCCAATAGCAAAACAGTTATGGAAGCCTTCCCTATGGAGGACCGTGCAAAATACTTAAAAGACCTGGACCTCGGAGTGGATCCTCTCCCCTTTCAACGGAGTCTAGGACTTTCCTGGAACCTGGAAACAGACAGCTTCTCATTCCAGGTGTCCCACAATGAGAAGCCTTTTACGCGGAGAGGCATCCTGTCCACAGTGAATAGTCTTTATGACCCCCTTGGGTTCGTGGCTCCAATAATCAATGCGAGACCCCTAGTGTCAGTGTCAACCGACCCTGACATGCCTGCCATTCTCACACCCTCAATGTTACTGACACAAAAGACCAGCGCTACCTCAGCCCCTTCTGGATACTTCAGCATGAACGACCTTCATGGAAAACAGTGGAAGCAAGTCCAGTGTCTCGCTGACACCTTTTGGAAAAGGTGGAGACAGGAGTACCTGACAACGCTGCAGAGACGCAGAAAATGGACAGCAGAAAAGCCAAATGTAAAAGTGGGAGACGTTGTCTTATTGAAAGACAGTCAGGCACACAGAAATGACTGGCCAGTCGGGCTTGTGGTCAAAACCTTTCCCAGTACTGACAAAAAGGTTAGGAAAGTAGAACTAAAAATTGTCAAGCAAGGAGCTGCTAAGGTGTTTCTGAGACCAATCTCAGAGATTGTTGTTCTTCTTTCTGAAGCATCCTAGAGACAAAAGATACAAATAGAAAGGACATTATTTGTTTCTTGATATGTTTTATTTCATAGTGGCACAATTTCATTATACCAGGCGGGGAGTGTGCTGCCATCCTGTTAACAGATTATTTTATTACAATGGTTAAGATGGATTTTCATTGTGTTCCATGGTGTTATTTGCCCCCTAGTGGAGCTTTCTGGTACTTAGAATGTACGCAAACAGGAAGTAGAGAATTCGTTCTACATGCATAGAAGCAGCTAAAAACAACGCTACAGTGCAGGTCTTTCAGTGTAGCTATTTCTTGTCACGCTTCAGCCTTGGAAAATATTTGTTTGTAAGTTCGATTCAAGCATTTAGCTAGTGATGATAATCTTGTTATTGATAGAGTTGTTTACATATTGTAATGACCTGACTAGATCATAAAAGAACAACTGTCCAGACAGAGGATTGACACTTTACACAGGCTACTGGCTACTGTTTGGCCGTAGCCCACGCCAAATAAATGAAAGATAGCCCACAAGCCAATCGTGACCTTCTCTTGTGAAGCCCAGACTTAAGAGAGAGAACAAAGGCAAAACCTGGTCTTAACTTCCAATGCTCCATCCCCCTGCCCAACCCCCCTCCACGCCACTCCGCCAACCACCAGGATGCCCGGCATCAGAACATTCCAGGCATTCCCGTGATTGGCAGATAGCAGGTTGACTGACATGTCGGACCCCGCGAACACAACCACCTACTAGCCTAACACATAACACACAGCTGTCTGTGCGGGTCGCTACACAGCCCCCCCACCACAAAGTCCCTCGTCCCCGAGGGAACAAACAAAGTCTCTGAAGCGACCCGGAGGTCTCCTTTGCCTGCGTGGCCGTGATGGTCGTAGAGTGCCCCTCTGGGAACCAGGGGATGAAGGCAGGGATATGGGGGACAAGGAAGCGGGAACGGGTAATACAGTCCGTGGCTCTGGGGAACCACGCGGTGACACAGGGGGGGAGACAGGGGGAGTGGGCTGTCTGGAGCCTTGTCTGCGGCACCTGGGGGTGGGTGCCTGGAGAATGGCATTGCCAGAGAGGGGAATTGTGGGGATTCCTGGGGTTTGGGGAGAAGAGGCCCCTCTGTATGGGGCTAACCTGTCCCGGTGCAGTGCCACCTTTCTCCCCCTGGGAGGAAGCTGCACCCGGTAAACAACCTCCCCTACCCTCTCCAGGACACTGCAGGGTCCCACCCAGTGACTGTCCAACTTGGGGCATCTGCCTTTTTTCCTTAGCGGGCTGTAGACCCAGACCAGCTCCCCAGCCACAAAGTGCCTTCCCCGGGTGTGCACGTCATAGTTCCTCTTCTGCCTCACACCTGCATTCACCAGCTGCTCTCTGGCGAAGGTGTGGGCTGTCTCCAGGCGGTCCTGGAGTCTCCGGGCATACTCCGGCCCCGGGGGAACATGAGGGCTATCCAGGGGCCGACCAAATGCCATCTCCGCAGGGGTGCGGATCTCTCTCCCCAGCATGAGGAGGGCAGGCGTGCAGGAGGTGGAGTCTTGGACAGCGGAGCGGCATGCCATGAGGACCATAGGCAGGTGCTTGTCCCAGTCACGCTGGTGTTTGGAAGAGACGATGGCCAGCTGCTGTCCAAGCGTTTTATTGAAGCGCTCTACAAGGCCATCACTTTGAGGATGGAGAGGAGTAGTGCGGGTCTTGTGCATACCCAGCCTCTCACACATGGTGGCGAACACACGAGACTCAAAGTTTCTGCCCTGGTCGCTGTGGATGGACTCTGCAGCTCCAAACCTGCTGAACATCCCCGCTGTCAGGGCGTCGACGATGGTCTCTGCCTCCTGGTCAGGCAGAGCATAGGCCTCGGGCCATTTTGTGAAATAGTCCATGGCCGTGAGCACCCAGCGGTTTCCACTGTCTGTGGTGGGGAACGGCCCAACTACATCCACTCCCACCCTCTCCATGGGAGCCCCCACTGGGAACTGTTGGAGCTGAGCATGAGAGCGGCCTGGGGGGCCCTTTCTCGCTGTGCAGTTGTCACAGCGGCGACAAAAGTCCTCCACATCCCTCTTGTGCTGCCCCCAGTAGAAGCCCTGACGGAGACGGCGCAGTGTTTTTGTGACCCCAAAGTGTCCAGTCCCCACCCCGCCATGAGTACTCTGGAGCACAGCCTCCCGCAATGCTTTTGGGACCACCACCTGCCACCTCTCCTCTCCCGTAGCTGACTCCTTCCATGCCCGCTGTAGCACGCCATCAGCCAGCCGCAGTCTCTCAAACTTTGACCACAACCCTTTGGTCGCGAGTGAGAGCGCTGTCACCTCTTCCCATGGTGGCCTCACCTGCGCCTCTACCCACTGTAGCACTGGCTGTAGGTCTGTGTCCCGTCCCTGCTGCTGCCGCCATTCAGCCATGTCGACAGTCTGCAGCTCACAGCAGACAGGCCCGCTCGCCCGACACACTGTGGCACAGACCCCCTCTGCACACAGCTCTCTCTCCCGTCCCTCTCTCCGTTCACAGTGGCGGCAGCCGTCTGCAGTACAGGGCCGACGGGACATGGCGTCGGCGTTGGAGTGGCGTGCCCCTGCCCTGTGCACCACCGTGAAGTCATACGGCTGAAGCTCCTCCAACCAGCGTGCCACCTGGCCCTCTGGCTCTCTGAAAGACATGAGCCACTGGAGAGCAGAGTGGTCAGTCCTTACAGTAAAGGGCAGACCACCCAGGTAGTACTTGAAGTGTTTGACGGAAGCCACAACAGCCAAGAGCTCCCGCCGGGTGACACAGTAGCGGCGCTCATGTTTGTCAAATGTTTTGCTGAAGTACGCCACCACTCTCTCCCCCACTGGCCCCACCTGGGCCAGCACCCCACCCATGCCCACATTGCTCGCGTCTGTGTCCAGGATAAAGGGCAAGGTGAGGTCAGGGGGGGCGAGCACGGGGGCCTCGATCAGTGCACGTTTGAGGGTGTTGAACGCCTCCTCACACTCCACTGTCCAAGTGAAAGCTTTGTCCTTCGGCAGCAGGCGGTTCAGTGGAGCAGCAACGCTTGAGAAGCCCCGTACAAACCTCCTGTAGTACGAGGCCAGGCCCAGGAAGCTCTTCAGCTGACGCTGGTCGGTGGGGGTGGGCCAGTCTCTGACAGCCCCTACCTTGTCCTCCATGGTGCTGATCCCCTCCTTCCCCACTCGGTGGCCCAAGAAGGACACCTCTCTCCTCATGAAGTGGCACTTCTCGGGGTGGAGCTTCAGACCTGCGGCAGCCACCCTCTCCAGCACACGCCGTAGCGCCCCCAGGGCTGACTGGAAGGAGCTGCCATGGGCCAGGATGTCATCGAGGTATACCAGACACTGCTGTCTGGGGATGCCATCCAGCACCCTGTCCATCAAACGCTCAAAAGTAGCTGGAGCGTTGCACAGGCCAAAGCACAGGACCTTGAACTGCCAGTGTCCTCTGTTAGTGGAGAATGCAGTTTTGGCTCTGGCCTCTGGGGAGAGGGGCACCTGCCAGTAGCCACTGCGGAGGTCTAGTGAGGAGAACCAGGAGGACCCCCTAACCAGGTCCAGCGACTCATCGATACGTGGTATGGGGTATGAGTCCTTCCTGGTTACCTCATTCAGCCGCCTGTAGTCCGCACAGAACCTCAGCTTGCCCCCCTTCTTCGGAACCATGACAACTGGCGCCGCCCAGGGGCTGTCTGAGGGCTCAATGAAGTCTGCCCGCTGCATCTCCAACACAGCCTTGTCTGCCGCCTCCTGGCGTGCCAGCGGGATACGGCGGGGACGCATCTTGATGGGCCGAGCATCACCTGTGTCGATCTCATGCTGCACCAGATGAGTCTGACCCACCTCTTCCTCACTCAGCGCAAAGCTGTCTCTGAATTCAAACAGCAACTGCCACAACCGTTCCTGCTGCTCGGGGTCAAGACCAACACAGTTCCTCCCCCATATCTCCCTCACTGCAGACAGTGTCCTCTCCTCTCCCATCTGGGGTAGCTGGGCTGGGGGGGCGCGGCCTGGGCTCACAGAGGGCTGTGTCATGGAGGTAGCTGGGGGAATGTAACACACCGCAGTAGGTGACAAGGGGGCTGGGGAAAAGTCACACACAGCTGTGGGGGAGGGGGGGCAGCCATGAGTCTCTGCTGCTTTAACTGTTGGAGTAAAGGGTTTGTTGGGTTGAGTGAATGTGACATTAGGGGGGGCCATGGTGACTTCCGGCCCTCCCTGGAAGCTCAGTGTGCCCCTATTTAGGTCTAACTGGCAGCCTGTGCTCCTAAGAAAGTCCAACCCCAGGATACAAGGGTCCTGCACAGCCGCCACCCACACAGGATGACGCACAGTCCTGCCCCCTACTGTCAGAGTCATTATTCCCTTCCCTTTCATGGGTGCCAGCTCACCTGTGACTGTGCGGAGCTGCACAGTTGTAGGCTCACACTGAGTCCAACCTGGCACAATATCTGGCCTCACCAGGGTTACTGTGGACCCAGTGTCCACCAGGGCGGAGCAGGGCACACCCTCCACAGTGACAGGGACATGACAAAAGTCCCCAACACAGGTCCGGCCCACCACAACAACAGGCTCCATCCGCTTGCTCTCGTCTGCTTCTGGGGGAAGTGGAGCCTTGCTTCCCCGTCTGTGCCGGTGGGCTCCTCCTGAAGATGATGGTGGTTGGGATAGAAAGCCAGGGGTCCGCACTACCCGGTCTATGCGGACCCCGAGCCGTTTCCCTGAGCTCTGGGGGACATGGGGCAATTTCGGCGCAGATGGCCTGGCTGGCCACAACCCCAGCAGACCCTGGGACCAGGGTGTGTGTTTTGTGCCGCCTGTAGCGACACAGCACGAATGAGTTCTGTCATTTCAGCCACCCATGCAGGCTTTTCCGGCTCCGGGCTGCTCTGCCCCCCAGCTCGCACAGAGGGTGTGTCTCCCTGCACCCCCACCAAAGCCCCAGCTGAAGTCCCAGCCCACACCAGCTCCCTCTCCAAAGCCATCTCCAAGGCTATCTGCAATGACTCAGGATGAGCCAGCTGGGTCTGTATGCGCAGTTCCGTAGGAGAGAGCGCCTGTATGAACTGGTCCCGTGCTAGCTCGCTCTGCACGGAGGGGGGCATGTGAGCATATGCCCGCCGAGAGAGGCTCTCAATGTCATTAGCTAACACCCGTAGAGGCTCTCCTGGCTGCCTGCGTCTATTACTCAGTTCGGAGCGCAGTAGCCCGGGCTGTACACACTGTCCATAGCGCCTCCTCAGTGCTCCCACTAAAGCGCCATAATCATGTCTGTCCTCGGGGCTAATCAATATCAAACAGGACAGAGCTTCATCCGTGAGGCATAAAGCCAACTGCAGTGCCCTTTCTTCATCCGACCACCCCCTAAAATGAGCTAACAGTTCAAACTGAGCATGAAAAGCTTCCCAATCCGCCTTACCGGAATACTTCGGGGTCTTAACAGATACGGACGCAGCCGGGAACTGGGCGCCGCCATGTTTGTTTACATCCTGAGCCCCAGATTCCTCGTCCCGCCGCGTCGACGTCACCACTTCGGCCCGCCCACCAGAATCCGCGCGAAACACAGTCGACGAGGCGCTCATGCCCGCTTCAGCCGCCATCACTCTAGCGTCCTCCCTCAAGCGGCCTCTGCGCTCCGACGCCCTGGCGATCTCCTCAGCCAAAACCTCCGACGTCCATTCACACGTATCTCCTTGGCCATAATCGTCCCCTACCTCCACCTTCACTTTCGGATTCCCTCGAAGCATTTTCAACCCCCGTTCTCACCTACGGTAGCTAGCCACAGAAGTCAGCTAGCTAGCTGGCTAACTTTTATCAACGTTTTTACTTCTGACACCAATGTAATGACCTGACTAGATCATAAAAGAACAACTGTCCAGACAGAGGATTGAGTTTACGAATGGACGGTTTATTAAACCAACTTTACACAGGCTACTGTTTGGCCGTAGCCCACGCCAAATAAATGAAAGATAGCCCACAAGCCAATCGTGACCTTCTCTTGTGAAGCCCAGACTTAAGAGAGAGAACAAAGGCAAAACCTGGTCTTAACTTCCAATGCTCCATCCCCCTGCCCAACCCCCCTCCACGCCACTCCGCCAACCACCAGGATGCCCGGCATCAGAACATTCCAGGCATTCCCGTGATTGGCAGATAGCAGGTTGACTGACATGTCGGACCCCGCGAACACAACCACCTACTAGCCTAACACATAACACACAGCTGTCTGTGCGGGTCGCTACAATATCAATGTTGGTTGGTTGCATTTACTCACACAAATTGCAATGCTTTTCATGTATGCCGTTAGCTGTATTGCTTTGCTCGTGCGTCATGCAAACGAATTGTAAAATATACAATACTGTAGTTTTGTTACCGATTCTAGTGTAATATGCTTTGTTATTCTACATAGATGGTTGTACATTATTAGAGTAATGAAAGGAGTTAGTCAATTACCATATGAGTAACAATTAGCTATATGGTTTGGCATCATGCCAGATGCATGGTACCTTAGCACGTGCTTTGTATTCATGCAACTTCAAATGTATAATGTACAGCTACAGTATGTCGGTCTGAATTGAATACTAAAGTATATTCTTTTCTGTATTTTGCAGTTTTACAACATAAACGTTTTCAATATTCATTCAAGAAAAGTCACGCCTTGGGAGTTTTATTGAAGACTTAGTTGTTAGCTATCTGTCTAGTTTTGCATGGGAACGCAACTCAAGGGCAGAATAAACGTATTTACATAGAGCATAACCTGTCCTTTATTTACTGAACTGTGACTTCTGTGGTCAATTTGTTCTCTTACACTACCTCCCCTCTGATATTTAAACATGCTGTTAGACATTTGGGAAGCCTGAATGTAGGACTGTGTTTTTACAGGGGGGTGATTAGAGAAAAGTCTTGGTTGTGTTAGCTGGTGTGGAGAATGGGTATTGCTTTGGTGGGACAGACCACACTTGCTTAATCAGCTAGCGGCTGACTGACTCAGATTATTTCTGGACCCTTCCATTGATCAACAAAGCTGAAGACTGACACAGAGAGACCAACAGTTTCTTAAATAAAGAGGGAGCCAGGAAAGGAGAAGGACAGAGCATAGAGAAAGAGAGCAGGTCCAGGATGGTTTTTGAAACAGAGAAAAAGGAGAAGTTAGGGTGACAAATTTAGGAAGACAGTGGGGGTCAGAGGTAAAGGGGCCAATAGAGAGACAGAAACAGAATCTGAGTGGGGAGATCAAAGAACTCACTCACACGAGGAAGAGGCAGCGGTATGGATAGATAGAGGCTGGCAGGCGTAGTAGCATATTCCGGGAGAGAGGGGTGAGAGAGAGGGCCAGGCTGACTCACACCCAGCCGTGTGTGAGCATGGGAGTAAAGGGCAAGGCAGCTGTGGCCACCAGGGTTCTAATGCTCTTGCTCAGCGCCATGTGAGAAGGGCACCAAAGCCAAAAGGCACAAAAGCAAAAAGGGCACGAAAGCCAAAAGTAACGTATTTGTCTCAAGCCAACACTGAGCATGTGTTCGGTATAGTAAACATTCCATGTGTTATCCAGCCTATGTAATGTAGCTTTATTGATTTACACATGCCTCACTTGTTTGCAATGTATATAATAATATTACATGGTGCTTGCTGTCACGTTGGTATGAAGAGATTCGGGAGACAGACGCAGGAATGCATAATAGTTTTTTAAATTAAGCCATAAATTACGGCGCACCGTGTAAAGGCACGGAGACGAAGACCAAACAAACACGTAACAAAAACACAGGGTTGAAACCCAAAGAAAAGAGCGAGGAGTACCTCGAATAAATAACACTGGCGCACAATGATTATTATCTGTGCAATCCTCAAGGGCACGAAAGTCAAAACACACAGCACAGGTACTCACCCCGCACTAACGGACATTGTAACAATAATCGACAGCCGAATGGAAACATAAGGGCACGCTTACACAAGTACTAATCAGTGAGAATAGCGGACAGGTGTCCGTAATGAAAGTTCCAGAGGGATCCGTGACACCTGCTAACCCAGGAATCTCTAGAAGTTTGGATTTCCTCCTGTGGTGGTTAGGTTGCTGGTTAGGCTGGGTTAACACCAGACAACCCCACATCTTGCTACTCTACACAATAATCAGGGCAAGCTTTGCCTCTATTCTAACGTCATCCAGCACCGTAACTTTAGTTGCAGTGAGGAAAACATACACTTAACAAAGGTATTAGAATAGAGAAGGAGATAGGTGTGAAGCACAAGAAATATTCCATTTCCAAGCAGTTAACTTCAGTTCATGATGCAAGGATGTGTGCTATACACAAGTTTGTAATTATCAGTTTGCTCTTGAATCTTATTTAGATCAGTAGGGTGGCTGGCCTATTGTCATGCGTCTCCCACTATCACAGATGTCAGTCTCATGATATGAGACGGAACATATGAGTGATCTAATAAGCCTTTATTGCCCCCCATCAAGTACACATTGTGCCTGAGGTCATGAAAGTGTGTGACAGCTTGGTAGAATGGTCAGGAAGAAGGACATAAACTAGTAACGTTGTGATTATAAATCATGTCTGTCTGTCTAACAGAGTGAGGGTTCGTCACTATTCTGAAGGATTAGATGTTTTGGTTGCACTTTGTTTTACAGTTCAGAAATGAACAGGTATCAATTTAGAAATGACATGATTCATTGTAATTATTGTGTAATAACCAGAGTGCTAATTATATCGTGACATTCCGGCGGGCTCCTTTTTTTTCACTGGATTGCCTATTTGTGCACGCGCTTCTAACAGTAAAAATGTTGTAACTTTTTTTGGCTGTCCCCATAGGAGAACCCTTATTGGTTCCAGGTTGAACTTTTTTTGGTTCCAGCTAAAAACCCTTTAAGGTCCCATGTAGAACCCTCTGTAGAAAGGGTTCTACATGGAACCCTAAAGGGTCCTACTTGGAATCAAAAGTGTTCTACCTGCAACCAAAAAGGGTTATTCAAAGGGTTCTCCTATTGGCACAGCCAAAGAACCTTTTAAAGGTTCTAGATAGCAGCTTTTTTTCTAAGAGTATACGCAGTCATTAGATATTGGAATGTTGTTATTTGGTTGGGTTGTCAACTGAACACTGTTCATTACCTTTGTAATACAGTAAATAGTCTGAGGTTAAGTCTATCTTACAAACTAATGTAACAGTATTCAACCTTAAAATGAGTACCACATCCATGGCCACATTTTGAGTTAGTCTAGAGTAACTATAAATTCTAATGTATTCATAGACAGCATGCATGTTCAAGATAGCATGCACAGGTCGCAGGTCTGTGGAGATCTTCACAATTGCTGTAATAATCTGCACAGAATCTTGAACAGCATTGATCACTTGCACCATGTACTTTTAATGTAATCTCAACTGCAATCCAGGCCATTTGGTTCCGCTATTAGATGAAGCACAGTGATAACACAGTAGCCCTTGCCTGCAGTCAAATGGGTGGAATGTTGTTCATATTTTTCCTAATTTCCTAATTAATAAACATAATTATTTTATAAACGCCAAAGATATGGTTTTGTTATATTTCAGTATTTTGTGATGTGTATAAAGTGTAAAATTGGGATGCAAACTCAACATTTTATACATTTCAACTCTATATCTGACATGGTACAGGTGTCTTCTTTTTTTAAGCCCATAACAATGTGTGTGAGGTGTATACTTTTGTTTCAAAGTAGATTTGTTTAAGACTACCAAGAAACACTCTGTGTGACCTTGATTTAGCCCACTGCAGTTGTTGTATACATACAAATATCAGATATTGTATTACCATTTGAACATTGTTGTGCTTTCAAATGGTTGAAAGTGCAGTGATAACACATTTAGATGACAACTAAACCAAAAATCAGACATTGTTTTTCCATTAGAATTTGGTTGTGCTATTAGATGGATGAAAGCATAGTGTTAGCAATATTGAAAATTCAACATACTTCTGGCTGTCTTTTTGAGTGGGTGAATAACGTTTGAAATCTCATTGATCAACATCTCAACCAAATATTGCGCTCATTTCAACGTTGAAATGACGTGGTGTGCCCAGTGGGGAGTAAAAACATTTTTTCCTCATCTTTGAAAACATTGTATCTTACTCTTAGCAGTCTTCTTTCTCTTTACAGATATTTGGATTACCAATGGGATTTGTGTCATACATGTTAAAGTTAGATGAACAGGGTAAATCAACGAGAGAGAGAGAGAAGAGAGAGAAGTATGGTCAAATACAATTAAAACAATTCTAAACTTACTTGTACAGCTGATTTTATATGAATGGACTGAATATGGATAACCAAATTTCCTCAAGTTAATATTTTACTCTTTTTCTCCCCCCCCCCCCCCCTCCATGTCCTGGCCCTGCGGAAGGCAAGCAGCAGCCGGGTGTGTCATACTCTGCTCCGGCTGCACCGGGCTCTGCTGTGGCCCCCCTCTGAGCTCTGGCGTGAAGCCTATCAGCACACCCTGGGCCACCACCACTCCTGCTTCGTACGCAAGAAAGCAGATATAGCCTTCATCGCCATGCCTGAGCGGGGATTCCATCGACAGCCTGGTGTGTGTGATGAACCAGGAGATGGCCACCAGAATGGGGCTGAACAGTGTGGTCCGGGCCATCGGAGAGGTGTATGACAGAACTCAGGGGGCTCTGGAGGAGCATGACATGCTGGACCTGCCATAGGAGAAGGGGGGGGGGGGGGGGGTTCTGTTCCTGAGAGACCAGCCACATCTGGATATTACAGTAATACTCTTTTCACACTACTGAGTGTACCAAGCCAAGCTGAACTGTACCAAGCCAAGCTGAGCTGTACTGCGCTGGCCTGGTTACACATCCGCCACAGAGGTTGGAATCATACTGGAATGGACCATGTGAAAATAAACTAGAACCAGCACAGCTCGGGTCAGCACAATAGTTGGAAACTAGGTCTTACAGTCTATCCCCTGGTGCCTTGTTTCATATGCTGTACTATCAACACACCTACTATCAGGCTAAAGTTCACTAGCAAGAACAATGAGCTGCTCAAGTGGTCATGAGTGAGTGCTCCCAACAGAGTTAACTAAATTTTATTAAGGGCCATATGACCACGGTGGCCATATGACCAATGTACAGGTGAAAGCAATCAACTGAATCTAAACTTCATCTTCGTTGTTCAACTGACAACAGTCATTGTCATGTCACTGTTTGTGTGAGATCATGTAATGGACTTTTTATACTGTTGGAAGACCGGAGAACATATGAATTATGTCTGGTTGAAAAAGAAGTCTAATTTATTAGGTATTGTTGTAAATTAGGATGATGCTGCCAATTTCATTTCATAGGTCAGTGATTGTTGTGAGTGACTGATATGTTTATGCGTAATTCGGCATTGCCGTCGTTGACTCAAAGGCCAATCCCAAGGCAAAGGACTTTATCCATGCCCCACACTGTCATTATGTCATTTGTAAATATTTTCTAGGGCTGCAGTACACATCAGATGGACATTATTCATGGTAATCAAAACCACATTTACAATGCAGTGATTCACTAGGATCTTTGCTACTGTTGTTGTCATGGTTTAAGCAGCCCTACACATTTTACACTGTACAAATAACATTTTTGATATGTTTACATTATCTAAATGAATCTCTGACTTGAACAAATGAAGCAATCACACAATGATATGCAGTGGTGTAATGTACTTAGGTAAAAGTACTTTAAAGTACTACTTAAGTAGTTTTGGGGGTATCTGTAGTGTACTCCACTATTTATATGTTTGACTACTTTTACTTTACTTTACTACATCGCTTAAGAAAATAATGTACTTTTTACTCCATACATTTTCCCTGACACCCAAAAGTTCTCGTTACATTTTGAATGCTTCGCGGGACATGAAAATGGTCCAATTCACACACTTACCAAGAGAACATCTCCAATCATCTCTACTGCCTCTGATCTGCCAGACTCACTAAACACAAATGCTTTGTTTGTAAATTATTGTTTAGTGTTGGAGTGTGCCCCTGGCTGTCCGTGAAAAAAAAACATGCCTTTGGGTTTGTTTAATATAAGGAATTTGAAATTATTTATACTTTGACTTTATTATTTTACTTTTAATGCTTAAGTATATTTAAAGCCCAATACTTTTACTCAAGTAGTAAAAGTACTGGTTCACTTTAACTTTTACATGAGTCATTTTCTATTAAGGTATCTTTTCTTTAACTCAAATATGACAATTACTTTTTGATCTCCTGTTGCAGTACTGGATTATCTCCACTAGAGTTCATAGTGCTATACTACAGAAGCACATCACTCTCACTCAACCTTGAAGTGAGTGACAAAGTCATTTAAATTAGCATTTATGACATAATCCCCCTTCTACATCACAAGCACTCACCACTCACTTGGACACATGCTGTGAATGGCATAATACCACCATTGAAGAGATTTTTGAATGTAAGCTGCAATGACTTTTTGACCTCAGAATATATTTGAGGGAATTAACTGTAATTTAAAAAACTATTAATAACCATCAAGTGTCTGACTGTACTGTGACGGTTAGAAAAAATAAAAAATGCTCTTGAGATTGATAATGGAGACAGAAATATTGCTTTAGGTTGTTCATGGAGAGTCAACATAAATCACTGTATGTCTGTGAGTCTGTGTGTGTGTGTCTGTGTCTGTGTTTGTGTGTGTGTGTGAGAGAGAGAGCTGTTGCATGCTCAGTATATCAGCCACCTGCGTTACACTTGATCACACTATTTTAAACCCACAAATACCTCTAATGCTATGTAATCCTTGCTCTCTCTCCCTGTCGTCCTCCACTGGATCTCATTCCCAGAAAGTATGAACGGAAGAGAGAGGCAAGGAGAGAGCCAAAGGGCATTGCGCAGAGGAGGAAGTGAGGTAGAGAGATTGAGCGAGAGAGATAGAAAGAGAGACAGAGAGAGAGAGAATGTACAGGGTGGTGAGAGTTGAGGTGAAGGTCAAAGACTGGGTGTCAAGTTCTGTTATAAACTTGTAAAGTGGTCAGAGCAGGGTAGACAAGTCAGAACCACAATGACATTTTAACATCATGAAGCACTGATGAGTCCAAGTCTGACATTCAGATTCTAACACATTTACTTATCTTGCACCTTCTATGAAGAAAGTACTAAAATGTAGGGGTTTTAGTTCAATTGTTTCGAGGTTCAAATTATACATTGTAATTTAGTTGATGTACAGTACAAGCCAATGTCTCCCATGAAAGGTATTTAAATGAAATGTTATTTGTCACATGCGCCGAATACAACAGGTGTGTAGACCTTACAGTGAAATGCTTACTTACAAGCCCTTAACTAACAATGCAGTTAAGAAAAATAAGAGTTCAGAAAAAAATATTTACAAAATAAACTAAAGTAAAAAATAAAAGAGCAACAATAAAATAACAACAATCAGGCTATATACAGGGGGTCGGTACCAAGTCAATGTGCGGGGGCACCGGTTAAACAAGGTAATTGAGGTAATATGTACATGTAGGTAGGGGTAAAGTGAATACGCATAGATAATAGATCATAAACAGCGAGTAGCAGCAGTATAAAAAAAGGTGGGGATGGGTGTCAATGCAAATAGTCCGGGTAGCCATTTGATTAGCTGTTCAGCAGTCTTATGGCATGTGGGTAGAAGCTGTTCAAAAGCCTTTTGGACTTAGAGTTGGCGCTCCGGTACCGCTTGCCGTGCGGTAGCAGAGAGAACAGTCTATGACTAGGGTGGCTTGAGTTTTTGGCCATTTTTAGGGCCTTCCTCTGACACCGCCTGGTATAGAGGTCCTGGATGGCAGGAATTTATGCTCTGTGTACTTGGCTAGATGCCTTGTCCTGATGTCAGGCTAGGTAAGTGGCCATCATCTGCCAGAGGAGAGCAGAGAATAGGATACATGAGTGTTGGAGGAGCTGCATAGGGATTATCATGGTGAATGAGATTACATTAGATTACATCCATCTGCCTGATGCTACCTCTTGACTCCCCTGGTACCTTACTTCCCCTTTCCCGACTAGGTTGAAAATATAATTTACATTTTCAACCTAGTTTCCCCAGAGCCTCAGTATTGGGTAGCTTCGTCTTTATACAAAATCAGTTTGGATCATCAAATAGTTTTGTTAGATTGCTGTTGACTTTACAGAACTCAGTGTTGAAATATTTGAGAATCGACTTGTGAATGATTCTGTTACAGCCCACATTAACAAATACTATAACATACATGGTATAAACACTATTTTGCAGACTTTGCTGTAGTATTTAATGTAGTATACGGTAGTTTACTGAAGTATTAACAGTTAGTAAAAGAAAACTTTTGTATATACTATAATAATTAACATTGTAACGGTGTTCCTCCTCCTCTTCATACGAAGAGGAGGAGTAGTGATTCGACCAACATGCAGCGGGTTGTGAATACATAATAATACTTTATTAACCAGACGAAACTAAACACACGAAGAACACTTGATAAATTTACAAAACGAAATAGACAGACCTGAACGAGAGTACTTACATAAAACACGAAGCACGTAGGAACAGGTACAGACTATAACAAACGAACGAACAAACGCTACAGTCCCGTGTGGTGCGCAGACACAGACACGGACGACAATCACCCACAAACAAACAATGAGAACACCCTACCTTAATATGACTCTCAATTAGAGGAAAACGCAAAACACCTGCCTCTAATTAAGAGCCATACCAGGCAACCCAAAACCAACATAGAAACAGAAAACATAGACTGCCCACCCAAAACTCACGCCCTGACCATCACACACATACAAAACAACAGAAAACAGGTCAGGAACGTGACAGAACCCCCCCCCCTCAAGGTGCGAACGCCGGGCGCACCAGCACAAAGTCCAGGGGAGGGTCTGGGTGGGCATCTGACCACGGTGGTGGCTCAGGCTCCGGACGCTGTCCCCACACCACCATAGTCACTCCCCGCTTCTGTATCCCCACCCCAATGACCCCCCTCCAACTAAAACCACCTAAATGAAGGGGCAGCACCGGGATAAGGGGCAGCACCGGGATAAGGGGCGGCAGGTCCTGGCTGAGGGACTCTGGCAGGTCCTGGCTGAGGGACTCTGGCAGGTCCTGGCTGAGGGACTCTGGCAGGTCCTGGCTGAGGGACTCTGGCAGGTCCTGGCTGAGGGACTCTGGCAGGTCCTGGCTGAGGGACTCTGGCAGGTCCGGGCTGAGGGACTCTGGCAGGTCCGGGCTGAGGGACTCTGGCAGGTCCGGGCTGAGGGACTCTGGCAGGTCCGGGCTGAGGGACTCTGGCAGGTCCGGGCTGAGGGACTCTGGCAGGTCCGGGCTGGGTGGCAGCTCCGGACTGGATGGCAGCTCCGGACTGAGTGGCAGCTCATGACTGTAGGGCAGCTCATGACTGTAGGGCAGCTCATGACTGTAGGGCAGCTCCTGACTGTAGGGCAGCTCCTGACTGTAGGGCAGCTCCTGACTGGCTGGCGGCTCTGGCAGCTCCTGACTGGCTGGCGGCTCTGGCAGCTCCTGACTGGCTGGCGGCTTTGGCAGCTCCTGACTGGCTGGCGGCTCTGGCAGCTCCTGACTGGCTGGCGGCTCTGGCAGCTCCTGACTGGCTGGCGGCTCTGGCAGCTCCTGACTGGCTGGCGGCTCTGGCGGCTCCTGACTGGCTGGCGGCTCTGGCGGCTCCTGACTGACGGACGGCTCTAGCGGCTCCTGACTGACGGACGGCTCTAATGGCTCGGGACAGACGGGCGGCTCTAATGGCTCGTGGCAGACAGATGGCTCAGAAGGCTCTGGGCAGACAGATGTCTCAGACGGCGCTGGGCAGACAGATGGCTCAGACGGCGCTGGGCAGACGGATGGCTCAGACGGCGCTGGGCAGACGGATGGCTCAGACGGCGCTGGGCAGACAGATGGCTCAGACGGCGCTGGGCAGACAGATGGCTCAGACGGCGCTGGGCAGACAGATGGCTCAGACGGCGCTGGGCAGACAGATGGCTCAGACGGCGCTGGACAGACAGATGGCTCAGACGGCGCTGGGCAGACAGATGACTCAGACGGCGCTGGGCAGACAGGCAGTGCAGAAGGCGTTGGGCAGACGGCCGACTCTGCCCTGCTGAGGCGCACAGTAGGCCTGGTGCGTGGTGCCGGAACTGGGGGTACCGGGATGACGGCACGCACTTCAAGGCTGGTGCGGGGAGCAGGGACAGGGCACACTGACCTCTCGAAGCGCACTATAGGCCTGGTGCGTGGTACCGGAACTGGAGGTACCGGGCTGAGGGCACGCACCTCAGGGCGAGTGCGGGGAGAAGGAACAGTGCGTACAGGGCTCTGGAGACGCACAGATGGCTTAGTGCGTGGTGCCGGAACTGGTGGTACTGGGCTGGGGCGAGGCACCTCAGGGCGAGTGCGGGGAGAAGGAACAGTGCATACAGGGCTCTGGAGACGCACATAAGGCTTGGTGCGTGGTGCCAGCACTGGTGGTACTAGGCTGGAGACACGCACCCCAGGGAGAGTGCGTGGAGGAGAACCCGGGCTCTGAAGACGCACAGGAGGCTTGGTGCGTGGTGTAGGCACTGTCTTAACCAGACGGCTAGCACGCACCTCAGGACGAGTATGGAGAGCGGTACCCGGTGACATCAACTCACCAATACGTTCATTCGGACGGATGCCGTGCCTCATGCACCAAACCAGTACATCCCTCATATCTTTCTCCTTCAATTTCTCCATTAGCCCCTTTACAGTCTCTGCGTTACTCACCTCCAACTCCGCCCTCACCGGCTCCTTATGTAAAGCAGGAGGAGTTGGCTCAAGTCCCCTGACTGACCCAACTATATTCCCCGAGAGCCCCCCCCCAATAAATTTTTGGGTTTGACTCACGGGCTTCCAGCCTTGTTTCCGTGCTGCATCCTCATATCGCCGCCTCTCCGCTTTCGCTGCCTCCAGCTCCGCTTTGGGGCGGCGACACTCCTCTGGTTCTGCCCAGGGTCCTTCTCCGTCTAGGATCTCTTCCCATGTCCAATCCTCCTTGACCCACTGCTGCTGTCGTTGCTGTCCGTTAACCAGCTGCTTGATCTGGGTTTGGTGGGTGATTCTGTAACGGTGTTCCTCCTCCTCTTCATACGAAGAGGAGGAGTAGTGATTCGACCAACATGCAGCGGGTTGTGAATACATAATAATACTTTATTAACCAGACGAAACTAAACACACGAAGAACACTTGATAAATTTACAAAACAACAAAACGAAATAGACAGACCTGAACGAGAGTACTTACATAAAACACGAAGCACGTAGGAACAGGTACAGACTATAACAAATGAACGAACAAACGCTACAGTCCCGTGTGGTGCGCAGACACAGACACGGACAACAATCACCCACAAACAAACAGTGAGAACACCCTACCTTAATATGACTCTCAATTAGAGGAAAACGCAAAACACCTGCCTCTAATTAAGAGCCATACCAGGCAACCCAAAACCAACATAGAAACAGAAAACATAGACTGCCCACCCAAAACTCACGCCCTGACCATCACACACATACAAAACAACAGAAAACAGGTCAGGAACGTGACAAACATAGTGTTTTTGCAGATTGTTGTATACTATTGTATTTACTGTTGTGTTTTTTAGGACTGTACTATGCTGTAGTATTTACTGTAGTGTTTTTGCGGACTGTGGAAATTACTGTAGAGATTTTGCAGACTTTACTGTAGTATTTACTATAGTGGTTTGTTTTATTATCTTTTTCATAGAAGTGGAGGCTTCCTCCTTCAGGAAACCTACTAGAGAAATACTGGGGTCTGGGGTATAAATGGATAGTACAGAGCTTCTGCTTTTTTCTATAACCTGTAGGGAACACAATATGGTCTATACTTGGCATGCAGGTTTCTCACTTCTGGGTGTCACATATTGCAAATTGGGTAAGAGGAATGGGCAGGGTATACAGTGCCTTGCAAAAGTATTCATCCCCCTTAACGTTTTTCCTATTTTGTTGCATTACAAACTGTAATTTAAATAATTTTTATTTGGATTTAATGTAATGGACATACACCAAATAGTCCAAATTGGTGAAGTGAAATTAAAAATTAAAAATATTCTACAAAATAAAAAATGGAAAAGTGGTGCGTGCATATGCATTCACCACCTTTGCTATGAAGCCCCTAAATAAGATCTGGTGCAACCAATTACCTTCAGAAGTAACATAATTAGTTAAATAAAGTCCACCTGTGTAACAGTCCTGACCTGTTTTATGTTGTTTTTTATGTGTTTATGGTCAGGGCATGTGTTTTGGGTGGGCAGTCTATGTTATCTGTTTCTATGTTGGTTTCGGTTTGCCTGGTATGGCTCTTGATTAGAGGCAGGTGGTTTGCATTTTCCTCTAATCAAGAGTCATATTTAGGTAGGGCATTTTCACTGTTTGTTTGTGGGTGATTGTCTCCTGTGATGTCTTCATTTATGTTCGATGTATTCACTTTTGGAGCTGTTTGGCTGTTCGTATGTTTCGATGTCCGTTCCTGTTCGTGAGTTTACGTTTGTCTATGTAAGTTTATGTTCAGGTTGCGTCAACGTCGTTTTGTTATTTTGTAAGTTTTGAAAGTGTTTTGTTTTGTTTAGTCTACGTCGTATTTGTAATAAAAATGGCTTATTTCCCTGACTCCGCATTTTGGTCCGAAGATCCTTCTCTCCTCACCTCATCCGAGGATGAGGAGAGCGACAGCTATTACAGAATCACCCAACAAAATACAGAGACCAAGCGGTATGGGAGAAATCGACGGAGCAACAAGGACTTCTGGACTTGGGAGGAGATCCTGTCTGGTAGAGGACCCTGGGCGCAAACTGGAGAATATCGCTGCTCTCGTGAGAAGAGTGAGGCAGCCACAGCCCAGGAGCGCTGGTATGAGGAGGCAGCTAGGAGACGTGGATGGAAGCCGGAGAATCAAGCTCGTAACCGGAATTATGAGGGGACTCGTTTTGCACGGAAGCCCGAAAAGCCCGTGAGTAACTCCCAAAAATTTCTTGGGGGGGGGATAAAGGGTAGTGGGCTAAGGGCAGGTAGGAGACCTGCGCCCACTTCCCAGGCTAACCGTGGAGAGCGGGAGTACGGGCAGACACCGTGTTACGCAGTAGAGCGCACGGTGTCTCCTGTACGTGTGCATAGCCCAGTGCGGGTTATTCCACCTCCCCGCACTGGTAGGGCTAGATTGGGCATTGAGCCAGGTGTCATGAGGCCGGCTCAACGCGTCTGGTCTCCAGTGCGTCTCCTCGGGCCGGCATACATGGCACCTGCCTTACGCAGGGTTTCCCCGGTTCGCCTACACAGCCCGGTGCGGGTTATTCCACCTCCCCGTACTGGGCGGGCGACCGGGAGCATTCAACCAGGTAAGGTTGGGCAGGCTCAATGCTCAAGAGAGCCAGTATGCCTGCACGGTCCGGTATTTCCGGCGCCACCTCCCCGCCCCAGCCTAGTACCTACAGTGCCTACACTACGCACTAGGCTACCAGTGCATTTCCAGAGCCCTGTTCCTCCTCCACGCACTCTCCCTATAGTGCGTGTATCCAGTTCAGTGCCTCCAGTTCCGGCCCCACGCACGAAGCCACCTGTGCGTCTCCTAAGTCCTGTACACACTGTCACTTCTCCCCGTACTAGTCCTGAGGTGCGTGCCCTCAGCCAGGTGCCACCAGTGCCGGTACCACGCACCAGGTATAGAGTACGCTTTGAGAGTTCAGTGTGCCCTGTCCCTGCTCCACGCACTAGTAGGAAGGTGCTTATCATTAGCCCGGTGCCTCCAGTTCCGGCACCACGCACCAGGTCTACAGTGCGCCGTATCCGGCCAGAGCCATCTGTCTCCCCAGCGCCATCTGAGCCATCCGTCTCCCCAGCGCCATCTGAGCCATCCGTCTCCCCAGCGCCATCTGAGCCATCCGTCTCCCCAGCGCCATCTGAGCCATCCGTCTCTCCAGCGCCATCTGAGCCATCCGTCTCCCCAGCGCCGTCTGAGCCATCCGTCTGCCATGAGCCTGCAAAGCCGCCCGTCTGCCATGAGCCTGCAAAGCCGCCCGTCTGCCATGAGCCTACAGAGCCATCCGCCAGACAGGAGCCGCTAGAGCCGTCAGCCAGACAGGAGCCGCTAGAGCCGTCAGCCAGACAGGATCTGCCAGAGCCGCCAACCAGACAGGATCTGCCAGAGCCGCCAACCAGACAGGATCTGCCAGAGCCGCCAACCAGACAGGATCTGCCAGAGCCGCCAACCAGACAGGATCTGCCAGAGCCGCCAACCAGACAGGATCTGCCAGAGCCGCCAGCGAGCCATGAGCAGCCAGAGCCGTCAGAGAGCCATGAGCAGCCAGAGCCGTCAGAGAGCCATGAGCAGCCAGAGCCGTCAAAGAGCCATGAGCAGCCAGAGCCGTCAGTGAGCCATGAGCAGCCAGAGCCGTCAGTGAGCCATGAGCAGCCAGAGCCGTCAGAGAGCCATGAGCAGCCAGAGCCGTCAGAGCGCCATGAGCGTCGAGAGCCGTCAGCCTGCCATGAGCGTCGAGAGCCGTCAGCCTGCCATGAGCGTCGAGAGCCGTCAGCCTGCCATGAGCGTCGAGAGCCGTCAGCCTGCCATGAGCGTAGAGAGCCGTCAGTCTGCCATGAGCGTCGAGAGCCGTCAGCCTGCATGGACCTGCCAGAGCCGTCCAAACAGGACCTGCCAGAGTCCTTCAGCTGGGATCTGCCCCTTGTCCCGGTGTTGCCCCTTGTCCCGGTGCTGCCCCTTGTCCCGGTGCTGCCCCTTGTCCCGGTGCTGCCCCTTGTCCCGGTGCTGCCCCTTGTCCCGGTGCTGCCCCTTGTCCCGGTGCTGCCCCTTGTCCCGGTGCTGCCCCTTGTCCCGGTGCTGCCCCTTGTCCCGGTGCTGCCCCTTGTCCCGGTGCTGCCCCTTGTCCCGGTGCTGCCCCTTGTCCCGGTGCTGCCCCTTATTCCGGTGATGGTCCTTATCCAGGTGCTGCCCCTTGTTCTAGTGCTGCCCCTTGTCCCGGTGCTACCCCTTGTCCCGGTGCTGCCCCTTGTCCCGGTGCTAGCTGTTTATTTAGGGGAGGGTAGTGTTAGGGTGGTCATTAGAGGGGGTAGACAGAAGAGGGGAGTGACTATGGTGGTATGGGGACAGCGTCCTGAGCCGGAACCACCACCGTGGTCAACTGCCCACCCGGACCCTCCCCTGGACTTTGTGCTTGTGCGCCCGGCGTGCGCATCTTGAGGGGGGGGTACTGTAACAGTCCTGACCTGTTTTATGTTGTTTTTTATGTGTTTATGGTCAGGGCATGTGTTTTGGGTGGGCAGTCTATGTTATCTGTTTCTATGTTGGTTTCGGTTTGCCTGGTATGGCTCTTGATTAGAGGCAGGTGGTTTGCATTTTCCTCTAATCAAGAGTCATATTTAGGTAGGGCATTTTCACTGTTTGTTTGTGGGTGATTGTCTCCTGTGATGTCTTCATTTATGTTCGATGTATTCACTTTTGGAGCTGTTTGGCTGTTCGTATGTTTCGATGTCCGTTCCTGTTCGTGAGTTTACGTTTGTCTATGTCAGAACGTTAGTAGCCTGTCTGTCTATGCACAACGTTTGTAGCTTCACGGTCGTTTTGTTGTTTTGTATAGTTTTGTTAAAGTGTTTTTGTGTCGTGTTCATCTTCGTGTTTTTGTTTAATAAAGAAGATGGCTTATTTTCCAAGAGCTGCATTTTGGTCCGTCAATCCACCACACGATCGTGACAACCTGTGTGCAATCTAAGTGTCGCATGATCGGTCACATGATCTCAGTATATATACACATGTTCTGAAAGGCCCCAGAGTCTGCAACACCACTAAGCAAGGGGCACCACCAAGAAAGTGGCACGGAGCACCATTAAATCCATTATTTAAAAAATTGAAAGAATATGGCACAACAACAAACCTGCCAAGCGAGGGCCGCCCTCCAAAACACACGGACCAGGCAAGGAGGGCATTATTCAGAGAGGCAACAAAGAAACCAAAGACAACCCTGAATGAGCTGCAAAGCTCCACAGCAGAGATGGGAGTATCTGTCCATAGGACCACTTTAAGCCATACACTCCACAGAGCTGGGCATTATGGAAGAGAGGCCAGAAAAAAAGCCAATGCTTAAAGAAAAAAATAAGCAAACATGTTTGGTGTTTGCCAAAAGGCATGTGGGAGATTCCCCAAACATATGGAAGAAGGTACTCTGGTCAGATGAGACTAAAATTGAGCTTTTTGGCCATCAAGGAAAATGCTATGTCTGGCGCAAACCCAACACCTCTCATCCCCCTGAGAACACCATCCCCACGGTGAAGCATGGTGGTGGAAGCATCATGCTGTGGGGATGTTTTTCATCGGCAGGGACTGGGAAACTGGTCAGAATAGATGGAATGGTGGATGGCGATAAAAACAGGGACATTCTTGAGGGAAACCTGTTTCAGTCTTCCAGAGATTTGAGACTGGGATGGAGGTTCACCTTCCAGTAGGACACTGACCATAATCATACTGCTAAAGCCACACTCGAGTGGTTTAAGGGGAAACATTTACATGTCTTGGAATGGCCTAGTCAAAGCCCAGACCTCAATCCAATTGAGAATCTGTGGTATGACTTAAGATTGCTGTACACCAGTGGAACCCATCCAACTTGAAGGAGCTGGAGCAGTTTTGCCTTGAAGAAATTTCAAAAATCCCAGTGGCTTGATGTGCCAAGCATATAGAGACATACCCAAGAGACTTGTAGCTGTAATTGCTGCAAAAGGTGGCTCTACAAAGTATTGCCCTGTTCAGTTTTTTTGTCTTCTCTGTCTCTCTTCTCTTCAAAGTGGTAGGCATGTTGTGTAAATCAAATGATACAAACCCCCCAAAAATATATATTTATTCCAGGTTGTAAGGCAACAAAATAGTAAAAATGTCACGGCCGTCGTTGAAGGAAGACCAAAGCGCAGCGTGGTAAGTGTACATTACTTTTTATTTGGATAATGTCGCCAACAAAAACAATAAACAATACAAAACGACCGTGAAGCTTAAAACGGCTATAGTACCCCACACAAAGACAACTTCCCACAAACACAAAAGGGAAAAAAGCTGCCTAAGTATGATTCCCAATCAGAGACAACGATAGACAGCTGTCCCTGATTGAGAACCATACCTGGCCAAAACAAAAAAATACAAAAACATAGAAAATAGAACATAGAATGCCCACCCAAATCACACCCTGACCAAACCAAAATGGAGACATAAAAAGCTCTCTAAGGTCAGGGCGTGACAAAAAATGTCAAGGGGGTGAATACTTTCGCAAGCCACTGTATGCTAGTTAAATACTGTAGTATTTACTATAGTTAAAAAAGTGTTGTGTTTTTGCGGACTGTAGGGTTTTACAGACTTTACTGTAGTATTTACTGTAGTATTCTACAGTATTCTACACCATTCTATAGTAAGTACTACACATTATCGAGAGATACTACAGTGTGTATTATTCTACAGTATACAACACTTTACTACAGAATTCTATAGTAAGTACTGTAGTATTTTATAGTAAACTGTAAAAAAAATGTAATGTGGGAGATGTCTGCTTTTACTCTGTCAAGTCTTAGAATAGAGCTTATTTTTATGCCAGTGTTATATTATCCTGGGTATTCTATGTCTGACTGACTGACTGACTGACTGTGTGACTGAAGGAGGGATGAGGATAGACAGACACACTGAACTGAGATAATAAAATTATATAAAATGATGAAAGGGAACGAAACAGACAGTCCGGTTGTGTTTCTTTCAATCACGTTTATTGATTTCTCTGTCATTTTTTACAACGAACATGAGCAAAAAATATATATAAATACAATAACAGCAAAAAAAGATCCAAAGAGAATAGAATTATCAGCCATTTTCATTTTTGGGTGAGACTGTCCTAATGTGTTTCAAAGGATTTCTGCCTTAGATCATTTTGAATTATCTGTCTGATACACGATAGTCTTAAATCAGGGATACGTTTGCTGTTCTTTTCAGGGTGGACCTTCGTGAAAAGCTGTGTCTTGCTGCTTCAGAAGTGAGTTTGAAACAAATAGGTAGTTCACACTAGTTTGCCACATGCAGTGGTCACAGGCGAGTATTGTGCTGTTTGAGGATAAATCCATTGCAGTTGTAAATATGCAGCTTTCTATTGAATCAGTGTAACTGATCAAACCAAGATGATGCCCTCCATCTCATCATACTGTGGCCCATATAAAGACATGCACTGTTCATCTGAAAGAGTAACCAGTAGACAATGACTGAGAAAGAGTGGAGCGCTCATCATTGCAAACATCCAATACTGCAAGGTTGAAAACAAAATAGAGAAAGAAGGTAACCAAAAAGAAACATGTTCTACATTCAACCATACTTGGTATGTGTTCAACCAGAGTCAAGAGTTTACAGGTCAAACACCTACCAGGTAGCACCCCTGTTTTATTACAATCCAAAGCTAACACATAATCTCCTCTTTACAACAAAATAACAATAAAAATACTTTATCTCTTTTGAAAACAAAACTGTTAAGTGTTTCTATTGTTCAATCTTGAAGATGTGCATTGGCAGACATATAACTGTATATCTATTTGTGAACATAATATTTACATGTTCTTTCTGTCTTCTTCCTCACTCTCTTGATGATTAATGTTACTATAAATTTGTTACAGCCATTCCAAGAATAAAAACATCATCAGCAACACAGGAAATACATATATTGCTTTTTGAAGACATCTCCAAATTATCATATAAAAACGGATATATGGAGATAACATTAAATAACATTCGGCGATATTGGGGAACAACACATCTGTCCACCCACCAGGAGGCACTGTTGTTATTTAGTGAAACCTGCTCCTTCTGTGCGTAGCATTATATAAGAATAGGACTTCCTTCATAAATTAAACCCTTTCTCTTAGAGATATGTGGTCTGTAGTTGCAGCACGATTATTTCATAATGGTAAAATGATCATGAATATCTTTGGTTGGAGGGAATGTGGCAGGACAACTTTTTTGTAGGCAGAAAAGAAAAGCATTAATTTTACAACTGGAATATATCCACATATATGTATTTGTGTGGCTACACACACCATGGATACACATTTACTTGTAGATTGAATTGTGAATGGAATGGGCTCATGGGACAAAACATCTTGTGATACAACATGGCAATACATGGGTCACATGGATAAAACCATGATAATAATAATATAGACCTTAAAGTAACTGTGGAACCAAGCACATACCGTAGTCATTCCTCACCTGACATCTTTTAACAGAAAGGGTGAAGGATTCTCTCCGTGTGTGTGTGTGTGTGTGTGTGTGTGTGTGTGTGTGTGTGTGTGTGTGTGTGTGTGTGTGTGTGTGTGTGTGTGTGTGTGTGTGTGTGTGTGTGTGTGTGTGTGTGTGTGTGTGTGTGTGTGTGTGTGTGTGTGTGGACAAAAGAGAGAAGAGGGGGGTTGACACAAGAAGGAGGAACTACAAAGAGAGGATAAAGTACCTGCTCTAGATTATCTGACCAGATTAAGAGATTACAGTGAAATCTCAGCATGCGAAACAGACTGAGTGGAGCAGGAATGCTAACGAGGAAGTAGCACTGTTCACTCCATTGTCTCACAATGTCAAAAACAAGGACTATTGGTAGGCCACACGCAACATGGATGTTTAGCATGGAGTCAATTGACTTTGTTCAGTCAACCCTCAACGTGTATTATACAGCTATCAAACAAAACAGATTATTTATATACTGATTATTATTATACTGTCAAGTCTTCATGATGATGATATTACTGAGGTGCAACTTTAACCAAAATGAAGGAAAATTGATTGATATACACCTTATACTGACTGATCGAAGAAAGGTCCTAAAAGTCAAGCGTTAAGCTGAGTGAACAGATGCTAGGGTTCTAAAAGTGTCGCTATGACGTTGAAGAAGGATCAGAGTCACATTGCCACAATGTCACAGCCAGTGTTCAGCAGCACTTGCTCAGATCTATAGATTCCTCAACTGTTTTTTCTCATTATGTGTACTGAATCAAGGGCTGGATTCAATCTGTATGCCGAAGTTTAGCGTTACGGATTGAATCCAGCCCCAAGTCAGCAGCACATCCAGGGCATCGGTGCGCCAGCACATTGACCATCATTCTAGAGCAAGTTCATAAACGCTCTTGCACATGCTCAACTGTAGGTGCTTTTAGTTATAGTACACCCTCCAACTACAAGGTTGGTTGGTCTGTTGCTCCCTTTTTAAAGCAATGTAATGGTAGAGAATCCTACCAAAATAAAAATAAATCAAACAGATTACCGTTATCACCAAACCAGCCTTACAGACATTCTGGCCCATGTAATCAGATGTTGGAGACAGCTTTAAACTGAGATGCACTATTACAGCAATAACAAGTCATGTACAACTGATTAAATTGGTACAACATGTTTGAATATAAATTTAAACAAACGTAGAAACAAAACAAACTCTCTATTTTTCCTTCTCCACAGAACCATAAGCATCTCGTCTTCACAAGAAAAACACAAACCAGTGCAAATCAATACAAAATAGAAGAACAGCATCTCTTTCTTATATGTATAGGAACATATCAATAGATGCGATGCACATGCAAAAAACTATGAACAAACAAACTAGCCCTAAGCCTTGAGCTGTTGGAACACAGATGTGAACATAAACCATGTAAGGACAATGTAGTGTATATTCATGTTATGGAAGCCTAATCCGATTTATGACCATCTGCAATTCAAGTGTTTATGACAAAAGAGTCCTGTTTAATGTGTAGAATGTGCATGATGTGTCATTCTTAATTAATATTGCACATTGCATATGCATCTTCCCGACCTAGAGAATGCATTCTGTCTTGCAAATGGAATTTGGTCATACAAACAAATGTATAGTACATACTCACACACATACAAACATACACACGCACACACATACACACACTCAATGGTCTTGACCTCTGTAACTCCCCATGTTGGAGATGCTATCTTCTTATGGGTTAAATTGGATGATCACTGCAGAGTGCAGCGTGGTCCCTCCTGGTGGCCAGCAGTTTAATATAGCCTCGTTTATAATTCCCACATAGCAGAGCAGAGAGCTGAGACATGAGGCCTCCCGCCTTCTTAGGGCACTAAAGACAATACACACATGCAAAATGTCTCCATCTCTTCATTCATCCACAAAAATATTTTTTTTCATCATATGTTTTAGCTGTTGGATTATTTTTAAGCGCAACAAAATAGACATACTGATATAAGGTTATGATATATAAATAGATATACACAGTTTGTATTGTATTTTGTGTATATTTGTATATAGAGGGGCACTCTATAGGGAGGCAGAGATGAAGGAGCAACAGTAAACTGGTAAGAGGCGTTGCTTCTCCTTGCAAACTTTCAAATCATACATGTTTATGTCCACTATATCCCCTAGTTAGTCATGCAGTATCAATAGACTTCACCTCAAACTAATTTACAGAAAAGAATCAAAGCTCACACACAGAAACAGAGACAGAATTACCACCCGTTTAACTCCACCATTCTGACATCATCACTCCACTGGACATACAATGCCCGACATGTAGGGTAAATTGAAGTTGTAAACATTTTCTATTCGACAAACGGAGGGTGTTAATTCTGTAATCTGTCCCTGTATGTGTGTGTGTACCTGTGTACAGAATGTAGAGGTGGGTGGACATGTTAGTGAGAGAAAGAGAATGTACATCTAGCCTTTAGTGTTGATCCTCAGTTTGAAAGACACTTTCCCCGCAAACTTGTCTCTTACACTCCCAGGAGGAATGTTGTTGGAGATGATCCTGCACTCGATGTTGATGTCTTCATTGAGGGTTATGTTGAGAAACTTGATGGCAACCAGCGGCTGGGAGTAGTTCACCTGGGAGTAGTTATCCATTTTTAAGATATTGTTACATAAGCTTTTAAGCATTCTTTTTCAGCAACATTTGATCTATGACATGTTGAAAGCACAGGCAAAATAATGCGTAATAACGTTAGAAATGACATTGAAACAAAAGATGAGTTAATCTAACCATAAAACAAAGGTTTATAAGTGATGATTTGTGAGTGTTGCCAGGTTGGTATTGGGGGATTCTCACCTGAGCTTTCTTGCCATAGTAAGGGTAGTACATGAGGTTGAAGGTGCCATTTTCAGGGTAGTACTCCACCTGTCCAATCTTATCAGAGTCTTCTTTCTGCAGGGGCAGAGGATCAAGGCCATTAGTTAGAGCATGTTAGAGCATGTTCTGTCGGAAGTGTGTGAGCGAGCAGGGAAAGATTGCCCAATCTGAAGGACTGGATGAACTTTGAAAGGACACCATGACACTTAGAGTATACTATTTATTTACATTTACTTTAGCCATTGTGTCTACCTGTATGTGCTATGCAATAAAGCTGTTGAACCTCTATATCTTGGAATATAAAATAACGAGGGTGCTAGTGTAGCACTAGCAACTATACATCACATATCTACTTCTCTATCTGTCACTAAGATTACTACAGTGGCACCCTTACCCATTCATCTTTGCCAACTTTGTACCTCTGAGAGTGCAAGGACAAAATGGACGGTAACAGAAAAGATGAGAACAACAACATACACAGGGTTTGAAATGAGGAAATGACATTGTGTCATGCAACACAGACGAGCAAAGAAAGACATGAAGGATGGTAATGGGGGACATAGATGAGAACAAGAGACACGATGGGTTCATTCTGAGAGAGAGCGAGAGAGAGAGCGAGAGAGAGAGAACTGAAAGAGAGAGAGGCTCACCTTCGCTCCACAGGTGACAAATGGAGCCTGGCCATCCTTTCCTGGCAACATCCCAATGACCTAGAATACAGACAGACCAACAGACAGACATGCGTTAACCTGGGAGTTCCACCACCATCCCCACTTCATCCCTCCTTAAAGCGGATCCAGTCAACTGATCATTGTTGTGATTGTCGATATAACAATTTCAAAAATGGCCAACATTGTTTGTACTTAATTGGTATGATCTCTTCCAGGCTCCCAACCATTCACATGACTGCTCCACCCCCCTCTCCCTTACGTCACCTAGCAACATGCCAAGTTCTTCCCTCCCCAGCCCTTCTCTGCTCTCTGCTTCTCCCATACCCGGTTCAGCTTGATGATGATGCATGGTTTGCCAGCCTGGTATCCATAGGTATGGTCATCAAGGCCAGAACATTTCTCTAGAAGGGTGCGGTTGAACCGGCAGGAGCGCTTGGGGTTGTTCTTCACATCACCACTGTCTGCCTGAATAAAGTACTGGTCCGATGTGCACTCTTCATTCTTCTCAGCCTGCAGAGAGTTGTTGTAGGCTGGATGGGAGAGAAATACATTTTTATCCTGTTGTTTAACACAATAGAAATGTAATTACGTGAGACAGACACACAGAGAGGCAGAGACAAGCGGCCAGATATACAGACTCACGGGAGAGGAAGTTGTCCAGTGTCTTGATGTACATGTCCCAGGTCTCAGTGTTGGTGGTGTTGTAGGAGATTTCCATCGCCTTTCCCCTGGGTCTGATCATCATGCCTGCAGAACAGAGAAGAGAGAAGATGGGGAGGGCTTTTAGCCAACATCACATGTGTACTATACTATGTGTGATTGTCCGGGCTGTTACTGACTATACAGTAGCAGTTGTAAAGAGACTTGCCAAAATGTTAGCTTGAATTCTGAGGTTTTAGTGTATCAAAACCTCTTAGAATGTGGTATTGGTGTGTTGGTGTATTAGTTCATCCTACCTGGTGTGCCAAGCCTGTCCTGCCATGTGGGTTTGTAGTCATCCAAGGTCTGCAGCATGACGTACATGGTGAGGCAGAACATGCCTGCTAGGAAGATGTAGAACACTAGGTAGAAGAGCAGGATGAGGCCTGGGAGGGAGACAACCAGCAAACAGATACAGTATTAACATCCCACAAGTTTAAAGGAAATGGAACATTCAACAAAATATGGCTATGCCCAAAATGGCACTCTATTACCTAAACAGTGGGGCTATTTCAGATGATGGCCATTCCATATTCCCCACTTATACGGAATAGGGTGCCATTTATTATTTGCCTGTATTATCTGTGTTATAACAAAGCCGGAAATGCTGAGAAGTTAAAATGTCATGTAGAGTAGGTGTTATGTTGTCTATGATCCAAGTCATTGTTTGGACACTTTCTCTGCATTTATCAAACTATACCACTCTCTCTATATTTATCACACTATACCGTGCCGACGATCAAATATATGAAAAGACACAGGAGGTACGGAGTAATCCTCTTTACTTCAAACCAGAAGCCTTTACTTCCTTCTATAGTATCTCTCTCTCTCTCTCTCTCTCTCTCTCTCTCTCTCTCAAACATACACTACAAAAAAATGTTTCAATTAATGGATATTGAATATCTATCTATTTATGGAAACATTAATTGGACATGCACACTTCTCCATAAATGTCTGAACTCACACTGCCGACAACACACAACCTGCACATAAAGACACACGCCCTTCCCCCAGTCTTAAACAAGGCTGATTAATCCTGGATTGAATGTCTGGTCTTTGTCCTAATTAATTATTAAGTAACACTAACAATGGGGGAGAGAGCTGCGACGAGGGGGAGGGTAAAAGAGAGGGAGGGAGGAGTGGTGACAGAAGTAGAAAGGGGAGGAGGAGAGAAGACCCCTGGAGATTAGGGCAGGGGGTCAGGGGATTAGCTGCCATGTACAGTATTCCACTAACACAAACCGTACGGAGACCAAACCAACACTGTAACATATCAGCATTGGGCCCAAAGGGAACGGGTGGCTATTGAACCATTCTGTAGGGTTGATAAGATAAAATCACCACAGCTGCTAAATACTATATGGTCATACAGGATGTGAGATATACAATTAGTGTAAAATATAATGAATAAAAAAGGTGAGTTGACTGAGCCTATCAGTAGCCCTCCTTCCCTTCCATCTGCCATCTCAGCATTGTCATCTGAGACCAGTCCTGGGGTGTAGGCCTGCTGTGTCTCTGCTAGATGGCCCCCAATGTGGAGCTCCACACCTGGGCCCTGTCAAAGAACAGCATGAGGGCTCCCTCTGTCAGCAGGCCTAGAGCTGTGTGGAGCCGTGGGCCTCACAGCGCAGCCAGGCTTACAGGGATCCATAACCAAATAGCAAGGGGAAGCTCCTCCACGGGATAAAGTTACGAACACTGGAGCTTCTTGGTGAGTGAGAGTGAATGTGTAAGTGTGTCTGTCTGCCAGTCCCCAGGGTGAGGGGATCTACGTAGATATGTAACCTTATAGAGAGGATTGTAAGCGGAGAGGAGAGCAGAGCAGCATCCTGTGGGGTGGGGTGAGATGTGGTGAAGAGAGATAGGGATGGAGCGGGAGCTGTGTTACATAGTGTGTTGGAAGGACAAACCCTGCTGTACAGGCCCTGGGTCTAGCCCTGTCTCTGGTACAACCAATGCCGAGAGGGACTACCATCAGGGAGGGGAACCTGACATTATTTATCTGATCTAACATTATGGGGCGTCATGGTGACCACAGATACCACCCATCCCTGTGGGGAGACAGACTGGGTGTTGTGTGCAAACCCAGAGAGAGGATCAAGAGGAGTGTAGAGAGGATCACCTACCCCCTGACCACACCAGGAGGGTGTCCAGTTCACTGGCTGTCCTGCCTGATCTCTCATCACCATGCCCCGACCAATGATGTACACCGTGCCCTCTTTCACTCTTCCTCCGCCTCTCTTTTCATCCCCCCATCACCAGGAGAGTTGAAAGCAAAGAACAAAATGGCGAGGCTGAATAGGCCGGTAGCATCCTGTGCTTTCCCTCCTACAATGGCAACATGGATGCCTTTTAAAAGGTGTCTCTTTTCTTTTTGTTTGTTTGATTAGTGTTCAAACGCGGTGGACACTGTTTTGAAGCTGGGTTATGAAACAAGAGGCTTTGAATGGAAAATGTGGTAAGGACAAAAGAATATGCATGTGATATGGCTGTTTTAATATTCATGTACTTTTGAAATTGCAGATGGATCTAAGAACTATTTCCATAATTGTGAAACACACACACACACACACACACACACACACACACACACACACACACACACACACACACACACACACACACACACACACACACACACACACACACACACACACACACACACACACACTTGCATTTCCATGATTGGGCTGGTTTTCTACCCCATCTTATCTAAGCAGTGTGCACTATTAGTGAAAAAAGTGGCCATTACACTAGCTAGAGTACTGTGTGCATAAGATTGGTGTGGTTCGTCTATAAGTCTCCATCTTTGTTCTGTGGGCTGTGGAGGAGGTCAGAGCTGATTAAAAGACAGATACATGTAGACTAGCACCTGGATACATGGATCACTTAGGCGCAGACAGGTAATAAGGATGTACTAAGTTCAGGGACCATGTATAGGCTATAAACGTTTTGGCTCACTACAGAAATAGCCTAATTAACAAGCCTTAGAGAGTGCAGCTTAACCAGGCCACCAGTCCTCAAAGCATATGGGACACACTGAGCTGGATGAAGGAGTGCATTCTGGGAGAATTACTGCAAAGGAAACTACAGTCAGTGAACACACCACTCAGTAGACCTATGACTTACATTTCTCTCCATTCATGAATATCGTAGCAAGTGCACGGTTTCTTGTGGAAATGCGAAATGCAAGGTGTATGTGAGTATGTGTGTGTGCGTGTGTGACATCTCAAATCATTGCATTTACATTAAAGACAGATTACATCCGAAACCATTCTGATTAGATGTACAATCAATTAAAGGGAATGTTCTGAAATTGATACAGTTTTATTTGACAACTACAATTGATACTCCGCTGGCCAGCCAATGAAGTCATTAGATTAGGATTAAATCCTGCACAGATTTACTCACACTAAGAGAGGAGAGGGCTGGGGGGTGGAGGTGATACAAATAGAATGTGGCCCTCAGCTTTACCAAGATTAAAACGCCTCAATGTCATTAGAAAAGAGCGATTTGAAATAGTTGCAGGCTATTAAGGGCGTTGAAAGAGTGTAACGTTGTGGTCATGGCTTAAAATCTCGGATGCTAGACTACATTACCTATTTTATTTCAGATCTTGTCAGTGCAGATTATTGTGCTGATCTTGACACTAAGCAGACGATACAACTTTAATCTTATACATTTGATTCTTCATTGAAACAAAACGTACATTGTAACGTTGATTGCAAATAGCCTATAGTTGAAGTGAATACCGCAAACCCACTACATTTGCGTTTGGTAAAGCCTATTCAAGTAACTTAATAACAGGTCAGGCTAATAAATTCTGAAGCTATTTAAGCAACAACTGCCCCTCACATCTCAGGAAGGGGTGCTCTGCGCCAGAAGACAGCTTAAGTAAAGACCATTAAATCTAAAGAGGCCTACTGTAGCCTTTAACAAGTAGGCTACAACAGAGAATAGTATTTAAATGGTGTGCACTGGCATATTCATTTCATAAAAAATATTGGCACTGCCTCCACCCTTATGTCCAGACGCATTGCGCAGGAAAACTCAGTGGCATAAATTAATAAATGAAAAATAATAACGCAGGTAACATTTTGCCCGCTCCCACAAGGGCAATCCACACATAATGCCGCATTTGAATTTCAGCACCGCCTTGCACTGGAAAGCGACCAATCTCATTAAGCAATCGCTCGGGTGAGGCAGCGGTTTCAAATTGCGCATTGAATGCTACACACATTTTACATTTCTGCCGGGTCACATTATTTTACTCTTTACACATTCCTAAGTATTCAAGCAGCACAAAAAAAGGGTGCTCATGACATCAAAGTGAAGCCTGCAGCCAACTAGAAGATGCTGCGGACCTGCTATTATGTTCGAGCAGGGATGGGCAACTCCATTCCTCCGGGGCCTGATTGGTGTCACACTTTTGCCCCAGCCCCAGCTAACACACCTGACTCCAATAAAAACGAATCATATTCAGTTCAGAATACAATTCGTTTCATCAGCTGTGTTTGCTAGAGGATGGAGAAAAAGTGTGACACCACTCCGGTCCCCGAGGACTGGAGTTGCCCATCCCTGTGTTAGATGTAGAGGGGCCATCTGTGCTGCATTGCTGCAGGCGACCATTACTAGGTAGAAGACTCACCCCAGCTGCTCCCTGTCCTGCCACAAAATTCTCGGGTCCTGGAGTTCCATATGAAGTCCTTCCAAGTGCTCTTCTCAGCATCCTTTGCCATTTTGCTAAATTAGTTTAATCCACGGACTGTTACCGGGTGTTATAACCTAATGTAATAGGCGTTTTGGTGAGATGTGAAATATTTTACTCAGATAGGCTGCAGAAAGTCGTTAGCGAGCGCACAAATGGACGAGCTGTTTGAAAGAAAAGGATGAACAATCTGGCTGCTCCGTGCTACTGTATCTAATTACAGTCAATCTATACTAAACGACGGTGGTGTTGACACTACACTCAGCACAAAGCCCTCCCCCCAGATCTAGTTAGCATGCCGCAGAGTTTTGATGAGTGATGCAGAAATGTAGTGATACTGCGGTAAAGCGTTCTCTCTCTCTCTCTCTCTCTCTCTCTCTCTCTCTCTCTCTCTCTCTCTCACTCTCTCTCTCTCTACCAGCCTCTGTCTCGCTCACCCTCACTTACCCCTCAAGCATCACCCCCTCCCCTACCCATCACTCCAACCCCTCGGAGGAGAAAGCTACAATCATCCTCCTCCCCTCTCACCAGAGAACACCAGCAGCCAACCAGCTTGCCTCTCTAACCAATCATATGCACTCTACAACCTGTGTTGCTCGCTTAATGGCAGAGCAAGGATTTGAGTGAAAAGCATTCCAGCAAATGATATAAGGTCTTGGGATTCCTCATGCAGCTCGTGCATGTGTGTGAAAACAGTGGTGCTGCTCATAGATTAGGCTCTTGAACATAGCTCATATAGTAACATCCATCTAAACAAAATGTCTCCCCCTCAACATCCCCTCCCTGAAGCCCACACTGTTGAATAATGCAGACTCCTCTGAGGATTTATTCATTATGTTGCGGTTAATTCCCATGCAGTCCTCTAAACCCGGCTGTCATGAGGGAAGGAGGAGGAGGAGGGAGGACCATATGGTGCTGCCTCACACAATATCAATATGATGCTTATTTGCACGCAACTGGCAACTGATGTCTATGATATAGGGAATGTAGCTCACTGCTTATTTTCGAGGGAGTTGCCTTAGCTAAATTAATGCATTGTGTGGCAGGGGCGTCTGGTCTGCCAGTCAGTCTCATAGCAGTGCAGAGGTCAAATCTAAAGGCTAATGGATTACTCTGCAACACTTCTGGTGCCATAGAATGTGGCCTGCTCTGCCACCGGCATTCATTTACATCTGTGTGTGTGTGTGTGTGTGTGTGTGTGTGTGTGTGTGTGTGTGTGTGTGTGTGTGTGTGTGTGTGTGTGTGTGTGTGTGTGTGTGTGTGTGTGTGTGTGTGTGTGTGTGTGTGTGTGTGTGTACATATACTGAATTGATAGGTACATGAATCTCAGAGAGAGAATAGTAACTGGTACAGTGGATGTGAATGGTGCCCTCACTTGGAGATCTAAGACATTACAACACGTCTGTGTCTGGGTGGTGTCACTGGGTTCATAGCCTTGCAGCAGAATCATGTTAGAGTGCATTCTGTCTGTCTGCAATGGTTTTAACCAGAGACAATGTTCTACATTAACCACTACTTATCTTACCAATGATATTGAACATGATACATACGAGATGTGAAGAGATAAAGCAAATAGATCATATTTGTACGCTTCTGTTTGTCATGAAATGAAACATAAAGACATGCAAAAATCCTGGTCATTATATAAAACTGATTTAATGACAATATCAATGTGAATATAGCACTACAGTGATTTCCAAGTTACACCGTATCTTACCATATCAATATAGTATGGCACTCATATAATGGCCACTGTTTTAGGCGACACGCAAAGCTGACAGCTTCTGTAAACTAGTTTGTAAATGATGCCTAAGTTATCAATTGTTGTAATAAATGTTTAAAAAGATGACTACTTGGTGTATCTGAAATACAATTGGGCACACTTATCAATGGGTTTGGGATAGAATCCAAACTCTAACATGTTTTCAATGTAAGGAATGCATTGCACTTCCCCTCTCTCCCTCAACATGGTCCTCATCTCTGTTTGTTAAGTTGAAATTATAGTCAAATGGGTGATAAAAACGTTGAGTAGCAGAAAGTGAAGCAGTATCTTGGTAACATTGGTGCGATGTCATGGGGTGGCCCTGGAACTGTACAGGTTGGTGCTAACCAGTGAAACAACAACTTCAACCAGGAGACATTCAAGTGCCAGAATACAAGTACAGAGAGACTGACTCTTTACAGTACAAACTTCATCTCACATGGTTTTCAGTAAATCAATTAAAAGTATGTAACAATAAGCACAAGAGTAGTAATGTTAGATATGGTCACAAATGCCATTATAATTCAATAAACAACAACAGTAGCTAGTAGTAGTTTGAGATAGCAGCAAAGTATTTCAGAAAATGTCCAAACAATGGTCAAACTGAGTTGTTCAAACCTGTACATAAATTCAATGTATGTAGAAAAGGGCATAAATACAACAACTGTATGTACTGCTTAAAGGGAATCTTGCACAAATATGATACAACAATTGTGAGACTGCCTTTGTCTTGAGGGCTTGTCATGTATTGGTAAAACCGTACAGTAACGTCTGTGTGGACCAGTTGCAACAGATAAAGTACCCAATTAAAAAAAGTAAAAAACAAAATATATGACCAAATACATTTATACATTATATGCTACATTATATTTATTGATTACAAGTATGAAAGTGGAAATAATTGCTACATTATTAATACAGCTGTACATATCTATTTACATATTATATAGGGGTTTTCTGTGTTTTTGGGCAGGTTCTTCCAGCATTCTATTTGAGGTGTGTGTGTGTGATGATGTTGCACTACCTTATCAACTGCAGCATCTCCTACTATCTGTGTTGAAAATATTGTTTTGTGGGATGGGACACTCATCAATAAGTTTCTGTGAGTCCGCATGACCGGTGGTGTTTTTTTCGACCAGTGATGGTTTTTTTGTACAATTATCCGTTTGTATTTCAATTGAGTGTACAGTATGATTTGAGTGCAGATTCTTTAGCCCGCGCTATAGACAGCTTTCAGTTGACTAATACAAGTCTAGTAAAGGCCCAGTGCACTACTTTTGTTATTAATAACAAAATATTAAACCCTCAGCATGCCTACTATGTTTGAGTGTACAGTATGTGCCATCTGCCATTATATTAACTTTTTGAAAAAAATTCCCCAGCAACACATTCATCTTTTTTACACAACCACAACGTAACATTTCAGCAGGACTTTTCATGGTGTATGTAGTGATATAATGGCATCTTCAAGATCTATGTGAAAATCGGACAATCTCACATGACCATCTCCACACGATAACTTGTAGTCGATTCATTGATATGGTTTTATACAGTACTTTATGTCTGTTCAATGACATGCATGATATGACATGTTAACTATGACTTTGAGTTCATGTCCGAGATATGTTTTGGCCGGCTGACATGTTTTAATATTAATGTTACGCCCACATTGGGAACATATTGCTGTAAAATTGCAGGAATGCTGAGAAAGTCTGTATATTTACATTACAAAAATGCAAACAGTTAGGTAGTATTTTCATCCACTTCATCTCCACAATAACAATCTACTGATACCCAGACCACAAGGCAAACCAAACCATCTCATATGCATTCAACATGTTTCAATGTTTCTTTAATAATAAGAATCCTTTCTAATTTTTATCAAAGGCTAGAGATTATACAGTTGAAGTCGGAAGTTTACATACACCTTGGCCAAATACATTTCAACTCTGTTTTTTACAATTCCTGACATTTAATCCGAGTAAAAATTCCCTGTCTTAGGTCAGTTAGGATCACTACTTTATTTTAAGAATGTGAAATGTCAGAATAATAGTAGAGAGAATGATTTATTTCAGCTTTTATTTCTTTCATCACATTCCCAGTGGGTCAGAAGTTTACATACACTCAATTAATATTTGGTAGCATTGCCTTTAAATTGTTTAATTTGGGTCAAACGTTTCAGGTAGCCTTCCACAAGCTTCCCACAATAAGTTGGGTGGTTGAAAGAGTGGTTGAAAAACAAGTTTTAATTGATTCCAACCTAAGTGTATGTAAACTTCCGACTTCAACTGTAAGTGTGTGTGTGTGTGTGTGTGTGTGTGTGTGTGTGTGTGTGTGTGTGTGTGTGTGTGTGTGTGTGTGTGTGTGTGTGTGTGTGTGTGTGTGTGTGTGTGTGTATTGTGTGTGTGTGTGTGTGTGTGTGTGTGTGTGTGTGTGTGTGTGTGTGTGTGTGTGTGTGTGTGTGTGTGTGTGTAAAGTGTGTGTGTGTAAAGTGTCTGTGTGCTTCAACATAAGTTTGTATAAGATGTGTCTTGCTGAGGATCAACCTGAAGTCTCATTCAAACTCTCCCTAACAATAGCCATTTGTGACAGTGGTGGGAGAAAAAATTAATGTAAGCTGCAGTTAAGTTAGGGGAAATTAGGCCTAATTAGTTAAACCAGCATTGCTCTTATAGGTTAAATTCTCCCCTTTTTTTTCCTCAACAAAGTCTGAGTTGACTGGCGTTTAAGAAATTAATAAAGAGTCAAGGAAGGGCTTGTACAAGGGCTTGTAAAACTAAAGTGTAAGAAATCACACTGTACTGAAAGATTGTATGTATGTCTCTTCTTGGTTTCAAATTGGATTGGTATATCCCTCAACTGAATCTTCCCAATCTTTTTATATCTCTACAAAGTAGAGTTGATCACTCTTGGCAAAATAACGATTTATGTTTCAGTTCATTATCTCTCTGGCCCACACACTTCAAAACATCTCATTAACCTTGTAGACCTTGTATCAGCTCCAAATAAAGTTTATTTTACTGTGTGAGAGCACAAAACTCTCATCTTACTCTCATGTATATTCTCACTCTTCTGTGGAGGTCAGCGGTAATCACACTGTCACTCCTAAGAAAGGAAATAGTCCTCATCCTCTTTCCCTTTGTAGAGAGGGATTGTCACAATCTCTCTCCACGTGTAAACTTCTTGATTCTCACCACAATAGTACTTATTTACTTGCCCCTGTTTTTCTACTGTACCTCCGCTGCCCCAACAAACCCCCCCCCCCCCCCCCCCTCAGATGGCTGTGTCCCACACCACGGCCTGGGGCCTCTGACAGGGGGGCGTGCCCGTCTTCCGGGGCTCAGGGGTCCGTCTCCAGCTGGGCAGGATGGGCATGCTGTCCTGCTTACATAGGTTATTTTCTGGGCGGCGGTGGGCCTTGATCTCTTTGCATAGGCAGCGCTTCCTCTCAATGACCTCCAGCAGCTTGCCATCCCTCTGGGTTTGGGCTGCGGACGTGGCAGCGCCCCCGGTGGTGGGAGGGTGTCCCTGGGCCAGCTGGGCCAGGTGTTGGAACTGCAGCTGGAGGTGGTGCTGCTGCTGCAGCTGCTGGAGCTGTTGCTGTAACTGCAGCTGCTGCTGGTGGAGCTGGAGCTGCTGCTGCTGTCTGGACAGGATAGGACTGCAGGGTGTTTGGGAGGATTGGGACAGCCCATGCAACTGGACAGAGAGAGAGGCAGGGAGGGTGGAAGGAGAGGAGTTAAAGAAATATTTTTTTACCTAAAATCTTATGTGGGGTATGCATGAATACAGTTTGTCACAGTTTGTTACATGTTATGTCAGTCACTGACAATCACTCAATTAGCCATGTCAGCTAACAATTGTTTTGATTGGTGAGGTCAATTAACCAAATCTCCCTCTAGTGGCATCATGGGTGGAATGTTAATAAAAATTAAAAAACACTGAAAATCTGGTGTTTCTATGTCAAACGGTTTTGTTATATTTCAGTCTTCTGTGATGTATATAAAGAGTAATATTGGGATGCAAACTCATAATGTTATACTTTACACTCTATATCTGACATGTATTTTTTTAAGCCCATAACAATGTGTGTGAGGTGTATACTTTTGTTTCAAAGTAGATTTGTTTAAGACTACCAAGAAAGACTGTGTGACCCTGATTAAGCCCACTGCAGTAAAAGGTTAAGTCTAGCCAGCTATCTAAACTTGTAGTAATCATGGCCAAATACCAATCTGGCACGCAGGGCATGTGCCCCATTGATTTTGTTAGTCACTCTCACTCAGATATCATATTAAGATGGCATAAATTATGTCAAAATGAGTACAATTGCATGAAATGTGTTAGAAAATGTACATATATTGTCTCCGCCCCATGGCAAAATGTGTAGAATTACAAATAAAATGTTTTCTCTCCGACGTCACGACGGGGCTAGTAAAATGTTTTGCCCTCAAGGTGGTTTTGCCCCCAACCAAATATCTTCTAGGGGCCCCAAAACGCTAGGGATGGCCTTGGCTAATGGTATAAAGCATTTAGTTAAGAGAGTCAAGTAGTTTAACTGCACAAATGGACTGATTGCACAAATCAGTAGACTGCATATGTGGGCATGGATGTGGGTATGTAGACCCGTGAGCCACTGCGGCTCATGATGAGTTCAGATTTTTTTGTGGCCTCCAACACCATCAAAGTTGCCCATCCCTGCTGTAAACACTGCATCTCTGTTGTAGCACTGAAGACCAAGCCCAGCAACCACAACAGCCATAAGAACGTGTTGCACCCAAATCTGCCACCAGGCGGCAGTGTGACACCATATTCGAGCCTGTAGCTCCCGTGGCGTGCAAGGGAGGGTTACGCAGCACACGCGAACAGTCTCTGCAGCACAGCACAGCACACTCGAACTGCGTCAGCATTTGAGATGCAGCCAAGTGACTGGGCAAAATGCAACGCTATTGGACAGTGTCTCACTGCCCCAAAACACTGTAGAGAAGCATACTTCTTACATCCACGCATCTCTGCATACGTCAATTAGAGCATCGCTCTCCCCTGGACTTATTCTTTAAGGCGCAACCTTATTCTGCTCACTGAACATATCTCCACACTATAAATAGCTCAGGAGGAGGGTTGTTGCTATCAGCACAGGGAATAATAAGAATGGCCATATTCTTCAGAATAATTCCAATACTACTACTTGTACAAATGACAGTAATCACAGTAATACCAAAGCTCATCGTCATTATAATAATCATCGTCATTATAATAATAGGTATTATTCACCTGATTCAGTACCTCTCGATGGGGCAGGCTGCTCTGCCGCTGAACGTCGCTTCCACCCACCTGTCTCACCCCAGAGGTGGATGATGAGCGGCTCAATCGACCCAGTTCTGGAACAGAAAGAACCAGCACTGTTCATATAGCTGTCTATAACCACAAATCAACTGTGCTGTTCATGTTGTCAGGGAGAATGGCTGTGCGTATAAAATGGATTGCATTATTTCATGTATCTATGTGCAACTATGCATACATGTGGGGGGAGGTATGATGTGCCTAACTGTGTGTGTGTATATAGAGCTCTGGTACTACATATGCTGCCACTGATGATCTTAACCCATAACACCATGATGATGTGACTGTGGATTTAAGAAATGCACGTAATAGGATCTTCAGATAAATCTGCTGATGTCGGCTCTTTTCTAAAGCGATTTTTGTGTGCTAGTGAAATCCTAGACATACCCCTTTCCTTGAAAATATTCTGGGTGAAGGAGTCTGTGCTGGGTGTCTTAGTGCTTACCTCCATTGCGGCAGGCTGGAAAGGTTTGGCAGGGGAGGGGGAGACCCCCTCTAGGCAGGGCTCGGAACCCCAAGGACCCCCCCTCCATCCCGGCCAGGGACTCACTGTGGCCCAGCCCCCTCCCTCCAGTGAAGCGTACTGGGATCCCAGAGTGGCCTCCTCCTCCTCGACGTCCAGGGCCCAGGTCCTCCTTGTCTATCCTCAGGAGGGCATCGGCACTGCCATTCCACGCCCGCCCTTCATCCTCTGAGAGGGGAATGTCAGAGGGAATTGTTGAGTAAACATGGAATAATCGTCTATTGACAAAGTATAGTGTAGTGACAGATGTCACTTAGCTACAGTCTAATAGTCTGATTATCCCTTCCCCAGAGATCTGAGGAACTTCTGATACATTTCAATACTCAATTCAAACCCATGATGCCGTCCAGCACATGTTAACTTACTCTCTCTCTCTGTCTCTCTGCTGCCTTGGCTGAAGGACAGTTTCCTCTGCATGGGCAAGTAAGATCCATCATCTCCAAAGCCACTGTTGTCCCAGGGCATGAACCCAGCCTTCCCCTGGACGGGCCCAGGCACCGTGCTGCTTTTGGAGGCCACATCAGCGTGACCCTGGAGGTGTAAGGAGGGCAGATGAGACCCTCCTCGCAGGCTGTCGTACGCCGGGGGTCTCCGGAAGCCCACCGAGGGGTAGGTCCAGAGCAGGGGGCTGTCTGAGGAGGGGGGCTTGTAGGCGGGTAGGCCGTGGGGGGTGTGGTAGCGGTGGAGTTGGGAGCGAGAGTGAGGGCGAGAGTGGGAGGAAGAGGAGGAGGACGAGGTTGTGGCTGAACTGGCACTGGTCTGGGATGAAAGGTTGTTGGTGGTGTTCTCAGCCTGAGAGGAGGTAAAGTGGAACCCTGCTTCTCTGTCTCTCTCCCTGTGTCGCTCTCTGTCACTGTCCCTGTCTCTGTCTCTGTGACTATCCCTGTGACCATCTCTGTCCCTCTCTCTGTCCTTATCCCTCTCTCTGTCCCTGTCCCTCTCTGCTTTGTCTAACTTCAAGCAGAAGCTCACAGACTTGCCCTCCTTGCCCGAGCCCTGGGTCTGGGTCTGGGCAATGGACTTGGAGAAGGTCTCCGAGCCATTCTTGTTGTTGGTGTTGGGGTTGGGCGAGTCTCCTCTTTCTGGTTTGCGGTAGTGGTGGTAGTGTGAGGGGCGGTGGTGAGGGTGGGGATGGTGGTGGTGGTGGGAATAGGGGGAGGTGGACTTAGAGGAAGGGGGCAGGGGTGTGGAGTGGCTCCTGGCCCTTAGCCCTGGTGCAGGGCCGAGTTGGCTGTCTCTGTCTCTGTCCTTAGACTCCTTAGAGCCTGACAGGGGAACAGGGAGGTTAGAGGAGGTGGTGATGGAGGAGGAGGAGGCGCTAGACGGAGCTGTCATACTGGAGGAGGTCTGAATGCTGATGGTCCCCAGTTTGGCAGAAGCAGCCTTGTGTTGGACCCCGACCCCACTGGAGGCAGCAGCAGGCTGGGGGAAGGCGAGCAGCGGGGGTCGGTGCTGCAGCAGGTTGGGGAAGGGGGCTGGGATCTTACTGGTGGACTCTGTCTCTGATTTGTTCCCCTGGAGAAGGTAGGGCGTAGGGGCTCGTGGGGGGTGCGGGCTGGAGGAGAGGGGCTGGGGGACAGGGGTGGAGGAGGTGGAGGAGGGGAGGGGCGAGGAGTGGGAGATGGACACTGTGGCTTTAGGTTTGGAGCAGGAGGGGGAGGACGAGGGGCGAGGTAGATGGGCGGACGTGCCAGAGGAGGAGTGGTGGTGTTTGGAGGATTTGAGTCTCTCGTGTTTGAGAGGGAGGCGTTTGTGTCCCTCTCTGTCCTCTGGCAGTGGGTACTTCATCTCCTCATAGATGGCCTCGCTCTGGTCTGAGTCTGAATCAGGCGTGGTGGCTACGGGCGTGACAGGGTGAGGGGTGGCAGTCTGGCTCTCCCTGGTGAACACTTGGCCCACCATCTCTATGTAGACGGGCTCATCGCCCCCCTGAGGCTGACCCTCACCCCCCTGGATGGGCGTGGCAAGAGGGGGCACACAGGGAGTTGGGGGCTCAAACGAGAGCTGAGTACTGGGGCTTCGTTTGGGCTTCAAAGGCGGCACCTTTTTGGACATGTCCCCTGAGTCAGACTTCTTCATGGCTGCAGGGGAAAGGGAGAGAGCAATGAATGAGAGATAATTCAATAATTACAACAGGGAAAATAATATTAACGCACATTTTCACATTTCCCCACTTCACTGCCCTCATTACTGTTTCCATAGCCTACCGTTCTTCTTCTCTGAGTGTTTGGCCTGCGGGTGAGTGGGCGGGGGTGGCGGAGGGGCGTCCGGTGGGGCGTGAGGTGCTCTGGGGTCCGAGGAGGAGCTGAGACGGGTGCTGGGATGGCGTTTGGGTTTAGCAGGGGGGCAGCGCCCGCCGTGCTGTGACTGGGTGTCAGAGTAATCTTCCCCATTCTCCAGACCTGTGTCTCCAGCGCCCACGGCGTGGCAGGACTGGGAGCGGGGAGCCATGGCGGAGGCACAGGAGTGAGGGGACAAGTCCTGGGAGGCAGGCATGGTCATGAAGCCCATGCGGAAGTGGCGCCGGAAGGATGCCAAGTCACGGACCTTGCCCACCGTGGCTGAGGAGGGGTCCTTCTGGCTGGAGCTGAACAACACATTAAGAACAACATTCCCTCATTCAGCAGTTAATCACGTCTTATTGAAGGACGTTCATTTATTTTCCCATTGTGTTGCCTTCCCCTTTTCTGCCTCTCTCCTTTTTTCTTTTTCTGTTAAAAAATGGTCTCTACATAGCTTACATTCAATTAAATCTGCAGTCCTACGGCTCCCTCTACTCCTCTGCCTCTCTCTCTCACTAACACACGCACACACACACACACACACACACACACACACACACACACACACACACACACACACACACACACACACACACACACACACACACACACACACACACACACACACACACACACACACACACACTGCTCCTCATGCATGGATGGCACGGGGAGCGTAGTTTCCCGTTAGAGAGTGAGTGATGAGAGATTGGGCGAGGCAGTGCAGCAGCTGTACATGCCGGTATCTGCATGGGGGGGGGGGGGCCCTCCCTCTTCAGAACTCTTCTATCCTTCCATTTCTATCCCTCCACATCTGCTCCCTTAGATCACAAACACATTTAATTAGGAAATTGCTTCCCCTAAAACCCAGCCCTCCCAAATCTAGCTGCTCCTTTCTGACTATAATCCTCCTGTGTGTACGTCACCGAGTTACTGGGTTTCTCTAACTAATTCTTTATCTGTTTTATTTCATTGTCCCTTTACTACACTCACCATGACCTCTGCCAAGTATTGTATCTGTTTCCATGGCAACTGGTTTGCCTGTTTATTTGTTTAGTGGTTTGTTTCGAAACCTGATAAAATGCACATGGTATTGCTTGCCAAAGTACTAAACATACTACAAACAAGCGCACAAAGGAAAAAGCACCCTTAAAACATATAATGTGTGAGGGGCGTTTAGTGCCTAAGGAAAGGTGTGGCAGTGCAGCATAAAAATCTCAACTGGAGTTTACTTGATGAAAAGTAAATACATCGGAATTTAATGTATGAACTACTGTACTGTTCCTTTGATTAAACAGACAACTAAATTCTTAATTGCTTTTTAAAGCCAAAAACTTCAAATGGATAATCCCTGAAGATCTTTTGAAGGTCATCATGACCTCATCCAAACTACCATCATGCAGGAATGCCACAGATTCCGAACATCTTTGGTTTCCTAATAGGAGAAACCAAAATCAATATCTCACCAATCAAGCTAATGATTGATTACATTTGAGCAGAATCCATACAACAGTGTACCTTAACGGACAATTAAATGGGACGGGGAGTTGCAGCTGACATGGTCCAAATCTGTAGTTATTACAAATAGAATATACGGTATAGCTCTGTAAATGAACCTTTATAGAGGTGACTCAGCCATAACAACAGTGGCTGAAGTCAGTAGAAAAACACTGTGCACAGCAATTACCATGAAAAGACCTGAAATGAAACCGTTCTTCACTATAACCGCCTAGAAGGGATATATTGGCTGTATAGCACAGTATATAAAAAGCCTCTACTTAGTGTGTCAACTATGGATCATCACCATTTCGACCTGTCTCTCCGATTCCAAGACCCTTCCGAGAGGAAAGGAGGGGAGAGGTAGCCATGGTGAGGAAGGAACAAGGGGACGAATGGGTCAGATCGGACGTTCCTAGCAGGACCGGAGGAATGGCGCTGTAGGCTACGACCACCTTCTGTTTCCCTGCTGGGAAAGAGTGGGAACTGAGTGCGTGGGTGCACACATATGTGTGTGTCTGGTGTGTGTGTGTGTGTGTATTAGAAAGAGAGAGAGAGAGCGAGAGCGAGAGCGAGAGAGCGAGAGAGCGAGAGAGCGAGAGAGCGAGAGAGCGAGAGAGAGAGAGAGAGAGAGAGAGAGAGAGCGAGAGAGCGAGAGAGCGAGAGAGAGAGAGAGAGAGAGAGAGAGAGAGAGAGAGAGAGAGAGAGAGAGAGAGAGAGAGAGAGAGAGAGAGCGGTAAACTGGGTCTCTTCGTGTGTGAGGAGAGGAGGAAGAGATGTTTTGCTTCCGAGCATGCAATCAAAGGCCTCATTTAGGAGGTTATTGCCTGTGAATGATCCCTGAGTGCAGGTTGCCATGTTTGTTTGAGGTAGAGGAAGCAAGAGCGATAAAACGTAACAAACTACACACATCTAAATGCATGCCTTGTTTATAGGTCACAATGAGTAGTCTTATCCTACTGATGTGCCTTAACTCTGCCATCATCCCTTATGAAGCAGTGAACCAGCAGGGAGACAATGTCATTGTACACCTTCCTATTGAGAGGGGGGGAAGCTAGTGCAGGCAGCGAAAACAGCACTGAGCCTGTTCATCATGGAGAACAGAGATGCAACTGTTTTCTGTCTCATTGCATTACGTGAAGAAAAGCCAAGAGCAGAGCTCTGTGTGTGTGTGTGTGTGTGTGTGTGTGTGTGTGTGTGTGTGTGTGTGTGTGTGTGTGTGTGTGTGTGTGTGTGTGTGTGTGTGTGTGTGTGTGTGTGTGTGTGTGTGTGTGTGTGTGTGTGTGTGTGTGTGTGTGTGCCTACGGGTGTGTAAGTGTGTGTACGCTTGCCATAATCTACATAGGCACCAATGGGCCACATTGTCCCTATAATGAAGGCAATAAAGCTCCTCCCTTCTGATCTTCTGTTCCTCTCTTCTCTTGTTTCTCTACTTCCTTTCGACATGGTTACACATAAAATATGAACGATAAAACTCTTCTACTTCAGCTCAGAGATTTACAACTCAACTGAATAATCGCATTCCATCACTCCAGTGCAGCATGCTGCTGTGAGTTGAGATCAGTTCACCCCTCCTCACCTCTTCTTATTGCCTTCCTGGTCCTTGTGCCTCCAGTCCAGCCGGCTCTTACGATACAGCAGGTTCATGTCGCCACGGGGACGTTGCTCCTCGCAACCGATCACAGCACAATGTAGCCGCTTTCCCCGCCTCTCTATGTCACGCAAGAAATGCTCCACTGCCACATCCTGGGCAGAGCCAGAGCTCATGGTATAGAAGACCAATAGGGAGAAGGGGATGGATGTCACTGCAGGCCACACTTCAATCACCTAGACACAGAGGAGATGGAGACAGTGGCATTGTTAATAGTCATCTACTACACGTTGAGCTGACATGACAGTCACTTCCAGTTCTCCTTTTACACAGCTCCCCTACACAGTTACACAGCTCTCATGTCGACATGCTGTATGTAGGGCAGTAGCAGTCACAGCACGATTATAGTACCTGGCTCCTCAGCCTTGTCTCATAGACTAGACGTAACATAGTAAATGTAAATCCGGGACACTCAAATTAGTATGATATGTTACATTTGGTATGGTTACATTAGACAGATGGCTACTTAAAATTAAAGTAGGATGGTTGGTCGTGGTGGATGGGTAGGCGTATAACGCGAACGTCTAGCAACCACAACAGTTATGAGTTCGAATCTCATCATAGACAACTTTAGCATTTTTGCAACTTTTCAACTACTTACGACTTTTTAGGTACTTTGCAACTACTTAGCATGTTAGCTAACCCTTCACCTAACCTTAACCCTAACCTTAACCCTTTTATCTAACCCTAACCTTAACCCTTTAACCTAACTCTTAACCCTAACCCTAGCCTAGCTAACGTTAGCCAGCTAGCTAACGTTAGCCACATAGCCAACTAGCTAGTATTCGTAATATAGCATACTTTTGCAAATTTGGAACATATAGTACATTTTGCAAATTCTTAACATATTGCACATTTTGCAAATCTATAACATATAATATGAGTTGTAATTCGTAACATGTCATACGAAATGTCATCCACAAATTAATACATATATTACGAAACGTCACATATCATACTAAATGAAGTGTCTCAGATTTACATATAGAATAATATGAAATACTCCGAGACCAGGTTGGGGTCTTTCTCTTCCATACAGGTAAACAGACCAGGAGGGATTCAGGGTAGGAGTTATGATCAGGAGGGAAAGTTAAAACAGAGATGAGACGCAGCATTATAAACTATGTCTGACAAAATATCTGACCAAAACATGGGAAAGTATCCAGACAAACGGACGCTACAATGCAGGAAACATTGCTAAAAAGACTCCTTGTGTCATGGTGGATATCCTGTCCTCCAGGCTAAAACAAACTGTGCATTGGGCCAGGCACCCAGGAAGCCAGACAGTAAGGCACAGGTACTGTATGTTTACTCAGCCACTGTGTTGTTTACACCAATGCCCAACCTACAGTGGATCACATGAAAACACTATTTACAGTATATGTTCATTATCCAATTATGACTATCTGAGTAAGCATGGTAACTCAACTGCTGTGTTGCTCTCTGGCTGGGGGCCTTGGGGTCGCCTGACTAAAGCTGTCTGCTACCCAGGCAGTAATGTGGTTGGTCATATGTAGCGCACACAAGGCTTCGTGCACATAACATGAGGAGTAAGGCTTGTTGTGAGGCAGATATTTGAATGCCCAACAGTGTTGTGTGCATTGGAGTATGCAAGCACAGTGTTGCGATTGGCTAAGAAAAGCACAGCTGTTGGTGGGAGAGTTCAGGGGCTTTTGGTGGTTTTACTTATACTGCACGGTACACTCTTTCCTTGCTATTGGTTCACAAACACTGGATCAAAAGTATGCCAACATCCAATGTGGACAAAATCAATAATGGTCTACTAGTACACATTTAATATAGCACTCAAGGAATCCACCCACACATAACTGTATCAACCCTTCTCCAACGGCACAGGGAATTAAACAACATTTACTCCATTAGATTATAGGTAATTTATTGTACGTCTGTCTCTGTACTTTGTTGTTTATGTTGGACTTTACATATTTTTACAGGTTGGGATAGCCAAGTTAATGTCTTATAACCAATATAAATCTCAACCTCAATCCGATTACAGTAAATGGAAGATTGTAGAGCCATATATACAGTATGCACTGTAAAAAAAAAAAATATTGAGAAAATTCAGTCAACTTAAAATGATATGTTTGCTCAACTTGTCTCATATGTTGATTCAAATAGAAATTATTATTTGGGCATCTTTACTAAAAGAGGCTGTGTAACTAGCTATTCATGCACTGCTTTCGACATATAACACTTTCAACTTACATATTTGACATGCATGACTACATTGTGTATGTTCATTATACAGTAATTATTATTCAACATGTCACCACCTGGGATTTAAACTCACAAACTCTTGGTTCATGGCATATCAGTCTTCCTGCTACGCCACCATGTCTGTGTCAATGACTGATTCCAAACGTACTTTTACACCTTGCACTCCAAAGTAAATCTCAGCTTTGTTAAAAGTACTCTAAAGTAAAACAATTGGATTTATTATAGTGATTAAGGAGTCAAGTTAAAACAAAGTAATATGCCCACCAACATCACACAACTAATACAGAAAACCATAAATGCTGAAATAAGTAAATCAAATCAATTAGGAGAGAATAGTCACATTAACTGATAATTGACACAGATAGCAAGAGATATAGAGAGTGAGAAAGGGAGGAGTGGGCATGGGAGAGAGGGAGAGAGATAAACAGTCCTCAAGAGTAGGATGGATAGAGATGCATAGAAAGACAGGGAGAGAGAAAGGGGAGGGAAAGGGTAGGGAGGGAGGAAGACAGCTCAGGCAGGAGATCGAGGGAGAGAGGAGAGGAGGTATTGGGAAAGATGAGGGAAGCCGATAAAGAGAGCAGGATAGAGATAAACATGAATAGACCAAAAACGAAGTGGGGACAGATTGATAGAGAGAAAGGGAGAGGGGATAAGTAAATGGAGAAAAAGGTAAACAGTGAAAAAGGAGAAGAAGCTGGACTGTAAGAATTAGAGAATAGTCAGATTAATAGAAGATCGGAATGCCGTGAACCACAAGGTTGTGAGTTCAAATCCCGGGTAGATTGCATGTTGAATAATAACTACTGTAAAAATGAACGTGCACAATGTAATTATGCATGTCAAAATATCTATGTTGAAAACAGTGTATGTTAAAAGCACTGTTTGTGTGTGGAACCAGTTGCACATACTTTTTTAGTTAAGATGCCGAAATAATCATTTCTAGTTGAATGAACATATGAGATAAGTTGCGCAAACAAATCATTTTAAGTTGACTGAAAATTTTGGCTTATGTTTTCTCAAGTTGGAGCTGCCCTGACCCTGAGCCTGCCGATCTGTACCTTTCGGACTCTGCTCTGGATTACTGACCTCTGCCTGCCCTGACCCTGAGCCTGCCGATCTGTACCTTTCAGACTCTACTCTGTATTACTGACCTCTGCCTGCCCTGACCCTGAGCCTGCCTGCCATTCTGTACCTTTCAGACTCTACTCTGTATTACTGACCTCTGCCTGCCCTGACCCTGAGCCTGCCTGCCGTTCTGTACCTTTCAGACTCTACTTTGTATTACTGACCTCTGCCTGCCCTGACCCTGAGCCTGCCTGCCATTCTGTACCTTTCAGACTCTACTCTGGATTACTGACCTCTGCCTGCCCTGACCCTGAGCCTGCCTGCCGTTCTGTACCTTTCAGACTCTACTCTGTATTACTGACCTCTGCCTGCCCTGACCCTGAGCCTTCCGTTCTGTACCTTTTGGACTCTGCTCTGGATTACTGACCTCTGCCTGCCCTGACCCTGAGCCTGCGGTTCTGTACCTTATGGACTCTGCTCTGGATTACTGACCTCTGCCTGCCCTGACCCTGAGCCTGCTGTTCTGTACCTTTTGGACTCTGCTCTGGATTACTGACCTCTGCCTGCCCTGACCCTGAGCCTGCCGTTCTGTACCTTTTGGACTCTGCTCTGGATTACTGACCTCTGCCTGCCCTGACCCTGAGCCTGCCGTTCTGTACCTTTTGTACTCTGCTCTGGATTACTGACCTCTGCCTGCCCTGACCCTGAGCCTGCGGTTCTGTACCTTATGGACTCTGCTCTGGATTACTGACCTCTGCCTGCCCTGACCCTGAGCCTGCTGTTCTGTACCTTTTGGACTCTGCTCTGGATTACTGACCTCTGCCTGCCCTGACCCTGAGCCTGCCGTTCTGTACCTTTTGGACTCTGCTCTGGATTACTGACCTCTGCCTGCCCTGACCCTGAGCCTGCCGTTCTGTACCTTTTGTACTCTGCTCTGGATTACTGACCTCTGCCTGCCCTGACCTTGAGCCTGCCGTTCTGTACCTTTTGGACTCTGCTCTGGATTACTGACCTCTGCCTGCCCTGACCCTGAGCCTGCCGTTCTGTACCTTTTGGACTCTGCTCTGGATTACTGACCTCTGCCTGCCCTGACCCTGAGCCTGCCGTTCTGTACCTTTTGGACTCTGCTCTGGATTACTGACCTCTGCCTGCCCTGACCCTGAGCCTGTCGTTCTGTACCTTTTGGACTCTGCTCTGGATTACTGACCTCTGCCTGCCCTGACCCTGAGCCTGCCGTTCTGTACCTTTTGGACTCTGCTCTGGATTACTGACCTCTGCCTGCCCTGACCCTGAGCCTGCCGTTCTGTACCTTTTGGACTCTGCTCTGGATTACTGACCTCTGCCTGCCCTGACCCTGAGCCTGCCGTTCTGTACCTTTTGGACTCTGCTCTGGATTACTGACCTCTGCCTGCCCTGACCCTGAGCCTGTCGTTCTGTACCTTATGGACTCTGCTCTGGATTACTGACTTCTGCCTGCCCTGACCCTGAGCCTGCCGTTCTGTACCTTTTGGACTCTGATCTAGATTACTGACCTCTACCTGCCCTTGACCTGTTGTTTGCCTGCCCCCTGTTTTTGTAATAAACCTTTGTTACTTCGAACTGTCTGCATCAGGGTCGTCTCCTGAGCCGTGATAAGTTTGGACCAACTACAAATTTTAAGTTTAGGTAACATTTGAATGAAAAGTTGAGTAAACAAAAAAAAGGCTGTGGAACCAGTTACTGAATAATAATAAGTTGAAACAACTAGATTTTATTTGAGAGATCATACAGAGAGCGGTGTCATCCCATTATGGTTCTGAGATGGCCCTGTGTGTCATCGTAGCTCCCGTTATTCTTGTTGTCCAGAGCCCTGGCCTCCCTACCCACAATGCCCTGATGCATGCTGTGGCCTGGCTACCCTCCGTGGTGTGGCGTAGTATGGTGTGGCGTGCTGTGTGACTCAGTGTTAATTAGGTTAGTGAGCTGAGAAAGTGTAGGTCGGCCTTCTGTTAACAGGGCCACTGAGTTGGGCTTCCAGGATTTGGTGGCTGAGCAGGCAGCCCTGCAATTGTCGCATTACAGCTGTTGAGAAGTGTGCAAGTACCCAGGCTGCTGAGGATTAGGACACCTCATGGGAGATGGTTCATCAGGTTCACTACTCCACCATACAGCAGCACACCATACACACCATGCATGCATGTTCTTATCAGAGCCTAAATGAACGTGGAGGCAAAAGCAGCACTCACATGCACTCTTATTCAGCTCTTACACGTGCTACAGTATAAGCACACGGCACGCGCACACATGCATGCACACATGCGCGGACACTCACTTGTGCGCACGTGCTCTCTCTCTCACACACACACACACACACACACACACACACACACACACACACACACACACACACACACACACACACACACACACACACACTATATAGGCTATATTGTGTATGCAGCCCACAATGTATATATGCAACCAAAGCCCACACACTGACACATTAAAGCAGCAATTTGGGGATTTTAAAATCAGTTTAAGAGGCATTTAGAGGGTCAGAAGTCATTCAAATCCACCTCATTAGAGCTAGGAGGCAGATGGAGGCAGATGGAGGCGTGATTCACATAACTGGATCTGCATGGAAGGCTGCAGATAATTTAGCCATTCAGGCACATGAGCAAACAAAACACACACTGACACATGGACACACACACTGAAACATGGACACACACACTGCACTGACACAAGGACACACACACTGACACATGGACACACACATTGACACATGGACATACACACTGACACATAGACACACACACTGCACTGACACAAGGACACACACACTGACACAAGGACACACACACTGACACACGGACACACACACTGACACACAGACACACACACTGACACACAGACACACACACTGACACAAGGACACACACACTGACACAAGGACACACACAAAACCCTTCGAACTATAACCTCAAATGCTCACTGATTAAAAGGTAGAGAACTGATACACTAAATTATGTGGAAAAAATATGAAAATGAGATATACCCACAGTTTGAACTAACCAAACAATAATTACTGTGAGAAACATCTCTGGTTGTAAAAAGGGACTGGCTAACCTTACAGGCTTACAGTATATTGAGGATCTGTGGTGTCAAAGGACTGTGTCTGTGGCTGTTTCTACATCTCCTATTTAAACTCAACCTTGGATGACTTCTGAATCCACGCTTTGCATTCGCTGCCATCTGGGTTGTTTGTGGGAGACGGAGCTCCCGAGACAATGAGCCCTACATAAACTCCTCCTGTCTCCCTCCTTCCTATCTCCCCATCCCTGTCTCCCCCTTCTCCCCTCGTTCCCTCCCTCTCGCCCTGCCTCTCTCTCTCTCTCCCTCCCTCATCCCTCCCTGTCTTCCCCTGCCACTCCTCCCCTCCCTCCTTTCCTACCCTGCCTCCCAGTGGTGGCAGAGAGAGCACCTGGCTGTCAGGCCGTCTGCTCTATTGGGCCATGGGGCTGCTGTCTGTCACGCCACAGTGCTGGCCTGTTACGGGGCTCCACCACACCGCCACACTGTACAGCACCGCACTGTGTGCTATCATGGCTTGACCCCGCGCCGCACGCATCCCTACTGTCACCCTCACCACACTCTAACAAGCCCGACTGTACACCATGGCAGCCCGACATGCTGCAGCCAATCAGTCTGGGAGAGAAGGACTGGGAAGGAAGGAGGGAGAGGGAGGATAAGATCGAGAAAGAGAGGGGGGAGGGGGACGGAGAGAGATAGATAGATAGATTTCGAAATGGAGGAAGGGAGAGAGGGGATACGTATATGGAAAAAAGGGAGAAAAGAGGAGACGATAGACAAACAGTGAAAAGGGAGAAGAAGCTGGACTGTAAGAATTGGGGGAGGGCTGCCTGTGAAACCAGCCAGTCTCTCACGCCAGTCACTGAGTGTGTGGTCTCCTAGCAACACTGTCTGCATGTGTCTCTCTCCATCTACTAAATATTCACAAAGGGGGATGTTAGCGCTGTCGTTCATTATTATCTGAATGGGAAAGTTAACATGCTACGGATCCAATTTTACCCTGCTTAATTAGTATTTCTGTGTACACCTACATCGTGTCTTAATTGTCATGGTATATCTGTAACAAATAGATACCATATGCTGTGCAGAGAGTGCCATTCTTATATATTCTCCAGATAATAGACAGTCAGCTCTCAGGCTACCAGCCAAATTACACAAACATGTATTATGGAAATCCATAAAGGCCTACTATGAAATTAGATTGGGAGCAACCATGGTTACCATGCTGTATTTGGTGTATATGGTTGTTGTTGTTTTTGTTGTTGTTGTTTGGCTATAGAATAGATAATGTACCTTTCTTATGACAGAACAAGGCAAGAGAATACAGTGTGTTGTTGAGTCACTGTGATGTAATGCATGGTCAGAGAGGAACCCTACTGGGATACTACATGGAATTACTGCCAACCACTGGGCTGCTTACATGAAAACAAATGAATTCAAAGACCCAGAAAAAAGCATTCAATCATACAACACTTGGGAAATAGAGTGGTATTGGGTTTCTCCAAAAGAAAAATGAATGCATGTGACAGGCATTTGTATTTATTCAGTGGAACCCATTGAGATCAGGGTCTCATTTACAATGGTGCCCCGAGGACAGCAGTACAACAATTACAAATCTTCACCAAATTACAGAATCAACACTACAGTTTCAAACACCACAAGTACAATTATTTACATTCAATCCAAATCGCTGCAATTCTCATTAAATTAATTTAACATTAAAGTCCTAAACTGTTCTAGAGGCACCAGAGAGTCAAAATGTAGATTTGTCCTCTATCCAAAACTGGGGGGCACTAAACTGAAGGTGGATTTATCTAGATCGGTACAGACTAGTGGAACCTCGAGAGTTAACCATTCCTGTGAACGGGTTTGGTGTCTCATATTTTAAAATGTTAACAGTGAACACATATACACACGCAAACACACGTGTATGCGCATTCCCACATACAGATAAACACACTGCACACATGTAGTACACCCTCCTTGTTTGGTATATTCCCTCTTCCGCCCTGCATTGGCTGCTCCTCTTCCTCTGCATTGTTCAAACTGAGTGACCAATGAATCTTTCATGGAGTTGGAACAAAAAATATACTCCAAATAAACGTCCTCCTTCCTCCTCTCACCCGGCCGTACCACTGGCTTTCTGTTCCACTAGCACACATAACTGATTGACAACAACTAATGGAGGATGATAATATGGCTAACTTTCATTTGTGTGATGAGTATTAACACATTAATATGCTACATATACAGTACCAGTCAAAAGTTTGGTCTTTTATATTATTTTCTACATTGTAGAATAATAGTGAAGACATCAAAACTATGAAAAAACACATATTGAATAATGTAGTAACCAAAAAAGTGTTAAACAAATCAAAATATATTTTATATTTGAGATTCTTCAAAGTAGCCACCCTTTGCCTTGATGACAGCCTTGCACACTCTTCGCATTCTCTCAACCAGTTTCATGAGGTAGTCACCTGGAATACATTTCAATTATCAGGTGTGCCTTGTTAAGGTGTGTGTTTGAGCCAATCAGTTGTGTTGTGACAAGGTAGGGGTGGTATACAGAAGATAGCCCTATTTGGTAAAAGACCAAGTCCATATTATGGCAAGAACAGCTCAAATAAACAAAGAGAAACAACAGTCCATCATTACTTTAAGACATGAAGGTCAATCAATGCGGAAAATATCAAGAACTTTGAAAGTTTCTTCAATTGCAGTCGCAAAAAAACATCAAGTGTTATGATGAAACTGGCTCTCATGAGGACCACCACAGGAAAGGAAGACCCGGAGTTACCTCTGCTGCAGAGGATAAGTTCATTAGATTTATCAGCCTCAGAATGTTCAGCCGAAATAAATGCTTCACAGAGTTCACGTAACAGACACATCTCAACATCAACTGTTCAGAGGAGACTGCGTGAATCAGGCCTTCATGGTAGAATTGCTGCAAAGAAACCACTACTAAAGAACACCAATAATAAGAAGAGACTTGCTTGGGCCAAGAAACACAAGCAATGGACATTAGAGCGGTTGAAATCTGTCCTTAGTTCTGATGAGTCCAAATGTGAGATTTTTGGTTCCAACCACTGTGTCTTTGTAAAGCGCACAGTAGATAAACGGATAATCTCCATGTGTGGGTCCCATCATGAAGCATGGATGTGTGATGGTGTGGGGGGTGCTTTGCTGGGGATTTATTTAGAATTCAACACACTTAACCAGCGTGGCTACCACAGCATTCTGTAGCGATACGCCATCCCATCTGGTTTTTGCTTAGTGGGACTATCATTTGTTTTTCAACAGGACAATGATCCAAAACACATCCACCAGGCTGTGTAAGGGCTATTTGACCAAGAAGGAGAGTGATGGAGTGCTGCATCAGATGACCTGGCCTCCACAAAAAATGTTTACCTTTATTTAACTAGGCAAGTCAGTTAAGAAGAAATTCTTATTTACAATGACGGCCTACACCGGCCAAATCAGGACGACGCTGGGCCAACTGTGCACCGCCCAATCCCAGCTGGTTGTGATACAGCCTAGATTTGAACCAGGGTGTCTGTAGTGATGCGTCTAGGACTGAGATGCAGTGCCTTAGACCGTTGCGCCATTTGGGAGCCCCATTTGAGATGGATTGGGATGAGTTGGACAGCAGACTGAAGGAAAAGCAGTCAACAAGTGCTCAGCATATGTGGGAACTCCTTCAAGACTGTTGGAAAAGCATTTCTCATGAAGCTGGTTGAGAGAATGCCAAGAGTGTGCAAAGCTGTCATCAAGGCAAAGGGTGGCTACTTTGAAGAATCTCAAATATAAAATATATTTTGATTTGTTTTTGGTTACATTTTTGGTTACTACATGATTCCATGTGTTACTTCATAGTTTTGATGTCTTCACTATTATTCTACAATGTAGGAAATAGTAAAAATAAAGAAAAACCCATGAATAGCCGTGTCCAAACTTTGACTTGTACTGTATATTTTACATGTATATATATGTTTATGTGTTTGTGTGTGTGTGTGTGTGTGTGTGTGTGTGTGTGTGTGTGTGTGTGTGTGTGTGTGTGTGTGTGTGTGTGTGTGTGTGTGTGTGTGTGTGTGTGTGTGTGTGTGTGTGTGTGTGTGTGTGTGTGTGTGTGTGTGTACACTTGCATGCATAGTAAATTTGTATTACTTTTTTTGTATATTGCCTTACAATTATTTTATATTTTTGCAAGCATAGGAAAATTACAGTAAACTAATTGTGCATTTACTCTCTCTCTCAACTCTCTCTCTCTCTCTCTATGGTGCAGTCAACATACGAAGGCACTCAGTGACCTCCACCCCCCCCCCCCCCCCCCTCCTGCAGTAACCTGCCCTTGGCTTCATCATCTCTGGTTGGAATCTTCAGTAACCTGCCCTTGGCTTCATCATCTCTGGTTGGAATCTTCAGTAACCTGCCCTTGGCTTCATCATCTCTGGTTGGAATTTTCAGTAACCTGCCCTTGGCTTCATCATCTCTGGTTGGAATCTTCAGTAACCAACGTGACTCAGTGCACTCAGTACATGAACATTCACTGGCTAACAACACACACGTGAACACACAAACACGTACAAGCACGTGTGCATTCACACACACACATACACACCTTGTGCTCAAGAAAATATTTAATGAAGGAGAGGCCCCCCAGAGCTCCAAACACACACATCCACCTCTATTGTCTCAGACAAACACCCTCAGCAAGGAGTCCCAGACAATACCTTAGCTTTGCTTTTCTCTGCTCTGTGTGTGCGTGTGTGTGTGTGTGTTTGTTGTTTGTGTGTGAGAGAGAGAGAGAGAGAGAGAGAGAGAGAGAGAGAGAGAGAAAGAGGGAGGGAGGGGGGAGGGAGAGGAGAGAGAGAGAAGAGAGAGAGGAAAAGAGAGAGGAAGATATGCCGGCACTGGAAGCTCAGCATGTGTGGTACAGTATGTGCAGCATACACGCCATGATGAGAGGAGCGGCACAGCAGCACACCACACTCCTCAGTGATACCATTGGGCTGCTGCTGAGTCTCTCATCCAACAGGACAGCCTGCCCTCGAGGGACAGACACAGACACACTCTGCCTCGGCTGGCTCTGTGAGCCTGAATTTACACACACTCTAAACGGCAAGGCCAGCATGACCTGCTGCTGGTGTCCCGCGTTGCCATGGGAAATTTGGTAGCCACCATCATGTCATAGACAGACAGACAGACAGACAGACAGACAGACAGACAGACAGACAGACAGACACACACACACAAACTCAATCACTCACTCACATGCACGCACACAAATAAACAAACAAACAAAACAGCACACATCATGCAAACAAAAACACACACACACACACACACACACACACACTGATATCCCTCCCACTTCTAAATCTCTGGGGATCATCTTGGCTGGCTATGTCTGTCTACTGTCATGTGCTGTCTGTGCTGCTGAGTTCATCCCTCCCCTCTGGGTAGCTGAGGAATAGAGAGGGCATGTGTGTGTAGAAAGAGGGAAGGTGTGTTTGTGTGTGCGTGAGAGAGAGAGAGAGAGAGAGAGAGAGAGGAGGGTAGCAGTAATGACAATGGGAAAAATGCAGTTCCTCAGGGAGGAGGGGGCAGAAGCTTAAAGACGCACACACTCCAGAACACTAAGCCAGCATCCTTTTCTAAACAGGATCTGACGCTCCTTTCCTATTTTATGTAAATGAACCTGCAACATTGCCCTGCCCCCTCCTTGTTGCTCTGAACTCCTCTATTGTATAATGCAGAGCATTGGTTTGTTTTATCTGCAAACAAAATTGCATGGCAATAAAATATGCACATTTGTTTTTAGGCAAACCTACAATGCCTCTGATATCATTGAAGATATTTAGTAGCATTATGAAGCAATGAACCAGGACTGTATGAATACAATCATCAATCGATCAAATGTATTTATAAAGCCCTTTTTACGTCAGCAGATGTCACAAAGTGCTGTGCAGAAACCCAGCCTAAAACTCCAAAGAGCAAGCAATGCAGGTGTAGAAGCACGGTGGCTAGGAAAAACTCCATAGAAAGGCAGGAACCTAGGAAGACACCTAGAGAGGAAACAGGCTCTGAGGGGTGGCCAGTCTTCTTCTGACTGTGCCGGGGGATATTATAGGAGTACAAGGACATTAAGGCTAGATTGTTCTTCAAGATGTTCAAACGTTCATAGATGACCAGCAGGGTCAAATAATAATCACAGTGGTTATAGAGGGTGCAACAGGTCAGCACCTCAGGAGTAAATGTCAGTTGGCTTTTCATAGCATTCAGAGATTGAGATGGCAGGTGCGGTCGAGAGAGATAGAGTGCACCAACCCCTTTAACATTATAATGGTAGTCTAACATCTCCCCAAATTGCTGACGCATATTTAGTCTGAGAAGACAACAGTGTCTAAGAGTGACAACAAATACTGTAGTTGGGGTCTATTACTGAGTGGAATATATTTACATACTGTATAGCAAACCCAGATGAGATCCATGACAATTAGCATGGTATAAGGAGAAGATAGAGCCATCCCCCTGCTGATTAAACAGCATGATCATTACACAGGTGCACCATGTGCTGAGAACAATAAAAGGCCACTCAAAAATGTGCAGTTTTGTCACACAATGCCACAGACGTCTAAAGTTTTGAGGGAGCGTGCAATTGGCTTGCTGACTGCAGGAATCTCCACCAGATCTGTTGCCAGAGAATGTTATGTTCATTTCTCTACCATAAGCCGCCTTAAACATCGTTTTAGAGAATTTGGCAGTACGTCCAACCGGCCTCATAACAGCAGACCATGTGTAATGACACCAGCCCAGGACCTCCACATCTGGCTTCTTCACCTGCGGGATGGTCTGAGACCAGCCAATCGTACAGCTGATGAAACTGTGGGTTTGCACAACTGAAGAATTTCTGTACAAACTGTCAGAAACCATCTCAGGGAAGCTCATCTGCGTGCTCATCATCCTCATCAGGGTCTTGACCTGACTGCAGTTCGGCATTGTAACCAACTTCAGTTGCCAAATGCTCACCTTCAATGGCCACTGGCACGCTGGAGAAGTGTGCTTTTCATGGATGAAGCCAAGCTAGAGCTCTATTTGACGATCACAGCGACTGGGGCAGACGTTGTGATCAAGAGACCTTAAGAAAATACGCACATTTTCTCTAACCCTAAATACACAAATATGTATTTTACAGTTATAAGGAAGGTGAAATCTTATAGTTAGTTGTTTTGTTAATTGATTATACTACCTTTAGAACAAATATAAGTCATTCCAAGTCTTATTCAACCAGTTTTGTTCAATAGGAAATACATAATATAAAATATTTCATATTTTATCATATTTGTACTGTGTACTTGAGCTTGTGTTCTCAAAAGTGACTACACCTCAGAAATGTATAACTATTTTTACCAGAAAGGTGAGATTTGAACCTTTCTTGGAGTATGCAGCATTACTAGTTATTGTTTATGGCCCTCTCATAATAAATCATTACTTTTGGGTATTATGTAATTACATTTTCGATTACATTTAGTTACATTTAAGAGTTTATTACCATATTTTTTAAGCAAAACTATTTGACTCATATTGTGATTATATTTTATAGAAATCTGGAAACACTGGACAGCTACTTTAAATAGGATATGTTGTGCACTCCAATCGCACAGCAATTGTCACGGCAGTCGTCGGAATGAGACCAAGGTGCAGCGTGGTAGGCGTACATTTTCCTTTTATTAAATGAACAACGAACAAAAACAACAAAATCAACGAACGAAACATGAAGCTATACAACTAGCGCTGACAGGCAACTAAATATAGACAAGATCTCACAAACACAAATGAGGAAATGGCTACCTAAATATGATTCCCAATCAGAGACAATGATAAACAGCTGCCTCTGATTGGGAACCATATCAGGCCACCATAGAAATACAATATCACCTAGATGACCCACCCAAGTCACTATCACGCCCCAACCAACACAGAGAAAGAACAGCTTACTATGGTCAGGGCATGACAGTAACCCCCCCCCCCCTCTCCAAAGGTGCGGACTCCGACTGCAACACCTGACTCAATAGTGGAGGGTCCGGGTGGGCATCTATGATGGATGACACAGGGCGTCGGGGGCGGCTCCGGTGCGGGACGAAGTACCCACTCCGCTCGCAGATACGTCTTCCTCCATGGCGGCTCTGGTGCGGGGATCGTTGCCCGGAAGCTCCGGACCGTGGGTCGTCACCAGAGGCACCGGACCGGGGATTGTCGCCAGGGGCCCCGGACCGTGGATCGTCGCAGGAGGCTCTGGACTGAGAACCCCTGCTGAAGGTTCCGGACCGCATACCGTCGCTGGAGGCTCCGGAACCGCAGACCGTCTCAGGAGGTTCCGGACCGCAGACCGTCTCAGGAGGTTCCGGACCGTAGACCGTCTCAGGAGGTTCCGGACCGTGGCCCGTCTCAGGAGGTTCCGGACCGTGGCCCGTCTCAGGAGGTTCCGGACCGTGGCCCGTCTCAGGAGGTTCCGGACCGTGGCCCGTCTCAGGAGGTTCCGGACCGTGGCCCGTCTCAGGAGGTTCCGGACCGTGGCCCGACAACCGGAGGCTCCGGACTGTGGAGACGCACTGGAGGCCTGATGCGTGGTGCCGGCACTAGTGGCACCGGGCTGATAACACGCACCTCAGGGAGAGTGTGGGGAAGAGGCACAGGACGTACTGGACTGTGGAGGCGCACTGGAGACCTGATGCGTTGGACCGGTACAGGTGGCACCGGGCTGATGACACGCACCTCAGGGAGAGTGCGGGGAAGAGGAACACGACGGACCTGACTGGGGACACGCACTTGAGGGAGAGTGCGAGGAGCAGGAACAGGACACACCTGACTGGGAAAGCGCACTAGAGTGAGAGTGCGAGGAGTTGACACAGGACGCACTGGGTTGTGAAGGTACACTGGAGACCTGGTGTGTATAGCCGGCATCAATTGTTACGGAACTTTAACACACGTTTCAGGACGAGTACGTGGAGCTGACTCAGGTGGCACCAAACTGACAACACGTTCCTTTATTCCAAATCCGTGCGTCCTCCACCAACTCCCCCATTTCTCTCTCCTCCGAATTCTCCTTCTTCTCCCAGACTGGCTCTGGTTCACTCCTCGGCTCCGCCGACTGCTCCATGTACCTGACAGGCAACTAAACATAGACAAGATCCCACAAACACTAATGAGGAAATGGCTACCTAAATATGATCCCCAATCAGAGACAATGATAAACAGCTGCCTCTGATTGGGAAAATATTTCAGGCCACCATAGAAATACAATATCACCTAGATGACCCACCCAAGTCACTATCACGCCCCAACCAACACAGGGAAAAAACAGCTTACTATGGTCAGGGTGTGACAGCAATACTGTATCCTACCCATACTATCACATTTAAATAGGCTACCGGTCTATTTACTTTCGAGTAATGAGCAATGGATAAATGGTAGACTAATATTTGTTGTGTAGCAGGAATAAATCAGTCATGTCAGAAAAGGAGAGACATGTCCTGCAATATTATTAAGATGTAGGCCTATATAATACAAGTAAAATAAACAAATTAGGGATAACAGACATGCTGCTATGCGATCTCCTTGCCAACGCCAAATGCATCAGTTTTATCATTAGGCCTATACATTTCAAGGTTTTCTTTAGCCTACCATTATTATAATTCCCATGCATCAAACACCTCCATTTCCCTCAAAAGAACAATATTTGCTTGCAATACAGTTGATCAACCACTAGAAGTTGTGTGTAAGCATGGTCTGAGATTTTGCGCAGAGATATGCTCACTTTCCGGACAAGTTCAAAATTGATAACAACCTTTGCGGGAAAACTGGCACACGCATGTTTTAGAGTCTTTTCTCTGCCCACGCACTTTGATAAATGAGGCCCCTGAAGTGGAGCGAGCAGCATGGAGCAGCCTGTCTGAAATGTTTACCTCTGCTGTTTCTGGGCCAGCCAGCAGAAGAGAGGAGAGAGGGATGCTACTGGAGGGAGCTCTGCTGCTCTGCTGTTTCCCTCCCTCACTGTTGTGTATGATTCATGTTCCGTTAAACCACTTATTTGAACCATTTACGTCGCTTATCTGTTTTTCCCTATCGCTGTCCTCCTCTGTTCCTTTCAACCGCCTCTGTTGATGAGCAGGGATCGTATTCTAAATCCAACTCTCTACTTCTCTGTCTCCCTCCCTCTCTTGTTTACTATAGTATAAATCCTCGATGAACCTTTTCCCCTTTTTGAGTTTTTAGTAAATTCATGTCTGGGTTTCGATCAGATAGAGAGGAGCTCATCAACACAAGCTGAGTACTATGTGGAGATGAGAGGGCTGTTCGGAGAGACACACACACAGCACAGTCTCTTATTGAAACACTCATCTCTGTCGTGTTTATTGGTTGTATAATGGTAGTTATTATGATTGATCTAGACTTCCAGAACTTTACACACTTTGAGGAGTTTCTGCGTAAACAAATAATTGCCATGTAGTTATGCAGGCTAGCTACTTCTCCTTTGCTATCTAACCAACTAAATCTAACACGGATCAAGCAGCTGAAATGACAGCAATTTAGTTTGTTTTACCTTCGTTTCTCTTGCCATTTATTTGGATATATCCATTATAATGATCCTGATACATGAATTTGCCTGGCTCAGAGAAGCTGTCAGTCTTGTCACGTTCATATGCATGGTACTGTGGAGATTGCCCTAATCTACTACCAAATCTGGGATAGGTCTTCATCCTGTGAGCACCCAGCACCACACGCCAGCTCCCATCCATCCCCAGCTTTAGAGAGGACCACAGCTGGACTCCACAGTCACTCTGCAGTCTAATATTACTGCACCTGCTCTGGTTCCTTAACCCACACTCAGAGACTCTCTCTCTCTCTCTCTCTCTCTCTCTCGCTCGCTCGCTCGCTCCCTCCCTCCCTCCCTCCCTCCTTCCCTCCCCACAAACAGGGCTCCGAATCATACTGTATATAATCATACTGCTCACATTCTGGTCCGGTCAAATACAATTTTGGGATTCCAGGAAAGCTGCAGTAAAAGATTCATCGCAGATCAGCCAGATCAGGAGCCCGGCAATGCCAGAATTCTAGTGGAGAAAGGAGCTTTAAACATGAGCATCTGCCATGTCTGTCTGACACTCGCCAGTTCCTCCCTCCGTCTCCCTCTCTGTCTCTCTCCGTCTCTCTCTCTCTCGCCCTCTGTAAGCCTTTTCTTGCCCCCTGTCTGTCGGGCTCATTTGAGTATCCCTCCATCTTTCAATCACTCGTCATCTCTGGAATCCCACCACGTCTTTGTCTGGAACGACTAGCCCTCATCAAAGGGAAATGGTTAGATAGTGTGTTTGCCTTTCTCTCTTTCCCTCTCTTGTTCATTGCAGTGGACCCTCGTTTCCCTCCTTCAGTCATCATCCCCACTTACACACCTATCCACGCCGGTGTTGCTGTTTGCATCCTACTCATTGATATCTTGAAATAAAGGATACCAGAATTATGTGAGGTTTCCAACAATGCTGCTGAAACGTGTGTGTTTTTCATTCATGCTTCCTCAGTGAGAAGCTGCTCAAAACATAGAGGGTTCATTGGGTTCATTGGCTCCAACTGTCCTTTCTCAGATGGAAGATAGCATTAGCAATGAAAACACTGAATTGTGTGACCTTCAGGGAGAAAGGGTTTGGTGGGAATTTGTACGTTACTACTGCATTGGCCACCTTTGTAGTAGGAGAAAGACTTTGGCGCTGTGTTCTTGTCCACCACCACTAGGAGTTGAGATTCTCTGTCTGCTATAATCACTGAACTTTGGAGGAGTTCAGGGATATTGGATGAGGATGATGATGCTTGAAGCTTTTAACTTCTGTTTTAGACAATATTGTAGGATACCTTGGTACCTAAAGCACTCTCTCATAGACACACCGACACTAACAGAGATGCAAATACACACAGAAATCTCTATATGTAGATTGATTTTCAAACAGAAATATGATCCAACCCCAACATATACACGTACATCTATAGTATAATACCACTATGTAAGTAAGCTTTCACTATAAAAGCAAATCATAAAACAAACATAGAAGCGAGTAAGGAGCGGTGCCATCTAGATGCCAGTCAATTCATGTATTGCACTGGAAGTTGCAGTAAATTCAACTAACCAGATATTCAATGGACACATATTACACACATACACTCCTGAACCTGAGAACTTTTGACAGGATATGGAATTGCAGCCTGGTCTCATAGACTAGATGTAACATAGTAAATGTCAATCTGGGACACACTCAAATGAGTATGATATGTAACATTTGGTATGGTGCATAAGACAGAAGGCTACTTAAGGCAAAAATGAATAATAATAACACAAATGTCTAGCAACCCAAAGGTTGCGTGTTCGAATCTCATCACGGACAACTTGAGCATTTTATCAACTTTTCAACTACTTAATTATTTTTAGCTACTTTGCAACTACTTAGCATGTTAGCTAGCCCTTCTCCTAACCCTAACCTTAACCATTTAAGCTAACCCTTCCCTTAACCATAACCTTAACCTTTAACCTAACTCCTAACCTTAACCTATAACCCTAACCCCTAGCCAAGCTAACGTTAGTCAGCTAGCTAACATTAGTATTAGCCACCTTGCTAACATTAGCCACAACAATTTGGAATTCGTAAACATATCATACATTTAGAAAATTCGTAACATATTGTATATTAAGTAAATTCATAACATATTGTACATTTTGCAAATTCGTAAAATATCATACGAATTGTAATTCATCATACGAAATGGATGATGGACATGCACAAATTAATATATACCATACGAAATGTAACATTTACTAAATGGAGTATCTCGGATTTACACAAAGAATAATATGAAATGCTCTGAGACCAGGTTGGGAATTGGATTCAGTCAAATAAATGATGTTAGCTTACAGATGTGTGTAGACACCATTGCGCATGTGGAGTTGAGCTTCTTAACTAAAACTCCTCATTAAGCCCATCCAAATAAAATGTAATTATGATTAGTATTTATGAAAAGCTTATAATTATTTGCATAGAATGTGTGTGTGTAGAAATGCTCCACATTGCTCTGCAAGGGTGGGGACACATGTCTGCAGTCACAGTCACACAAAAAGCCTTGAAATCACCCACCCCACCAACCCCCCTCCTGTAATTGAGTAGGTCTACGTTTGGTGCTTATTTGTCAGTCTCAACAACGTCAAAAAATCTGCCTAAAATGTATGTCTGTGTGAGTGAGCGGGTGTCACGTTTGAGCCAGTATCCAGCACTAAAATCTTACACACACAACCCGGCACGCCTCCACCTCTCTGTTTGTCCAATTTAACGACCGTGGATATGGCATGTAGCATATGCATTCTCACGTTGGCATTACATTTATTTGAGATTAAATTATATTAGGTAAAGCAATTATATAAAATATCTTCACGAACTCCTCAAAACAAATGATCATCCCAGCCAGACGAGCACATCCCCAACCCAACAGCCCAAATGGCAAACCAGTTTACCTGACAACGCGCACAGGCGTGCGTAATGTCTACACCCGAATATTTATCCACATAAACAAAATCAACCATGTAATTATTATGAATTCCAATGAAACTATCGGTATGTTTTACGTGACGACAACGTCTGACGAGTGGTTTTCTGACACAGTGGTCCGCTCATATGATTAAAACGATGCCATGCATGGGCTCCATCATCACAAGTCAGCTGATCGACTTCTTGTTTTCGTGTGAAATATTTACGAGCGCTAGCCACTACTGAATTTAAGACCTGGGCTACGTTATCTTTATAGTTCTGTCGCAAATAAAGCAGACATGCTGACTAGAGTTTTTGTGGAAAATTGCATCGCCTACAAACACACGATATGGCCTCTACTAGACTAGGCTACTTGTGCTACAGCAGAAAGTGCGTAAATTGTTGTGGAAAAACACTTACACCTCTCGCTCCTATAAACATTGACTTCACATGCAATTAATAAACCGTAGGGTATATCACATGCAATTGCATATCAATGGAATATGATTTCATCGATGGCGCTTGGTTATTCAAATAAGAGGCAACATTTGCTGTTCCTATAACATGTTAAGGGAAATAAATGGAAAGGCATTACCTTGTAAAAAAAACGGAGGTATGGCTTGGCGCAGGGGTAAGTGCCGATATCCAGTAGTAAAATCAGACAACAACAAAACCACGCCGGGATGTTGATGATGACATTGCCGTCTTCGTGGAAGAACGGTAAAAAAATACACTTTTTCCAGATGTGTCGAGAAATACTGAAAGATAGAATATAGAAATGGGCGGATCTTAGAAGATTGCTGGCTCTTGTTTACATGCACAGCGTTTCTATTTGTTCACCGATTAAATTGGCACTATGGGCTACCCTTTAAGAATTCTGATTGAAATCCATGGTGCAGTTCATTGCGACGTTACAAAATGCTATTCTCCCCCCAAAAAAACCATTCACAAATAAAATAATGGAACACTCCTAAATTTTGCGCGTTATCTGAACCATCCGATAAAACATGGATGGCTTAAATTAAAAAAATTAACAACTGCACAAATAAACACAGAAATGTCGGTTCAAGCGGTGCGCTACCAGATATTTGCATTTATATTAATATTAATAATTGTTCTCCAGAGGAGGCCATTGGTTGATCAAATAGCGGATGCAACGAGGCAGGTTTATGAAGATTCCATAACGCGCGTCTCGCTCAACCGATGTGACGCTCTGGTTTTTTAAATTGTCGAGTCGACATATCTGACCGCCTTACTGAGTATACATTTGTTTTCTACATTTCTGCCCTTTTCCCCGCCTCTCTCTATCGACACAGGTTGAGTAGTATTTACAATTTCGTCTGCGGTCTCATTGCAGACGTAAGCAGTCTGGCAGCGTGTGCTTATTATATCCGAGGTTCACAGCAGCACATCTTTTTACCTTAGAAAATGACAGACAGAGGCTACAAAATATATTAAATCACACATACAATCACACACGGCTTGGAAAAAGCACAGTGTTTACCGGTTGACATGACACATATTTACATCAAACTCATTGAACTCTAACAGACAGAGTCAAAAAAAATATTCAGAGATACATTCAACCACTTCAAGACTTAAGCAATTCATCAATTTATCTGAATAGGCTGTTATGTTATGAAGTTATTTTAAACATCGTTATTCACCCTATCACTTCATTGGGTTCTTCCTATTGCGCCCCTTTAGGTCTGTTTTCATATTGAGAACTGCAAACTAAATAGTGAGCAGAGTGAGTTAAATTGGGATTTTATTGGCGGTGGAACTGTCCAAAAACTGTTTTACATTCCACGATCCTTTTAAAAAACAGATATCATGTCTATTCAATTACCACTTTATAACAGTTGCCTACTATGCTACAAGTTCTAGGCTGTCTGTCGTGGTGGTATTATTTTAATCCATTCATGTTTCTGCTCGCCTTCTGCCTGCAATAGGCTGTCAAAAATGATCTATTATATTGACAACATAGTTGAGTGACCAGGAGGAGGCGAGATCAGGTGGGGCCATTCTAGCCAATGAGAGGGCAGATAGGCGTGTGAATAACAGGCACATTTCCGATATAAAGTAGTTTTTTTCAAAGTTGTCGAAATGCCATGCGCTTCAACTCATATAAGTGCATTCATAACAACCTAACCATTGCTAAACTTATTTTTGATCAAATAAGCCTCACGTAGCATGTTAGAAATAAAAAAAATTGTTGACGAAATTTAACATTCTCATTGACCATACAGATATTTCTCACTTCGTGGTCGTATTTTCGTGGACAGATTTGGGGCAGAATAAACACTCTTGCTCCGCCTCCTTCTCTCTGGCTATATCAGCTGTCAGGACAAGGCGCTGTTCAGTGAATGTGGTGCTGAATCAACTATCAGTCTCCTGTTTAGGCTACCTTATTTCACGTTGGTCGCGGTACTGTCCATAGTGCTGAATGTTTGTGGGCCTGAGCGCTGTCCTGTTCAGTTGCCGTGGTACTGAATAGGTGATAACTTGTTTTTATTGAGCTGAACTAGCAACTGCCCATTTTGCTGAATGCTTGTGAGCCGGTAGGGCACATCAATGACGATAAAAGTATTGTGCGGGCTGTCTTGTTAGACTTCAGTGCAGCTTTTGACGTTATCGATCATAGTCTGCTGCTGGAAAAACTTATGTGTTATGGCTTTACACCCACAGTTATGATGTGGATAAAGAACTACTAACAGAACACAGAGGGTGTTCTTTAATGGAAGCTTCTCAAACATAATCCAGGTAGAAGCAGGAATTCCCCTAGGGTAGCTGTTTAGGACACTTGCTTTTTTCAAGCTTTACTAGTAAGGCCAGTGTGTCTATGTATGCAGATGACTCAACACTATACATGTCAGCTACTACAGTGACTGAAATGACTGCAACAATTAACAAGAGCTGCAGTTGGTTTTGAAATAGGTAGCAAGGAATAAGTTAGTACTAAATATTTCCAAAACTAAAAGCATTGTATTTGGGACAAATCATTCACTAAACCCTATACCTCAACTACATATCGTACTGAATAATTTGGAAATTAAGCAAGTTGAGGTGACTAAACTGCTTTGGAGTAACGCTGGACTGTAAACTGTCATGGTCAAAACGTATTGAAACAACATTAGCTAAGATGGGGAGAAGTCTGTCCATAATAAAGTGTTGCTCTGCCTTCTTAACAACACTATCAACAAGGCAGGTCCTACGGGCCCTTGTTTTGTCGCACCTAGAATACTGTTCAGTAGTGTGGTCAGGTGCCACAAAGAGGGACTTGGGAAAATTGCAGTTGGCTCAGAACAGAGCAGCAGGGCTGGCCCATAAACGTACACAGAGAGCTAACATTAATGACATGCATGTCAAGCTCTCATGACTCAAAGTGGAAGAGAGATTGACTTCATCATTACTTGTTTTTGTAAGAGGTGTTGACATGCTGAAGGTACAAATACTAGCACACAGCTCAGACACCCATGCATACCCCACAAGACATGCCACCAGAGGTCTCTTCACAGTCCCCAAGTCCAGAACAGACTATGGGAGGTGCACAGTACAACATAGAGCCATGACTACATGGAAATCTATTCCACATCAGGTAACTGATACAAGCAGTAGAATCAGATTTAAAAAGCAGGTAAAAATACACTTTATGGAACAGCGGGGACTGTGAAGTAACACAAACATAGGCACAGACACATGCATACACACGATAACATACGCACAATACATATGCATACACACACACATGATAACATATGCACTATACACACACGTACACAGATTTCTGCGATGCCCTCTGCCTGAGGGCACACACTTGGTGTGTTGTGACTTCTGTAATTATTGTATTGTAATGTTTTTAAAATTGTATAACTGCCTTAATTTTGCCGGACATGTAGTAACCAAGTGTTAAACGAATCTAAATATATTTGAGATTCTTCAAAGTAGCCATCCTTTGCCTTGATGATAGCTTTGAAACATTCTTGACAATATCTCAACCAGCTTCACCTGGAATGCTTGTCCAACAGTCTTGAAGGAGTTTCCATATATGCTGAGCAGCTAATGGGGATCCATAATAAATACAAATACAAAATGGATTCCCGCAGGCTAGAGATGTCTTGCAGCTTCTACTATTTCAGTTACAACACAGGGGTCCAATGGAACAAAAATAAGTTGATGCTGGATAGTGAACAATGCCGGAAAAGTCTTTGTGCAAAACAAACTTCCAGAAGTAATCAAGGCACTCTCATGTAGTGGAGCATTAAAAAAACCTGTATTGTTTTACGGCTTACGCATGGTAAGAATTAAAAAATCTCAACAGCCTCAACAGATTCCAGTCATGCAGTCATCAGTCCATTACATGTTTTCTAACAAGTCTTTAGCAGAGAAAATTGTAGTTCTTTACCTGGTTCCTCCTGATAAGTTTTTTAAAGTGTTTTCATTGTCTGTATGTAGCCATAGATTCTCTATGATTATATGTAAATATCACTTGGAGAAATCATATCCATTATGTACTGTGTATGGCTAAGCTCCAAACCAGGGAGATGGAAGAAATATGAGAAAGCTGAGGGTATATGTGTAATACCCTTTCTAGATGGATAAAATAGTTATAGGCCTACTTTTAGTGCTTTATTCTCTTTGAAGGGCAACAGGTGACGCTAGACCTGTAGAGCACCAGTTGCCTATTTGAGAAATGCGCCAGAGGTATATGGAGGATAATGAGTAGTCAAATTAATGAGAATCATGCCCAAGATAATGTAGCATATAGCGAGTCCCTTTTAAAATGTATTCATATTTGGTGATAGGTCTACACCTTGTTATTCATATTTCACAGCCCCTGAAAGCCAGATGTGGTGCTCAACACATCCCTTCGAAAGGGCCCTTCTGTCTCTACAGAGTGTAGGCCTACAGCAGGTGTCTTCAACTTTTTCTTGCCCAGGGACCCCCTCCCAGGCAAACCGGCGACCCAGACCCTAGCAAAAGAAATGTGCTTCACATCTTGTCTTTAACATCAGGTGAATGATAATGGCAAGGAGAAGTAATAACCATTTTAAAAGGAATAGATTTGGTAGATAGTTGACTTTTGACCTCCACATTATAATTGGAAGAGGAAGTACAAACTCTAACATCGCCTATTAGCTAGAAAGGGAACTCCAAACACATTTTCACTAAGAGCAGCTGTTTAGCTGGTTAAACAAAGGTTAGCCATGTGTTGGCAAAAATGCATATCCTAGTTAAGAAAGCTTGCCAGCGGCACCTGCCGCACTGGTAGCTTATTCATGGGCGCTTTTTCAAAGCCTATGTCAGACAGTCCAGTGAGCGTAATTGGCTCCAACGAGTGTCATTTGCTAAATTTTAGGAGTTGAAAAATAAAATTGACATAATTAGAAATAAGATATCCTCCTCTTTTCTGCTATGGGTATGTAATTCCAAATGCATTTATTCTGTTTTTGCTAGCAATATTCATCAAAATATTTTAATAAAAACTAAATATTTTCCACTTAAAGGAAGAATATATATCTATTTTCGCAGACCCCCTGTAGTACTAGGGTTCCATGGACCCCCGGTTGAATACCCCTGGTCTACAGGGATTCTCCCACGGTCTAGAAAGTCAGAAGACATATCGGGCATGTATGGAATTTGTGTAGCTGACATGCATCAGATCATTTCAATGTCAGGATAAGCATCTGACGTCTCATGAACCACATCAATATAATATAATGATATGTGTATCTGGAATGCACTCATTCATGTCAGATTTCAATGCACGTTCACAATGGAACATACTCTAAACATTGTGAGTGACATGACACTTGCCAAGCACTCCAGCTGAAGGTCGGTGCCCTGCGGCCCCAAATGTGCTAGTCTGGCCATGAACAAGAACCAAATCCTTTTCCAATTAAATGTAATTTAACCAGCTTGGCCAAGTGTATTCTAGTTTGTCAAGTAGAATGTTTGGTGTAAAATCAATTTTACATTGTGTTATGACAGGTAGACCTAAAACATTTCCCTGGTCTTTTTATTGATATTCCGTAGGCTAGAACTAATAATATGGTGGTGCTCATATTATAAAAGTTAGATCATTTACGAAGGCCTGTATACAGTCCTAGTCCTATTCCAAGTAAATATGAAGAATGCTCACACTTTTCCTTTTATTTATGTAACTACAATTTATCATTCTCATACTCAACCTGTTTTTCGACTTCAATTGTGCAAGCACATACCTAGCTCTCAAAAACCGTTCTCGGTACATAGGGTTTCCAGCAGTTACATTTAACCATGGTTGGCTCCATGTGAACTACAATTCCGAGTGTCTAGTTTGAGAAAAAGACTCCTCACAAGTCCTCAACTGGCAGCTTCATTAAATATTACCTGCAAAACACCAGTCTCAACGTCAACAGTGAAGAGGCGACTCCGGGATGCTGGCCTTCAAGGCAGAGTTCCTCTGTCCAGTATCTGTGTTCTTTTGCCCATCTTAATCTTTTCTTTTTTTTTTGGCTAGTCTGAGATTTGTATTTTTCTTTGCAACTCTGCCTAGAAGGCCAGCATCCCGGAGTCGCCTCTTCACTGTTGACGTTGAGACTGTACTATTTAATGAAGCTGCCAGTTGAGAATTTGTGAGGCGTCTGTTTATCAAACTAGACACTCTAATCTACTTATCCTCTTGCTCAGTTGTGCACCGGGGCCTCCCACTCCTCTTTCTATTCTGGTTAGAGCCAGTTTGCGCTGTTCTGTGAAGGGAGTGGTACACAACCGGCTTTGTTATTGTTTGAACAGCAGATTACTAATACAGGACCAGCGACGGAACCTATGAAGGTGGCTGATATTAATTTCAAACACGTGCAGTTTATGATCTACAGTCTGTTTTCCTAAGTCCAACTCTATAGAATATGTTTTTGAACACTTACATACACTACCGTACACAGCGTTGTACAGGATCTTCAGTTTCTTGGCAATTTCTCGCATGGAATAGCCTTAATTTCTCAGAACAAGAATAGACTGACGAGTTTCAGAAGAAAGGTCTTCGTTTCTAGCCATTTTGAGCCTGTAATCGAACCCACAAATGCTGATGCTTCAGATACTCAACTAGTCTAATGAAGGCCGGTTTTATTGCTTCTTTAATCAGAACAACAGTTTTCAGCTGTGCTAATATAATTGCAAAATGGTTTTCTAATGATCAATTAGCCTTTTAAATTATAAACTTGGATAAGATAACACAACATGCCACTGATGGTTGCTAATAATGGGCTTCTGTACGCCTATGTAAATATTCCATGAAAAATCTGCCTTTTCCAGCTACAATAGTAATTTACAACATTAACCTCTCTGTGCCCGCTGTCTACTCTCTGCTTCATATGGCAGCTGAAGGACTGGCGCACACCTGAAAGAGGTACTGTCATACTGAATGTTGCCCTGAATTCTTGAATGTTGTACATTTATAAAGTAAGACTAATCTCTTTTAGGGTCTCTTTTAAAGTGATGCTCCAGAACTTTTGTATAATTTCAGCCAGTTGTTTTGACAGTGGTGCTCGCAAGCCAAAACGGGTCCCCATTTTTTGTGTACTACATCATCCAATTATGTACTACGTCGGCCATTTCGTATGGCAATTTGTATGTTACAAATTCAATCGTACAATATGTTACGAATTTGCTGTGCTTAATTAAGATCCAGGACTGCATCTTTAACTCTCAAGTAAACACTAAACAAAAAATCTCATACCTGATTGTGTGTAACTTTATTTGATTCTGTGACAGTACTGCACTATCACCACCAGGGGGGAGGAGAACTGCATTTGTGAGAAACTGGAAAGTAGCGAAGCATGTTAGGGACTACTTCCCAATGAAGGTACACTACATGACCAAAAGTATGTGGAAACCTCCTCGTCGAACATTTAATTCTAAAAACATTGGCATTAATATGAAGTTTGTACCCCCTTTGCTGCTATAATAGCCTCTACTCTTCTGGGAAGGCTTTCCACTCGATGTGGGAACATTGCTGCAGGGACTTGCTTTCCTTCAGCCACAAGAGCATTAGTGTGGTCGGGCACTGATGTTGGGCAATTAGGCCTGGCTCGCAGTCGGTGTTCCAATTCATCCCAAAGGTGTTCGATGGGGTTGAGGTCAGGGCTCTGTGCAGGCCAATCAAGTTCTTCCACGCCGATCTCGACAAATCATTCCTGTATGGACCTTGCTTTGTGCACTGGGGCATTGCCATGCTGAAACAGCAAAGGGCCTTCCCCAAACTGTTGCCACAAAGTTGGAAGCACAGAATCGTCTACAATGTCATTGTATGCTGTAGCATGAAGATTTCCCTTCACTAGGACTAAGGGGCCTAGCACGAACCATGAAAAACAGCCCCAGACCATTATTTCTCCTCCACTAAACTTTACAGTTGGGACTATGCATTCGGACAGGTAGCGTTCTCCTGGCAGACGCCAAACCCAGATGTGTCCGTCGGACTGCTAGATGGTGAAACGTGATACATCACTGCAGAGAACGCGTTTCCATTGCTCCAAAGTCCAATGGCAGCAAGCTTTACACCACTCCAGCCGACGCTTGGCATTGCAGATGGTGAATTTAGGCTTGTGTGCGGCTGCATGGCCATGGAAACCCCTTTCATGAAGCTCCTGATGAACAGTTCTTGTGCTTGTTGCTTCCAGAGGCAGTTTGGATCTCGGTAGTGAGTGTTGCAACTGAGGACAGACGATATTTACTCGTCAGTCCCGTTCTGTGACCTTGTATGGTCTACTTAAAAAAAGAAAGGAGAGCCGCACACTCTAGGTGCTCAGATGCAAAAATAAAAAATAAAAAATGTTACAATGTTTCGACAGACAAGCTGTCTTCATCAGGGTATGATGAAAATAGCTTGTCTGTCGAAACGTTGGACATTAAAATATTTTATTTTTTTGCATCTGAGCTCCTAGAGTGTGCGGCTCTCCTTTATTTAAAAAAAAAGTGTTCCACTCCGCTAGCCAACACCTCGCCTAAATATGTGTGCGTTTCTTTCGCCTCTAGATTACCTTGTGTGGTCGACCACTTCGCGGCTGAGCCGTTGTTGCTCCTAGAAGATTCCACTTCACAAAAATAGCACTTACAGTTCACCGGGACAGCTCTAGCAGGGCAGAAATTTGACGAACTGAATTGTTGGAAAGGTGGCATCCTATGACGGAAAGTCACTGAGCTCTTCAGCAGGGCCATTCTACTGACAACGTTTGTCTATGGAGATTGCATGGCTGCGGGCTCAATTTTATACACCTATCAGAAACGGGTGTGGCTGAAATAGCCGAATCCTCGAATTTGAAGGGTTGTCCACATACTTTTGTATGTATAGTGTATGTATGGTGAATATGACAAACTTTCTAAACTGACAGGATTATTTTTGGTCTTAATCATTTTAAACACCCCTCTATTATTTTTACATCATTGAACACTGTTTCTACACATTAATGTCCCAGCTTCTATTCCTCAATCTGTATCTCTCTTTGCCTCTGCTCAGTTGGTGCTAAAAGTGAGAAAGGCAATGTGGTAGTGATTGTGATAGGGGGTGCTGCTGAGTCTCTTCTGAGTCTGCTTGGGGTCAACACTGTGGTTATGAAGCAGAGGAAAGGCTTTGTCTGGGTGGCTCTGGAGTTTGGGTCAGTTATCTATTTTAAGAATGGACCTGTAGTGAGAGGCCACAAATTTACAAGAAAGCAATGTTGTAGTTATAATATAATACAACCATACATCACATAGCTACATAATTGATCCCTAGGTCCACCAAGCTGCCTGGCTTACTGCTTTAGGCTGGGTTTAAGAATTACTTATTTGTATATTTATTAGATAGAGACCCATAATAACTCAGTGGGTCAGTTCTAATCTCTCTCGTTGTTCCTCTGTGCTGACGTGATGCCCGTCTACTCATATGGGGAAGAACAATATCTTCCGCAAGGTGATTTTCACAGATGGCAATGTGGGCTGGAAGTTACAGCAACTCTTTAAGAAGATCATGGGCTTTGCCCAGTGTCTGTTCATGGGTGAACACTGGTTCTGGATTTCTTACCACTGCCCTGTCACCAGTTTGTAATTTTGAAAATGTCTTATGATGCACAATCTCTTCCACAGAGTCGCCTTCGGTAACTGAGGTTTGTTTTTTTCTGTTACACAGTTGTGTGCAGAAGTAGTGGCTTCAGAAGTAACTTAGTAAGTTGATAGACACTTTTACAATTCACATATTAGAAAACCGCTTTGAGTAATCTGATTGTAGAACGCAGTGCTTGTGTAGCTTTGAACAAATGCTCTCATTCTCTATGGCAGGGGTGTCAAACTCATTCCACGGAGGGCCTAGTGTCTGCAGGTTTTTGGTTTTTCCTTTCAATAAAGCCCTAGACAACCAGGTGTGGGGAGTTCCTAACTAATTAGTGATGTTAATTCATCAATCAAGTACAAGGGAGGAGCGAAAACCCGCAGACACTAGGCCCTCCGTGGAATGAGTTTGACACCTGTGCTCTATGGTATACAGTATGTACAGCAACATTGTGTTAAGTATCTCACTCTGCTTCACTTATTTTTTCATTGTGTATTCCTCTCCAGTGGGTGGTCCTATCCCAGTGCCAAAATGGCCTTCCCCCACTCAGGAGGAAGTGGACCTCTATCATGGCCTCTACATGGAAGACCTAGCCAAGCTCTTGGATGGACACAAGGCCAGGTGTGGACTCTCAGACAGCCACGAGCTGCAGATCATATAGGCCAATCATTAAGACTGCTCCCACAAGGACTATGTGAATTACGTACCTTGTCATGATGCCTTTCTGTCCCTATCCGTCAGATACTGTAGCCTACCAATCTCCACAGTGAGACTACTTGAATGAAAGGAACGCATTCCAACTCAGGATCTGAGCTGCTAGGCTATTCATTTTTGACTGTATTTACTGTAAGAATGACTATAAGGGAACAGTGCATGTGCTTTATATGTAGCAATAACTTAACCATGAATCTGAATAACTCTTAAGATGCACTCTCCATTACCTAACAAACAGAGATTGATTGTGTGACTAAGGATTTGTAAAAAGAAAACATTGTGCCTACATGTTGAGTACAATCCATCAGACTTAGTAGCCACCTGCAGCATCTGAGCAGTTATCTGTGATCATAACATACTTTCACTTATAATAACTCTTTTAATAACTTCCGCAGTAGAGCTGCTGAGTACTGACTATCTGTAATAGAGTAATATATTGAAAGTATGACTTATATATTGAAAGTATGACTTACTGCTGATATCCATTTCAATAAATATGGTTTGTGGACCACAGGATTTAGCCACAAGTTCAGAAATTGTTTTTTTGGCTACTGCTCAAGTAGCCCGTCTAAAGTGTTTGTAAATATATCGTATTTCTATTAAAAAATATATTCATGGCCCAAGTGCTGGTTTAAGGTTTTAATAATTAGTGTCCTTTTTTTGCTTTTGGACAAATATCACTCATACAAGGTATTTTTTGTTGTTGTTGATAAATCCAAAAATCGCACTGAGGCGTCAAAGGTGCCCTGTTAATAAAATCCAGATTTGAATCTATACTGAACAAAAATATAAATGCAACATGTAGAGTGTTGGTCTGATGTTTCATGAGCTGAAATAAAATATCCCCGAAACTTGCCATACGCACATGAATAATATTTTGCTCTAATTTTGTGCACAAATTTGTTTACATCCCTGTTAGTGAGCATTTCTCCTTTGCCAAGATAATCCACCCACCTGACAGGTGTGGCATATCAAGAAGCTGATTAAACAGCATGATCACTACACAGGTGCACTTTTTGCTGGGGACAATAAAAGGCCACTCTATAAAACACAACACAATGCCACACGTTTTGAGGGAGCATGCAATTGGCATGCTGACTGCAGGAATGTCCACCAGAGCTGTTGCCAGAGAACGGAATGTTAGTTTCACTACTATAAGCCGCCTCCAATGTAATTTTAGAGAATTTGGCAGTATGTCCAACCGGCCTCAAAACCGCAGACCGCGTGTAACCACGCCAGTCCAGGACCTCCACATCCGGCTTCTTCAACTGCAGGATCATCTGAGACCAGCCACCCGGACAGCTGATGAAACTGAGGAGTATTTCTGTCTGTAATAATGCCCTTTTGTGAGGAAAAACTCATTCTGATTGGCAGGGCCTGGCTCCCAAGTCGATGGGCCTACGTCCTCCCAGGCCCACCCATGGCTGTGCCCTGCACAGTTATGTAAAATCCATAGATTAGGGCCTAATTACTTGATTTCAATTGACTGATTTCCTTTTATGAACTTTAACTCAGTAAAATGGTTGAAATTATTGCATGTTGCGTTTTGATTTTTGTTCAGTATATGATTGTCAAATTCAGGCCTAGGCTGAAGCGCAGACGCACACTATGGAGCGAACACCATTCACTTTCTGAGTTATCGCTGTCTCATGCAGGGGCTCCCATCAGATCACCACATGCCTGTTGCGATAGCAACAGCACAGTCCCAATTCAGCCTACGGAAGGGAGTCATACAGCTCATTCAGACTGACTGGATGGGTGTCATATGGCTCATTCAGACTGACTGGACGAGAGTGATATAGCTCTTTCAGACGGACGGGAGTCATATAGCTCATTCAGACTGACTGGGCGGGAGTCATATTGCTCATTCAGACTGACTGGGAGTCAAACAACTCATTCAGACTCACTGGACGGGAGTCATACAGCTCATTCAGATACTCTGATGCTGCACAAAAAAGAAACCTGTCCTTCCGTTGATGATCAAGCAATAAAATGAGGCAGCCATTCACACGTACCAGCTGAGAGCATCACACAGTCCACTTCAGACACCTGTGAGAGAAGGAGGGAGAGAGTAGTCATGGAAAATGGTGCTAAATTAAGAGTGGAAAAACTCTCACAAGTTCTACCCATCATAGCACTAACAACACTAAACCAAAAGAGAAGAGCCCTCTGCAGTGCCAGTGGTTTTACCTGGTTTCATGATGTGTGCCCAGGCAGCGGACACAGCAGTAGCGTGCCCCACAGGAAATGCAGGTGTAGGGAGACGGGAAGCCACACACGGCACAGAAGTGGCGCTGCGGCAGTTTGGAGGGCTCGGCACAAGCAGTCAGGTAGTTAGGTCCCTCATTCCCACTTAGTTCCTACAGGGAGCAGGTGGGAGAGGGAATGAAACTGAGAAGGATTGTAAAGAGAAGGAGCAGATGATTGAAGTGAGGGGAGGAAAGCATAGCTGCAGAGGGGGCTGACTTATGGACCTCACCTCTTCCTCCAGTACAGCCTGGAAGTTCTTCCGAAATCTCAATTTGAAATGATCTCCTCTTGTCTTCTTCCTCTTCTTGCCTGAAGATATGAGTGGAGTAAGTCATGAATTGACAGAGCAGTCATTGCAAGACGTCTTGGAATATTAGTAATATTATATCTCTGATCTGATTATGTTTGCTTTACCAGACTCATTGCTGTCATCAAACTGAGGGAGCCTCTTGGCCAGCTGGGGTAGGCTGGCATGAGGATCATCCTGGAAATTGTCCTTTTCAAGTGCCTCTAACTGTCTGGTTAAGCGTCGCTGGCGCGTAGCGCAGTCCAAAACGCGCCGCTGGCCTGGGTCCTGGGATCGCACTGTAAAAAAGAAAGGATGTGATAGGAAACAAAATATGAATTTACAAAAATAACGTATTTAGTATGAATTGTTGTAATCAATCAAGAGGACACTGTACAATAACTATATAAAGTATTGTAAATTACAATGGTGGCTTTTGAATTTGCCCCGGACCGTTACTAACGTTACTGATCTTGAGATGCGCAAGGAGGATGAGCAACATGCCGTTTATTTTCATTGTGATATCTAGTTGGAGAGTGTGCTAATGGGATCTCACTAGTGTAGCGTACTGACATGCTGCGAGTAATTTTTTCATTTTAATTGATCACCAACAGCAGAGTAGATCAATCAGTTTAAGAATACAAACACCACCAAACATTACCTGCTATTTTCTTCTCCACCATCGCTGCATAATAATTTCACCGGTGGGCGTGAGGGACATTTTATTGTTATTGGACCATAATAACGCGTTTTCGATTGTAATAAAACCTCATATTACTGAAAACAACTGTAGTAAGCATATTATTTATATAAAATTACTGATATCTCTATGTAAACATTATCTATTTTCCTAACAGCTATCTACTGTCGTCTAAATATTATAAATACTCAATATTTAGCCTAGTCTAAATTGGCCTACATTACATAGCCTACTGCATGTGGTAGGGTGTTAGGGAACAAAATTAGACTTTGGTTCTGGTGTTATACTTTATATTACAAGTTATAAGGAAGCTTTGCAGTAACACAAAACACTATTTCATGAGGATTGGAGTTACCATTGCTGAGATAACTTATTTTTAAATGAATGGAAAAGGTTGTGGAGAGGTCAGTGTTAATCACGAGTCGGCTCCCGAGTGGCACAGCAGTCTAAGGCACTGCATCTCAGTGTTAGAGGCGTCACAACAGACCCTGGTTCGATTTCAGGCTGTATCACAACTGGCTGTGTTTGGGAGTCCCATATGGTGGCACCAATTGGCCCAGTGTCGTCCGGGTTAAGGGTTTGGCCGGGGTAGGCCGTCATTGTAAATAAGAATTTGTTCTTAAACTGACTTGCCTAGTTAAATAAAGTTCAAATAAAATACATTTTTAAAAACTAGTCAATAATAGCACCAAATCACCTGTTTGGATTTTTTTACTCAACATGTGTCACGGTTTTCTTCCTGGGATGAAGGAGAGGACCAAAACGCAGCGCGGCTAGTGTTCAACATAATTTAATAAAGAATATGTGAACACTACAAACAACAAAACAATAAATGTGAAAACCGACAACAGTCCTATCTGGTGCAGAACACAAAGACAGAAGACAGGAAACAATCACCCACAAAATCCCAACACAAAACAAGCCTCCTATATATGATTCTCAATCAGGGACAACGATTGACAGCTGCCTCTGATTGAGAACCATATTAGGCTGGACACAGAAACAGACAAACTAGACACACAACATAGAATTCCCACCCAGCTCACGTCCTGACCAACACTAAACAAGCAAAACACATAATAACTCTGGTCAGGACGTTACAACATGTTCTGTCCAATATCTCAGGATAGGGTGGTCATATTGTTATGATGATTCAAATAAAGTAACATTTTTTAAATTAAAATGCTATATAATGCAAATTAGGCATACAAATGACAGAATACATAATTACAGTCATTTAAGACCAGTAATTGAAGGTAGGGTGGTCATACTATTAACAAATCTTCATGTTTTACTCAAAACTGAGAGTTTGTAACAATTTATGAAATTAGAATACAACATGTTATACTATTTTATGCAAACTACATACTTAATATGGTAATTAGTCTGTACAGAATAAAAAAATACAGCATTTGTTAACATATATTGATGAGTAAGGTGGCACCCATGTGTGTGCACACATACACACACACACGCCAGGGGTGCTAAGAGAGTACATATCATTGGGATTAAATAATAACGAACAAAAAGCAGAAGTGTGTGTGTAAGGAGCCTAGCAGCAAATTTAATAAACACCCATCCGCCATACCACCTCCTGACCAACAATATTGAGAAGAGCCAGGGCCTAGCACCAGCAGCACGAGGGGAACATCACAACAAGCACCTGCACCTCCATTACCCTAGCCACTAGCACCTGACGATCTGTTGAATCTAACCAAAACTGAACCAGTGGAAGCAGAGTTCATTGTGGCTCACCACATTCTTGAAAAGTGAAATCGCAACCACAGACAGCAACAACACATGGATCCCACTCAGTGTTCTTCAACGATAAGGAGGGCCTTTGTCAGCAATGCCGACTGTGCTGTTGGCACTGAAACATGAATAACATTTTTGGGGCATCTACAGCAATGTGAGATAATTCGTTCTCCACCCTGAAGAACGTATTCAGTGAACACAGAGCATGTTACATTAACAAAAAGCCCATCTTATCCAGCTGGCATTTGTGATGGACCTGACAAGTACATTTTACCAGGAAGGAGAATGGACTCCGAAACTTCTCATGAGGTTCAACACAGCATTGAGGAGGCTGCAACTCTTCAAAATGCTAAGCTACAACTTTTATGGCCATGGCCGCCGTGCCAGAATGATTTATTCATTGGTTTTCCCTCATGTAACTGGTTGTTTGGCAATTTTTTTAATGTACGGCTTCATTTCGTATAGACTTGTATACATCGTAGATATCATTCTTATGTTATTATATAAAACTACGGTTGTTGGTGTGTATGGCTACCAGTAGTGATTTTAGCATGTAAATCTTGGTGGGGCAAACAAATTATAATGTGGGATGCATGCCAGTGTAACAGTATAACATTAAACCGTCCCCTCGCCCCGATGCGGGCGCGAACCAGGGACCCTCTGCACACATCAACAACTGACACCCACGAAGCGTCGTTACCCATCGCTCCACAAAAGCCGCGGCCCTTGCAGAGCAAGGGGCAACACTACTTGTAGGTTTCAGAGCAAGTGACGTAACTGATTGAAACGCTAGTAGCGCGTACCCGCTAACTAGCTAGCCATTTCACATCCGTTACACTAGCAAAGCCCCTACACAACACAACACTAAACAATACATTAATTGCACTATAACGGTGACAAACGGTGCCCACAAGCTGTTAGGGCCTAAATAAAGCTGTCCCAACAGCAGTCCCAACACCTTACCACTGCTACACCTGGCTATCAGCGGAGCCTTGTCTGGCAGCGAAACAGTTCCTTCAGCCTCATTTACTGCATTTTAAGGAAACTTAACTGATATGGCTGACTTGCTTAAACAAACGTGGTTTCTACTGAAAATTGAGATGTACACAACTATGGCATAAGCGGACGAAAAGCGAAAGAGGCAATCCGTAATTTCGATTAAGACATTAATGACCGAGCTAGGACGTACGTAGTCAATATCACTATTTGTTCAGCACTTTGAAATGCACAGCGACATAATTCAGAACATGGGCCGTTCTTACAGTGTTCTCCCTGTACACCAAGTCAGAACTGTAGGATAAATAAAGGGGGCATATAAGCAGACAATGAAAGCTCTTACAATATTCAATGATTACATTTCTTTAAAACAGGTTATAGGCTACATGTGCACCAACAAGCCAGAACAGTGGGCAAAATTAAGAGTGGAAAATAGACCAAATTATTAGGTTGAGACACATGGGCTACTAACAGCTTAGAACACAACACACACTCAGTATTACTTTCTTAGCTACAGTATACATATCTCCCTGGCATATTACATCATTTATGCAGCAGCATACAATACATTTTTGGACTCACCTTGTTGTGCTGTGCTCACTTGAACAGGAAGGTGGCGCGGCGATCTTTCGTGGGCAAATTTTTCATCAAACCTTGTCATCAAAGTCTGGCATTATCTGGATTTATGGTGCTTTCAAGACAACTGGGAACTCTGAAAAAAACAAAGTCGAATCATGATAACCTCAGTGATCTTCAGGTCGTAGCTCTAGTAAGAGGCCTGAGTTCCCGACTTACAATTCCGAGTTGGATGACCATTCAAAACATATTTTCCCAGTCGAGCTAATTTTTTCCCCGAGTTCCCAGTTGTCTTGAACTCACTGAAGTCAGATTTCCCAGTTCGGAGTTAACCGTTCTTTTGAGCGAGGCAGAAATCATGCTGGATTGACAGCATGGCCAATGATGAATGTTTTTAAGCTTGGAAAACAGACCCTTAAACAAAGATTTGGGACCACACACTCACTCCATTGAATAGCAGGCTAGTGATTGCTTTGCAATGCTTACAGTTAGCCAATGATTCCTTCCAATCCACTCATTGTTGAGCTTGCAATTTCCAACTTGTTGTGTAATGTTTATTTCCAATGGCCGATGAGCACCGATACGTTTTATCTATAATTTATCTTAATTATTTATCTTCATATGACAAGGATTAAAAAGGATTTGCGACTTGATTCATGATGATGACTGCTAGCTAAGATTTTGAAAGTATGATGTTAACATGATCAGTCCAATCAGAGCTACCGTAGATTTGACGTCATTTTATCTGTGGCCAATAACCTTGAGCCTTCTTGGAGGGCACTTCTAATGTAACTCTATGGCAGCACCCAAGGGACTAGCATTTTTCGACCTCTACCCTTAGATATGGCGGTGACGTAGTGTCCTCATGAGTAACAGAACACTGAACCAATCACAGCGCAAATAGAGATCATTACCAAACCTTACGCTCCGTATTTCCACTGGCTGCCCCACCCCCACAGAAAGCACTGAGCTAGACTGAAACACCTGCATTTTGGAGCTGCCTTACTCACAAAAGCAAAAAAGAGATTATGTTGGTATGCGGCTTTATTAACTCAATGATTTTATATCTTTTTTTACATTGTTTGCAAACTGATATGTGACACTTGTAAATGAACTAATGAGGGAATAACACACACCTGGTCATGGAAAAGCTGAGCGGCCAATTGTCCAATTACTTTTGGGGGGGTGGGAGGCACATACACTGCTCAAAAAAATAAAGGGAACACTTAAACAACACAATGTAACTCCAAGTCAATCACACTTCTGCGAAATCAAACTGTCCACTTAGGAAGCAACACTGATTGACAATAAATGTCACATGCTGTTGTGCAAATGGAATAGACAAAAGGTGGAAATTATAGGCAATTAGTAAGACACCCCCAAAAAAGGAATGGTTCTGCAGGTGGTGACCACAGATCACTTCTCAGTTCCTATGCTTCCTGGCTGATGTTTTGGTCACTTTTGAATGCTGGCGGTGCTTTCCCTCTAGTGGTAGCATGAGACGGAGTCTACAACCCACACAAGTGGCTCAGGTAGTGCAGTTCATCCAGGATGGCACATCAATGCGAGCTGTGGCAAAAAGGTTTGCTGTGTCTGTCAGCGTAGTGTCCAGAGCATGGAGGCGCTACCAGGAGACAGTCCAGTACATCAGGAGACGTGGAGGAGGCCGTAGGAGGGCAACAACCCAGCAGCGGGACCGCTACCTCCGCCTTTGTGCAAGGAGGTGCACTGCCAGAGCCCTGCAAAATGACCTCCAGCAGGCCACAAATGTGCATGTGTCAGCATATGGTCTCACAAGGGGTCTGAGGATCTCATCTCGGTACCTAATGGTAGTCAGGCTACCTCTGGCGAGCACATGGAGGGCTGTGCGGCCCCACAAAGAAATGCCACCCCACACCATGACTGACCCACCGCCAAACCGGTCATGCTGGAGGATGTTGCAGGCAGCAGAACGTTCTCCACGGCGTCTCCAGACTCTGTCACGTCTGTCACATGTGCTCATGTGCTCAGTGTGAACCTGCTTTCATCTGTGAAGAGCACAGGGCGCCAGTGGCGAATTTGCCAATCTTGGTGTTCTCTGGCAAATGCCAAACGTCCTGCACGGTGTTGGGCTGTAAGCAAAACCCCCACCTGTGGACGTCGGGCCCTCATACCACCCTCATGGAGTCTGTTTCTGACCGTTTGAGCAGACACATGCACATTTGTGGCCTGCTGGAGGTCATTTTGCAGGGCTCTGGCAGTGCACCTCCTTCATCAAAGGCGGAGGAAGCGGTCCTGCTGCTGGGTTGTTGCCCTCCTACGGCCTCCTCCACGTCTCCTGATGTACTGGCCTGTCTCCTGGTAGCGCCTCCATGCTCTGGACACTACGCTGACAGACACAGCAAACCTTTTTGCCACAGCTCGCATTGATGTGCCATCCTGGATGACCTGCACTACCTGAGCCACATGTGTGGGTTGTAGACTCCGTCTCATGCTACCACTAGAGTGAAAGCACCGCCAGCATTCAAAAGTGACCAAAACATCAGCCAGGAAGCATAGGAACTGAGAAGTGGTCTGTGGTCACCACCTGCAGAACCATTCCTTTTTTGGGGGTGTCTTACTAATTGCCTATAATTTCCACCTTTTGTCTATTCCATTTGCACAACAGCATGTGAAATTTATTGTCAATCAGTGTTGCTTCCTAAGTGGACAGTTTGATTTCACAGAAGTGTGATTGACTTGGAGTTACATTGTGTTGTTTAAGTGTTCCCTTTATTTTTTGAGCAGTGTATAAAAGCGCTGTAATTCCTACACCCTTCACCTGATTTGGATGTAAATCTGTAAATGTAAGTCTGCACATTCAGCTCACAGCAACTCCAATATGTTGGGGTAGACAGTTAAAGTAATAATAACTTGGTCAATGTCCAAATATTGATGTACCTGACTGTATGGAATTATGTAGATAGCAAAAAAGTGTTAAACAAATCAAAATATATGTTATATTTGAGATGCTTCAAAGTATCCACCCTTTGCCTTGATAACAGCTTTGTACATGCTTGGCATTCTCTCAACCAGCTTAATGAGGTAGTCACCTGGAATGCATTTCAATTAACAGGTGTGTCTTGTTAAAAGTTCATTTGTGGAATTCCCTTCCTTCTTAATGGGTTTGAGTCAATCAGTTGTGTTGTGACAAGGTAGGGGTGGTATACAGAAGATAGCCCTATTTGTTAAAAGACCAAGCCCATATTATGGCAAGAAAAGCACAAATAAGCAAAGAGAAAGGACAGTCCATCATAACTTTAAGACATGAAGGTCAGTCAATCCAGGAAATGTTTAGTCGCAAAAACCATCAAGTGCTATGATGAAACTGGCTCTCAGGAGGACCGCCACAGGAAAGGAAGACCCAGAGTTACCTTTGCTGCAGAGGATAAGTTCATTAGAGTTAACTGCACCTGAGATTGCAGCCCAAATAAATGCTTCACAGAGTTCAAGTAACAGACACATCTCATCATCAACTGTTCAGAGGAGAATGCGTGAATCAAGCCTTCATGGTCGAATTGCCGCAAAGAAACCACTACTAAAGGTCACCAATAATAAGAAAAGACTTGCTTGGGCCAAGAAACACGAGCAATGCTACTGTATGTCGGTTAATTACAACAACAAAAATCCCCAAGAGTGCTTCTAATCCAAGTTCCATCTGACTTACAATATATTATGATGCAGCATACAAGAGCTCTGTGTAGCTGTGTCAACATATGTTGCTTCCTAAAAATATGATTGTTTTGTCATGCATAGCAATGTTTCAGTAAGACATTGCCAAACAAGTCTCTAATCGTAAGAAAACAGAATTGAAACTAATAGCTTTAAATTCAACAGAAATTAAGGCAGGAAACACCCCACTCTGCAAAAACTGGTTGAATCAATTTTGTTTCCATATAATTTCAACCCAGAAAAACTATCAACGTGGAAAAACTGATTGGATTTGCAAAAAGTCCTCATAAGGGCATTGTCTTTTTTCCACCCAACTTTTAACCTGTGGTGTACTTACAGTAAGTAGTATTTTGTGGTATCTGTACCTTAGTATTTATATTTTTGACTACTTTTACTTGTATTCCACTACATTCCAAAATAAAAAAAAACAAATGTACTTTTTACTCCATGCATTTTCCCTGACACACAAAATTACTTTTTGAATGCTTAACGGGACAGGGAAATGGTCCAATTCACACGTATCAAGAGAACATCCCTGGTCACTGCCTCTGATATGACGGACTCACTAAACACAAATGCTTCATTTGTAAATTATGTCTGAGTGTTGGAGTGTGCCCTTGACTATCCGTAAATAAAAATTTAAAAACATGAAAATTGTGCCGTTTGGATTTTCTAATATAAGTAATTTGAAATGATTAATACTTTTACATATACTTTTTTACATTTAAAACCAAATACTTTTGACTTGTACTCAAATAGTATTTTACTGATTGACTTTCACTTTAGTAATAATTTGGTTGATTTCACGTTGGTTGACAACTCAACCAAATGTAAATCAAAACTAGACGTTGAACTGACGTCTGTGCCCAGTGGGACAGGACTATAATGTCCCCCTGCTGACTCTAACATACTGTGCAAGTGACCTGTGTCAGCGATTATTTTCGTAGGAAATATGATAAGGGAATTGAAACCCCCCCCCCCCCCCCCCCCCCCCCCCCCAGTTCACAGAATACATAAGGACTACTCAAACATTGAACCAATCTCTAACAGTTGCAGCAATCAATGACATACACAAAATAATTGCTCCAAGAGCTATTCGCTATGGATGAAAATGAAGATAAAGCATGGTGGAGACCAGGTATGGAAATTTACTGTATACTATGTATTGAATAGGAACCTTGTGACTCCAGGATTGCCAAGAAAGGGGACAGGAGATATAACAACAACATCACCATGTATGGGCCAGGGCAAAATGAAAGTTCATGTATCGTATGTGTTTCCAGAATCCTCTCATGGGTACGTTCATCTGCTGTCTGCTAGCCGGTCCCAGTGGTACATGTGTGCAGCACTGTGTGTTACCCTCACTCTCTCCTTGTCTCTGCTCATCCTGATGCCCAGTCGGTGTGAGTACTGTACATGATTCCTCAAAAAATAAAGGATATATTATTTTACCTTTATTTATACCGGTTTTTCTCACTGAGATAACATCTCTTTTCCAAGAGAGACCTGGTCCAATAGCAGCAGGGGGGACAACGTTTTAGACAAAACAACTTACATACACTAACACAACATTAAACAAAACTATAAACACACATACAGTACAACAAAAACATTTTACGTTAAAAAAACACGAAAGCCATGACTAAAAACAGCTGTCCTAAAGACAATTACACTCTTATATGAAATATACATCGATCAAGTGTTTAAACTCCACCAACGAAACTAGATCATAACATTTTAAAATGTTCAGGAGAGAATTCCAGGACTACGGAGCTAAGTAACTAAAACAATTTCTACCATGACTTGTTCTCATTTTTGGTACTGTTAGAAGTAAATGAGAATGGGACCGTAATTTATATTTATCTACTGACCTGACTAAAAAAGAACAGAGATAAAATGGCATTTTACCCAATATGGCCTTATAAATCAGTGTATACCAGTGTTTAAGCCTACGCAAGTTCAATGACGACCAGCCAACAGCGCATATCCCAAATCCGGATATGAGCTCTTACAAATTTTCCTTTTATTACCCATATATAGTCTATCTATATCAGCATTTCCTGTTTTATTAACCTGTTTACCACCATGGGAATTTTCTTTAGTTGGCAGTGTGGACAGAAAGTTATCTGATTTGGAGAGATCCGTGTCAAATCTGACTGAATCTGTGTCCCTTCACTTATCAAAACTACATGAGAAAGGTTGGTCCATATTCAAATCCTTATTGATTATTGGTTATCTTGGACATTGTTGTATCTTTTTTTCAGCCTACTTGTCAGTTACAGTGTTTAGGATTCAGAATAGATTATATTAAACGATATAGAACACATCATCACTATGAATCCGACAGCATAACTTGTTATGCAGTTAAAAACAATAGCTACAGGAGAATGAGTGAAATGAGAAGAAAAAATATATAACACAAATGTATAACATGAAACAACACAACAGTTCAAGTCCATGGCTACGATCCAATGGTTCAGGACAGAAGGTAGCCGACAAAACACAACGATTTATGATGGAATTGAGCGGACCTATTGTGGGTAGACTGGAGCGCGACGTCACATAAAATTACGTTTTTACCCGAAACTATTGACGACAGGGCCCAAATAATGGCACGCTATTACATAGATATGTGTAATTGCGGGCTATTCTTTAGGTGTTGAAATCAGTAGTTTTTATAAAAACGTATATGTATTTAACGTCGGACCTCAAGTCGGCCCACACTAGTCGCCGTACAACTAACACTACATCATAAATGGTGGAGTTGAGTTTAATCGGCTAGACAGAATATGACAATGTTTGTGTTATCATCACGTCTATTTTCTGCAGTTGGTAGTCTGGAGTTGAAGTTATCTGATTTGAAGAGATCAGTATTAAATATGACAGAACGTGTGTCCTTTCACTCATCAAAACTACCGAAGAAAGGTTGGTCCATATTAAATTTCTTATTAATGGTTATAATGGACATTAGTGTATCAGACTTTTCAGCTGCAGTGCTTGGGATACATTTAGATTAAAATATGGTCATCATGACTATGATTTGATCTCTGACACGCTCTTAACCCCGGTCCCTAGATTAGTCCTATTCAATCTCAGTATTATATAATAGTCAACTTCATGTGTCACACTCTTCAAATGAACTGTATATAATGTTAGTGTATACATCCGTATCTCTCCTCCCTGTTAAAGTGGGCTGTCCTGATGGCTGGAATCTTCACAACTCCAGCTGCTACTTCTTCTCGGCTTACCGGGCTTCATGGTACACAGCCCGAGACTCCTGTAGGTCTATGGATGCCACACTGCTCATCCTAACTGACGAAGAAGAGTGGGTGCGTCACAGTTACACACCTATATCCGTTCTTAGAACTTCTTTGTTCGTTGCATTTAGTTCATTTCCAAAGTGGTTCAGTATGGACGCTGAAGATACAGAACTGGCTTAATTCGGGTCTCAGGGCTTTACACTGCCCTCTGCTGCTCATCAAATGCAGTTAGACATTGCTTTAGAAGACCCTGTCCTGACACACTCATTCCCGCTGTAACAGGTCTTTGTAAACAGAATGAGTGTTGGTCGCACCTTTTGGCTTGGCCTGTCAGATGAGAGGACTGGAGAGTGGGAGTGGGTCAACAGGAGTCCTTACATCATGGACCAGAGGCAAGTACAATCAAGTCATGAGTCGGACAATTTCCCTTCTCATTGTATGTCGGGTGCTTGAATAGTACAATTACTGTATCTTCACTGTGTGTTTGCAGTAAATGGATGCCAGGCCAACCTGATAACTGGACAGGGCATTCTACAGGGGGCACAGAGGACTGTGCCCATATCACCACATCTGGGAAACTCAATGACAACCACTGCACCGTTGCCTATACATTCATCTGCAAAGCCAGACCAGCACCCAACTAATAAAGCTAAACATTTCTAGGCTTTATGATTCAAAATAACCTTAACAGGATTGGCTTGAATTAAGCAAATCCTGTTTTCTATTTGATTGTCACGTTTGTGTATTTTTGCATGCCAAATATGTGGTTTGCTGTATTCCTGATCTAATACACCCATATAAAAAAATATTTTTTTTTTGAAAAAATTGTGCTAATGTCAAATTAGTTTTTATTGAGAACATTTCTTACAATTCAAGTGTGTTCCAATTGCACCGAGCCTTTGCTCTGCAGACATAAAAAATAAATGCTTATGAATCATTAATTTACATAAGGGGATGAGACAGGGAAATTACACAATGATTAAAAACAAAATAAATAATAAAATGAATAGTCTAGAAGAAGTCGATGTCATCAGGTGCATCGAGGTCACGGTATTCAATGATGTTGCGTGGATCTCCCCGGGACATTCTGAAGGAAACAGCCAGGATGCAGAGCGGAGAGGAACAGTATAGAAATGGACAGAGAAAAATTTACAGAGGTTTCTAAATGCAAATAAGTCATTAGCAGAAAAGGAGAAGCTAGTGGTGGTATGTTTGTCTATAACTGACCAAGGTCTCACCTGTTGTTGCGGGGTTTACCAGGGTAGCCACCAGCCTGTCCACGAAAGTTGTCATAGTTACCCCGGCCGCCTCCGTACTGGTTTGGTGGGTAAGGAGGTCCACCTTGAAGAGAAAGGTAGTGTCATGTCAGAACACCTGAGAGCTGCAACCAAATTAATTACATAGTTGTAAACTGTCTTTAGCACTTGTCCTGACATTTTGTTCAATGTAAAAACAGTGGTGTAAGATATTTAAGTAAAAATACTTTAAGGTACTAAAGTAGTTTTTTGGGGTGTGTACTTTACTATTTATATTTCGGGCAACTTTTCCTTCACTACATTCCTAAAGAAATATAATGACTTTTTATTCCAAGGATTTTCCTTGACACCCAAAAGTAGTCGTTATATTTTGAATCCTTAGCAGGACAGGAAAATGGTCCAAATCAAGCACTTATCATGAGAACATCCCTGGTCATCCCTACTGCCTCTGATCTGGCAGACTTACTAAACACAAAAGTATCTTTCATAAATTATGTCAGTGTGTGTGAGTGTGCCCCTGGCTATCCGTAAATTTTAAAAACAAGAAAATTGTGCTGTCTGCTTTGCTTAATATAAAGAATATGAAATGATTTATACTTTTACTTTTGATACTTATGTTTAAAACCTAATACTTTTAGACTTTTACTCAAGTAGTATTTTACTGGGTGACCTCCACTTTTACTTGAGTAACTTTCTATTAAAAGGTATCTATACTTTTACTCTAGTATGACAATTGGGTACTTTTTCCACCATTGTGTAAAAGGGACTTAATGAATCAATGTGATTGGTAATATAACAGGTGGGGAGGTAGAGGCTCACCTCCGTAACCCATGACAGGAGGACGAGGCTGACCGGGCCCGAAGCCCATGAGGCCTTGGGGAGGGAAGGGCATGCCTTGAGAGAGAACTACAGAAAGATGGAGAGAGACAAAGTCAGTGGAATAATAATATAGACAAAAGGGATTCAATGATACAGCATCACCTACACCTAAACTATTCTAGAAGCATTAGGGGCCTGTTCAGGAAGATGTAATGTTACAGAACGTTAAAATAAAACTGGATGGTGTAGAACAGATATGATTGTCAGAGAGAACAGGGAATCGTGTCAGGTCTACTGATTCTATTTGTATGTGCAACGTGTCCCTCACCTTGTCCTGGGCCGAGCGGAGGAGGGGGCTTCATCTCTGGGAGGGAAGGTCGCTTGGCATCCATGAGAAAGTTGTTGAAAAACACCACCTCCCTTTTCACCTCCTCAATCTTGTCCCCGTGTTTGTTCAGGATGTGCTTGCGCACAAACTCTGAGCCCTGGCCAGGCAGAAGGACCAAATTCATTCACATTTTAATCTGCATCACACCTTGGCAAGGCGATAAAGACCAGTACATGCTCAATGCTCTTTGGGTATGCAATATTTACCATTTTACTTCCACCCTAACACAGACACACAACTACAGATGCACCTTGAACTTCTTGCCACTGAGGGGGCAGAGCCACTTGTCCTTGCCCAGCTCCTGGGTGTTGGCCAACACAAACTTCTCCACCTCCTGCTCCGGGTCCTTCCGGCCCATTTTTCCTGCCTCCTCCTCCGATAGCTTCTCCTTCACACTGAACAGGGGGCTCAGCCTCTCCTCAAATGTCTTCTGCCACTCCAACACTGGGTGCATGACAGGGGGAGACAGTCAGTCAATAATGTGTCAGTGTATGATGCCCAGCCAGAGTTGAATATACAGTAGTGTGGTACTCACCTTCCCCGTGTGCGATGCGATTGGGAGGGATGGGCCCCCGCACATGGATCATGCCACAACGGTTGGGCATCTCATCCTCGCTGGGGTACTCGCAGTTGTTGTAGTAGTCGATGGAATGGACAACACGCAGGTACAAGAGAAGACGGTCCAACACCTGGGAAGAGATTAAGGAAATCAAGTCACCACTAGATAATTTACTTTTCCCTTCTTAATTTGACTACATGTACTTTAGCGTCAGACAAAACCCACACAGTTCACTGCCTACAAAGAGCGTGTAAAGCGGCTGTGTATCAGTGTGAGCCAAGACAGATGGACGGACCTTGACCAGCTTGTCGTCCCTTTCCACAGTGATCTCGGCTGGGTAGCCCTCCTTGGTGCCCTCCTCTGCATCAGCTCCACCCACACTGCCCAGAAGCTCCTCCTCCTCAGCGCTCACCTCCTCTATCAGGTAGTCAGTGATGTTCTTCAGGATGGGGTTCTGAGCCGCCACCTGATACCACATAATACAATATTAAACATACAAGAAACTCATATGTATTGCAAAGACACCCAATTGCTTTCTGTGTGTGTGTGTACCTCCACAGCAGACACTGCCTCTCCACGGGACTTGTGGCTCCACAGCCTGCCTCTGTGGTCCAGGGAGTGGATGAGTTTGGCTGAAAGCTTGATGTCGTTTCGTAGCACCTGTTTGTGCTGAGTGATACCATTGATGTTGCGGACCCTCCGGGCCAGGTCTCTGTTGACCCCCGGAGCCAGCTCACAGTCACGCAGCTACATGCAGCAGAGAGGGGACATACAGGGTCAGACCAATCACTAAGCAGCTGTGTGACTCGAGTGCAATATCTTGCTCATCACCGGGTTCCAGAACTACCTAATTTTGTAGACTTGATTAGAGGTTGTTAAACTCACTCTGATGTTCTGGAGGTTCCAGCAGGTCTCCTTGATGTTGACACTACGTTCAAACGTCACCCAGCAGCGACGGAAGAACCTGACATTGGATGGAGGTGGTTAAAGGTATACAAACATGAGGTGAATGACAGAAGTTCCATTTTTAACAGTCCACTATAGTCCATTAGCAGCAGAGGGGGTCAGGCTGTGGGTATGGTCAGATGGAAGTGGAACTAACCTGCGCTCTGGTTGGGGATCAGACAAACACACTCGCATGAACCCAGGATATCTCCGACACAGCTGAGGCAGAAACAATAGGTTAGTTCTTCCTCTAGGATGCCTAAGGTCATTGTGTGTGTGGGTACAGCTGTATCGGAGTCCTTTGCATCAATGTAACTTTTCATACAGGAATTCCGAGTAATTCTGACAGTCCATTCAAGTGTTCAGTATGATTGTACAGTCAGATTGAATGAATTTACAGCTATGATCTCTGCCTTGGAGATGGTGGGGGCGATGCTCCTCATGAATAGAGAGCAGGTCCTGTGGAGAGGCCGGGGTCTCGGGGGCTGGTCCTCCTTGGGTTTCTTCTCTTCCTTCTCCCTTTCCTTTGGTTTCTCGTCTTTGATTTTTTTTCTGTCAGCTATACAATTTGTGGGGTGCAGAGAAGGCATTACGAGACTTAAAACATTTTAATATTCAAATATATTTTTAAGTGACCCCACCTCGGTCCTGTCATCGCTCACCTTCACACTCTTCTTCCTCCTCTTCATCCTTGTCCTCCCCTTCCTCACCCTCATCCTCCTTTTCCTCACCCTCCTCCCTCTCGGCAGGTTTATCAGAGGAATGATGGGAGTTGGAGTCCGAGTCTGAGTCACTCTCAGAGGCACTGGCATCATCTTCACTGTCTCCACTGTGCTTCCTCTTCCTCTTCTTACTCAGCTAACACACGGGAAGGAAAATAGGTTGCGGTAAGGGTCAATAGATTTATGTCAATAAGCCCAAATCCTAACTTAAGATCTGTGTGTAACTGCTGTACAAATTTCTCATTGTCATCAATACAAGACTTCACAAATGTTCACACAGATCTCAAGTTAGGATTCAGCCCCTTTAAGCACACCACATTCATTCTAAAGACAGAAAGAGCGAATAAGACACATGGGTGCTAGACACTAACCTTCTTAGGTTCAGGCACAACCTCTTTGCTTTTCATCTCTTTTTCTCCTTCCTCCTCTTTCTCTTCTCCCTCACTCCCTCCTTCTGCTGCCTCACCACCACCGTTTGCACCTTTCTCCATGCTGCAGGCATCATTCTCCCCCTGTGGCAGAGTTCGCTTACATCAATGACCAGCTGACAAGAGGGATTCCTGTTCTGAAGGGCAAGAGTAAAGCAGGCCAGGGCAAAGAAAAAGTGGTTACGACAAGAGACAGCATACCTTCTCTTTGTCAGCTGGGGGTTTGCCGTCATTGTCCACATCCTTAGGCTCCTCTTTTTTGGGGGGCTCAGTTCCCGGACCACCAGCTGCCGCCCTGTCAGCTCTCCCTCTTTCCTCTTCCTCCTCAGACGGAAGCTCCAGGATGCGCAGGTCATAATCTGTCCCTCCCTCCATCTTTATCACAGCTAAAGGACAGAGGAAAGGACTGGGTTAGGATATAGAATATGTTGAGGTTACTAATATTCACCAACAAATACAAACACTTCACTCCTCCTGACACTAATTAAAACGAAGGTTAACAGCAAAATACTCTCCTACAGAGAGATGAATGAAGCCATTAGAGACACCTCCCTCAGCCCTCCCACGACTCTACCTGCATCCAAGACCTTCATGATAGCCTGTGCCTTCTCTATGTCCAGGGAGACCGTGTCGAACCAGCCTTTCTCCATTAGGAACATGTAGACATTCAGCCGGTTCTGCAGGGCACTGTGGGACTCCGCCTTCCGCCGGCCCGCCTCATCCGGGTGGTACTTGGATCGGAACCTGCGTTTACAACAATGTCCCCAAAAAGGCACAGGAGAGAGACGGGCAGGGATGGAGTGGAGGAATGTTAAAGAAAGCACTTGTATGCATGGCCAGGCCAAATAAACTGGCCTACAGCACTGAACTGGGCCCTATCTACTTCAGTTCTATACCCAAACAGTAAATCAAACATTACATAAATAAATACTAAGGACACCTGGTTTTTCTGAACCTTCCTGAATCGTGCAATGTTTTATTAGGGAGGAAAACAGCATGTCCATCAATTAAATGCTACTAGCTAGGCCTAATCAAGTGACTGCCATATGAAGAAACTGGCCCTGAAAATGCTAGGTGCTCTCTGGGGTTTGAGGTGCTACTGTAGATGTTTCACAAAGTTTGCATGGTGTTATGTTTGTGTGTGGGTATAGCTGTTTGTGAAACATATCAGGACGCTTTAGGTTAACTCACCAAAAATAAGGCAGAAAGGACACAAAAAAAGAAAGAACATAACAGTTCAGAATTTTACAGTTCAGAAGGGCAAATTTGCCATGGTGTGGACTAAATTTACCTTTTCTTCTCCCAGTATAACAACACACATATATACTGAGAGGGGTCTCTTCTGTAAAAATGCGCTCCACTTCACCCCCCTACTGTGTTTGTGTGCACACAATTTCATTTTCGGGATTCGCTTTGATCCAAATACAAAAACAAAAAAATGGGTGAAAAAAGCATCACATACTAAAGAAAATAAAAATATTTCCATGCGCGCAAAGTGGTTTATTTGCCTGTCTAGCTAGGATCCCTGGTACTGTACATCTAAGAGCAACTGCATTGTGCGCAGTGCAAGCCCTAGCTGTCTAACAACGATTCCTGTGAGGAGTTCCAGTGTCTCGTCTTCAAAAACCTTGTTGTGAAGGACGGGGGAGGAGTGGGAGGGAAGAAGGTTTGGTTAAGTTAAGAAAACAAAAAAAAAGAGCATTGACATTGTATGATCCCTGGACACACCGGTGAAAAAAATGGTGATAAGCACCAGAGACAATCGTATTCTATTTACAACTGCGACAACTGACAATCCAATCAGATTCACTTCAGAGCTAAATCTTTATATCCTGTTTATTAGCTAAGCTATTTACTGACCATGAATGATGGTGCCCAACCATTGCAATAACCCACCATTCTTATCTAAAAGTGGCATGGTATGCATAATAAGCCTACCCCAAAAACTAGGTTTTCTTAACACTATCAATAACAGATCAAAGTGATTTTGAAAATGATGATGTATGTGCAGGATGCTTTAGATACACCAATTTGTCCATACCATTTTTCAACTACACTCAACTCTCACACGTCTTGATATCGCACCCGGTCAAATAAAGGTCTAACATCTTCCACAAAGTACACTGTCTTTACCAAGCCATTAACAAAAGGCTCCAATCTCAACTATCAGATCTATTTGACAGAGACAATTTCTGTAAATAGAGGTCGTCAGTGTAGCCAGTCTAATTCACACCACACTGATTATTAATACTAATAGTTCAGCAAAGGCTCTGATAAACGTACCACTCTTCATCTTTGTGAGCAAGGAAGAAGTCCTGCATCTGCTGCCGTCGGAAGTCTATCTTGTACTCATTATAACGCTTAACTGCCTCAGTCTCATCCACAGAGTCATCCAGGGACAGCAGGAACTCCTTAAAGCTCTTCATCACTTGAATGAAGGTGGGCCCAGGTGGGCCCAGGTCCATATCATGGATGTTACCTAGCCTAGAAAACATAGGACAGGGTAAAAAAAAAAAAAAGAGTGAAATAACATTGACCTAAGGGCAAGATAATCTATTTGGTGGAACAGTCCAGTGTTAGTTTTGCCTGCAATTTTTGATTTAGTCTTAAAATACCTTTTAGTCTTAGTCATATCTTCCTTCGTTAAGTCTAGTTTTAGCCAGACATTTCAGGTCACAATATTAAATAATGAATATATATATAGGCTACCTCTAACTTCCATCATGTTCACATTCAGATAGCCTTGTCCAACTAGGCCTATACAATCCCCGCATATTCCTTAGCTGAAAACATTGAGATGGTGCCAGATTGTAACCAATGCCAACCATAATTAACCATATAGGTTATAAAGCCTTGGCTCCAGGTTAAACAATATACAGCTCAGATTTTCTCCCCATCATAACCCTCAAGGGGGTAAATAACAGTAGTTTCCTTGAAAAGGAGTTTCAGCTTTACAAAAAACGCAGAAGTATTACTATACTCCTAATATTCAATTTGCATTTGCAGGCCGCAGCGCGGGAGCAGTAACGCAGAGGAATGAATAACAGCGCACATGGGGAAAATAGAACTTCTGATATGATCTTAGAACAAAGATAGTCTACATGGAAGTAAGAGAGAGTAAACATGGTTTCTAGTTGACCTTAGTTACAAATCAAGTGTCCTGGCTTCGCATCAGTTCAAAAGATCGAGGAGTGACTGATGTGACCACCAGGGAGCTGTGTGGGAGAATACTATATTCTAGTCATGGCTCATCCTAGATAACTACTGCTGTACACACCTTTTCTAGTCATATGCTGTCTTCATACACACAACAATATAAAACGCAACATGTAAAGTGTTGGTCCCATGTTTCATGAGCTGAAATAAAAGATCCCAGAAATGTCCCCATACGCACAAAAAGCTTTCATTTTTTTTGCCACAAATTTGTTTACATCCCTGTTAGTGAGCATTTCTCCTTTGCCAAGATAATCCATCCACCCGACAGGTGTGGCATATCAAGAAGCTAAACAACATGAGTATTACAAAGGCGGTCCTTGTGTTGGGGACAATAGAAGGCCACTCTAAAATGTGCAGTTGTGTCACAATGCCACAGATTAGGTCTCAAGTTGAGAGGGAGACTGCAATTCACATGGTGACTGCAAGACTGTCCACCAGAACTGTTGGCAGAGAATTGAATGTTAATTTCTTTACCATACTCCGCCTTCAACGTCAGTAGAGAATTTGGCAGTATATCCAACCGGCCTCACAAGCGCAGACTACGCGCAACCACGCCAGCCCAGGACCTCCACATCCTGCGGGATCATCAGACCAGCCACCCGGACAGCTGACGAAACTGTGGGTTTGCACAACCGCAGAATTTCTGCACAAACTGTCAGAAACCGTCTCAGGGAAGCTCATCTGCGTTCTCATAGTCCTCACCAGGATCTTGACCTGACTGAAATTAGGCGTTGTAAGCCACCTTTGATGGCCATTGGCACACTGGAGAAGTGTACTTTTCAAAGATAAATCCCAGTTTCAACTGTACTGGGCAGATGGTAGACGTTGTGAACAGTGCCCCATGGTGACGGTGGGGTTATGGTATGGGCAAGCATAAGCTACGGACAACGAACACAATTGGATTTTATCAATGGCAATTTGAATGGACAGAGATACCGTGATGGGATCCTGAAGGCCCATTGTTGTGCCATTCATCCGCCACCACCACCTCGTTTCAGATTGATGATGCACGGTCCCATGTTGCAAGGATCTGTACATAATTTCTGGAAGCTGAACATGTCCCAGTTCTTCCATGTCCTGCATACTTACAAGACATGTCACCCACTGAGCATGTATGTGATTCTTTGGATCGAAAGCGTGTTCCAGTTCCCGCCAATATCCAGCAACTTCGCACAGCCAATGAAGAGGAGTGGGACAACATTCCACAATCAACAGCCGGATCAACTCTACGTGAAGGCTATGTGTGGCGCTGCATGAGACAAAAAGTGGTCACACCAGATACTTTTTTTGATCCACAACCCTACCTTTTTTAAGGAATCTTTGACCAACAGATGCATGTCTGTATTCCAAGTCGTGAAATCCATAGATTAGGGCCTAATTGATTTATTACAATTGACTGATTTCTTTATATGAACTGTCACTCAGTAAAATACTTGAAATTGTTGCATTTACATATTTGTTCAGTGTACATTATATGTATACATTTATATTCCGGTCTCTGACGTTGCTCCTTCTGACATTTCTTAATTTTTCTGGATTATGTGTGTTTTATTTTGTTGTTGTAAATGTATTGCTCGGTATTACTGCACCGCTGGAGCTAGAAACACAAGCATTTCACTGCAACTGCAATAACATCTGCAAATGCAAAAAATAAACTCTGATTTGAGAGCCAGGCAGACCAGCCCAATCAGACTGCACAACTGAAAGATATAAATTCTGCCAATGAGAGGTTTGAATTAAATAATCTGCATGTATACATGTTTAGGATTGGACCAAACAGAAAAGGAGATTCATGTCAAATTAAGTTTCCATTAATCTCATATGAAATTCTCTTCTTGTCACATTTTCATCGACTAAAATGAAAAGTAATAGTTATAATATATATATATATATTTATTTTATTTTACAGGGCATCTTGTCTCATTATCATAGTTTCGTCAGGAAAAATAGGCAAGAGACAAATATTTTTTGTCAGTTGTGGTTGACAAAATTAACACTGGAACAATCACAGCACCAGTCAGGGACATGGTGCCATTTGATGGTTATCTGCTTTCCACATACGACTAAACGGCATCTCTGCATGAACAGGTTGGTTGTGCCCAGTCTACTCTCCTCACCTTGCCTGGATGGGGATGCCATGGTGAGGCTGCATGAGGTGCAGGTCAGGGTGGCCCCAGGGCTGTGGAGGAGCGTAGCTGGGGCCTCCGCCACCACCATAGCCCAAGTCATACCCCCCATGGTAGGGATCTCCGCCATGGTCATCCCTGATCAAAACAGAGGGAGGATTAGATCAAACATTTTAGATTTGAAGACAGTGATGTAGATCCATTTGATTCTCACCAGTCTCTCCTCATGCGTTTTTGTTGGGGACTCATGTCGTGCCTGGGTGGGGAGAACCTCTCCCTTCGACCCCTCTCGTAGTCCCGATACTCCCCCCGGCTACGACGCTCCCTGCCCCTGTCCCACTCCCTGGCAGATGGGCGCCAGTAAACAGAAAAAGCAAAAAGATACATGTGAAATACCATGCATGAAATGGATTGGAAATGTTCTCTCATTTCGAATAGAGTCACTTCCCATGTTGGGGGTGAAGGAATACACTGTCTATTCCCTCTTTCTCACCTGTCATTCCAGTCATCCCTACGCCTGTCCTCTCTCTCTCGGGAGCGGTCATAGTTGTCGCTCCTCTCACGACGGAACTTGTCTCTCCTTCTGCGATCATATTCATCATCACTGTCTGCCATCTCCCTAAATTTTAAGTCAGTCTACAAATTAGCATAAACGTTCAAATGGTAAATGGTAGTTAGCTTTGTAGGTACCAAGCAAATTAAATATATCAAGTTACACTGGGCCGCCCTTAACTAGTAACGTTAATATCATCAAATGTGGTGTGTGGTGTGGGTGCTGTGCTTTGGCAAAGTGGTTGGGGTTATATCCTTCCTGTTTGGCCCTGTCCGGGGGTATCATCGGATGGGGCCACAGTGTCTCCTGAGCCCTCCTGTCTCAGCCTCCAGTATTTATGCTGCAGTAGTTTATGTGTCGGGGGGCTAGGGTCAGTTTGTTATATCTGGAGTACTTCTCCTGTCTTATCCAGTGTCCTGTGTGAATTTAAGTATTCTCTCTCTAATTCTCTCTTTCTTTCTCTCTCGGAGGACCTGAGCCCTAGGACCATGCCTCAGGACTACCTGGCATGATGACTCCTTGCTGTCCCCAGTCCACCTGTACGTGCTGCTGCTCCAGTTTCAACTGTACTGCCTGCGGCTATGGAACCCTGACCTGTTCACCGGACGTGCTACCTGTCCCAGACCTGCTGTTTTCAACTCTCTAGAGACAGCAGGCGCGGTAGAGATACTCTTAATGATCGGCTATGAAAAGCCAACTGACATTTACTCCTGAGGTGCTGACTTGCTGCACCCTCGACAACTACTGTGATTATTATTATTTGTCCATGCTGGTCATTTATGAACATTTGAACATCTTGGCCATGTTCTGTTACAATCTCCACCTGGCACAGCCAGAAGAGGACTGGCCACCCCTCATAGCCTGGTTCCTTTCTAGGTTTCTTCCTAGGTTTTGGCCTTTCTAGGGAGTTTTTCCTGGCCACCATGCTTCTACACCTGCATTGCTTGCTGTTTGGGGTTTTAGGCTGGGTTTCTGTACAGCACTTTGAGATATCAGCTGATGTAATATGGACTATATAAATACATTTGATTTGAAATGAACATCTACATGACTTTGTCCTTTAATGTGTCGCAAAGCATTTGCCTGCTGATTGATCTCTGCTAGTGCTGCTACTAGGAATCACATGACAAATTATAGTAGCTAACCAACATCTTGCATGACATTTCAAGTAGGTACAAAGATACTAACCCCCTTTAGTATGGTGTAGCTACCTAGCTGTTTATGTTTCTAGCTAACATTAGTGTTTGAGCCGCGTTAGTTAGCTTTAATAGGAGTTTCAAAGTAGATTTAGTGAAATTAGCTAGGTATTATACTTATTTTTCAATGGTAGCCAGTTGTAGCTTAATTAGGTACTTACAATTATTTACTAGTATCTTAGTTTACATTTTCAGAGTAGTAAGCTAACGTTAGCTACCTTACCCAACGCTGTAGCTAAGATAGCTAGCCAACTACCGTTAGCCGTTACTATAGTACTAAAAGCGGCAGACGCAAACAAAGCAAGGTTGGTGCTTTTACTAGGCCCAGGCCGAATACCGTTATATTTCACGTGCTACAAAGCGTAATATGCTGTTACTTCCTATACGTAACATGAACGTTAGTATAACTACATCCCTTGACAGCATGATATTAAACTTTATAGAGGTACATTAACTATTTTTAAAAATCACGTTGTTTTAGCAAACCTGTGGGGTCTCTCTTCCTGAGGTGAATGGCGAAACAGCTTCTACTTCTTCGGTGGGATTTATCGGCGGTTGGCATCCAACGTTATGGTGCATTACCGCCACTTACTGTACTGGAGTGTGGGGCAGAGGCAGGGAGAAACTAAATCCCACCTTCCGGCTCCGTTGCTATTAAAAAAAGATAACAAAATATTTGAGAATATATCTAATGACGTTCATTCAATATACTCTTTAAATTAATTTCCTGTATCCCCTTCTCCCTCATAATAGATCTCATCCTCTCTCTTTCCCTCCAATAATGTCCACACTGTATCAATATCAATACATGCTCCACTGTCTCTGTTTCCTGGCAATACTCACATTTTCCTCTTGGATGCTTTCCTATCACATGTAAGGTCTTATTAAACTGGCTGTGTCCCACCATTAATCTTGTAAATATAGCCTCCTCTCTTCTGTTCCTTCCTGCTGCTCTCCTCTCCCCAACTTTCCTCTGTACTTGAAATACATGCCTGCCCTTAGTATCTCTATTCCACTGCTCCTGCCAGTTCTCCACCATCACTGTCCATATCATGCTTTTTGCCTCTGCCTTGCTCATTGAAACTACCACATCAACATCCCCACTACTGCTTGTTTAGCCAGTACATCAACTGCCTCGTTCCCCTCCACTCCCACATGAGCTGGGACCCATGTAAATATTATCTGTATACCCATTTGTTTACTCCTGCCATGGGTTTGTAGCGCCTCATAAAGCAGGTCTTGCCTGCTACGTGATATAAAGGACTGGAGACTCCTTAGTACTGCACATGAATCAGAGCAAATAACTACTCTTTCTGGCTTAACTTCCTCCACCCACTGCAATGCCAACAGTATGGCCATCATCTCCGCCGTATATACAGCCAGATGATCTGTAATATGTATCCTGACTCTCACCCCACATTCCTGCACTACAAATGCTGACCCAGTACGTCCTGTTCTTGGATCTTTTGAACCATCTGTGTATATGGCCACAAAATTCTGATACACAGTATCCAGACGTCTCTTAAACCAATCAGATGGATCAACACCCTCCCTATCTTCTAGATCTACTACTGGAGGTGGGAGTAGCTATTGTGGATTCACATGGATAGCTACCATTGGACTAAACTCCCTTCAATGCAGTCCCATCTCCTTGTGAAGCAGCTGTTTCTTCTTTTGAGTTTAACAACGGTTGGCATCCAATATGTTACATTACCGCCTCCAACTGGATTATAATATAAATCCATTATAATTTGTGATACTAAATGGGAAAAGGAAAAAGGAAAACATTTAAAAGCAATAATAATAATACAAAAAATAAAACCCTTCCAACAAACCATACACTCATTAAACACCCACTAACAAATTCCACTACTTTGACCATGTCTGCTCTTGCACCATCCAAAGGCCTGGGAGGACCCCCACTCAACACACCCTGTAACTCTTCTGAAGTCAAATCCCGTATGCCCAAAAACTTCTCTACTTTCTGTGATTTACATTCCATTTCTGTGGTACAGTTGATAACCATTGCTATGAATGCCAAGAAGCCAACCTTACTGAAGCAAATACCACTCGTTGGCCTATCCCTCTATGCTGGCACAGATCTACTACTCACATCAGTGGAGACTGTTGAAGGGAAGACGGCTCAAAATAATGGCTGGAACGGCGCAAATGGAATGGAATCAAACACATAGAAATCATGTTTGATACTCATTCCGCAACTACCACTAGCCCATACACAGGTGGATTGGAGTCCACCTGTGGTAAATTCAATTGATTGGACATGATTTGGAAAGGCACACGCCTGTCTATATAAGGTCCCACAGTTGACAGTGCATGTCAGAGCAAAAACCAAGCCATGAGGTCGAAGGAATTGTCCGTAGAGCTCCGAGACAGGATTGTGTCGAAGCACAGACCTGGGGAAGGGTACCAAATAAATGTCTGCAGCATTGAAGGTCCCCAAGAACACAGGGGCCTCCATCATTCTTAAATGCAAGAAGTTTGGAACCACCCAGACTCTTGCTAGAGCTGGCTGCCCGGCTAAACTGAGCAATCGGAGGAGAAGGGCCTTGGTCAGGGAGGTGACCAAGAACCCAATAGTCACTCTGTCAGAGCACCAGAGTTCCTCTGTGGAGAGGGGAGAACCTTCCAGAAGGACAACCATCTCTGCAGCACTCCACATAAGGTAGAGTGGCCAGACGGAAGCCATTCCTCAGTAAAAGCCACATGACAGCCCGCTTCGAGTTTGCCAAAAGGCACCTAAAGACTCTCATACAATGAGAAACAAGATTCTCTGGTCTGATGAAACCAAGATTTAACTCTTTAGCCTGAATGCCAAGCATCACGTCTGGAGAAAACCTGGCACCATCTCTACGGTAAAGCATGGTGGTGGCAGCATCATGCTTTGTGGACGTTTTTCAGGGACTGGGAGACTAGTCAGGATCAAGTGAAAGATGAACGGAGCAAAGTACATTTGCAAACATTTTTAAAAACCTGTTTTTGCTTTGTCATTATATGGTATTGTGTGTAGATTGATGAAGAAAAAAAACTATTGAATCCATTTCAGAATAAGGGTGTAACAAAATGTGGAAAAAGTCAAGGGGTCTGAATACTTTCCGTATACACTGTCCATATCATACTTTCCGAATGCAAAGGGCAAGTACACAACTGATGTGTTTCGCCTTTTTTACTAACTGAATGTATTTTATAAATGCAAAGTAAAAAAAAATAAAGTGTGTGGGGGGAGCCTTATTGAAAAAAAACAGTCAGGGAGAACATTGTAGCCAGACTTGTTGAGCCATGCTCCATGTTAATCAGTGGTTTAAAGTACTACTTAAGTCGTTTTTTGTGGTATCTGTACTGTACGTCACTGTTTTATATTTTTGCCAACTTTTACTTCACTACATTGCTAAAGAAAATAGTACATTATTTACTCCGTTCATTTTCCCTGACACCCAAAAGTACTCATTACATTTTGACAGGAAAAGGGTCCAATTCACACACTTATCAAGAGAACATCCCTGGTCATCCCTACTGCCTCTGATCTGGCGGACTCACTAAACACATTCTTAAATTGTTGCAGTGTGCCCCTGGCTATCCGTCAATAAAAAAAAGACAATTGTTCCGTCTGGTTTGTGTAATATAAGGAATTTGAAATGGTTTATACTTTTACTTTCTATACTTAATTAAGTACATTATAGCAATTCCATTTACCTTTGATACTTAAGTATATTTAAAACCAAATACTTTTAGACTTTAACTCAAGTAGTATTTTACTGGGTGACTTTCACTTGAGTCATTTTCTATTAAGGTATCTTAACTTTTACTCAAGTATGATAATTGAGTACTTTTCCCACCACTGATGTTAATTAGCCTAATGACTGTACTCTGAGGCATATGCTTATAAATTAATTAATGAGTTTTTGACACCGTATATGAACGACTCAGGCATTGTGACTGTTTCAATCCATTGCCCATAACCATTCATGGCTGAAATGGAACTGCAGGGCTGGTAAACTAGTGGGTAATACCTGCAAATTCATGCTTATGGTACAGTATGAGTCACTAGTTCTGCAGTTAGTTGGTAATGAACTTTTCTACTATTATTCTGATTTCAAAGACCATTGTGAATCATATGACCGTTACTCTTCACTTTCCAACTCAGACAGTCAATACACCCTTCCTGCTACTCATGGTAGTTTGCTGGAGGGAGAGGGGTATCTATGGTTTTCTAACTGTAATGTCGATAGGCAGTTGATTCTTTGCTGATAAAAACTCAAGACCTAAAACAGATTGTGTGTGTAAATTTAGTTTTATGGCACCAACTTCAAATGTCACAAGACACCAGAAATGTTCAGCAAAGTGAAGAAGGTGGTTATGGAAAAGCAGAAGTCAAAGATTAACCAACAATGGCATAATAAATTAATGAAGAAGACATACAGTTAAATATAACTTCAAACTTGGTCCATATACTTGGCATGAGCACCACAGAAGCTTTTAGCCATGATTACTACTGTGAATATTGTTATGATTATGTGCTTAAAAGTACATTTTGACAAAATACCTTCATCCAACACAAGTGATTTCAAATATATACATCATGTCATATGGGAGGACAGTTCACAATGTAATTTTTGTCAACAAATAGTTGCGTATTCTGGTATTCCTAGGAAGGCAATGTATAGAGACAATCAATAAATGGCATACAGAAAGCAATAGATTCATAGCTGTGATGGAGACAACCCGTAAATATGTAAACTACTTTAAGTACTGGTATCCCTCTTCTCCTGCTCCTTTCAGGGAGTGTAGTTTGATGCATGTGCATATGATCCTATAATTTTATATACAATGCATGGTAATAGTCCCTTAAGATACGCACTATCCTCCGAACAATAATCTATACTTCTACAGGTAGACAAAGGATGATGTAAGGAGAGTTTTACCAAGAATTCTGATATGTCAATTCCATAAGGAGTGAATGTGTTCCTATTCCTGAGTTTGTTCAACTTCTTCAGAAAGCAGAAGGAATCTATTTTAAAGAGACCATATTATATATACATATAAGTGTAACGACATACATACATACATATATATACACTGTATATAGTGGTATATACATATATATAGTAGTATATATATATATATATTAGTATATATATATATATATATATATATATATATATATATATATATATACACACACACACACTACCGGTCCAAAGTTTTAGAACACCTACTCATTCAAGGGTTTTTCTTTATTTTTTACAATTTTCTACATTGTAGAATAGTAGTGAAGACATCAAAACTATGAAATAACACATATGGAATCATGTAGTAACCAAAAAAGTGTTAAACAAATCAAAATATATTTTATATTTACCTTGATGACAGCTTTGCACTCTTGGCTTTCTCTCAACCAGCTTCATGAGGTAGTCACCTAGAATGCATTTTAATTAACAGGTGTGCCTTCTTAAAAGTTAATTTGTAGAATTTCTTTCCTTCTTAATGCGTTTGAGCCAGTCAGTTCTGTTGTGACAAGGTGAGGCTGGGTATACAGAATATAGCCATATTTGGTAAAAGACCAAGTCCATATTTTGGCAAGAACAGCTCAAATAAGCAAAGAGAAATGACAGACCATAATTAATTTAAGACATGAATGAATGTCAGTCAATACGGAAAATTTCAAGAACTTTTCAAGTTTCTTCAAGAGCAGTCGCAAAACCCATCAAGCGCTATAATGAAACTGGCTCTCATGAGGACCGCCACAGGAATGCAAGACCCAGAGTTACCTCTGCTGCAGAGAATTAGTTCATTAGTTACCAGCCTCAGAAAGTGCAGCCCAAATAAATGCTTCAGAGTTCAAGCAAAAGACACATCTCAACATCAACTGTTCATAGGAGACTGCATGAATCAGGCCTTCATGATAAAATTGCTGCAAAGAAACAACTAAAGGACACCAATAAAAATAAGAGACTTGCTTGGGCCAAGAAACAAGAGTAAAGGACATTAGTCCGGTGGAAATCTGTCCTTTTGTCTGATGAGTCCAAATTTGAGATTTTTGATTCTAATCGCCGTGTCTTTGTGAGACGCAGAGTAGGTGAACAGATGTGTGGTTCCCACCGTGAAGCATGGAGGAGGTGGTGTGATGGTGCTTTGCTGGTGACATTGTCAATGATTTCTTTAGAATTCAAGGCACACTTAACCAGCATGGCTACCTCAGCCTTCTGCAGCGATACACCATTCCATCTGTTTTGCTCTTACTGGGACTATCATTCGTTTTTCAACAGGACATTGACCCAACACACCTCAAGACTGTGTAAGGGCTATTTGACCAAGGAGAGTGATGGAATGCTGCATCAGATGACCTGGCCTCCACAATCAACCGACCTCAACCCAATTGAGATTGTTTGGGATGAGTTGGACAGGAGAGTGAAGGAAAAGTATCCAACAAGTGCTCAGCATATATGGGAACTTCTTCAAGACTGTTGGACAAGCATTCCAGGTGAAGCTGGTTGAGATACTGTCAAGAGTGTTTCAAAGCTATCATCAAGGCAAAGGGTAGCAACTTTGAAGAATCTCAAATATATTTAGATTTGTTTAACACTTGGTTACTACATGATTCCATATGTGTTATTTCATAGTTTATGTCTGCACCACTATTCTACAATGTAGAAAAAAGTAAAAATAAAGAAAAACCCTTGAATGAGTAGGTGTCCAAACTTTTGACTGGTACACATATATATATATATATATATATATATATATATACACACACACATATATATATATATATATATTTTTTTTTTTCACAGGACCAGCTGTACCAAAAATAAACAGAGAGAAAACCCAAAAAATATTACAACATCATTAAGCTTTTTTTTATAGAAGAAGTTGAAATAAAATTACACTGCACAAATTCAGACCTTTTAAAATGAGTAAAAGTAGTTAAAAGAAACGATGCTGGACAATAAAAACGTATCACAGTGAAGTTTACAATATATATATTCTCCTTTGACATGCCATGATTACTGGTCCAGGGCAAATGAACTGTCCAACAGATCCATCAGAGAGAAAAAAAACTCCAGAATACAGTGAATGAAACTCACCATAGAGTAAATTATACTCCCACTTACCGACAATATCATTAAAGAAACCAGTTACAGAGATGCATACAGGTTACAGTATACTACTAGCATGGGGAAGATATGTTATTTGTGAGACAGCAGCACTGTAGTTTCCTTTCTGGTGAATGAGTTGTGTCTCTATTCAATCACTACCAAAAAAAATCATGCTACGTTGATTTTACACAGTCATCTCAGGTGGGTTATCTCCTGGTATGTTAATTGAAAATAATAATTTAGGGTATGTCAATTGTCAAGTAGTGCATTGACAGGATTTCTTCAACCAAATACCTAGTTAAAGAGAAATGTCGAAATGTTTCAACGTTATATTTATAATCTCCGGCACCACCCCAACATCAACATGCAGTATGTGAAAATGGCACGTTTCTATGTTTTGTAGTAAAAAAGATATAGGAAGATAAGCGTTTCCAATGACATCATCAACCAATTAGTAGACAATTAGTAGGCAATGCTTACTCATAATTGGTTAAAATCACACAATAAACACCGATGATGTCATTGATTTTTTTTTTTTTTACTACAAAACATAGAAACGCACTATTTTCACATATGTTGATGTTGGGGTGGTGCTTGAGATTAAGAATATGAAGTTGAAAAATATAGAAATTACCTTTTAAGTTTGAGACTACCTGGCAGTCACATAATTTTGTGAAAATATAAAGTTTAGGAGGGGGGTGGGGGGTTAGAGTGCACTGGCTTAAGACTTAAAGCAAAATGTTTAACTGATTCACTGTACTTAATGTGTGCCTCATGTTTAAGACAGGTTTAAAAAGGACTGCTAAAATCTAGCAGAATCTTGGCTTTATATTACCATCTTAGAGCTAGCAACATTGAGTGACAATAGTGTTCTAGAAAGTCTATGACTGAGACAACTTCATAGCCAAAGCTCCATAAACCAGTTAATCTTTTTCGTGTGATAAAACCACACTGGGGGACAAGACTGACCCTTTTCAGCTGGCAGAAAGTAATTTCATCTCATCTACCTCCAGGCTCTCAGACACCCACTGTGCCCCTACCAATGAGCTGGGCAGTGTCATCCTCTGAGGGGTGGGAGTCTACCCCTCCCTCCTCAGTATCAGAGTCTGACACCTCCTGAGGGGAGTAGTAGCCCTTATACTCCAGGATGGGCGAGTCGCAGTGAGTGGGAGAGGCTAGGCACTGCGCTGTGGTTACTGTGGTGATAGTGGCAGAATAGGCCCCTGGATTGCCAGAGGGGAAGCCTGGGTTGGAGGGGCGGAGGAGAGGGGTGCGCTCGGTGTCAGCTTCGCCCTCCCCCCCCTCTTCGTCTCCACCACGTGCTCTCTCATTCTCAGACTCGGACTCAGAGTACTCCGGATTGGGCCGGGTTACACGTTGTTTGCACACGGGGCAAGTTTTCTTAGTCCCTGTAAGCCAGGGGTCCACACACTTGCTGTGGTACGCTGAAGAGATGACAGAAAAAAAACAGTTACTGCAACCATGACCTTGGAACTGTGAGATAAACATATGCGAGTTAAACAGGGACAAACATTATAATTACCGTGTGAGCAAGGCAAAACTCGCAGTTTGTCTCCCTCTTCATACTCATCCAGACAAATAGCACAAACATCATATTCATCACCTAGAAAAATAATAAGATTCACATGTATGTGTAAATGCATTGTAATGCTAACTGTAATGTAATGCTAACAGGAGCAGACAATCAGATTGGTATTTTTGTTATTCGGGTTTCTCAACATTCTAGCGAAGAAATAGAGTACTGCTGTTCCAGAATGTGTTTGACCAGTTATACTGGTGACTGATTCTCATTTTAATATGTGGTGGGACACTCCCCCTAGTTACCTTTAGTAAACTTGTGAATGGGGATCCTCTTTAGTTGTTCCCTGGTCAGCCTATTTTTCCTCATCCTTTTCCTGTACTGCACACAGCGCACAATCTAAACCAAGACAAGACAGGGAATGAAGAGACAGAGGCTGTGTCCAGATACCCATACTTAAGTTCTAAACAGCAGGCAATCTGGGGATGCTAAAATAAAGCTTTATAGTATGTGAAATGTAAAATAAAAATGAGTATGCTTTAAAAGCCAGGATGTCATTACACATTTTGGCTTTTCAACATCCTGGCTTTTCATCTAGTAGAATTCGCTGCACCCTATTGACAAAAAGCATTCTTTTCAAGAGCCACGTATGTTTGACAACATTATCAGTTAGTCACACCCTGTACCAAAATGAACAAATGGTGGGAATAAATGTAATTGCACACTAGATGAAGCACTCTCAGTATTGATGAGCCTAGTATGTTGATATGTGTTGCTTACTGATTTTGATTTAACTAAACAATACATTCCAAATAGTTTGTAGTACGATTAGTACACAGCATGCTGTTTTAGTAAGTAGTAGGCAAGACAGATTTCAGACATAGCCAGTGACCACACCAACACCTAAGGATGACAGTCATAAGGCTTTTAATATCTGGGGTGGAAATGATTTACGAAGTAGCAATGAAACCAATAACTATTCAATTGTGAAATGAATTCCACATTCATTACAAAATGAGGCTGTTCCCCAATGGCACTTACCAGGAAGACAACCGTCACAAGGACGATCATGCCCACCACTCCGGTGAAGGGGATGAGATAATACGAGAGTGGAAAGGCAAATTCCGGCTTGAGGATCACATAGGCCCTGCATACCAAATACAGCACCATCAGCTTTGTATGGGGGCATTTTTCAGAAAAGCGACTATGACTAAGAGGGACAACACTGCCAGACAATACCATCTCTAACATGGTGATGACGTCCACATAGGACCCGACACTCAGCGGGGCTGACATCATGATGAGTGCAAAGATGTTGTGAAGAATATGACAGAATTTCGGTGCAACTCTAATCAATAAAGGTCCCATCTTCATTACGGTGCAAGACCATTACCAAAAAGCCAATACAAACCCATGTTGAATGGTTACATTAGCAACAATAACTCATCAGCAGATTGTTAAGTCGTACCCCCATCTAACATTGTGAATAGCGCTAGAAAGAACCTCTGTGATGTCACTAATGAACAGGTTGTCATGGAAGTTGCACTTGACAAAAATAATAGAACATCAATGGAAATCACCCTTGTTCAGGAATGATGAAGGTCCTGAGAATTTGGGAGGCGTAGTAGCTGGTGAATACTGAGGGGATCTCAATCTCCTCTGCAATGGTTTCTACACACACAAACAAACAAAAAGGGAACACTGCCACTCAGCATTACCAAAGTATTTACTTCCTGGGAGGATCATACTGGTTAAAGACTACTTGGGTTTTTGAGAAGTGAGAACACAAATCAGTCAACCTGGTTAAGGGGAAGTAAACTAACGGAATTGATTCTGTAAGAAATGGAAACAGGCAGCTTAGGGAAGTTGAAGACGATTTCAGGATCCTCACCATTGCTGTAGTTCATGTTGAGTAGAGTCTCTGAGTACATGTTGTGAACGATGGCTGCACTGAATCCCGCTTGCTGTGCATGCAGTACCTGCATTAAATACAAAATCATAATTCACACTATAATAATTGTACATTTACCACGGTTTTACACTGAATATGTTGCAATAAATAGGTTGAATTCAAATTGAATAACACCATATGTCCTAAGCAACCCAACAGCATAGCGACACACACTAACCTTGATATCAAAATTGCAGTCATAGCGTTGGATGAGGACTATGTACTTAGTAGTGGTAGTGTTGAAATCACTAGATGTGGGCCGTGGTGGTGGAGGTTTTATCGGAGTGCAGCCGTTGAGTGGATGGGACTCTACTAACACACCCTTAAAGACAAAGAGAAAGAAAATGAGGTATTTTAGCCAATTTATCCATTGGATGAAAGGGCATGTTATCCCCTCCCCTCCTCTCACCATAAGTCCCTCTTTGGGTAGTGATGATCCAAACAAGGCAGACAGGTCCTCAAACAACATGTTAGTCATATTGCTGTAATGCTACCAGACAGAGAGACACAAGTTTTAAAATCAATGCCAGCGCACAGGGACTGTAAACTGCATTTTTTATGACAAATGCAATGGCAAACATCTAAGATCACTTGTAAATCCACAACAAACTTGATCATACAGTTCTACAATTATGAGGACTCACAGCATAGATGTATGCATGTGCAGGTAAGGGAGCCAGTGTGCAGCACAGCACCAGAGTGAGAAGGCCCAGTTGGGCACTCATGCACCACAGACCCAGCATCCTGCCCCACTGTCTGTCTGGAGAATGGGATGAGTACGGCAAGGTAGCAGGGAAGTTCAGCCTGAGGAGTGAAAATAATCCCTCGATTATAGTAATCCCTTACAAAAAAATATTGTACTTTTGAAACTGCAGTAAATGTGCAGTAACTGCAGTCAACTGTGGTATTTTGAATGCAGTAATTGCAGTGTACTGCTGTTATACTGCAAAATTACTGCAGTAAAAAAAATGTTATTTTGGAGCAGTTGTTATTTTGCAGCAGTTGTACTGCACTCTAACTGCAGTTATAAACTGGATGGTTCGAGCCCTGAATGCTGATTGGCCGACAGCCATAGTATATCAGACAGTATACCATGGGTATGACAAAACATTCACTTTTACTGCTCTAATTACGTTAGTAACCAGTTTATAAAAGCAATAAGGCACCTCATGGGTTTGTGATATATGGCATATATAACACGGCTAAGGGCTGTGTCCAGGCACTCCGCGTTACGTCGTGGCTAAGAACAGCTCTTAGCCGTGGTATATTAGCCATATACCACACCCCCTCAGGCCGTATTGCTTAATTATACTGCACTCTAACTGCAATCTTTTTTCGTAAGGGATTAATTGCATTATAATAAATTATTCCAATACCAGTCCAAATAAACGTAAGAAAATTCACAGTATTACGTTAATAGTTTCTATGATCAACGTTTAGATATGGTGGTGCCTGTATACAAAACACAAATACAGTAGCTAGCTAACGTTACTCGTCAGTAATAACTACAGTAGCTAACTAACGTTAGTTTATACGTAGCTAGCTAACGTTAAATTAACACACAGCTAAAACACGTTAAACAATTTGGAATCAATGCTTGGGGACAAAAATAACACACTCGGTCCGGTGGACAAAACTATTATTTTCCTTAATAACTCAGTTAGCTAGCTAGTTTGGCTGAACAATCTGACGTTAGCTAGGTAACATTAGGTGTGCTGCTAATAACAACAAAGACGAATTTGATTTACCACGGCACGGATAACTAACGTTAGCTAATGTTCTAAGATTGTAGCTAGCGATCTGAAAGTTACAGTATTTTATGTCAGGCTGCTCCTCAATACTGATAACCAGAACAGTCTCAATTATGGAAATGTAAACATATCTATCTAGCTAGCTATCTGGGGAAAAGTGGTGTGATCCTTATACCAGTCAGTGTCTTGTTTTGTCCAATTCTTCACCGCGAAGAACAGTTCTTAGCCACGACGGTAAAGTTATTACCGTTCTCCTAGCAGCAGGATACGATCGCGGATTTTATTTTTTCAAAATAAGAGTCCCCAGCAAAGACATACTACATGTTGGGAATATCAACAACAACAAAAATTGCACTAAATTGCAGTACAAGTTTTTCACAGAATTTTACATTTTATTTATGCCAACATGTATTTTAAAATTTACACAGATACTGTGTATGTTGAAATGTATTGTGTAGGCTATGTTTAAAGAAATACACTTAAACTAAAAATACACATGTATTATAATGACTGAGAATAAACCATAAATGAGCGAATGTCCACAACAATTCTTGAGTCGCTGTCCACCAACCACAAATACGCCTGGCACTGAAACATTCCAGGTATTCCATTGATTGACGGACAGCAGGGGGACTGGCATACTGGCATGCTGGGACTGGCATGCAACTTTTCAGGGAAGTTAGGAACCAATATACACAGGCAGTTAGGAAAGCAAAGGCTAGCTTTTCAAACAGAAATTTGCATTCTGTAGCACAAACTCAAAAAAGTTCTGGGACACTGTAAAGTCCATGGAGAATAAGAGCACCTTCTCCCAGCTGCCCACTGCACTGAGGCTAGGAAACACTGTCACCAGTTCCCAAAACAGAAAACTGCCAGCAAGATTTGGGGACGTGCATCACAAGAGGTTGCTGAGGGGAGACCATTTCACGAAATTCCGCTCCAGTCATTACCACAAGCCCATTCTCCCCAATTAAGGTGCATGCTACATCTACAATCGGGAAAGCAGCCCCCGTTAGGAGCAACTTAGATTTACAGGCATTACGGAACTAGATATTGGACAGACAATTTATGGCACTCAACAGTCACCCAGTACCCATTACTGCATTTCTGTAGACAACGCAGAACTAACTGTTTTTCTACAGCAGCTTAAACTAAAGCAAGGTTTCATAAACTTGGTCCTCGGGACTCCAAGTGGTGCTCCTTTTTGTTTTTGCCCTAGCGCTACACAGCTGATTCAAATAATCAACTAATCATCAAGCTTTTATAATTGGAATTAGCTGTGTTGTGTTAGGACAAAACAACTAAACATGCACTGCTTGTGGTACCGATGACCGAGTTTGGGAAACGCTGAACTAAAAGGTACAAGAGGGTCAGTCGCTTCCAGGCAAAAGAGCTGATCAAGGGACGACAGGAAAAGGCAGGCCGAACAGGCTCTCATTAACATCAACTGGGCTGTAGTGGAGTGGGTCGAGAGTTTCAAGTACCTTGGTGCCCACATCACCAACAAACTATCATGGTCCAAACATACCAAGACAGTTGTGAAGAGGGCACGACAACAACTTTTCCCGCTCAGGAGACTGAAAGATTTGGCATGGGTCCCCAGATCCTTAAAAAGTTCTACAGCTGCACCATCGAGTGTCACGCCCTGACCTGAGAGATCCTTATTATTCTCTATGTTTGGTTAGGTCAGGGTGTGACTCGGGTGGGACATTCTATGTTTTCTATTTCTTTGTTTTGGCCGAGTGTGGTTCCCAATCAGAGGCAGCTGTCTATCGTTGTCTCTGATTGGGGATCATATATAAGTTGTCATTTTCCGTTTGGGTTTTGTGGGATCTTGTTTTCTGTATAGTTTATTTGCCTTACAGAACTGTGCGCTTTCGTTTTCACTTTGGTTATTTTGTTTCAGTGTTTTTGAAAATAAATATCATGAACACTTTCCACGCTGCGCTTTGGTCCACTCCTTTCTCATTCCGACAACGGATGTTACAGAAGGTCCCACCAAAGACGGACAAAGCAGCGTGGCCAGGAGGACTGGACATGGGAGGAGATCCTGGATGGAGAAGGACCCTGGACGCGGGCTGGGGAGTATCACCGTCCAATGGAGCAGATGGAGGCAGCGAGAGAGGAACGACGACGATATGAGGAGTTAAGTCATCGACGGAAGCCCGAGAGGCAGCTCCCAAATCTTTTTTTTGGGGGGGGGGGCACACGGGGAGATTGGCGGAGTCAGGGTTTATACCTGAGCCGACTCCCCATGCTTACTGTGGGGAGCGAGTGACCGGTCAGGCACCGCATTATGCGGTGACACGCACTGTGTCTCCAGTGCGCATTCACAGCCCGATGCGCACTGTGCTAGCTCCCCGCAGTTGCCGTGCTAGAGTGGGCATTCAGCCAGGATGGATTGTGCCGGCTCAGCGCTCCTGGTCTCCGGTGCGTCTCTTCGGCCCAGGATATCCTGCGCCAGCTTTACGCACTGTATCCCCAGTTCGCCAGCATAACCCAGTGTGGCCTGTTCCAGCTCCCCGCACTTGCCATACTACAGGGGGTATTCAGCCAGGACTCGTTATGCCAGCTCTCAGCTACAGACCTCCAGTGCGCCTCCACGGCCCAGTATATCCTGCGCCGGCTCTACGCACTATGCCTCCAGTGCGCCTTCATAGCCTAGTGCGTCCTGTGCCAGCTCTCCACACTCACTGAGCTAAAATGGGTATCCAGCCAGGACGCGTTGTGGCAGCTCCACGTACCAGGCTTCCAGTACGTCTCCTCAGTCCGGTGAGACCTGTTCCGTCTCCACGTACGAAGCCATGGGCCGGAGCCTCCAGTGATAATCCATGGCACGAAGCCTCCAGTGATGATCCATGGCACAAAGCTTGCAGTGAAAATCCAGGGCACGAAGCCTCCAGTGATGATCCATGGCCCGGAGCCTGTAGTGATGATCCATGGCACGGAGCCTGCAGCGACGGTCTCCAGTCCGGAGCCTCCAGCGACGGGCCGCAGTCCGGAGCCTCCAGCGACGGTCCGCAGTTTGGAGCCTCCAACGAGGTCTGCAGTCCATAGCCTCCAGTGACGGTCGGCAGTCCAGAGCCTTCAGCGAGGGTTCCCAGTCCAGAGCCTTCAGCGAGGGTTCCCAGTCCAGAGACTCTGGCGACGATCTACGGTCCGGAGGTCTCGGCGACGATAACTGCACCAGAGGCGCCACCGAAATGGGGGGAGCCTCAAGTGGAGCGGGGTCTCCGTCCCGCACCGGAGCCCCCAGCGAGAGTAGATGCCCACCCGGACCCTCCCCTATAGGTTCAGGTTTGCGGCCAGAGTCCGCACCTTTGGGGGGGTTACTGTCACGCCCTGACCTTAGAGATCCTTATTATTCTCTATGTTTGGTTAGGTCAGGGTGTGACTCGGGTGGGATATTCTATGTTTTCTATTTCTTTGTTTTGGCCGAGTGTGGTTCCCAAGCAGAGGCAGCTGTCTATCGTTGTCTCTGATTGGGGACCATATATAAGTTGTCATTTTCCGTTTGGGTTTTGTGGGATCTTGTTTTCTGTATAGTTTATTTGCCTTACAGAACTGTGCGCTTTCGTTTTCACTTTGGTTATTTTGTTTCAGTGTTTTTGAAAATAAATATCATGAACACTTTCCACGCTGCGCTTTGGTCCAATCCTTTCGAGGAGAGGCGTTACATCGAGATCATCCTGACCGGTTGCATCACCGCCTGGTATGGCAACTGCTCAGCATCTGACCATAAGGCACTACAGAGGGTAGTGCGTATGGCCCAGTACATAACTGGGGCCAAGCTTCCTGCCATCCAGGACCTACATAACTAGGCGGTGTCAGAGGAAAACCCCAAAAACTGTCAAAGACTCGAGTCACCCAAGCCATATAGACTGTTCTCTCTGCTATCGCACAGCAAGCGTCCCAGGAGTGCCAAGTCTAGGACCAAAATGCTCCTTAATTAACAGTTTCTACCCCCAGGCGATAAGACTGCTGAACAATTAATCAAATGGCCAGCCAGACTATTTACATTGACCCTCCCCCCATTTGTTTTTACACTGCTCCTACTCGCTGTTTATTATTTATACATTGTCACTTTACCCTTACCTACATGTACAAATTACCTCGACTAACCTGTACCCCCACACATTGACTCGGTACCGGTACCCCCTGTATATAGCCTCGTGATTGCTATTGTATTGTGTTCATTTTTTGAATTTTTTAACGTCAATTTATTTGGTAAATATTTTCTTAACTCTTTGTTGAACTGCATTGTTTGTTAAGGGCTTGTAAGTAAGCATTTCACGGTAAGATCTACACCTGTTGTATTCGGAGCATTTGACAAAGTTTGATTTGATTTTGTACTTATTTAAATTAGGTAAGAGAATATCATATTACCATTGGTGTAATAAAATGAGAATTAAGGTGAGCCCCTTAATAATCCCGCCTCCTCAATCCAAGTGTTTGACATTGAGGAGGGGACCAGTAACTTTATCAGCAACAGTCATTTTTCATTGGGAAAGGGGATACCAAGTCAGTTGCACAACTGAATGCATTTAACCAAAATGTGTCTTCCGCATTCAACTGAATCAGAGAGGTGCAGGGGGCTGCCTTAACCGACATCATTGGCACCCAGGGAACAGATTTTTTCTACTTTGCCAGCTCGGAGATTCAAACCAGCGACCTTTCGGTTACTGACCCAATGCTCTTAACTGCTAGGCATCATACTTTGATCTGCTGTCATCCAAATATGGCTCACGAGTGGCACAGCGGTCTAAGGCACTGCATCGCAGTGCTAGACGTGTCACTGCAGACCCTGGTTTGATCCCAGGCTGTATCACAGCCAGCTGTGATCGGAAGTCTCATAGGGCTGTGCACAATTTCGCAGCGCCGTCTGGGTTAGGGGAGGGTTTGGCCGGGGTAGGCTGTCATTGTAAAAAATTATTGGTTCTTAACTGACTCGCCTAGTTAAATAAAAAAATATCATTACATTTCATGAAAAACATGATTTTGACTGTTCATTACCTTTAAATTTGGCAGAAGCAATCGGAGCCTGGGTAGGGTAGGGCCAGAATGTCGCGGGCATGGTTAGGGATTCAAATTCATGCCCGTGCAGGGCTCTAAGGGAAAGTGAGTGTGGAGACCTGGAGGTCCAGGGAGTAAGCTGGACACTCAGGCCCAGTTTTACTGTGTGTGTGTTGCAAATGTATTTTGTGCATTTGGTGCATGTGTACTGTGTCTTCCTTCCCGTCTTGGGTCCACACACATCGCAGCGCTTCTTCTTGTTGCTACTTGTTGCCTTCCATAATGATGAAAACACTTAGTTCAGAAATTTTACTAACATCTCACTCACTCACTCACTCACAGACAGTATATAGCTGCAGCAGGCCAAGGTAAGAGAGTCAGACACACACACATGCAACAACATCACTCACACTTACTTCCGGTTTTGGAGTTGTTGGTTCTGTGGGTCGGGCGGATGGGGCACCAGCATCCTCCTCCTGAATCCTCCTCACGATGGCTGCTGAAGCTGTGGTCCTTGGGATATGTTGCCTGCTCTGGATTTGAGGTCTTACCAATGCCTTGCCCAGCTCTTAGAGAAAGAGCCGTCTCCTCCGGAGCTTTCCTCTGTTCCAATCTGGGTTCAACACCATCCAGATGACAAACGCGTTGTACGCCGAGATCTCCAAGATGTTGAAGAATATCACAAGTGGCCAGCGTAGGGTTCTTCTTTTGCAGCTGTAGCCAGTCACCAGCTTGTATAAATTGTACACCCCTCCTTCTGTTGCATTGTAATCCATTATGATTTCTGTTTTTTGTTGTTCCTGGCCACAGATTCTCCCATCCCTATGCAGCGTACTCATGAGTACCACATTTTGCCTTTATTGGCCAAATACTTTTAGAACTAAACCAAGATACACCACAGCCTGTCATTTTAAATGGGAAGAAATGAGCCATAGTGGGCAGAACAAGCAAGGAGGTGGATTGAGCCAAGCACGAGCTAGCGAGATCCTATTGGCGGGTTATAGCACAAATTAGCATGTTTCCGTTGCGGAAAACCTACTCTGAAGTGCGAGTGTGCAATAACTGAATTTGCCTTTGCTCTCCTTCTAAACAACACAATGTTTTAAAACTTTGGCAAAGGGTAAAGTCTACAAAACTTAGTCCACTCTGTTCGTAACATATTGTCGTTTTGGAGACAGAAAACTGTATTGACATCAAATGTTTCACCGATGATTAAATTATCAGAATGTCAGGCAAAATCCGTCTCGTTCCTTATTCACTCACTGCTGGCCACTGGGCTTCCTCTCAGTGGAAACACAAACGGGATGCTTCACATTTATACATCCAGTGAAATATTGGTTTCGTTGCTCTATCTGTGGTCTAGCTCTAGGGCTTCTGGGTTTGCTCAGTACTTGTGCTCTGGGAACGTCTGTGAGTTTATTTTCAGCTTGGTTTCACCATGTCTTTTTGTATCCAATTGCTCTGAATCTTTCTAAGAGTTAATCCTTCTGTCGAATGCGCTTTCACTGGAGCAGATGTGCTTGTCCCTACGTAGTTAACTTATAGGGTGACTTTAGGGCGGGGGTGACAACTTTGAGCATGGAGGAAGTTGTATTTGTTTGTGCTCTTTCTGAAAAGACCAGATGAGAGGGAGGTACCTGATTTGGTGAGGCATATGTCCAGGAAGTCCAGACCTCCTTCATCATGTCCCATAGCGCAGGAGTCCTGTAATGGAATTCAGAAATTGGTGAAAGGACATCAGGGAGTTTAGGTCAGAACAAAAATGTACTCAAAAAAACAATGGTACTCAAAAAAGTGTTGGACGTCTTCTTTAGAATGTGAACTTTTTCAACATACCTGATGTGCAGGTTGGCTAGGTTCGGTGCCATCCGCTACACTGCAGGAATTAGCATTTGAAGTCGTTTTTGGTGAGCATCAACCCCGTGACTTCAGCTGGGTTTTTTCATTCTTTTATTCTTTCCCCACCAAACCTTAACCCCATCTTCCACAAGGCGGCAGTATGTTTCTACTGAATGATTTATATGTTTGGAAGGGATGAAGGGACTCTTAGATTGAAATTATACCACCTCTGGACGGATGGATTGAGCCTCACCTCTAGGGGAAAAAACTCAGGTAATCTGATCATTCTGAATTTCTGAAGGTCTACAGAGATTTTCAAATGATTAATAGGTGCTGTAGGAACAAAAGACAAACCATGATTAAGGAGGGAGTCTTCTGATGGTTCAAGATGCTTTAGAGAAAGGTTGACTATTTGGCTTGTTGTTTGTGTCTGGTGTTGTACCTGCACGTATTTCCCCCCACCTGTTTCCACCTCTCCTGGTTTTACTCTGTTGTTTTGTCTCCTCCACTATCCATTGGTTTGTTGTGTATTGTGCTGTTCTCTTAAAAGGAATCTCACGATTTGTGGCATTGCTGTCTGTAGGTCGATCTCTGTTTGTACGAGCAGTGGTTACTAAAGTTGAGTGAAATGGTTACATCAAATTTTCACGTCCATTTCATCTCATCCGGCTGGGTTGACAGAGGCCCCCATTTTGACTTCTGTATTGTGCGCTGGAGGCGGGCTCCGCTGCCTTGGATAGCAAAGAGTACACATAACTCTCTGAGTATAGTCATTGTAGTAAATTACCACATATTCAGCACTAAACTATGTAGAATATTTGAATTCAACTAATTGTACCGATGTCATTCAATTCGTTTAAAAACAGAAAAATAGCTAGTATTTTGGTTAATTGCTGAAAAATATCCCAAATGTATGTTAATTGTTCAGCACTAAGATTCTAACAACAACAGTGTGTTAGATATACTTATTTAGGCTCATGTTGTTTTAGGTTCTAAAATGAACAAAGTAAAAACTCACAGACAACTATGAAAAGCTCAAACAAAGTGTATTCACCCAATGGGTCAGAAAAAGACATGTTACCACCGGCACAAGTCTACTCCTTACCTCTAAACATTACATCATTGTTGCTAGGCAGGAAGTTAAGGGATGTGGGTAATAAACTGTTCCTTCTAGCATAATATGACCTGACCTCCACCACATACATTCCTCCTACAGATAACCATTAACTTCTGGTGTAACAACCAGACTGTGGCCCTTCTCCTTTCCATTGGATGGATACCTGATGTCTAACAATATTTCAAGTTTAGAAGTCAGAATCCATCATTAGGAAAGGACAAGGACAGGGGGACATGACTTAAAAAATGGCAGAGTAATTAAAAAAGTTAATTTGTTTTGAGTCAACATGACGCTCTCGGCCTGCCTAATGTTAAATGGTTACACTTGTGTCCACCTAGCCTACGATCTCATGGTTTCTGAGACAGTGATCTGAGAGGTTTATGTTCTAGTCTCATAGTCTATTAATTTAAGCTATAGGCCTATGGGTTTATTATGTTTGGGTCTATGTGAGTCACATGTTAAATGCAAGAGTGATGGTATTATAAAGGCCTAAAATACTATTTAGTCTGCTTCGCTAAATCACTTTAGATGGTTTGTTGTGTGCAATCGATTACAGTATGGTTTAGGGTGGGCTAGGTTTTTATGATAATTGAATGATAATTTGAGTGCCTACATTTTGGCAAACCTACATTTTAGCTGGCCCTGCCATCAACGGACTTCTGCCTACGCCACTGATCTAAACTTGCCCAAAATGAAGGATGAATGCTTTAAATGTTTTGTAGATCTTTATTAAGGGCTTGCAAACTATTACAGACTACAAAGGGAAGCACAGCCGCGAGCTGCCCAGTGACACAAGCCTACCAGACGAGCAAAATAACTTCTATGCTCGCTTCGAGGCAAGCAACACTAAAGCATGCATGAGGGCATCAGCTGTTCCGGACGACTGTGTGATCAGGCTCTCCATAGCCGATGTGAGTAAGACCTTTAAACAGGTCAACATTCACAAGGCCACAGGGCCAGACGGATTACCAGGACGTGTACTCCGAGCATGCACTGACCATCTGGCAAGTGTCTTCACTGACATTTTCAACCTGTCCCTGACCGAGTTTGTAATACCAACATGTTTCAAGCAGACCACCATAGTCTCTGTGCCCAAAAACACCAAGGTAACCTGCCTAAATGACTACCGACCCATAGCACTCATGTCTGTCGCCGTGAAGTGCTTTGAAAGGCTGGTCATGGCTCACATCAACACCATTATCCCAGAAACCCTAGACCCACTCCAATTTGCATACCACCCAAACATATCCACAGATGATGCAATCTCTATTGCACTCTACGCTGCCCTTTCCCACCTGGACAAAAGGAACAGACAGTGATCTGAGAGGTTTATGTTCTAGTCTCATAGTCTATTAATTCTAGTCTCATAGTCTATTAACTACGTGAGAATGCTATTCCTTGACTACAGCTCAGCATTCAACACTATAGTGCCCTCAAAGCTCATCACTAAGCCAAGGACCCTGGCACTTAACACCTCCCTCTGCAACTGGATCCTGGACATCCTGACGGGTCGCCCCCAGGTGGTAAGGGTAGGTAACAACACATCTGCCACGCCGATCCTCAACCCAGGGGCCCCTCAGGGTTGTATGCTCAGTCCCCTCCTGTACTCCCTTTTCACCCACGACTGCGTGGCAAAACACGACTCCAACACCATCATTCATTTTTCAGATGGCATAACAGTGGTAGGCCTGATCACTGGCAACGATGAGACAGCCTTTAGGGAGGAGGTCAGAGACCTGGAAGTGTGGTGCCAGGATAACAACCTCTCCCTCACCTTGACCAAGACAAAGGAGATGATTGTGAACTACAGAAATAGGAGGACTGAGCACGCCCCCATTCTCATTGACGGGGCTGTAGTGGAGTAGGTTGAGAGCTTCAAGTTCCTTGGTGTCCACATCACCAACAAAGTATCATGGTCCAGACACACAAAGATAGTCGTGAAGAGAGCACTACAATGCCTATTCCCCTCAGGAGACTGAAAAGCTTTGGCATGGGTCCCCAGATCCTCAAAAAGTTCTCAAGCTGCACCATCGAGAGCATCCTGACTGGTTGCATCACCGTCTGGTATGTCAACTGCTCGGCCTCCGACCGCAAGGCACCACAGAGGGTAATGCGTACGGCCCAGTACATCACTGGGTCCAAGCTTCCTGCCATCCAGGACCTCTATACCAGGAGGTGTCAGAGGAAGGCCCAAATAATTGCCAAAGACTCCAGCCACCATAGTCATAGACTGTTCTCTCTGCTACCGCACGGCAAACGGTACCACAACGCCAAGTCTAGGTCCAAAAGACTTCTTAACAGCTTCTACCCCCAAGCCATAAGACTCATGAACAGCTAATCAAATGGCTACCCGGACTATCTGAATTGTCCCCACCCCACCCCCCATTTTTACGCTGCTGCTACTCTCTGTTTATTGACCATGCATAATCACTTTACCTCTACCTACATGTACATATTACCTCAATTACCTTGACTAACCTGTGCCCCCGCACATTGACTCTGTACCGGTACTCCCTGTATATAGCTTACCTACTGTTATTTTATTGATGCTCCTTAATTATTATTAATATTATTTTTGTATTTTTTATTTATTTTTTACTTCAGTTTATTTTAGTACACTTTTTTCTTAAAACTGCATTGTTGGTTAAAGGCTTGTAAGTAAGCATTTCACTGTAAGGTCTACACCTGTTGTATTTGGCGCATGTGACAAATAAAATTTGATTTGATTCAAGGGCCAGCCCATGCATGAGTTGACTTGAGGTAGAAAAAGAGGTCATTGCTGGCAAGTATTTAGATAAAATGTCATGTTGTAGCTTATGCCTAGGCCTTGCTAAAGGTAAAGGCTTAACTACCTTGCAAGTTCATGCTCATCAGAACCACTGGGCGAATTTAGACAGGTGAGTAATGTTGCAAGTGTAAGGGTGGGGAATTAGCTCGCTGGTTTAGGGTTATGAACCCTATATGCTATCTAACTGGCTATGGGACAGCCCCTCTGCATTAGGTACTTGAACCACCCCCCAGCGCTGGAAACATGTAATAGGCTGTAGCAGCCTCCAGACCAGCAGTAGGCTACCATCAGCTACATAGGGATTAAATCCTGAAGGAGCCATGAAAACCTGTAAGTAAGAGACCTAGGGCTTCAACCTTAAAACACATGGCACTGGCAACTAGAAGGTGTTGGTGGAGTGGAAGAAGGGTTTCGAGGCACCAGGAGTTTAAAGTCCTACTCCAGTCTCCTTTTCACCTAATTTATGACCTGATTTATTTAAGAAAAGGCACATCTCAATAGGTGGTCCAGCTGCCTCATGACATTATAGCACAAGTGGGGGGAGGTTTGTTCCTCAAGCAAGGGGGGAGGCCGATGACATCAGCGGGCAGCATAAGACCAACTCCTTGAATGCCCTACTCCTTGAAGTTTGCAGTCTAAAAAACACTAATTTGTTCAAAACATGTTTATCACTCTTTAGTGTGTGTACACTGATGTATTTATACTTGGGATATCGCTTAACAGGAAATGTTCAATAATCTCCGGAGGACATCTTTAAGTTTATTGTTTTATTTATTTATTTATTGCACCAAAGAGCAAAAAGGCAAAAATCCTGCAGGAACGTTGTACAAGAGATATTGAAAAAATATATTGCAGTAACAAAAGCCCAGAAAGGCTACCTCACCAGAGAGTGAGAATAAACCTGATCCTCAATATAGCTATGTTATTGTTATGTAATTTTATTGTCTTACTTATTATTAATTTTTTAAACTTTTACTATATTTAGTAAATATTTTCTTAACTCTATGTCTTGAACTGCATTGTTGGTTAAGGGCTTGTATGTAAGCATTTCACGGTAAGGTGTACACGTTGTGTTCGGCACATGTTACAAATACAATTTGATTTGTGGGCTAGATGCAGCCAAACTTGCCCCCCCACCTCTTATTCTAGGAAATCTCCATAAATCTGCCAGATAGCTGCTTAAATACCCCATGTGAAAGCTGTGCAAGGGATGTATAGACTTTCACTAGGAGCTGTATCATGAAATGAATAGTCAAAAAATGGATGTAGCAATCCAAGATTGCCCTTTTTTAAGTTTGATAAATTCTTCCAAACAAGAGTGGTGAATAACATAATACCTCCATAATGTAACATAACAGTTTTTTTTAACCTCCACTCCTCACAGGAGAACACTAATACACACATTTATTGCATTGTTTTCCCAGTTTATTTATCATCCCACCCGCCACCCCCTTCATCTAAGCTGCTTTTCTACAATATGATTCAATAATAATACAATATGATTCTTGCAATGAAATATGTTTTTTTACTCAGTACTGCCAATTTGATTACATTAACCCCTGCAGTTGAAGATGTTACAAATGTAAAAGTGCAACAAATAAATATACAGGTAGTTAGATACACAGTTAAGTCATGGAAGGCAGTCCACAGAATCCCAATATCAGGTGGAGGAACATAAGAAGAAAATACCATAAACTGTGGTGGTGGTGGTGATGTCTTTATTCACATATGCCCCATTTGTTCATGATCAGAACTGATCTAGGAACTATTCAGTTGTCATAAGAAATGAGAAACACAGCACCTGAAAATAAAATAATGGATTAGTAAATCCACATACTCCAAAGGAAAGTGTGTTCCATTATGTAGTACATTTACTTGATGTGGAACTGTTGAAATATAAACTTACAAGAATCCCTTTCCACAGCCAAGTGGTCCAAAGAACATCTCTGTTGGTAGGCAAACTTTTCGACAGACTCCACTCAGAGTGGGGCAAGAGAAGGGAAATGATGCAGCTTCATTCTGCACAACTATAGTTAGAACCAAAAGGAGTACAAATTGGAATCAATAAAACAATAGAAACTTAAGAAAAACATATTGCATAAACTGTATTACATGCAACTTGGATGTAATTATTGAATGCCAATGCATTCATATCACCATTTAATTTAGAAGTGCTATTTTCATTAGGCATGTAAACAGAAATTGAATCCAGACTTACTATTAAGTGATAGGAAAACCAGGAGCACCAAGACGAGCACACGTTGACAAGACATTCTAGCTGCTGAAGATGATTATGTTACTACTCCGTCTTTAACACAGAACTGGACTTTAGTCGTGGCCTGTTTTGTATGTTGGTCTTGAGGGAGGCGTGACTTTAATAAGCAACGCTATGGTCACTGTGAGAAAAGCTCAGGATGGAATTATGTGGACGTCTGAATAGACATACTGTTCCTAATCACATTTAGTAAAACTGCTTCCCTGCAAAGAGTAGGCTACTCATGATGCAGTAGCATCACAGGACAGGAGCTCGAGAGCAAAAATTGTTTTCACCTGATCTAAAACTCATGCTATATGTATGTTAACAATTTCCAGGGAATGTTTTTCTCTCTGTGAGAGGCAGCAATGTTACCCTGAAATCACACGTATCTTCAATGTATGTTGTTTATATGAAATATACTTATTCTATATTTACAGAACATATATGTTTGGGGGTAGTCTCATAAGTCTTTGACCTCTGCTGTCTACCCTTTTAGGCCATATTTTTCAATGGCAGTGAGAGACCTTCACAACTTCTACATACTGTAGGTGAGTTTTTTGCATCCCTGAAATTTGCATAATGTACCTACATTATCACATTACAGTAAGCCTCCATAAATGTTTGCTGCCTTCTGATGGATCACACAGTTAAGGTTTGTAAAGACATGCCCGTATGGAAGGTAGGACTACTAGGTTTGCATTGTACTAGTTCTGCTTCTTGAGCTGTTCTTATGGTTTGAGGTTTTCTCTTGGGTTTGAGTCGTCCGGGTTAGGCCGGGGTAGGCCGTCATTGTAAATGAGAATTTGTTCTTAACTGACTTGTCTAGTTAAATAAAGGTTAACTTAGCATCCAGCATGACTTAGCATCTAGGTTTTGTTTTTATCAACTCAGTATTCTTTTTACATGTGCTGATTATTAGATCCTGTGTTCCTTACACAGTAAGTGGAAACAGAGCAAACCTTATTATTGAATAAAACAAATTCCCCAACTAAATATGCATCCAGAATGGCCCATTTAAATGTGTTATTAAATTTGCAGTACTGTACATGCTGACTCTTTACAAGAATACTTCGCATTAGATGTAGAATAGCTCAACTAAGTTTACTCCATTACTCATTTCAATCCATGTGTCACGCCCTGGCCTTAGTATTCTTTGTTTTCTTTATTATTTTAGTTAGGTCAGGGTGTGACATGGGGAATGTTTGTGTTTTGTTGGTTTTGGGTGTTTTTATGGTAAAGGGGTTGTTGGGTATAGTATATGGGTTTGTGTGGAGTACATGTGTCTAGTGTTGTCTATGTATGTTTAGTTGTCTAGGAGAGTCTATGGTTACCTGAATGAGTTCCCAATTAGAGACAGCTGATTTCGGTTGTCTCTGATTGGGAGCCTTATTTAGGGTAGCCATAGGCTCTCATTGGTTGTGAGTAATTGTCTATGTCAGAACGTTTGTAGCCTGTGTGTGTAAGTGCACAACGTTATTTAGCTTCACGGTCGTTTGTTGTTTTGTTCGTTTTGTTAAAGTGTTTCGTGTTTATTTTTCGTCATCTTTTAAAATAAAAGAAGATGGCTTATTTTCCTAAAGCTGCGTTTTGGTCCATCAATCCTCCACACGATCGTGAGAGGATTGATGGACCAAAACGCAGCTTTAGGAAAATAAGCCATCTTCTTTTATTTTAAAAGATGACGAAAAATAAACACGAAACACTTTAACAAAACGAACAAAACAACCGTGAAGCTAAATAACGTTGAGCACTTACACACACAGGCTACAAACGTTCTGACATAGACAATTACTCACAACCAATGAGAGCCTATGGCTACCCTAAATAAGGCTCCCAATCAGAGACAACCGAAATCAGCTGTCTCTAATTGGGAACTCATTCAGGTAACCATAGACTCTCCTAGACAACTAAACATACATAGACAACACTAGACACATGTACTCCACACAAACCCATATACTATACCCAACAACCCCTTTACCATAAAAACACCCAAAACCAACAAAACACAAACATTCCCCATGTCACACCCTGACCTAACTAAAATAATAAAGAAAACAAAGAATACTAAGGCCAGGGCGTGACAATTAGTTAAATAAAGTGTCACATGATCCGTCCCATGATGTCAGTATATCTACACACACCTGTTCTGAAAGGCCCCAGAGTCTGCAACACCACTAAGCAAGAGGCACCACCAAGCATGCGGCACCATGAAGACCAAGGAGCTCTCCAAACAGGTCAGGGACAAAGTTGTGGAGAAGTGCAGATCAGGGTTGGGTTATAAAAAAATATAGGAAACTTTAAACGTCCCACGGAGCACCATTAAATCCATTATAAAAAATTTAAAGAATATGGCACCACAACAAACTTGCCAAGAGAGGGCCGCCCACCAAAACTCACAGACTAGGCAAGGAGGGCATTAATTAGAGAGGCAACAAAGAAACCAAAGATAACCCTAAAGGAGCTCCAAAGATCCACAGCGGAGATGGGAGTATCTGTCCAAAGGAACACTTTAATCCATTCACTCCACAGAGCTGGGCTTTACGGAAGTGTGGCCAGAAAAATGCCATCGCTTAAACAAAAAAATAAGCAAACATGTTTGGTGTTAGTTAAAAGGCATGTGGGAGACTCCCCAAAAATATGGAAGAAGGTACTCTGGTCAGATGAGACTAATATTGAGCTTTTTGGCCATCAAAACGCTATGTCTGGCGCAAATCCAACACCTCTCATCACCCCGAAAACACCATGAGAATCTCATCACCAAAAAAACATGAGAATCTGTGGTATGACTTAAAGATTGCTGTACACCAGCGGAACCCATCCAACTTGAAGGAGCTGGAGCCGTTTTGCCTTGAAGAATGTTCAAAAATCCCAGTGGCTAGATGTGCCAAGCTTATAGAGACATACCCCAAGAGACTTTCAGCTGTAATTGCTTCAAAAGGTGGGGGGGTGAATAGTTATGCACAATCAATTTCAGTTTTTTTGTCTTATTTCTTGTTTGTTTCACAATTATATATTTTTTGCATTTTCAAAGTAGTAGGCATGTTGTGTAAATCAAATGACACAAACCCCCCAAAAATCGATTTTAATTCCAGGTTGTAAGGCAACAAAATAGGAAAAATGCCAAGGGGGGTTGCATATATTTGCAAGCCACTGTACAAGGTTTTGGCTGCACTTCCCGTCTCAACACTATCACAATAAATGTAATTCTACATTTAAAAAACAAAAACAATATCTCACCTGGGATTTGAATTTGCCATAAATGGCAAAAATTACTAGGAGCCAGGCTCGGTAAACTGAGCAATTTGTCCAGTTGAAATTTTGCTGGAGATTAAGGAAAACACTCAGGGATTTCACCATGAGACCAATGATGACTATTAAACAGTTACCGAGTTGAATGGCTGTGATAGGAGAAAACTGAGAAACTCCATGTCAATACCTGAAAATGGTTGTCTAGCAATGATCAACAACCAATTAGACAGAGCTTGAATAATTTTGAAAAGAATAATGGGCAAATGTTGCACAATCCAAGGTGTGGAAAGCTCTTAGAGACTTACCTAGAAAGACTCCCATGTGTAATCGCTGCCAAACGTCATTCTAACATGTATTGACTCAGGGGGTTGAATACTTATTGAATCAAGCTATGTTACTTTTTAATGATTTTTTCCCCAAATGTTACAATTTTTCTTCCACTTTGACATTAGAGTATTTTCTGTAGATCATTGACAAAAAAGACAATTAAATACATGTTAATCTCACTTCGTAGCACCACAAAATGTGGAAAAAGTCAAGGTGTGTGAATACTTTCTGATGGTACTATATCTGTTTTACCGTTTTGAAATTAATGTGTCATAAGTATTTGGACAAATTGATTTATAGTGTATTGCATTTTGATCCCATATTGCGCAATGACTACATCATGCTTGTGACAACAAACATGTTGGATGCATTTGCAGTTTGTTTTGGTTATGTTTCAAATTATGTTGTGCCCAATAAAAATGAATGGTATATAATATATTGTGTCATTTTGGGGCACGTTTATTGTCAATAAGAATATAATATGTTTCTAAACATTTCTGCATTAATGTGGATGCTGCCATGATTATGGATAATCATGAATTAATTGTGAATAATGATGAGTGAGAAAGTTAGAGAAATAAATATCATACCTCCCCCCAAAAATTGGAGCAGCAAGAAGCAAAAGGTCACTGGTTCGAATCCCCAGGCCGACTAGGTGAACATCTGCAAGGCACTTAACCCTAATTGCTCCTGTAAGTGGCTCTAGATATGCTAAAATGTACATGCACTGTAAGTGTTCAGAAATGTACATTTTCAGAAACATATTCGATAGAGTTGGACTTTAGAAAACCAGACTGAAGGTCATAAACTGCACGTGGTAGAAATGAATGCAAGTCACCTGCATCATTTCTGTCGCTGGTTCTGCGGAAAAGGGTCAGTCTGCTGTTCAAACAATAACAAAGCCGCCACCGCATTGCTGATTTGGTAAACAGCAGAGGAATTCTGTCTGGAGAATTATCAAATTCATAGACAGAGCTATGGATGCAAGGACTGACCAGCCATAAGATCAATATTTTAGTTTTAACCTTGTTTTGAAGCAATACAGTGTTTGTTTACAATTACATTGTTTACAAACAATGCAGTAAAAAAAAACATGTTATGGGTTCTGATTGGGTAAGACAGTTGAACTAAGCTCATGAGGCATTTATAAGTGATATTCTTCAAAAGACAAAAGGTATATATATATATATATCAGTAATATAAACGTCCAAAAATGGATGTAGCAATTGCAGATTGACCCTTTTTACGTGATTGTAAAAAAATTCTATAAAAGCTGTGCAAATTATTTTACAATTGTGCAACAAGCTAGGATAAAAAAATATAGAAAACAAATTACTTAAACTCTAACTAAAATGTAAACCTGTGTTGTTGTACGTATTACACAGTTAAATGTTGAACAAAATCTGCCCCACATCATTTGTTCATTTGTTTTGGAAAACCATTGTAATTGACATGGGCTGTCTAGGGACATACAAATTACAGCTGGTGTACTGTGGGGTGTACTTGATGTCAGTAAAATGTGCAAGAGAAATAGGTGACATCACCATGTTTTGACCTTATACTCCCATCATGCACATCACCATGTTGTTGTTTTTTACCTTGTGACTCCCATCATGTAGTCTACAAAAGCCATGCGCAAAAATATCATAATGTTACACTTCTGGCAACCTGAAGAAGTGTGTTTGGCTTGGATAGATTGGGACTCTCAGAAACAGGTAAATCAGATGAACAATTATGTTTTGTTTATTTATTTTCTGAATATCTCTGTTTGTTTTCTCCTGAAATAGTTAATTTTAAATGCCTTCATTGGATGAATTTGTGTTGATGTATTCCCTGTTTATCTGTTTGTTTTAGTTCCGATCATTTCATTTTAATCAACAGTGGTGGTTCACTGGGGCCATTCAATTGTATTAATGATTTTCTTTCCAGTTTCGAAACTGAAACAGAACTTCCAGTTTTCACACTAAGGAAATTTAAAGGGATTTTCATAACATCACGTCTCATCATTGGTGTGCCGTGAGACCACCTGACCTGATTTGACAGGAGATCAGATTTAAAGAGTTCATAAGTTCTTCAATTCAGGTCATACAACTGGTGGGGTGATACAAGTACAAAGGTGAATGATTTGATGTTTCCAATGTTTAATTTCTGTCTACAAAATGATGCTACAGGGTAGAAATTGCAAGAGCTGAATTGTGTATATATTTACTCACACACTGTTTAATTAATAGTCACACAAACAACTTAGATTTGTCTGTTAACTAATAGTACCATTTAGAGACCTATGCTGAATGTGAACTTGTCACATTTCTGGCTTAAAGACCCTAAGTCTGAAAAACCTCATAACCCCAATAAGGTTTGTTGTAACAGTATGAGACAGTTGTAACTGTCTTTAATGGTGTACATGAAGAGTAATTCACCAATGTTATGATTTGAAACTGATATTGATGAAAATATATTAAATTGACATAAAATATTTTCGTATGATCTTTTAGGCATGTATTGGCAATACAATTTGTTGCCAAAATGTTATATTTGTTTTAATGTTAAAAATGTTTTTTGTTTGTTAGTTTGTTGACGTAAACAAGTGCAATTTGATATAAATATGTGGATGTGTCTATGTACACTATAAAACTTTATGTAAGGGGTAAGTTCTAACACTACCTTACAATTAACCACAAGCATAGGAGCCTTTACTTCTTAGTTTTGTGAGAAAATACAACAATAATTATTGTCATCAACTATACCTATCAAAATATCTTATCTTACTATATCATAAAACGTATATTGTAACGGTACTCGTCCTCGTCTGATGACGAGTATGAAAGATTGGACCAGTGTGCAGCGTGGTAAGTGTCCATTTTAATGAAAACCAACTGAACACTGAATGACAAAACAAAATGAGGATGACCGAGACTGAAACAGTTCTGTATGGTAAAACACAGACACAGAAAACAACTACCCATAACCCATAGTGGGAAAACAGGCTACCTAAGTATGATTCTCAATCAGAGACAACGATCGACAGCTGCCTCTGATTGAGAACCATACCAGGCCAAACACAGAAATACAAACATAGAAAAACAACATAGAATGCCTACCCCAACTCACGCCCTGACCAAACCAAAACAAAGACATAAAAAAGGAACTAAGGTCAGAACGTGACATATATGTTTAAACACATGATCTTTCACAGGTTAATAATACAAAAAGAAAGGTGACAAAAATATATATTTGTTTTTAGCCTCAAATGTTGTCAATAAAACCCCCAAAAATGTATGGATTAACAAATAAAATACAAATATGTTTAGGCATGAGAGATATAACCATGGATCATACTATAGAATAACAGCTTTCTAAGTAGTTTCTAATTTGAGTTATGTACTGTGTAGCCTGTTACAACTGACCTGTGAAACAATTGTCCCCAGTCTCCACTACTTATTATAGACATTTCACATAAAGCATATAATACAATTTAAAAACAAGACATTTATTTATAGCTAAATTTAGGACATTACCTCTAACATCTAAGCATTTATCTTTTCTTACAGTATTTGAAGAAATACATTTCAGGTGATGGAAAATTCATCAACAGTATCATCCATCATACTGTCTGCATACTTTAGAATGGAGGATCTTAAGTATTTGTACTTCAGCATTTTCCTTATTTTGTACATTGCCATTGTTGCTGAAAATGTCATTATAATTGGAGTAATCTACACTGAGAAAACATTGCATCAACCAATGTATTTCCTGGTGTGTAACTTGGCAGCAAATGGTCTCTATGGTAGCACTGCGTTGCTGCCAGCACTGTTGAAAAATTTAGCTTTCCACCCTAGTGAGGTATCTCTAGCCGGCTGTCGAACACAGATCTATTGTATACATACATATGCTATTGTTGAATTTACAATTTTAGGAGTGATGTCTTATGATAGGTATGTTGCTATATGCCATCCACTGCGGTATCACACCATCATGTCTCTGACAAAAGTGTATAAACTTGTAGCATTCACCTGGATTTACCCTTTGGTGGCATTTCTCATATTTTTCCTAATAACTTGTCAACTGAGATTTTGTGATAAAACTATAGATAAATTGTACTGCGTCAATTACTCACTTATAAAGCTCTCCTGTACAAATACGTCTGTTGTGAACATAATAGGATTAATCTCTTTGGCTTTGTATAGTTTCCCACAGTTAGTTATGATAATTTACTCATATGCACATGTCCTGAGAGTCTGTGCATTATCTTCCAAAGAATCCAAGCTCAAAGCACTACGAACTTGCACTCCACACCTGTTTGTTATTATCAACTACTTTGTGGGTTGCTATTTTGAAATATTGCAAAGCCGATTTGACACAAGTCATTTACCTTACAGAACTAGTGTTTATGTCACTTTACTTTTTGATATTCCCTCCCATTCTTAATCCAGCAATCTATGGGTTAAGTATTCAAGCCATAAGAGTGAAGCTGTTGAAACTTTGTTATAATAAGAATAGGATATTGTCAATACAGTAGCCAAGGCTGTTGATTTGATTCCCATTGTACATGTATCTCAATTTATCTATAATGTTTGTATTGTGTTGAAGTAATAGTATAGATTACACTGGTTGTACATATAACATAGATATTATATATCTAACAATCTATGAAATGTAATAAACTGCAGAACATCTTCTTAATGGTGTGTTATAATAAAATCCATAATCATGGAATTACATTTTTCTATTGAAGGAGATGGCTCAAGGGTGATGTTGGAGTGTGTAAACACACAGTTGCCAATCGATTTCCTTTTGCGTAAACTTAAGCCAATCTCAAACTCTAACCTTAACCAATTTGGATAATTTATTCGAGGCCTGAGCGGTTTTGCCCTCAAGGAAAAGCTGCGCCAGAGCTGCCCTTAAAAATGTTCATGAAAAAGCCTTTAGTTGATCATTTAGCTAACTAGATGTTACTAGACCCAACTCATCCCAAACCATCTCAATTGGGTTGAGGTTGGGTGATTGTTGAGGCCAGGTCATCTGATACAGCACTCCATCACTCTGCTTCTTGGTCAAATAGCCCTTACACAGCCTGGAGGTGTGTTCGGTTATTGTCCTGTTGAAAAACAAATTATAGTCTCAGTAAGAGACTCCTCACACCTCCTCCTCCATGCTACATGGAGGGAACCATGTAGCATGGTTATATATATATATATATATCAGAGCCAGTCAAAAGTTTGGACACACCTATTTTCTAAGTTTTTAGAATAATATTGAAGACGTCAAAAATATTAAATAACACACATGGAATCACATGTGTATATATATATATCAGTGCCAGTCAAAAGTTTGGACACACCTATAAATATATATTTGTTGTGATTTAATGTCAAAACATGGAGGAAATTAATTTATCGGGCTCCAAAATAAAAGGTCAATCTAAATATAGCGCAATAGGTGGTGGGCATCACACAATCACAGGTAGCAAAAACAGGCAATGTTCCATGGCTATCAGATATCGAACCATGATCAGACTGTTAACTCTTCAGGAATACCTGTCTGTTGTCATTATCTAAAAAAAAGTCCATGTATAATCAAGCACACATTATGAATTATTTAACTAGAGAAAGTAAATGTCCTGAAGTAAATGTGTCTACTTGCCAGTCTCTGTAGTTATTTAGTTATTGTTTACCCACTTATTGCGTTCCAAGTGTTGATCAACGCTCACAACGCTATAATATACAATATATACAGTGCATTCAGAAAGTACTCACACCCCTTGACTTTTTCCACATTTTGTTATTTTACAGCCTGAATTTAAAATAGATCAAATTTAGATCTTGTGTGATGGGACTACACACAATACCCCATAATGTGAAAGTGGAATTATGTTTTTAGAAATGACAAATTAATAAAAAATGAAAAGCTGAAATGTCTTGAGTCAATAAGTATTCAACCCCTTTGTTATGGCAAGCCTAAATAAGTTCAGGAGGAAAAATGTGCCTAACAAGTCACATAATAAGTTGCATTGACTCACTCTGTGTGCAACAATAGTGTTAAACATGATTTTTAAATGAGTATATCATCCCTGTACTACACACATACAATTATCTCTAAAGTCCCTCTGCCGAGAAATTAATTTCAAAAATAGATTCAACCACAAAGACCAGGGAGGTTTTCCAATGCCTCACAAAAAAGGCACCCATTTGGTAGATTGTAACACAGGCGCTAGGAGTCAGGAAGCAAGTACAGGGAGTGAATTTAATAAATAACGGAACATGGAACAAAGCTGTAACGGCAGTCTACTTCGTCTTCCTCCTCAGACGAGGAGAGGCGAGAAGGATCAGAGGACCAATACGCAGCGTGGTAATTTTCCATAATGAATTTAATCAACACAAAACAATACACTATACAAAATAACAAAAGAACATACCGTCACAGTCCTAGCTGGTGCAGAACACAAACACAGAAACAGGAAATAACCACCCACAATCCCCAACACAAAACAAGCCACCTATATATGATTCTCAATCAGGGACAACGATTGACAGCTGTCTCTGATTGAGAACCATATCAGGCTGAACATAGAAACAGACGAACTAGACACACAACATAGAATTCCCACCCAGCTCACGTCCTGACCAACACTAAACAAGCCAAACACATAAGAACTCTGGTCAGGACGTTACAGTACCCCCCCTCCTGAGGTGCGGACTCCGAACGCACCCCTAAAACTCAAGGGGAGGGACTGGGTGGGCATCTGTCCGCGGTGGCGGCTCCGGCGGTGGACGAGGACAGCACTCCACCACTGTTTTTGTCCCCCTCCTTAGCGTCCTTTGAGTGGCGACCCTCGCCCACGACCTTGGCCTAAGAATCCTCCCCACGGCCCCCACATAATTTAGGAGGTAGCTCAGGACAGAGAGGTAGCTCAGGACAGAGGGGCAACTCCGGACAGAGGGGCAACTCCGGACAGAGGGGCAGCTCCGGACTGGGTGGCAGCTCCGGACTGGGTGGCAGCTCCGGACTGGGTGGCAGCTCCGGACTGGGTGGCAGCTCATGACTGGGTGGCAGCTCATGACTGGGTGGCAGCTCATGACTGTAGGGCAGCTCATGACTGTAGGGCAGCTCATGACTGTAGGGCAGCTCATGACTGTAGGGCAGCTCATGACTGTAGGGCAGCTCATGACTGTAGGGCAGCTCATGACTGTAGGGCAGCTCATGACTGTAGGGCAGCTCATGACTGTAGGGCAGCTCATGACTGTAGGGCAGCTCATGACTATAGGGCAGCTCATGACTATAGGGCAGCTCATGACTGTAGGGCAGCTCATGACTGTAGGGCAGCTCATGACTGTAGGGCAGCTCTGGCAGCTCCTGACTGGCGTCTCTGGCAGCTCTTGACTGGCTGGCGTCTCTGGCAGCTCCTGACTGGCTTGCGTCCCTGGCAGTTCCTGACTGGCTGGCGTCTCTGGCAGCTCCTGACTGGCTGGCCGCTCTGGCAGCTCCTGACTGGCTGGCGGCTTTGGCGGCACCTGACTGGCTGGCGGCTCTGGTGGCTCCTGACTGGCTGGCGGCTCCTGACTGGCTGGCGGCTCTGGCAGCTCCTGACTGACGGACGGCTCTAGCGGCTCCTGACTGACGGACGGCTCTAATGGCTCGGGACAGACGGATGGCTCAGATGGCGCTGGGCAGACAGATGGCTCAGACGGTGCTGGGCAGACGGATGGCTGAGACGGCGCTGGGCAGGCGGATGGCTCAGACGGCGCTGGGCAGGCGGATGGCTCAGACGGCGCTGGGCAGGCGGATGGCTCAGACGGCGCTGGGCAGGCGGATGGCTCAGACGGCGCTGGGCAGGCGGATGGCTCAGACGGCGCTGGGCAGGCGGATGGCTCAGACGGCGCTGGGCAGACGGATGGCTCAGATGGTGCTCTGCAGGCAGGCAGTGCAGGCAGCTCAGACGGCGCTGGGCAGACGAGCAGTGCAGGCGGCGTTGAGCAGACGAGCAGTGCAGGCAGTTCAGACGGCGCTGGGCAGGCAGGCAGCTCAGACGGCTCTGGACAGACGAGCAGTGCAGGCGGCGTTGAGCAGACGAGCAGTGCAGGCAGTTCAGACGGCCCTGGGCAGGCAGGCAGCTCAGACGGCGCTGGACAGACGAGCAGTGCAGGCGGCGTTGGGCAGACGGCCGACTCTGACCTGCTGAGGCGCACAGTAGGCCTGGTGCGTGGTACCGGCACTGATGGTACCGGGCTGAGGGCACGCACCTCAGGGCGAGTGCGGGGAGAAGGAACAGTGCGTACAGGGCTCTGGAGACGCACAGGAGGCTTGGTGCGTGGTGCCGGAACTGGAGGTACTGGGCTGGAGACACGCACCTCAGGGCGAGTGCGGGGAGAAGGAACAGTGCGTACAGGGCTCTGGAGACGCACAGGAGGCTTGGTGCGTGGTGCCGGAACTGGAGGTACTGGGCTGGAGACACGCACCACAGGGAGAGTACGTGGAGGAGGAACAGAGCTCTGGAGACGCACTGGAAGCCTGGTGCGTGGTGTAGGCACTGGTGGTACTGGGCTGGAGCGGGAAGGTAGCACCGGATATACCGGACCGTGCAGGCGTACTGGCTCCCTTGAGCACTGAGCCTGCCCAACCTTACCTGGTTGCATGCTCCCCGTAGCCCGTCCAGTGCAGGGAGGTGGAATAACCCGCACTGGGCTGTGTTGGCGAACCGGGGACACCATGCGTAAGGCTGGTGCCATGTACACCGGCCCGAGGAGACGTACTGGAAGCCAGATATGTAGAGCCGGCTTCATGGCACTTGGCTCATTGCTCACTCTAGCCCGCCCAGTGCGGGGAGGTGGAATAACCCGCACCGGGCTATGCACCCGTACAGGAGACACCGTGCGCTCTTCCGCATAACACGGTGTCTGCCCGTACTCCTGCTCTCCACGGTAAGCATGGGAAGTGGGCCCAGGTTTCCTACCTGCCCTCGCCACACTACCCTTTAGCCCCTCCCCCCAATACATTTTTGGGGTTTCTTCACGGGCTCCCAGCCCCGCTTCCGTGCTGCCTCCTCAGACCACCGTTCCTGGGCTTTAGCTGCCTCCATCTCTTCCCGAGAGCGGCGATATTCTCCAACCTTAGCCCAGGGTCCTTCTCCGTTAAATATTTGCTCCCATGACCATTTCTCCTGGTACCGCTGCTGCTGTCGCTGCTGCCCGTTGCCACGCTACTTGATCCTTGTTTGGTGGGTGGTTCTGTAACGGCAGTCTACTTCGTCCTCCTCCTCAGACGAGGAGAGGCGAGAAGGATCAGAGGACCAATACGCAGCGTGGTAATTTTCCATAATGAATTTAATCAACACAAAACAATACACTATACAAAATAACAAAAGAACATACCGTCACAGTCCTAGCTGGTGCAGAACACAAACACAGAGACAGGAAATAACCACCCACAATCCCCAACACATAACAAGCCACCTATATATGATTCTCAATCAGGGACAACGATTGACAGCTGTCTCTGATTGAGAACCATATCAGGCTGAACATAGAAACAGACGAACTAGACACACAACATAGAATTCCCACCCAGCTTACGTCATGACCAACACTAAACAAGCCAAACACATAAGAACTCTGGTCAGGACGTTACAAAAGCAACATTTTATTTGTCACATGCGCCGAATACAACAGGACCTTACAGTGCAATGCTTACTTACAAGCCCTTAACCAGATTTTTTTTTAAAGTGTTAAGTAAAAAATAGAAAATAAAAGTAACAAATAATTTAACAGCAGCCGTAAAATATATATACAGGGGGTACCAGTACGGAGTCAATGTGCAGGGGCACCGGTTAGTCGAGGTAATATGTACATGTAGGTAGAGGTAAAGTGACTATGCATATATTATTAACAGAGAGTAGCAGCAGCGTAAAAGAGGGATCTGGGTAGCCCTTTGATTAGCTGTTCAGGAGTTGCTTGGGGGTAGAAGCTGTTAAGAAGCCTTTTGGACCTTGACTTGGCGCTTTGGTACTGCTTGCCGTGCGGTAGCAGAGAGAACAGTCTATGACTAGGGAGGCTGGAGTCTTGGACAATTTTTAGGGCCTTCCTCTGACACCACCTGGTATAGTCCTGGATGGCAGGAAGCTTGAGGAAGCTTGGCCCCAGTGATGTACTGGGTCGTACGCATTACCCTCTGTAGTGCCTTGTGGTCGGAGGCTGAGCAGTTGCCATACCAAGCAGTGATGCAACCAGTCAGGATGCTCTTGATGGTGCAGATGTAGAACCTTTTGAGAAGCTGAGGACCCATGCCAAATCTTGTCAGTCTCCTGAGGGGGAGTAGGCTTTGTTGTGCCCTCTTCACGACTGTCTTAGTGTGTTTGGACCATGATAGTTTGTTGGTGATGTGGACACCGAGAAACTTGAAGCTCTCATCCTGTTCCACTACAGCACCGTCAATGAGAATGGGGGCATGCACGGTCCTCTTTTTCCTGTAGTCCACAATCATCTCCTTTGTCTTGATCACATTGAGGGAGAGGTTGTTGTCCTGGCACTACATGGCCAGGTCTCTGACCTCCTCCCTATAGGCTGTCTCATCATTTCTGGTGATCAGGCCTACCACTGTTGTGTCATCTGCAAACTTGATGATGGTGTTGCAGTCGTGCCTGGCCGTGCAGTCATGAGTGAACAGGGAGTACAGAAGAGGATCGAGCACGCAGCCCTGTGGGGCCCCCATGCTGAGGATCAGCATGGCCGATGTGTTGCTCCTTACCCTTCCCACCTGGGGGCGGGTCATCAGGAAATCCAGGATCCAGTTGCAGAGGGAGGTGTTTAGTTCCAGGGTCCTTAGCTTAGAGATGAGCTTTGAGAGGACTATGGGGTGGAACGCTGAGCTGTAGTCAATGAATAGCATTCTCGCATAGTTGTTCCTTTTGTCCAGGTGGGAAAGGGCAGTCTTCAGTGTAATAGAGATTGCATCATCTGTGGATCTGTTGGGGCGGTATGCAAATTGGAGTGGGTCTAGGGTTTCTGGGATAATGGTGTTGATGTGAGCCATGACCAGCCTTTCAAAGCACTTCAAGACTACAGATGTGAGTGCTACGGGTTGTTAGTAATTTAGGCAGGTTACCTTACTGTTCTTGGGCACAGGGACTATGGTGGTCTGCATGAAACATGTTGGTATTACAGACTCAGTCAGGGACTGGTTGAAAATGTCAGTGAAGACACTTGCCAGTTGGTCAGTGCATGCTCGGGGTACACGTCCTGGTAATTCGCAAATCATATATTTTACATGTGCAAATCATACTTTACATGCTTGTACACAAAAGGCACTATTTTATCTTCATAGATGTCTATTGACACGGCAGGAGTCAAGGGAAGTAAAAAGAATGGCTTTATGTTCAACATCTCGGAAGCCCACTGTCAGCAACGTCTCTACTTGCTCCTTGTCAGCGTTGGTCTGGACTGAGGTAGTTCGTTTCATGTCTCGGGCCTGTGCAGCGAGTGGATGGAGATTGTCATTGGACAGAGTGGGGAATGAATGTACTGCTAAATAACAACTATCTGAATCATGACTCCACTCCTGATTCCAGCTGTCTTGTTTGCAGATAGGCAGGCGCAATTAGAACTCAGATCAAGAATATATATAGTATGGCGTTTTGAGCGTTGGTCAATGCTGGGAACGCAATAAGTGGGTAAACAATAATTAAGAAAATAAAAAGGTGAGTAAACACAATTGAACAAATAAAAAGGTTTGTAAACGGTGATCATGTGAGTGTAGACTACATCCCTGAATGTAACTAACCCATATCATATGCAAACCCAATTACTGCCATTACTACTCATACCATTACTACTGCCGTCACTACCACTACTACTACTATTTCACACCCATAAATATTCAAGTTATGCAAGAAGACACATTTACTTCAGGAAAGGAATTTTTCTAGTTAAGTAATTAATACTGTGTTGTCGTGTCTTTGGCATCATTAAAACTGAAGACTTATTTATCAAATAACTCTCTGTAATTATTATTACGCGATTAAACTGATTAATCATGTAACTGTAATTAACTAGGAAGTTGGTGCACCAAGGAAAATATTCAGATTACAAAGTTATAATTTTCCTAATACAACTTTCAGATATTTTAATATCTGATCAATTAGTCTTCAAATTAATGAATGATTATTTACCTCACGTTAGTCTCATTCCAAACGTCGTAAATTGTTGGTTATCTGCACGAACCCAGTCTTCGCTATGAGTCATCCATTCATCAATTGTCTTAAAATAATTTATTTACTAACTAAGTAATTCACAGAAATGCATAACAAACAGTAGATATGTTTACAAGGAAATGATAGGAGAATGTGCCCTAGTGGGCTAAACCGGCATGGAGGCTTATTAGACAGAGTGATAATTATAACAATTGAAATGCTAATCCTTTGCACATGAACGCTCACTCATTCGGGAACAATTGCAATCAATATATATATTTACGCTCAGTGTGTCGTCGGGATCTCTGTTGAAAAGTTTGTTTCTGTTGCAGAGTCTGTCCGCCCTCTCTCTCTCTCTCTCTCTGTCGTGGTTAGAATGGATAGTTCAGAGTGACATTCATTCATGTCGTTATAGAATAGATGTTTCGCCGGTTGTCGGTCTTCGCGTTCAATGATACCGAATTCCTAGCTGCAGACTAGTAATTAATACCAAAGACTTGTTCTTATTCTGTCGGTATCGATAGTCTAAGAGTTTAACCACGTGGTATGGTTAAAAGATTCAGCCGTCTACTCAAACCTTAGGTTTATGGTCTCTACTCAAACCTTGGCCCTCTCGTGGTAAGCTGGTCTGCAACCTTTAGCCATCTCGTAAATGAGGTAAGCTCGGTCTCCTCTCAAACCTTGGCCCTCTCGTTATCAATCAAATCAAATTTATTTATATAGCCCTTCTTACATCAGCTGATATCTTAAAGTGCTGTACAGTTATCAAGGTAAGTTGGTCTGGTGATAGAAAACCCGGGTGGGGGTTTTATTCGGAAGAGCAGAAAAGGGCCTGTCCCATGGCGCCACACCATAACTGTGCTCATGGGCGGTCCTCTGATTTAGTTAAACTCCAAAGAGAATTGGAGTTTCCTTCATTAAACAGTCCAAAATCACATCACTCATTCATCTTATACAACAATTAGATGTAAGCCTCATAGCTGAGGCTATTGTATAAACAGCGTTATGGTAATGTGGCCGTATTGTCTCTCATGAGTTTCACAAAATTGTACCAAACGGACCAGTTCGTTGCTGGATTCTTCACCGATCTTTTATACATTCTCCAGAACATAAATATTGTTCGGACCTCAAGTTCTGTGAGGTGGAAGAAATTACTTTGTTCTCTCGATGAAAATTCACTCTCTCTATATACTGTGGCTATATACTGTGGCCATGAGGAGATAATCTCCTCCAGGAATTTACGACCTCTCTGACCACAGCAGCCTGGGTGCAGGAAACAGGGAGGTAGGGGGATTGTGCATAGAAAAGGGCTGGTGCAGAGAGAGAGAGGGGGGGGGGGGGGGGTAGTGCTCGCTGTACCCAAAGAGGGCAACGTCATGACAGTGTGTTTGATAATATATGGGATATTTTTCAAATAATGGCAACAGATAGGTAGGTATTCTTAAATAGATAACAGTCTGATCATGACCTGATATCCGATAGCCATGGCAAATTGCCTGTTTTTGCTAGCTGTGATTGTGATACACCCACCACCTATTTTGCTATATCTTGTTTGACCTTAATTTTGGAGCACTGTAAATTCCTTTCCTCCATGTTTTGACTTTAAATCCGAAGAATAAATGTACAGTGCCTTCACACCCATTTACTTTTTCCACAATTTGTTACGCTACAGATTAAATAAAGAAAAATTCTCAGCAATCTAAACACAATACTTCATAATGACAAAGTGAAAATAGGTTTTTAGAATTTTTTGCAAATGTATTAAAAACGCAAAAACAGAAAAACCTTATTTACAAAATAATTCAGACCCTTTGCTGTGAGACTCGAAATTGAGCTCAGGTGCAGTCTGTTTCCATTGATCATCCTTGAGATGTTTCTACAACTTAATTGGAGTCCACCTGTGGTAAATTCAATTGATTGGACATGATTTGGAAAGGCACACACCTGTAATACAATGTGCCACAGTTCACAGTGCATATCAGAGCAAAAACAAAGCCATGAGGTCAAAGGAATTGTCTGTAGAGTGCCGAGACAGGATTGTGCTGAGGCACAGATCTGGGAAGGGTACCAAAACAATTTCTGCATCTTTGAAGGTCCCCAAGAACACAGTGGCCTCCATCATTCTTAAATGGAAGAAGTTTGGAACCAACAAAGCCTTTTCATAGAGCTGGCCGCCCGGCCAAACTGAGCAATCGGGGGAGAAGGGCCTTGGCCAGCCAGTTGACCAAGAACCCGATGGTCACTCTGACAGAGCTCTAGAGTTCCTCTGTGGAGATGGGAGAACCTTCCAGAAGGACAACCATCTCTGCAGCACTCCACCAATCAGGGTTTTATGGTAGAATGGCCAGATGAAAGCCACTCCTCAGTAAAAGGCACGTGCCAGCCCACTTGTACAGTCGTGGCCAAAAGTTTTGAGAATGAGACAAATATTCATTTCCACAAATTTTGATGCCTCAGTGTCTTTAGATATTTTTGTCAGATGTTACTATGGAATGCTGAAGTATAATTATAAGCATTTCATAAGTGTCAAAGGCTTTTATTGACAATTACATGAAGTTGATGCAAGAGTCTATATTTGCAGTGTTGACCCTTCTTTTTCAAGACATCTGCAATCCGCCCTGGCATGCTGTCAATTAACTTCTGGGCCACATCCTGACTGATGGCAGCCCATTCTTGCATAATCAATGCTTGGAGTTTGTCAGAATTTGTGGGGTTTTGTTTATCCACCCGCCTCTTGAGGATTGACCACGAGTTTCAATGGGATTAAGGTCTGGGGAGTTTCCTGGCCATGGATCCAAAATATCTATGTTTTGTTCCCCGAGCCACTTAGTTATCACTTTTGCCTTATGGCAAGGTGCTCCATCATACTGGCAAAAGGTTTGTCACCAAACTGTTCCTGGATGGTTGGGAGAAGTTGCTCTCGGGAGGATGTGTTGGTACCATTCTTTATTCATGGCTGTGTTCTTAGGCCAAAGAAAACTCCCTTGGATGACAAGCAACCCCACACATGAATGGTCTCAGGATGCTTTGCTGTTGGCATGACACAAGACTGATGGTAGCGCTCACCTTGTCTTCTCCGGACAAGCTTTTTTCCGGATGCCCCAAACATTCGGAAAGGGGATTCATCAGAGAAAATGACCTCTTGCAGATAATCAGTCTGTCCCTGATGTTTTTCCTGGAGAGAAGTGGCTTCTTTGCTGCCCTTCTTGACACCATGCCATCCTCCAAAAGTCTTCGCCTCACTGTGCGTGCATATGCACTCACACCTGCCTGCTGTCATTCCTGAGCAAGCTCTGTACTGGTGGTGCACCGATCCCGCAGCTGAATCAACTTTAGGAGACGTTCCTGGCGCTTGCTGGACTTTCTTGGGCGCCCTGAAGCCTTCTTCAAAACAATTGAACCGCTCTCCTTGAAGTTCTTGATGATGCGATAAATGGTTTATATAGGTGCAATCTTACTGGCAGCAATATCCTTGCCTGTGAAGCCCTTTTTGTGCAAAGCAAAGATGACGGCACGTGTTTCCTTGCAGGTAACCATGGTTGACAGAGGAAGAACAATGATTTCAAGCACCACCCTCCTTTTGAATCTTCCAGTCTGTTATTCGAACTCAATCAGTATGACAGAGTGATCTCCAGCCTTGTCCTCGTCAACACTCACACCTGTGTTAATGAGAGAATCACTGATGTCAGCTCGTCCTTTTGTGGCAGGGCTGAAATGCAGTGGAAAAGTTTTGGGGGGATTCAGTTCATTTGCATGGCATAGAGGGACTTTGCAATTAATTTCAATTCATCTGATCACTCTTCATAACATTCTTGAGTATATGCAAATTGCCATCATACAAACTGAGGGAGCAGACTTTGTGAAAATTAATATTTGTGTCATTCTCAAAACTTTTGGCCATTACTGTAGTTGGCCAAAAGGCACCTGAAGACTCTCAGACCATGAGAAACAAGGTGATCTGGTCTAAAAACCAGATTTTGCTTTGTCAATATGGGGTATTGTGTGTAGATTGATGAGGGGAACAAAATAATTCAATCAATTTTAGAATAAGGCTGTAACGTAACAAAATGTGGAAAAAGTCAAGGTGTCTGAAAACTTTCCGAATGCACTGTATATATAACATTCTATTGGTTGCAAGATTGTTGTATAACAATTTAAATAGAAAACTCAAGGTTTTAAATCCAGCGTTGTTTTGTGTATCAGTTCCTAAACCGTTTATTTGGGATTTTATTAGGATCCCCATTAGCTAATGCAAAAGCAGCAGCTACTCTTCCTGGGGTCCCCACAAAACATGAAACATGACATAACATAGAACATTAACAGACAACAGCCCAAGGACAGAACTACATAAATTATATTTTTTTTTACAAAAGGCACACGTAGACTTCATATCAATACATACACACAAGCTATCTAGTTGAAATAGGGGAGAGGGGTTGTGCCTTGAGGTGTTGCTTTATCTGTTTTTTAAACCCGGTTTGCTGTTCACTTGAGCACGGAGTTCCATGCAATAATGTCTCTATATAATACTGTATGCTTTCTTGAATTTGTTCTGGATTTGGGGACTGTGAAAAGACCCCTGGTGGGGTAAGCGTGTGTCAGACCTGTGTGTAAGTTGACTATGCAAACAACGTGGGATTTTCAACACATTGTTTCTTATAAAAAATAAGTGATGTAGTCAGTCTCTCCTTAACTCTTAACCGAGATTGGCATGCATAATACATATATATATATCAGCGCTCTGATTACATTGAAGAGCAGGACATGCACTCTGTTCTGGGCCAGCTGCAGCTTACCTAGGTCTTTCCTTGTAGCACTCGACAATAATCAAGATAAGACAAGACCAGAGCCTGTAGGACAGGTGTGCCCAACCTTCTTTGACATGAGATCTACGTTTTCATTTGCTAGCCTGATGAGATCTATCAGTCTCTAAATCTAAACCAACCAACAAAATGTATGAAACGCAACACGCCACTGAGTATGGAACTGCTGCTATGATACCTATTTGATACCCAAATATAATGTGGACCAATAACATGTTTTCCACAAATAAGTGCAACATTTAATTTCCTACTTTAGTGTGACTTTTGGCATTGGGTGGAGGCAAGTAGTGTTTCATAGTCAGGGCTGTACCAGCTTGTTGCAAGTCTTATGCAGGCCACAAGGTGGTCATCAGTCATAGTAGATCTGTACCTGGACTTTATTATCTTCATGTGAGAAAATGCAAACACACAGAGGTAGGTTGATCCAAAAAGGGCTGATAAGTTGAGAGCACATCTTCTTATGTTGGGATACTTCTCCTCCAGCAGCAGCTCCCAGAACTCTTCCTTCATCTCAGTGGTTGCCCTACATTTCAGCTGAATGTCGTTTTGAAGGGTAAGAATTTCAGTACCTGCTATAGTTGTGTCCAACTGAAAAAGTGATCCCATTTCGGAGGCAATGACTTCCACATTTATATCTGTGCCAAACGGAAAACACATATAAGTGGCAATAGGCTCAAGTGATGCAAAGTCAGTGAAACGACTGTCAAACTCAGATAAGATGCTCTGGACTTACTCCACGTAACATGCACTGTCAAGCTGTATTGTATCCTTACCCTGACGTTCAAGTTCTGAATGCATGTGTTGAAAAAAGTGCAGGTCCTTACGTTGCAGCTTTCTTGTGAGCAGTTGTAGTTTGCATTTAAAAGTGTTCACAGAGCTGATCATGTCGATTACGTGTTTGCCTTTTCCTTGCAGCTCTACATTCAATTCATTAAGCATGTAAGTTAGGTAAGTGAGAAAAGCTCAATCCAGGAGCCACTGTGTGTCCTCTAGCTGTGCATATTCTGCATGTTTGGAGACCTTGAGAATCTCCTTGATTTCAGGCAACAGCTCACTGAATCCCCCTAAAAATGTACCTCGGCAGCAGCAGGTCTGTGTGCTCCGCTTCAGTATTGTCTAAGTGAGTGCGAAATAGCCTCCGCTTTAGGTTTCTTGCTCGAATAGAACACACAATCTTTATCACAACATCCATCACCTCTTTTATGTTTAACATCTTCCCGCACAAAGCTTGCTGATGAATTACGCAGTGATAATTAAGAAAGTCCAGGAAAGAATCAGCCCGTTTGCACAATGCAACAAACCCACTAATGCAGCCTACCATAGCGGATGCCCCATCGGTAGTAAAGGAGACAAGCTTACAAAAGAGCAGTTGGAATATGTTAGCAAACTCCATAAAAGCTTGAAAAATGTCTTCGCCCTTGTGCAAGAGTGTGCAAAGCTGTCATCAATACAAAGGATGGCTACTTTGAAGAATCTCTTGTTAAAAACTTTTTGGGTTACTACATAATTCCATATGTGTTATTTGATAGTTTTGATGTCTTCACTATTATTCTACAATGTAGAATATTTAGTATTATATTTTACATTAGTTTATTTGATAAATATTTTCTTAACTCTTTCTTGAACTGCACTGTTAAGGGCTTGTAAGTAAGCATTTCACGGTAAAGTCTACACATGTTGTATTCGTCGCATGTGATGAATAAAGTTTGAATGATTTGAAAATAGTAAAATTAAAGAAAAACCCTTGAATGAGTAGGTGTGTCCAAACTTTTGACTGGTACTGTATGTTTGTAAACTCATTATTAAAAAGTATCTTGATGATTGAGTGTCTATACTGTGCCATGATATGTGCAATGCTACTGAGTGAACCTCCAAATGTTGTCCACTATCCCACTCGTTAAAACCAAAAGCATTTCCAACGCACTCAACTCGATAGTATTGTATACTATCATTAAAAAATATATACATATATAAAAAATCTTGCATATCTTAATTTACTTCCACAATTAACTAATAATATGTGTAATTATGTAGGCACTTCATACAATGGATTGTTGCCTATAAACAGGACTGTCATCACAAAAATATGTAAAAAAACAAGTAACACTGAGAGCATCAGCTGTTCCGGACGACTGTGTGATCCGCTCTCCGCAGCCAATGTGAGTAAGACTTTCAAACAGATCAAGATTCACAAGGCCGCAGGGCCAGACGGATTACCAGGACGTGTACTCCGAGCACGTGCTGACCAACTGGCAAGTGTCTTCACTGACGTTTTCAACCTCTCCCTGTCTGAGTCTGTAATACCAACATGTTTCAAGCAGACCACCATAGTCCCTGTGCCCAAGAACACTAAGGTAACCTGCCAAAATGACTACCGACCCGTAGCACTCACGTCTGTGGCCATGAAATGCTTTGAAAGGCTGGTCATGGCTTACATCAACACCATTATCACAGAAACCCTAGACCAACTCCAATTTGCACACCGCATCAACAGATCCACAGATGATGCAATCCACACTGCCCTTTCCCACCTGGACAAATGGAACACCTATGTGAGAATGCTATTCATTGACTACAGCTCAGCGTTCAACACCATAGTTCCCTCAAACTCATCACTAAGCTAAGGAGGGGGTAAGGGTAGGTAACAACACATCCGCCACGCTGATCCTCAACACAGGGGCCCCTCAGGGGTGCGTTCTCAGCCCCCTCCTGTACTCCCTGTTCACGCATGACTGCACGGCCAGGCACGGGAGCTGCCCCTCAGTCCGGAGCTGCCATCAGTCCGGAGTTGCCCCTCAGTCCGGAGCTGCTCCTCAGTCCGGAGCTGCCCCTCAGTCCGGAGCTGCCCCTCAGTCCGGAGCTGCCCCTCCGTCCAGTGGCGCCCTCTACGATGGTCTTCAGTCCGGGACTCGCTGCAAGGGTCCTCGTTCCTGGGAGGCCACCTAAGCGGGTATTGACTAGGGTGGAGTGGGGTCCACGTCCCGCACCCGAGCCGCCGCCGTATGAAGGCCCACCCAAACCCTCCCCTTCTGTGTCAGGTTTTGCGGCCGGAGTCCGCACCTTTGGGGGGGGGGGGGGGTATTGTCACTCCCTGGCCTTAGTTATCTTTGTTTTCTTTATTATTTTAGTTAGGTCAGGGTGTGACATGGGGGGTGTTTGTGTGTTTTTGTCTCGTCTAGGGTGTTTGTATTGTCTAGGGGGTGTTTGTAGAGTTCATGGGGTTGTGTTCATTGTAGGTGTTTATGTAAGTCTATGGTTGCCTAGATTGGTTCTCAATTAGAGACAGCTGTCTATCGTTGTCTCTGATTGGGAGCCATATTTAGGCAGCCATAGTCATTAGGTAGGTTGTGGGTGATTGTCTATGTGTAAGTTGCCAGTGTCTGCACTTATTTGTTTTGTATAGCTTCACGTTCGTCGGGTTATTGTTGTGTCTAGTTTGTATAGTGTTCGTTTTGTCTTCTAATAAAGAGAAGAATGTATTTATATCACGCTGCGCCTTGGTCCTCTCTTTCACGTAACGACGAGCGTGACAAAGCCAATCACACCACATGCCAAATGTCATTATTGACAGAAAATACATTGAAATGTTGCATCTCGTTGTGTTGTTGTCTTTCGGTGGCTAGCTAGCTAGTTAACTAACATTATCACCCCCTTCCTAAATGTGCCATGAATGGAGATAGGGATTTAGACTTGCTTTTACTCAGTGGTGTAAAGAACTTATGTACAAATACTTGAAAGTGCTACTTACTTTCCTTGAATATTTATATTTTTAACTATTTTTACTTCACTAAATTCCGAAATATAAATATGTACTTTTTACTCCATACATTTTCCCTGACACACAAAAGTACTTACATTTTGAATGGTTAGCAGGACAGAAAAACTGTCTAATTCATACACTTATCAAGAGAACATCCCTGGTCATCCCTACTGCCCCTGGTCTGGTGAACTCACTAAACAAATGCTTTGTTTGAAAATGAGTTTTGGACATGTCCCTAGCTATCAGTAAATTTAAAAAACAAGAAAATGGTGCCTCCTGGTTTGCTTTATATAAGGAATTTGAAAGGATTTATACTTTTACTTTTGATACTTAGGTATATTTTGGCAATGACATTGACTTTTGATACTTAAGTATGTTTAAAACCAAATACTTTTAGACTTTTACTCAAGCAGTATTTTACTAGGTGACTTTTACTTTTACTTAAGTTATTTTCAATTCAGGTATCTTTACTTTTACTCAAGTATGACAATTGGGTACTTTTTCCACCACTGGTTTTACTTAATTCTCCGTACTGGCCAATGATTATAACGGCGATTCGGATCCAACCATTAATTCATACATTGTGTACAAGGCCTGAGAGGATGGAAGTTCAACATGTGGTATGCTAATGTTAAATAGCTGGCCTGGCGCATCGTTGCCCATGAAAGGTAGTTAGGCTAGCGAGCAACCATTTTAGCCACGTAGCCTAGGACAACAAAAACTAAAAGCGTGTCATGTATGACAGAGTCATAGACCGTTTCAGCAACATGAAAGAGAGGAGGATGGCATTAGTGTTTTTCTACAAGTAGGAGTGTCAACATGCTTTTTCTAGTTGCACGCAGACAAATCAGTACCATGGACAGCCACATCATATTTAGCTTACGTGGATTGGACAAAAAAAAAATGTTGGGGTATCTTTTAATTGTAACTGTATTAGACTAAGTATAGGTGATTAGATAATGTTGAAATGTTGAAATTCAAATGGTGCTGGAAAAGTGGAGGCAGCTCCTGTTTTCTTTGCGACTTGCGGTACCGTGGAAATATTTGGTCAATCATATTTCACAAATACCGGAGCATGTGAGTTCAAATAGACGTTATATTACTTCATAATAAAAGCTCGAGCTGGAATCATGAAAACAACTCCCTTTCAGTATTGGCACAAACTACTTATACACTTGTCCTCCTTACTTTATACTCATAGTAACTTCTCTTAATGGCTTATCACCTCTGTCATATAGCCACAGTTATCATATTGCCTTCATATTAGGACATGCGACCTGTAGAGTCACAGAAATAGTTTCAAGCATGTAGGACCATAGCAACAGACCTTGGCACTCTACAGGAATAACAAATATATGTTATCGTGCTGACTCCTGAAAGGGAGACCCAAAAGGTGTAACCATAGTTGGCCATAACAGTTACAAGAATAACCACATGCATGTCTAATGGTGTCCGGTGACCTAGAGCACATAGAGTGCACGAGTTTTGCTGGCTCCTTCTGAAATAAATAATTGCCACATATGCATTGGAAAATTCACAATAGCGGTAACTCTCTGTGTTTCTAAATCAATAATTGTTTAGCAGTCCAAAAATATCAGAAACATTACCCTGCTTGACCATACTGTAGGTCATGTAACTGTTTGTTACATGCAATATGTTTTGTAGACTTCACCGGACAGATGTCTCTCTCCGGTTTTGTAATGAAACAAATGTGTGGTTGAATTTATTCTGCCACTGTGTCTTCTTATTGTCTCGGGTTTAGGCCTATATACTGTATCACGGTGTCAAGGCATATGAGCGAACAGGTTGTAGATCAAACAACGCAACACATAGATTGTAATATGGCTTTTTTTCTGGATTGGCTTCCCCAGTGATTTTACCCACGCACCGCTACTGATTGGATGTGACATGGCTAGACATCCTCTTTTGTTTAACATACCGTTAAGTAAGTTGATTTGTGTGTTCAGTGTGTTATTCATTCAATCTGTGTAAGTTGATGTATGTAATGACAAGTGTAATAACTATGCATTGTGGAGCAGACTTATAAATGCATATGTTAAATTTTATTGGAATCCAAACTGGATTCAAGACCAGCAGGTTAAACCTGTTTGGGCTGCAGGGGCAGTATTGAGTAGCCAGATAAAAGGTGCCCATTTCAAACGGCCTCGTACTCAATTCTTGCTCGTACAATATGCATATTATTATTACTATTGGATAGAAAACACTCTCTAGTTTCTAAAACCGTTTGAATTATATCTGTGAGTAAAACAGAACTCATTTGGCACAAACTTCCTGACCAGGAAGTGGAAAGTCTGAAATCGAGGCTCTGTTCTACTTCCTGCCTATAAATGGGCATGATACGTATTAGTATACGTGCACTTCATAGACCTTCCCCTGGATGTCAAGAGGTGGTGAGAGAAGAAATTTAGTGTTTATCTTGGTCTGAAGTGGAATACAAGCTCTTTGTATGACGTGTCCCCCATTTCTTGTTTTCTGGAGAGCGCGAAGAGGGACCTGGATTTGCCTTCTGTTTAGCTGCCGTTATAGGCGACTAATATCTCCGGCTTTGATTTTATTTGATACATGTTACCATATCATCGTAAAGTATGTTTTTTCAATATAGTTTCATCAGATTATTGAAATTTTTTCGGGAGTTTTGCCGTGTTCCGTTCTCTTCCGTTTGTTGACATGGAGAGATTCGCGCCACTTGGCTAGTGTGCTTGCTAATTCAAGAGGGAAAATGGACGTTCTAAATCCAAACAACGATTGTTCTTGACAAAGGACCCCTTGTCCAACATTCTGATGGAAGATCAGCAAAAGTAAGAAACATTTTATGATGCTATTTCATATATCTGTCGTACATGTGAACTAGTCGTCGGCGCCCAACTTTGGGGTACTCTAGCTATACCCGAAGCTGGATGTCGTAATGAAGTTATTTTGTAGAATTCTAACACTGCGATTTCATTAAGAACTAATGGATCTATCATTTCCTATACAACATGTATTTTTTAGTTATGTTTATGAATAGCTATTTGGTCAGAATATGTGTGTCAGAGAAAGTGTCAGAAAAATATCGTTACTGTTTAGACGTTGTGGAAAAAGTAGCTACGATAGCAACATGTATAACCACTGATTTCAGCTCTAAATATGCACATTTTCGAACAAAACATAAGTGTATGTATAACCTGATGTTATAGGACTGTCATCTGATGAAGAATATCAAGGTTAGTCAAAAATTATATATCTTTTACTGGTTTGTTACGATCGCTAACTTTTACTGCTGGGAAATGGCTTGTCTTTCTGGCCATTGTGGTAAGCTAATATAACGCTATATTGTGTTTTCGCTGTAAAACACTTAATAAATCGGAAATATTGGCTGGAATCACAAGATGCCTGTCTTTCATTTGCTGTACACTATGTATTTTTCAGAAATGTTTTATGATGAGTAATTAGGTATTTGACGTTGGTGTCTGAAATTTTTATGGCTGCTTTCGGTGCAATTTCTGATTGTAGCTGCAATGTAAACTATGATTTATACCTGAAACATGCACATTTTTCGAACAAAACATAGATTTATTGTATAACATGTTATAAGACTGTCATCTGATGAAGTTGTTTGTTGGTTAGTTTGGTTGGTTCTTGGTTAGTTAGATTGGCTTTGTGCATGCTACCTGTGCTGTGAAAAATTTCTGTCCTTTTTTTGTATTTGGTGGTGAGCTAACATAAATATACGTGCTGTTTTCGCTGTAAAACATTTAAAAAATTGGACATGTTGGCTGGATTCACAAGATGTGTACCTTTCATTTGCTGTATTGGACTTGTTAATGTGTGAAAGTTAAATATTTAAAAAATATATATTTCGAATTTCGCGCCCTGCACTTGAGCTGGCTGTTGTCATAAGTGTACCGACGTCGGGCTTGCAACCAGAAGAAGTTAATTAAGAATATGGTTTTGCATTGAGCTAGGTACACTATTGTTAGGAATTTTGTTAATAATAACTAAAACAATTTCTAGATTTAGATAAAACTATAACTAATTGAACTCTGCACGCCTAGTGAAAAGAGATGTGTGCTGTGGGTTATAAAGTAAGCAGAAAGGGTCGTTAAACTATGGTTGATCTGACCCAACTTACCCTGAGATGTTTAGATAAGGCAGTGAGTAACTTTTTAGGTCTTCCATTATCTTGAGTTGTCTGCTAAAGTGGTAATAAATTATAGTGATCTTTCAGGAGAATAGATTATATTGTGTGTCATGTGTGTGCGCTAGGAAGTTGGAATTAACTTTTAAACCTGTTTTATAAAGGTCAGGAGGAGGAGATTTATTCTGTAACCTATGACGTCATATCTTGTATATAAACTGTTGTTTATGGTCAAATGGGAGCGTGCTCCGAGAATAAAGACTGTTATCTAATTTTAATAAGACTGTATCCTGTCTATTTTATGTTAATAAGTGTCTTACAAATTCTTATAAATAGACAGATTGATTTTAATTAATGAGTACATTAGAGGAATTATTTAATTCCCACAACAACTACATTACCAAACGTATGTGGATACCTGGTTGTCGAACATCTCATTCCAAAATCATGGGCATTAATATGGAGTTGGTCCCCCTTTACTGTTATAACAGCCTCCACTCTTTTGGGAAGGCTTTCCACAAGATGTTGCTTTGCTGCAGGGATTTGCTTCCATTTAGCCACAATAGCATTAGTGAGGTTGGTTACTGATGTTGGACAATTAACCCTGGCACGCAGTCAGCATTCCAATTCATCCCAAAGGTGTTTGATGGGGTTGAGGTCAGGGCTCTGTGCAGGCCAGTCAAGTTCTTCTTCACCGATCTCAACAAACCGTTTCTGTATGGATCTCGCTTTGTGCACTGCCATGCTGAAACAGGAAAAGACCTTCCACAAACTGTTGCAACAAAGTTGGAAGCACAGAATCGTCTAGAATGTTCTGTGAGCTTGTGTGGCCTACCACTTCGAATTGTTGTTCCTCCTAGATGTTTCCACTTCACAATAACAGCACTTAAAGGAGCTCTAGCAGGGCAGAAATTTGACGAACTGACTTGTTGGAAAGGTGGCATCCTATGACGCTGCCACTTTGAACGTCACTGAGCTCTTCAGTAAGGCCATTCTACTGCCAATGTTTGTCTATGGAGATTGCATGTATGTGTTCTCAATTTTATACACCTGTCAGCAACGGGTGTGGGTGAAATAGCCGAATCCACTCATTTGAAGGTCTGTCCACATACTTTTGTATTGTGTCGATAAGAGTGAGTGTATAATGAGTTGGGGTTGATCTTCACCCCAGATCATGAGATGATCTCCTGTTGATGTTCGTTAGATTTGATCTGTGGTGTCCCATCAGGCTGCTGCTGCTACTACCTCATTCATCAACCTCCTTATAGGCTGACAGCCATGTTGAAGCTTCTCCCTTCTCTTGTCTTTAAATGGATATTATAGAGAATGTTCGGTGCTTTTCAAAAGCGTATCCACATAAGAGTTTACAGGTAAGAGGTATTTATTATGTCTCACTGCTGATATAAAGAAACATCCAACATTGAGGGAGAAACTTTTAGAGGAAACGTTTTATTTATCTTTTACAGTCTGGGACAAGAATTCACCCTGGCATTTTATCAACACCAGCCCACATTCCTGCACGTGCCACAAACTCACTATGCACATTAGTACCTGTCATATTTGTTCCTAAGAATCAACACCTACCCTAAGGGCTCTATTCAATCCATAAAGCTGAAGCATTACAGATTCCGCAATAGAAATTCGAAGGTAATTCACGATTCAGCCGATATATGCAGAGTTTACCGTGAATGTAGTCTCCGCTAAAGTAGGAACATTGCCTTTAAATTTCAATGACGTTGTAAATCTGAACTTTCGCAATACAGATTGAATAGAGCTCTAAGTGTTAATTACTATTACAGGGCTCCAGACTAACATTTTCTCCTGGTGTCACTGATGCGACTAGCTTTTACAGTTAGTGGCATCAGCCCATGATTTGGTCAGACCCAAATCATGAATAATCATCATGAACATTAATCTTAAATCATTCATAGTGCTTTATTAAGTGTAATAAATGGACTACTGAGGTATTCAAGAAATACGTTGTTTCATCTAACACGTCAAAGCAGGAATGCACAACTGAAGATATTTTGTGCAATTTAATCACTTGATTGTCATGACATTTGGGTTGACAGTTAGACTATAGTTGCTTTATTTTCCTTTCAAAATAGGACTCCAGAGTTTCCAGATTGTTTTTGTTGAATAGCAATTCATTACTTACCTCTTTATGTGCACTAACTAATATCATAGGCTAACTAATTTAGGTTCAACACCTGAGGAAGTGGAAACCCAAAACACATTAACTAGATCGCTAACTATAAATATACTACCCACTGCTAGTAGCCATGTATTCATCCAACAGTCAATTTAATGTCCTAAACTTTGCATTTGTTGGCTTCTACCCATGAGACCTATAGGCCTTCGCAAGGGCGGATATGCCTTTCGTGCACACCGCTTCAAATCTCAAAGCCTTAGCAAATATCTTGGTTGTAAAATAGTTGCTATTTATCTGAATATTGAGAGTTGAGAAATATAAATGATATCTACAGAAAGCTGAGGCCCTCCTCTATTCTACAGGCACAAGGGGATGAAGCTTCATTTTGAGATGTTATACGATAAGAACACATTTTTCTCACAAGCGCATGGCTCGCTCATTGCAGCAGCAGGCCCCAGCAAACAGGCACTGGGACAGGGCACACACTTTCATTACAAGAATCATGAGGTTAATGCACTGTTGGACCAAATCCTGGTTTTATCCACTCATGAGGTGAGGTGACAATTTAGAATGTGATCTTTCTACTTTTATAGGCACCCTTTCCGTTTTTTACGATCCATGATCATGGCTGTCTAACTGATGATAGAGTCAGAAGAGCAGGTCTCTTTGCTGATGCCACATTTGACTTGAATGTGAGTTTGCATGACCTCAGCTCAGAAAACCGGGCCAGCCGTTTCCACTGATCAGCCAAAGGCTCATTATAGATCAGTATAACAGATAAATTGCAACAACAAAAAAAGAAAGTAAAAAAATTACAAATTAACAGGCCCATGGGCTGCTGGCCACGTCACCTTTTAAAATGTTCTTTTACACCAAACAAAAAAATGGTCCAGCCCATCTGGCATTTGCAAGAATTGCCTGATGGCCAATCCGTCCTTGTCCCCTCATTAGGAATAGAGCACCAAAGAAAATATTTGAAATGGAGGAATCATCATTAAGGGAGAGTTCTGGAGATGGACAAGCCTTTGTTTATTATTATTGAATAAAAAAGTAAATTAGCCACAATACGGCAAACATGTGCAACTTCCATATATTTCAAATGGCATGGTATTCTGTTTAAGTTATACAAAGCATGCTCAAACATTGAACAGTTTATAAATACAGTTATTTACCTTTTAGCAGAGATCACTTCAAAAACAAACACTTTCTCCTGTCGCTTTTACTTAAAATGTAAAATATTTCTTTGAAACACAATGTGGACGATGGGTTCACACCAGCAGTTTCCAGATCACACACACACACACCTCGGAATACAAAACCATTTACAAACATTTGGATAGATAGCATGCATACAAAAATAGACACGTGTTTCTGATCAATGCTTCACAATTTACAGTACTGGTTTATTATTGCCAGTCCTCTTCTCTGTGCACCAGTTTCTGTTTATTATAAGAGAGAAATTCCACCCTGCAGCCATAATCTATGTTCACCCAGTCCTGGAGTGTTAATACTTTCAGAACCTCTGAGGCACAACACTGAAGTTGAAAGATAATCTCCTTACATTTTGAGCTGACATACCAGTTGCGTGATATCCAGTTTATGAAATAAATATATACGCTTAACATACTGTACACTCTCATAACACACAGACATACAGTACATACTCATTTACCATTCACACATGCATAACATAAACATTGTAGACATCAAAAATACAATTGCTTATTATAGTTAATTTAGGATCAAGATTAATTGTAGTGATACTGTGCACAACCCTGGCATAGTCTTCAGAACAGACAGTACTGTACAGAAGCAGAAGGTTCTAACATGGTCATGCAGGTGAGCAGTGAGTTAAAGGGCGCCCCACTAATGCAGTCTTTCAGATGGGTGGAAATATCCAATATCATCAAACCAGAAAAGGCTGTGAATGTCATGGTTGCCTTCTAGAAAAATAAATCAAACAATACATTCCTCCACAGACAATGTTCTGAGAGCGAGTAGGAGAGTGAGTGAGTGAGTCAATGAGATGGGGTGGACAGAAACCCAGAGTGAGATGTATGTGTGTTGAAGAGCTACTGAAATAGGTGGGGGGAGATGGGCGTAAAGACACATAACGTGACATTTTCCTCACACAAAACAATGAACTGTGCAAAAAAATACCATCAAACTCAGGCCAGGATTCAATCAGATCAGCGCTAACCCCGGTAGTGACAAACGCATAGCTAAATATTGCTTTTGACAGCTCCAACGCAGTTACACCTTCCACCACCTAAACGAAAGCAATATTAAAACCTCTTTGGGCTAGGGGGCAGTATTTTGACGTCTGGATGAAAAGCGTGCCCAAAGTAAGCTGCCTGTTACTCAGGCCCAGAAGCTCGGGTATACATATAATTGGTAGATTTGGATAGAAAGTTTCTAAAACTAAAGTTTCTAAAACTGTTATAATAATGTCTGTGAGTATAACAGAACTGATATGGCAGGCAAAAACACGAGGACAAACGACCCCCCCAAAAAATTCAGCCTACCACTGTTTACAATGACTGTCATTTTTAATATGATGTCAACAACTATATGATGTCAACCGTCTTTAGAAAGAGTTTCAGGCTTGTTTTTGAAAAAATGAGCTAGAATTTGTAGTTTTTCTAAGTGGCTCCCATTTTGCCTGTAGTGTTTTTATGCGCGTGGATTAATTCTTTGTTGTTCATCTCCGGTAAAGACAATAACGATTCTCCGTCTTAAATTTGATTGTTTATTTACGTATTAGGGTACCTGAGGTTTGATTATAAACGTTGTTTGACTTGTTTGGAGAAGTTTATTGGTAACGTTTGGGATTCATTTTGTATGCATTTTGAAGGAGGGAAACCGGTGGATTATTGAATGAAGCAAGTTTTTGGGGATATAAAGAAGGACTTTATTGAACAAAAGGACCATTTGTGATGTAACTGGGACCTTTTGGAGTGCCAACAGAAGAAGATCTTCAAAGGTAAGGTATTTATCTTATCGCTATTTCTGACTTTCGCACCTGCCTGGTTGAAATATGTTTTTAATACATTGTGTTCTGGGCGCTGTCCTCAGATAATCGCATGGTGTGCTTTTTCCGTAAAGCCTTTTTGAAATCTGACACAGCAGCTGGATTAACAAAAAGTTACCCTTTATTTATATGTATGTCACTTGTATTTTCATGAAAGTTAAATATTACTATTTCTGTAATTTGAATTTTGCGCTCTGCAATTTCACCGGATGTTGTCGAGGTGGGTCGCTAGCGGAACGCCTGCGCCAGAAAGGTTAAGCTATGCATTTGTCGGTTACCGCGGGTTAACGCTGATCTGATTGAATCCTGGCCTCACTATATTCTCCAGTGCAATTTATGCTGTAACTTTCCTTTAACCTTTTCACACTTGAGTTCCAAATATCTCCAACTGTCGCCCCTGCGTGAGTTTTTTCATGAGCGTGATGTCAGAATGCTCTCACTATTCCAAAATGTGATTGTTACACAACAGGACAGTTACCCGCGCTGCCCTCAAACCAAGACACGCTGCCTGCTAATTATAAATAGGCTATGTTTCAACTTGTCAATTTCAAATTATTTTCTAACAAGTTTTATTTTCTAACAAAAGTTTGGATTGAGGTGTGTTCCGCCTCCTCGTTAATTTGCATAAGAAGTAGCCCATTTCACTCTTGCTGACAATTTATGTTTGAGACTTTACTGAGCAGACAAACTTCTCTCTTCAACTTGAGCCCAAGGCATTGTGCATCTCTCGTCAGAACAGGCCTTGCACAAACGTTTTCCCCCAGCACATTTTCTGGCTGGGGCCCACATTGCCTTCATGGTTCTTTGTCTTACAAATTGGACTTTGGACACGTGTACATTCCTATCAAAGTAAGTGGTTAATTTTCTGTATATCGTGTTATTTATTTTTGATTTAACCTTTATTTAACAAGGCAAGTCAGTTAAACCTGTTAGTGTGTAGGGGGTGCTATTTTCACTTTGGGAAGAAATCGTGCCCAATTTAAACGGCCTCGTACTCTATTCTAGATCGTACAATATGCATATTATTATTACTATTGGATAGAAAACACTCTCAAGTTTCTAAAGCCGTTTGAATTATATCTGTGAGTAAAACAGAACTTAATTTGCAGCAAACTTCCTGTCAGGAAGTGAAAAATCTGAAATCGAGGCTCTGTTCCAGGGCCTTCCTATTCATTTGCTTGAAATCTATGAAATCTATGGATATACATGCACTTCATACACCTTCCACTAGATGTCAACAGGCAGTGGGAGGTGGAATGGGGTGTCTAGCTTGATCTGAGGTCGAACAAGAGCTCTTGGAATGACGTGACCCCAAATTTCCTTTGTCCAGCAAGGCGCGGGAAGGAACCCTGGATTGCCTTCTGAAAAGCTTTCGGTATAGATGGCTAATATCTCTGGCTTTGATTTTATTTGATACATGTGATAATATCATCGTAAAGTATGTTTTTTCAATATAGTTTTATCAGATTATTGAACGTTTATCGGGAGTTTTGGCGTTTTCCGTTCTCTGCGTTTGGTGAAGATGGACAACTTCGCGCCACTTGGCTAGCTTTGGTTGCTAATTCGACAGGAGAACGATTTATTCTGGACAAAGGACTCCTTGTACAAGATTCTGATGGAAGCTCAGCAAAAGTAGGAACCATTCATGATGTTATTTCGTATTTCTGTGGAAAATGTTTAGTACTATTTTCCGCCCTCATTGCAGGCGCTGTCTCGCTATAACGTAAGCTGTATGTCGTACTAAAGTTATTTTTAGAATTCTAACACGGTGATTGCATTAAGAACTAGTGTATCTTTCATTTGCTGTACAACATGTATTTTTTAGTAAAGTTTATGATGAGTTATTTGATTAGATTAGGTGAGTGTCAGAAATATATCCGGATAATTTTGTGCAGTTTGGCTACGTATTCACATTGTAAAACTACGATTTGTACCGCTAAATATGCACATTTTTGAACAAAACATATATGTATTGTGTAACATGATGTTATAGGACTGTCATCTGATGAAGTTTGTCAAGGTTAGTGAATCATTTTGTATCTTTTGCTGTTTTTTTTGCGATCGCTACCTTTGCGGTGAATGAATGCGGTTGTGTGGTTGGCTAATATAATGCTATATTGTGTTTTCGCTGTAAAACACTTAAAAAATCTGAAATATTGGCTGGATTCACAAGATGTTTATCTTTCATTTGCTGTACACCATGTATTTTTCATAAATGTTTTATGATGAGTATTTAGGTATTTCACGTTGCTATCTGTAGTTATTCTTGCTGCTTTGGTGCTATTTGTGATTGTAGCTGCGATGTAAAACTATGATTTATACCTGAAATATGCAAATTTTTCGAACAAAACTTAGATTTATTGTATAACATGTTATAAGACTGTCATCTGATGAAGTTGTTTCTTGGTTAGTGACTAATTCTATCTCTATTTGGGGGTTTTGTGCAAGCTACCTGTGCTGTGAAAGAAATGTCTGTGCTTTTTGTATTTGGTGGTGAGCTAACATAAATATATGTGGTGTTTTCGCTGTAAAACATTTTTTTAAATCGGACATGTTGGCTGGATTCACAAGATGTTTATCTTTCATTTGCTGTACTGGACTTGTTAATGTGTGAAAGTTAAATATTTCAAAAAAATATTTTTTGAATTTCGCGTGCTGCCTTTTCAGTGGAATGTGGGGGGGGGTTCCGCTAGTGGAACCCCGGGGCTAGAAAGGTTAAGAACAAATTCTTATTTACAATGACAGCCTACCAAAAGGCAAAAGGACTACTGCGGGGACGGGGGCTGGGATTAAAAATACATTTAAATGTAATAAAAATATAGGACAAAACACACATCACGATCCAGATATTTGTATGGATCATAATGTATTTACTCTTTTATTAACATGTTTTCAAGTTCTGCTGACAAATAATGCATTCCGATTCTTGCATAGATTGTAATGGACACATTTGATGCGTGTAAAATACTTGAATGTTGTTCTGATTATGATGTGCTAATGCTAAGCTATTTGCCGGCTATGTGTGGCGCCATGTTTGTGAACATTTTGTTTTTCACGTTAGCGTCTGTCAGACCAAAGATGTTATCACAACTCGACTGACTTATGATGCTTTCAAGACAACTGTGAACTCTGAAAAATACGAGGTAAAATCATGACATCAATGATCTTTGCATCAGAAAGTTGGAGCTCTTTCTAGAGGCCCGAGTTCCCGAGTTGGAATTCCGAATTGGATGACCGTTCAAAACTTTTTCCTGAGTTCCCAGTTGTCGTGAATGCGGCATCAGATTGTAACTTTGGTACCTCAGGGTTACCAGCTCCGATCCCTCTTTCCAGGGGGTTTACTTTTATTTAGCGTATAACCTTCTTGTGTTTGCCCCCCATTTATTGATAAATCCCCCATCATAGTAGTATTTCCTGCATCATATCCCCACAAGATACCTTCCCCCATTTCTACCCTCAATGGATTTGAAACCCCCCCACAAATGAAAGAAACCCCCCCACAAACCCCCCTAAAATGGTTTCATCCCTGTTTAGGTTTTGGACTATGGTTAGGCTAGGCAGTAGGCTTGTATTAATGTGATGATCTGTGAGGTAAAAACCTTTATTTGCTTTGTGATTTGTCAAAAACGGTTAACGACTTGTCAAGTCATGTGCTCCAGTTCTTGTATACACTGTAACAAGTACATCAACAATTTGTAATATGCTGAAAAGTGGCTAAACTAAGTTAAAACTTCTTATGGCTGGGTGGCAGTATTGAGTAGCTTGGATGAAAAGGTGCCCAGAGTAAACTGCCTGCTACTCAGGCTCAGAGGCTAAGATATGCATATTGTTAGTAGATTTGGATAGAAAACATCGCATTTCTGAAGACAAAGGAATTCTCCGGTTGAAACATTATTGAAGATCTATGTTAAAAACATCCTAAAGATTGATTCTATACATCGTTTGACATGTTTCTACGAACTGTAATGGAATTGTTTGACTTTTCGTCTGTCCTGCGTGTCATGAAAGTGGATTACTGGACTGAACGTGCGAACAAAATGAAGGTATTTGGACATAAATGATGGACTATATTGAACAAAACAAACATTTCTTGTGGAACTGCGATTCCTGGGAGTGCATTCTGATGAAGATCATCAAAGGTAAGTGAATATTTATAATGCTATTTCTGACTTCTGTTGACTTCAAAAAATGGTGGATATCTTTATGGCTTATTTGGGCTCTGAGCGCCATACTCAGATTATAGCATGGTGTGCTTTTTCCGTAAAGTTTTTTGAAATCTGACACAGCGGTTGCATTAAGAACAAGTGTATCTTCAATTCTATGTAAAACATGTATCTTTCATCAAAGTTTATGATGAGTATTTCTGTTATTTGATGTGGCTCTGCAATTTCTCAGGATATTTTGGAGGAATTTCTGAACATGGCGCCAATGTAAACTGAGGTTTTTGGATATAAATATGAACTTTACCGAACAAAACATACATGTATTGTGTAACATGAAGTCCTATGAGTGTCATCTGATGAAGATCATCAAAGGTTAGTGATTAATTTTATCTATATTTCTGCTTTTTGTGACTGCTATATTTCGCTGGGAAAATGGCTGTGCTCACTGTGGTTTGGTGGTGACCTAACATAATCGTTTGTAGTGCTTTCGCCGAAAAGCATATTTGAAATCGGACACTTTGGTGGGATTAACAACAAGATTACCTTTAAAAAGATATAAGACACATGTATGTTTGAGGAATTTTAATTATGAGACTTGATGTTTGAATTTGGCGCCCTGCACTTTCACTGGCTGTTGTCATATCGATCCCGTTAACGGGATCTCAGCCGTAAGAAGTTAATATGTTATGGTTATTTTGCTCACTGAACAAACTATTTTGCATGAGGTAGGTCATTAGAAGCAGATGTGGGCATGCAGAGAGAGTGAGATTGAGTGAGTGTGTGAGAGAGAGAGAAAGAGAGAGAGAAAGAGAGGAGGGGTGTAACACTGGTTCTTATGGTTGTCTTCCAGGGATGAGGGGATGTCTGGGGTAGGGCAGTAAGGGCACGTCCCTTGGCAGGATGTATGGGGTGACTGTAATGGCGCTGCTGTGTCCATGGTCTGTTCCACATAGGCTATCCTAAAAAACCCAACGATGGTTCAGAGTCCTGAAGAGGGACATTCTGTCGGGAGGAGAGAAGAGTACGATTTAAGAGGTAATACACTGTATACACTACAAACACAGTACACACACTGTACATACACTATATTCTATAGGTCCTGTCGTACCTTCAGAGCACTCTGTAGGATGCGGAGACGGTGGAGCTTTTCACTGAGCAGTGGGTCATTGACGCGGCGGACGAAGGAGCGTTTGTACTCCAGACGGGAGGAAGGCCGATGATCGCCTATGGAGGACAGGTTGGCCCTCTCCAGGGCCCGGTACAGGTCCCCCAAAGAGTCAGCCTGAGGACGTCCCTCTCGCTCACAGCCTGAGGACAAGCATATTCACCATACGTGTCTTTCATCTGCTGTTTTATTTTGCACCACATAAACAACAACAACAACAACAACATACATGTGAATCTAGATCTCAGCACAGCATTGCACTTCCTCAAGGGCAGGCAACACACACACAGTAGGCTGCTACTGTGGAATTTCCCATGCTATCCTTTACATACAGTGCATTTGGAAAGTATTCAGACCCCTTCACTTTTTCCACATTTTGATACGTTACAGGTTTATTCTAAAATTGATTAAATTGTTTTTTCCCCTCATCAAAATACACACAATACCCCGTAATTACAAAGCAAAAACAGTTTTTTTTAAAATGTTTGCAAATTTATTACAAATAAAAAACTGAAATATCACATTTACACAAGTATTCAGAACCTTTACTCAGTACTTTGTTGAAGAACCTTTGGCAGCGATTACAGCTTCAAATCTTCTTGGGTTTGATGCTACAAGCTTGACACACCTGTATTTGGGGAGTTTCTCCCATTCTCTGCAGAGACTCTCAGACTCTGTAAGATTGGATGGGGATCGTGGCTGCACAATTTTCACAATTTTCAGGTCTCTCCAGAGATGTTAAATCGGGTTCAAGTCCGGGCTCTGGCTGGCCCACTCATGGACATTCTGAGACTTGTTCCGAAGCCACTGCGTTGTCTTGGCTGTGTACTAAGGCTCATTGTCCTGTTGGAAGGTGAAACTTCACCCCAGTCTGAAGTCCTAAGTGCTCTGGAGCAGGTTTTCATCAAGGATCTCTCTGTACTTTGTTCCGTTCATCTTTCCCTCGATCTTGACTAGTATCCTATTCCCTGCCGCTGAAAGACTTCCCGACAGCATGATGCTGCCACCACCATGCTTCACCGTAGGGATTGTATTGGCCAGGTGATGAGCGGTGCCTTTTTTCCTCCAGACATGACGCTTGGCATTCAGGCTAAAGAGTTCAATCTTGGTTTCATTATGGCTATCTTCAAGCGTGCTGTCATGTGCCTTTTACATTTCCTCATCTCCCACCCCTTCTAATACAACTAGCCCCGATGCTCCTCCATCTTTTTTCCCTACTCCACAACAAAGTTTCTCCCTGCAGGCAGTCACTGAGTCCGAGGTGCTAAAGGAGCTTAATTTTCTCAATAGGGGGTGCTGTTGGCACTTTGTAATAATTTCGTTCCCAAATTAAACTGCCTCGTACTCAATTCTTGCTCGTACAATATGCATATTATTATTACTATTGGATAGAAAACACTCTCTAGTTTCTAAAACCGTTTGAATTATATCTGTGAGTAAAACAGAACTGGAGCAATTTTCCTATGAGGATGTGAGAATGCTGAAATCTGCCGGCTGTTCTGAGATCCATTTATAAATCTGCCTTCTATTGGTTGAGATGCACTGCATATGCCTTCCCCTGGATGTCAGCGAATAGTGAGAATTGAAATGGTGTTGCTAGGCAGATCTGAGAGCTTATAAATGGGCTGGGAACGTGGGGTCCCTCCTTTGTTCTCTTCGCCAGGACGCAGAAAGGACCTCTGGCTGTCGTTCTAGAAAGCTCCCGTTATAGCCCTTAGATATATCCGGCTCTGTTTTTATTTGATATAGGTGTTAAAGACATCATAATGTTGTTATATTAAACCGAGTTATATCAGTTTATATCAGTATATTGCGATTTTCGGATATTTATTAGTGCTGCGTTTTAGTGAGTAGGGCACGTCTTTGCCACATGGCTAATGTTTACTGCTAATTCGAACGTTGAAGACGACAATCTACAACTGAGCAACGATTCTTTTGGAAAAAGGACAACTTGCCCAAGATTCTGATGGAAGCTCATCAAATAGTAAGAACTATTTATGATGTTAATTCGTTGTTCTGTTGAAAAATGTTAAACTCATATTTCGCCATTAATCTCGGTGTGGTCTCGCTTTAACGCACGCTGTATGTTGTAGTAACTTTAATTTTAAAAATCTAACACAGCGATTACATTAAGAACTAATGTATCTTTCATTTGCTGTCCAACCTGTATTTTTTAGTCAAGTTTAGGATTAGTTACTGATTAGACTAGGTGCCTCTCCCAAGATTTCTCCCGACATAATGTTGGCAGCTTGGCTACTTTTCTCATTGTATAACCACGATTTGTGCCGCTAAATATGCACATTTTCGAACAAACTCTATATGCATTGTGTAATATGATGTTATAGGACTGTTATCTGAAGAAGTTTGAGGTTAGTGAAAAAATTAATATCTTTTGCTGGTTTATTCGTTATCGCTATTGTTGGCCTGAATCAATGCTGTTGTGTGGTTGGCTATTGTAGTAAGCTAATATAATGCTATATTGTGTTTTCGCTGTAAAACACTTAAGAAATCTGAAATATTGTCTGGATTCACAAGATCTTTGTCTTTCATTTGCTGTACGCTGTGTATTTTTCAGAAATGTTTTATGATGAGTATTTAGGTAATACACGATGGTCTCTGTAATTATTCTAGTTGCTTTGGTGAGAATTGTGATGGTGGCTGCAATGGTAAACTATGATTTATACCTGAAATATGCACATTTTTCTAACAAAACATATGCTATACAATAAATATGTTATCAGACTGTCATCTGATGAAGTTGTTTCTTGGTTAGTGGCTATTTATATCTTTATTTGGTCGAAATTGTGATAGCTACCTATGCAGGAAAAAAATTGTGGAAAAAAAAGTTGTGTCTTTTGCTACCGTGGTTAGCTAATAGATTTACATATTGTGTCTTCCCTGTAAAACATTTTAAAAATCAGAAATGATGGCTGGATTCACAAGATGTGTATCTTTCATCTGGTGTCTTGGACTTGTGATTTAATGATATTTAGATGCTAGTATTTACTTGTGACGCTATGCTAGGCTATGCTAGCCAGCTTTTTTACTGATGGGGGTGCTCCCGGATCCGGGATTGTGATGAAGTAGAAGTTAACCTCTCTTGGGTAGGGGGGGCAGTATTTTGATGTCCGGATGAAAAGCGTGCCCAAAGTAAACTGCCTGTTACTCAGGCCCAGAAGCTAGGATATGCATATCATTGGTAGATGTGGATAGAAAACACTCTAAAGTTTCTAAAACTGTTAAAATAATGTCTGTGAGTATAACAGAACTGATATGGCAGGCGAAAACCCGAGGACAAACCACCCCCCCCCCCAAAAAAAATTAGCCTACAACTGTTTACAATGGCTGTCATTTTTAATGAGGCAAACCTCCCATATTGCAGTTCCTAGGGCTTCCACTAGATGTCAACAGTCTTTAGAAAGAGTTTCAGGCTGGTTTTTGGAAAAATTGGCCAGAAATTGTAGTTTTTCTAGGTGGCTCCCATTTTGGCTGTAGTGTTTCCAAGCGCGTTCCAAGCGCGTGGAAGAGAGCGCGTTCTTTGGTATTTTTCTCAGGGAAAAGACAATAACGATTCTCCGTCTTAAATTTTACCGTTTATTTGCGTATTAGGGTACCTAAGGTTTGATTATAAACGTTGTTTGACTTGTTGGAAAAGTTTATAAGTAACGTTTGGGTTTAATTTTGTATGCATTCTGATGGAGGGAAACAGGGTGGATTGTTGACGGAAGCGCGCCAGCAAAACTGAGTTTTTATGGATATAAAGAAGGACATTATAGAACAAAAGGACCATTTGTGATGTAACTGGGACCTTTTGGAGTGCCAACAGAAGAAGATCATCAAAGGCATGACATTTTTTATATCGCTATTATTCTGCATTTTATATCGGCATTTTATTTCGGACTTTCGTGTCGCACCTGCCTTGTTGAAATATGTTTTTCATGTGTTTGTATGCGAGGCGCTGTCCTCAGATAATCGCATGGTTTGCTTTCGCCGTAAAGCCTTTTTGAAATCTGACACTGCGGCTGGATTAACAAGAAGTTAAGCTTTATTTTGATGTATTACACTTGTGATCTTATGAAAGCTAAATATTTGACGCTACCATCCCACCTGCCCATAAGAAGTTAAACTTGACCCCCGAAAAACATCTGGGTCAGATGGTTTAGACCCTTTCTTCTTTAAGGTTGCTGGCCCTATAATCGCCAAGCCTATCTCTGACCTTTTTAACCTGTCTCTTCTCTCTGGGGAGGTTCCCATTGCTTGGAAGGCAGCCACGGTTTGTCCTTTATTTAAAGGGGAGATCAAGCTGATCCTAATTGTTACAGGCCTATTTCTATTTTGCCCTGTTTATCAAAAGTGTTGGAAACACTTGTCAATAATCAACTGACTGGGTTTCTTGATGTCTATATTATTCTCTCTGGTATGCAATCTGGTTTCCACTCAGGTTATGGATGTGTCACCGCAATGTTAAAGTCCTCAATGATGTCACCATTGCCCTTGATTCTAAGCAATGTTGTGCTGTTATTTTTATCGACTTGGCCAAAGCTTTTGATACGGTAGACCAGGTATTCCCAAACCCCCAGGGGTACGAGCAATGCCATCGGGGGTACGCCAAATAAAAATTTGATTCACATAAAAAGTTATTATTATTATTTATAAAAATAAATAAAAATCTTCACATTTTCAAACAGTACATTTATATTTTCCAATGAGGCTATTCTTTTGGGTGAGGTTTTTTTCTCACCTAAGTAGCCTCGTTTCACTGCCAAAAATAAAATGAAACCATCTAGTGTTCAGCGAAATAACATAATGTCAAATACAGGTAGCCTAGTCTAATAATTAACATTAACCGTTATTCTCTCGCGGGAAACCTTCACTCTTGCGCAGACATTTAGAATAGAAACATGACAATTTGAAAAATAAGCCATGGGAGTTTTTTGAGCGAGAATAATAATGACTTTTGAGTAGTAAGACATGTATAAAAGCAACAGATACCATTTATAAGAAGGCTAGAAGTGTCTTATATGGTGAGCTACCGTGTGGCTAGGACAGGCAAGACCCATACTATTGTGGAGGATTTAATTCTTCCTGCTGCCGCAGATATGGCTGGGACAATTCTGGAGGAAAAGGTCAAAAACTATACAGACAATGCCTTCATCAAACAACACTGTTTCACGACGCATCAGTGACATGGCAGGAGATGTTTTGGAACAATTACTGCTTCGCATACAAGCCAGTGAATTATATGCATTACAGCTGGATGAGTCAACAGACGTGGCAGGCCTGGCACAGCTTCTGGTATATGTCTGTTACGTTTATGGGGGGTCAATTAAGGAAGACATCCTCTTCTGCAAACCACTAGAAACCAGGACAACATGAGAGGATATTTTTAAAGGACTGGACAGCTTTGTGACATCAATTGGACTTTGGTGGTCAAGATGTGTTGGTATCTGTACAGATGGCGCAAAAGCCATGACAGCGAGACATAGTGGAGTGGTAACACGCGTGCAAGCAGTTGCTCTCGACACCGCTTAGGTACACTGCAGCATCCACCGAGAGGCTCTTGCTGCCAAGGGAATGCCTGACAGCTTGAAAGATGTTTTCGACACGATAGTGAAAATGGTTAACTTTGTTAATGCAAGGCCCCTAAAAACTCTCATGTATTTTCTGCATTATGCAATGATATGGGAAGCGACCATAACGCTTTTACAACATACAGAAGTGTGCTGGTTATCAAGGGGCAAAGTATTGACACGTTTTTTTAAATTGAGAGACGAGCTTAAAGTTTTCTTTACTGACCCAAATATTCATTTGTCTGACCGCTTGCATGATGCGAGTTTCTCACACAACTGGCCTCTCTGGGTGATGTTTTTTCTCGCCTGAATGATCTGAATCTAGGATTACAGGGTCTCTCCGAAACTATATTCAATGTGCGGGACAAAATTGAGGCTATGATTAAGAAGTCGGAGCTCTTTTCTGTCTGCATTAACAAGGACAACACACAGGTATTTCCCTCATTGTATGATTTTTTTTGTGTGCAAATTAACTTAAGCTACGGACAATGTCAAATGTGATATAGCGAAGCACCTGAGTGAGCTGGTTGCGCAATAACGCAGGTACTTTCCCGAAACAGACGACACAAACAACTGGATTCGTTATCCCTTTCATGCCCTGTCTCCAGTCCATTTACCGATATCTGAACAAGACAGCCTCATCGAAATTGCAACAAGCGGTTCTGTGAAATTTTAATTTCAATCAGAAGCCACTGCCAGATTTCTGGATAGGGCTGCGCTCAGAGTTTCTTGCCTTGGCAAATCGCGCTGTTAAGACACTGATCAAGCCCTTTTCAACCACGTACCTATGTGAGAGTGGATTCTCGGCCCTCACTAGATACAGGCACAGACTGTGTGTGGAAAATTATTTAAGACTGAGACTCTCTCCAATACAACCCAACATTGCAGAGTTATGTGCATCCTTTCAAGCACATCCTTCTCATTAACCGGTGGTGAGTTATTCATAATTGTTGATGAACAAATAAGGCTTTATATACAAGATGGCTAAATAGAGAGCATAATTATTGATTATTATTATATTAGTATTTGTGCCCTGGTCCTATAAGAGCTCTTTGTCACTTCCCACAAGCCAGGTTGTAACAAACTCACACTCATTCTTATGTTTAATAAATGCATCGTATAGTGTGTGTGTGTGTGTGTGTGTGTGTGTGTGTGTGTGTGTGTGTGTGTGTGTGTGTGTGTGTGTGTGTGTGTGTGTGTGTGTGTGTGTGTGTGTGTGTGTGTGTGTGTGTGTGTGTGTGTGTGTGTGGCAGGCTTACAATGATGGCAAAAAACTACATTTCAGAGTGCGCTGACCCTGGTGCTAGAGGGGGTACGCAGCTGGAGATTGAATGTTTGAAGAGGCACAGGACTATAAAAAGGTTGGGAACCACTGCAGTAGACCATTCCATTCTTGTGTGCCGGCTAAGGAGTATTGGTGTCTCTGAGGGGTCTTTGGCCTGGTTTGCTAACTACCTCTCTCAAAGAGTGCAGTGTATAAAGTCAGAACATCTGCTGTCTCAGACACTGCCTGTCACCAAGGGTGTACCCCAAGGCTTGATCCTAGGCCCCACGCTCTTCTCAATTTACATCAACAACATAGCTCAGGCAGTAGGAAGCTCTCTCATTCATTTATATGCAGATGATACAGTCTTATACTCAGCTCTGCCCCTCAACGGATGTTGTGTTAAACGCTTTACAACAAAGCTTTCTTAGTGTTCAACAAGTTTTCTCTGCCCCTAACCTTGTTCTGAACACCTCCGAAACAAAGGAAGAAGAAGAAGAATGCCCCTCTCCCCACAGGTGTGATTACTACCTCTGAGGGTTTAGAGCTTGAGGTAGTCACCTCATACAAGTACTTGGGAGTATGGCTAGATGGTACACTATCCTTCTCTCAGCACATATCAAAGCTGCAGGCTAAAGTTACATCTAGACTTGGTTTCCTCTATTGTAATCGCTCCTCTTTCACCTCAGCTGCCAAACTAACCCTGACTGAGATGACCATCCTACCCATGCTAGATTACGGAGAAGTAATTTATAGATCGGCAGGTAAGGGTGCTCTCGAGCGGCTGGACGTTCTTTACCATTCAGCCATCAGATTTGCCACCAATGCTCCTTATAGGACACATCACTCTTCTGTAAACTGGTCATCTCTGTATACCCGTCGCAAGACCCACTGGTTGATGCTTATTTATAAAACCCTCTTAGGCCTCACTCCCTGCTATCTCAGATGTCTACTGCAGCCCTCATCCTCCACATACAACGCTCGTTCTACCAGTCACATTCTGTTAAACTTCCCCAAAGCACACACATCCCTGGGTCGCTCGTCCTTTCAGTTCGCTGCAGCTAGCGACTGGAACGAGCTGCAACAAACACTCAAACTGGACAGTTTTATCTCAATCTCTCAATTCAAAGACTCAATCATGGACACTCTTACTGACAGTTGTGCTGCTTTGCGTGATGTATTGTTGTCTCTACCTTCTTGCCCTTTGTGCTGTTGTTTGTGCCCAATAATGTTTGTACCGTGTTTTGTGCTGCTGCCATGTTGTGTTGCTACCATGTTGTTGTCATGTTGTGTTGCTAACATGCTCTGTTGTCATGTGTTGCTGCCATGCTATGTTTTTCCTCTTAGGTCTCTCTTTATGTAGTGTTGTCTCTTGTCGTGATGTGTGTTTTGTCCTATATATATATATATTTAAAATATATATATTTTTAATCCCAGCACCGGTTCCCGCAGGAGGCATTTTGGCTTTTGGTAGGCCGTCATTGTAAATAAGAATTTGTTCATAACTGACTTGCCTAGTTAAATAAAGGATAAATAAAAAAATAAAAGGAGTGGCTTCCGTCTGGCCACTCTACCTTAATGGCCCGATTGGTGGAGTGCTGCAGAGATGGTTGTCCTTCTGGAAGGTTCTCCCATCTCCACAGAGGAACTATGGAGCCACCATCTCTGGAGAGACCTGAAAATAGCTGTGCAGCAACACTCCCCATCCAATCTGACAGAGCTTGAGAGGATCTGCAGAGAAGAATGGGAGAAACTCCCAAAAGACAGGTGTACCAAGCTTGTAGCGTTATACCCAAGAAGACTCAAGGCTGTAATCGCTGCCAAAGGTGCTTCAACAAAGTACTGAGTAAAGGATCTGAATACTTATGTAAATGTAGTATTTCAGTTTTTGCTTCGTCATTATGGGGTATTGTGTGTAGATTGATGAGAAAAAAATGATTAAATACATTTTAGAATAAGGCTGTAACGTAACAATGTGGAAAAAGTGAAGAGGTCTGAATACTTTCCCGGATGCACTGTATACTGCCCTCTTATGGTGCTATTGTCACATAGCTCTTATCTTATGTTAAGTTATCTGGCAAGCTTTGTGGACTCAAACAGACACAAAGGTTTTGTGTCTGGTGGTTGTCATACTATGTTGTGCATTTGTGAGACGTGCTGTGTGATTCGGGGGTCAGTTGTAAATCTGTGCCTCTTGAAGTGTATCATATAGTGTTTGCTGCATGTTTTGTGTTAGATATAGTCTACAGAGAGAGCAGTAGAGAAATTAGGCAGATAAAAAGTCCCCTTAGGCATGTTTCTTTGTCCTCTTCAAAATTCAACATTAACATGGGCTGAAAGGATTCTTCCTCACCCCACTCCCCCCAAAAAACACAAACACGCATGCATTTGTGTGTGTGTATGTGTGTCTATTTGTTATCTTAGGGCAGGCTTGAACATTTAAGTACATTTGTCTGCTTGCCTCTACACATGACAGCGTCCGATTGAATATTTACGATATGGATTTATGGAGGTGTTATATGTATCTTTTCAACTGAATTAATTTCTGTGTTTGTTATGTACTGTATATGGATGTGTGAACTTGTCAGGATATGGCTGTAAGCTACCTCTCTCTGTCTCTCTATAGGGCATGTACATCAAATCGACATATGACGGCCTGCATGTCATCACTGGAACTACAGAGGGAGTGAGTATATCTTCAACATGCTGAGTCAGGGCTATGAAGCCATTTGGCATGTAGATCATTTTCCTATGATACAGACGGAGAAGTGTCACTCATGGCTGTGTCACAGTGAATTCCATTAATGACAGTGAACAGCATCAGGCCAATCAGTTTTTATAGCTGTGTGATGTGTCTTCCTCTCCATAAGTCTCTGGCTGACCGCTGTAAGAAAATCCACGCAGGCGATGAAGTCATCCAGGTCAATCATCAGACAGTGGTGCGTCTCTCTCTCTCTTCTTACCTTATCTCTCTGCCCATCCCCTTTATCTTATTCTCATCTTACGTTTACATACTGGTATATGACTACCCTATGATTACTACTATGCTTGTGTGAAAGGTCGCCCTATGTGTTTTTCATTGTGCGTGTGTGTGTGCCTGTAAGACATCGAGGAGGGGGTTGGGCTGCCAGGATGAATTAGTGTCAATTAGGACACTAAGATTTCACTTCACTTTAGAGTAGTGTCCTGGAGGTCTGTAGGGATGGGGGATGGGGCTGGTCTAAATCTCAGACAATCAGCAAAGTCTGTGACACAGACTGTGTCTGCACAATGCCTTTAATTAGCAACGTCACTCACTACTGGTTACCAGGTTATAACCCTACAAGTAAACATTTCCATTTAAGTATATTCAACTATTTATACCCATGAAGTTATATCCTAGAATGTGGCAGAGAGAGTGAGAGTGAGGTTGTTGTCAAATCTCTTTCTTCTCTGCCTCACAGTGTCATGTCTCTCCATTTCATGGTGTCATCGTGGCTGCCACATCTTTGTCCCGTGTCTCAGTCATGTCTCAGTAATGTCTCACCTGTGTCTCAGTCATGTCTCAATAATGTCTCACCTGTGTCTCAGTCATGTCTCAGTCATGTCTCACCTGTGTCTCAGTCATGTCTCAGTCATGTCTCACCTGTGTCTCAGTCATGTCTCAGTAATGTCTCACCTGTGTCTCAGTCATGTCTCAGTAATGTCTCACCTGTGTCTCAGTCATGTCTCACCTGTGTCTCTGGCCAGCTGGTAGCGGTGGTGGTCCCTGTGGTCAGAGTCGCTGGCCGAGGCTGAGAGAATGGCATGGAGCCCACTGTCTCGGGGAAGGGTGAAGCTACGGTGTTTCCCCCCAGCCTCTACAGGGACACTGGGGCTGAGTTGCAGGGGCAGTGGGCCATAGTGCTCCTGCAGCAGGCTGCGCTGAGCAGGGAGGGTTGACTGGCGACGGTACTCCACAGAAAGGCAACCTCCTCCAGGGGAATGCAGCAGGGCCTCATCCAGGGGCAGGGTCTGCAGGTAGTGGAGCCCCGTGCTGCCCAGGGGAGCCTCAATCAAGTCCTGCCACGAACGCCGTTGGCTGGAAGACTTCTGACCAGGGGAGCCGCTCCCGCTGCCCTCCTGTGGCTCGGGGTGGAACTCCTCATGAGAGGAGGGTGACTGGAAGGTTTCAGAGGAGAGGCGGCCGTGTTTGGGCTCCAGGTATGGACTCATCTGGGACACCTAAAGAGAACCAGACAGAGAGGTGTAATGGCATTGTAACGGTTATTAATATAAATACCAGAATGATAAAGAAGGAAGAGACGCAGCTAGAGAGGTATATAATGGCATTGTAACAATAATGTAAATAACATAGTAAAACTACGCACAGAGTTGTTGTCTAACTTTTTAAAGAGAGATTAACTTGCCGAGGGGGGCCTGGGGTAGCTGTCGTAGGGGGGTGGAGGGCTGTCCTGTTTGGGTATGGTTGATGGCATCTCCATGTCCTCATGGTCACTTTCACTCCAGTAGTCTGGTGATGATGACAAGGAAAAAGCAGAAAAGAGGACACGTCACCATCAGAAAGAGACAATGTGGGGGGATTTTCTAAAGTAGGGCAAACAAAGCAGCTATTGTCCTTTATTATTGCCAGCTTTATTAATGTGTATTCATGTATTCTCACCCTGGTCCTGTCGGATCCTCTCTTGCTCCGAGTAACCTGCCACTGCCATGGTCAAACGACTCAGCCACCTGTGAGGGAACAACACTAATGAAACGTGACAGCTACACACCATTCCAGATCTCACACACCACATACCATTCTGTTATCCCCTGTTGTTTTTGCATCTCTCATCAGCTCACCTGGTCATCTGCCTAGCCCTATTTTCCTACACTTTCCAGGTTTCTGTCAGTCTGTCTCACCTGCTTGTCTCTTCCGGTCTCCCCCTCTCATATCTCAGCACTGTGTCAGCTACAGTAATCATCACTGACAGTGACTCTCACCTATTCATGTCATCCACATTGTCTGCTGCAAAGTAGAAACTCTTGATCTTTGGATGGCAGGCCTTGAAAGCACTGGAACACAGAAACATGATGTTAAGGACAGATTCCACCATACTGTAAATATCCTGGGGCACACACACAGACTGCATATTCTGTACTGTACATAGAGACACAAGACACCCATAAACATATGTTGCATTTAAAGACACACACACACGTTCTCGACATATTCAAACAAACACATGTCGAGGTTCACAGAGACAAACAGACCACAAGACTCAAATATGAATGAATCGGTAAATAAACACAAATACATGTACTCACTACTTCCTACGGCACTCAGATGCACGATCAATCTTGAATTCAGGGAGACTTACAAAGCCCTCTGCCTTTTCATCCTGAGGGAGGAAAAAACACAATATCGTATATTGTTCTAACACCCATTCATTTTCTGACACATACAAAAAATATAAAGGGATGGTTCACATTTTAGATCAGATAATCAGGACAGGAAGCCACGGTACTACAAATCAGCAAGTCTGTCAGTGTCAGTGTCACTCACACACTCACCTCCTCATTCATGTACCAGTACAGGCAGGTATCTTTCAGGATGAACCAGTACTTTTTCCACTTCTGGGAGAAATAACTTTTAGCATCCTTCTTCTTCCACAGCCAGCCCTCACAGTCCCCATGCCCCAGGTCCTTACAGGAGATACGCCTCTTACTGATGGAGGACAGAGAGCCACCTACTGAAGTGAGGAGAGAGTAGGAGAGGGGTAGCAGTGAAGGGACTGTATTGGGTGATCTGCGTCAGCATACATTTATGTATCTCCAGTAGCTGTATGAACTGCATACTTGAGACTGTACATGGGGTATGAACTGTAGGTTTTGAATAACTCACCTTTACTTTTCTTCCTAGACCTTGAGAGCAGCGAGGATCGTTCAAACATCTACAAAATAACACACATGAAATTGAGAGATAGCAATACACATTGATCTGTCTCCACTGTTATCAGTTCTCAAAATAACTTACCATAATCACAACAAACAAACTGTATAAGTCAGTGTTGTCTCAGGGGTCTGGGACCAATGGGACTTACATGGTAGAGGGAGGCAGAGTCAGAGCTGGACATGGACATGGAGACCTCCATCTGGAGGGCTGGGTGGAGGGCGTAGTGGGCAGGGCTGCTTTTGTCACTCTTCTTCCTGCTGCGTCCTGTCAAGTACTCCTCTGGCATGGCCTTGTCCTCACTCTGACTCACATATCGCAGCAGGGAGTTTTCTATGGGAGCAGGAAAGGCCAGCAATTCTATCACTTTGTCTAATGCCATTTGATTCTATAGACCTACAATGTGTACATCATTTCTACCTACTGAATATTAATTGCGCTGTAACTTAGTTAAAACCTCTACTGGATCAGTGTCCCAGAAATCGGGACAGTTGCTGCTCAATATTTGACTTGAATGGCATTGTAAACAAAAGCCAACTTTCCGTGGCATAGACATGTCTTATATGGTCAGAAAGCTTAAATGTTGTTAATCTAACCACAGTGTACAATTTACAGTAGCTATTACAGCTAAAAAAATACCATGCTATTGTTTGAGGATAGTGCAGAACAACATAACACTTTTATCAAGGCAACTGGTTTGATACATTCACCTCTGACGTTATATAATGTACTTACATTCAGTAATCTTGCTCTGATTTGGCATCCTGAGGGTATCAGAGACCAAATGTAGCATAGTTTTGTTTGATAAAATCAATTTCTATATCCTAACACGATCCATGTTTTATACAGCGTTTTGCATGAATTCCAGCTCTTTCAACTTGCAACAAAACAATCTATGAAATCTAACCTGCTAAACCTTGTTTCACCCGGTCAAGTTGGGTTTCTGTGCAATCCTCAGACACTCTAGAAGGCAACCCAAAAATTGTTAATCATTTTACATTGTGTATTGGCTAAACAACATGTCAATTAGCCCATGAAGGACATCCATCATTATGCACCAATGAGACAGGTGGTGTTCACTTGATTGACTGTGTCTTGCTCCAATGACCACCTATCATTTTGAAACATAGCTAGCTAGATAGCCAACGAGCTGGGCTTTACATGAGTATGTGATGTCCCTTTGTAGGACTAATGGCCATTGTCCTATGGCTGCGCGCAACACGATTCATTCCCCATTGAAAATCGACAAAGTTTTCTCTAAACTGAAAAAGTACAACATGGCTGCTAAGAGTATAAATGCTAAATCAAACTTCAAGTATACACATTTGGATGATATTATTGCAGAAATTGACCGTGAGAGTGACACGAGGAGTCCTGCGAGCAAGAAAAATTGGAAGGAGAAGGTAACGTTACTTTTATATCTGTAAGTAAAATACGTTGTTTTTTTCTCGTGCTAATCCAGTTGTTTAAATGGATGCATATTCATTTAAGATATTTGTCTTTGATTTCTATATATGTACAGTTTATAAAATATATAGACCTAAGGCATACAATATATTAGTATAGTCTGTGCATGTTATGTTGGCTATGATATGCTGTGGTTTTTGAGCGTCTTATAGGCTATTGGTCCTCGTATTTCATTATAGTGATTGTGTTCCCCATACTCTATGTAATATCTATGTAGATACACTACCGGTCAACATTTTTAGAACACTTTCTCATTCAAGGGTTTTTCTTTATTTTTACTATTTTCTACATTGTAGAATAACAGTGAAGACATCACAACTATGAAATAACACATAACACATCCCAAACCATCTCAATTTGGTTGAGGTCAGGGGGATTGTGGAGGCCAGGTCATCTGATGCAGCACTCCATCACTCTCCTTCTTGGTCAAATATCCCTTACACAGCTTGGAGGTGTGTTGAGTCATTGTCCTGTTGAAAAACAAATGATAGTCCCACTAAGCCCAACCCAGATGGGATGGCGTATCGATGCAGAATGCTGTGGTAGCCATGCTGGTTAAGTGTGCCTTGAATTCGAAATAAATCACAGACAGTGTCACCAGCAAAGCAACCCCACACCATAACACCTCCTCATCAATGCTTTACTGTGGGAAATGCACATGCGGAGATCATCCATTCACCAACAACGCATCTCACAAAGACACGGCTGTTGGAACCAAAAATCTACAATTTGGACTCCAGACCAAATGACAAATTTCCACCGGTCTAATGTCCATTGCTCGTGTTTCTTGGCCCAAGCAAGTCTCTTCTTATTGGTGTCCTTTAGTAGTGTTTTTTTTGCAGCAATTCTACCATGAAGGCCTGATTCACGCAGTCTCCTCTGAACAGTTGATGTTGAGATGTGTCTGTTACTTGAAGTCTGTGAAGCATTTATTTTGGCTGCAATTTCAGAGGCTGGTAACTCTAATGAACTTATCCTCTGCAGCAGAGGTAACTCTGGGTCTTCCATTCATGTGGCGGTCCTCATGAGAGCCAGTTTCATCATAGCGCTTGATGGTTTTTGCGACTGCACTTGAAGAAACTTTCAAAGCTCTTGAAATGTTCCGTATTGACTGACCTTCATATCTTAAAGTAATGATAGACTGTCATTTCTCTTAGCTTATTTGAGCTGTTCTTGCCATATGGTATTTTACCAAATAAGGCTGTCTTCTGTTTACCCCCCCCCCCCCCCCACACACACCTTGTCACAACACAACTGATTGGCTCAAACGCATTAAGAAGGAAGGAAATTCCACAAATGAACTTTTAAGAAGGCACACCTGTTAATTGAAATGTATTCCAGGTGACTACCTCATGAAGCTGGTTGAGAGAATGCCAAGAGTGTGCAAAGCTGTTATCAAGGCAAAGCTTTTGACCGGTAGTGTATGTGTGGTGTATTTGATGTATTGGCGCAGTGCTAACCCCCTACTAAAATAAAGGTTAAATAAAAATAAGTAATGGTAAACTTGAGTTCTAACTGATTTAAAAAAATCCTCAATAGTGTTAGAGACTCCTCCATCCCCCACTCATTCAAACATAGGACCTGAATGCTCCAGTCTGACCCCCTGCTGTGTCTCGCTACACACCCTGCCCCCGCCCGGCAATCTAGAGGTGTGAAGGTTAGTACCTTTTATGTATGGAAGCTAATGATCCATCATGTATGACATTCCTGGGAGTGTGTAAACTTACATATTTTATTACCATAGCATTTTTTTATGTTCCCAATTTGGCCACTTGGGTACATTTGGGTATACTCGGGACACCTGAGAGACTTGATACAAAATATTATGTAGATCTCTCATTCTTGAATGTATCAGTCTGAAACTTTGCACACACACTGCTGCCCTCTTGTGGGAAACATCTAAACTACACCCAGCTTCCTATGTCGATGTATGGCCTTTCTTTTGCATTTCAAAGATGATGCAAGAAAAATAAAAATAGAGAATGCATGTTTTTTTGTTTGTTTTGTCTTTTACCAGATCTAATGTGTTATATTCTCCTATATTAATTTCACATCTCCACAAACTTCAAAGTGTTTCCTGTCAAATAGTATCAATTATATGCATATCCCTGCTAAAGGTCCTGAGTATGGTCATTTTGGGAGGAAATTGAGCTGAAGGGTCCGATCCTTAAGAGATTTTAATGCCAACTTAAACAACAGTGGAAAAATAGGCCAAGTCAAAATCCAATTCTAGAGATTGTGTAATGATTGCCTGGATGAAAGTGGACAGTTGTGTGACTTGTGAGCATTAGGGCCTTAAGACTGGAGCAAGGCCCATTGACAAATGTCCTCCATCTGACTTATGGGCTAGTTTTGTGAGTCATGTCATTGGGAAGTGTAATTGATGTTTTGTGTAATCCTGTGGTGTGTCCAGGCATTTGACTTTAGGGCTCTAAGGCTCTGCCTTGTCATTCAGACAAACATCTAGACTTCACTCAAACTCCATTACTGCACTGAAACAACATAGCTATTCCTAAAGGACTGTCATTATTTTGATATTTGCAGGGCATTTCCCTCAAAAATAGAAATAAATGTTGCATTCAGGAAGAAATTCAATATGTCAAAGATACTGCCCCTTGCCAAAAAGGCAGATAAATATAGCACCCTCACTGATGCTGGAGAGCCACAGGAACAATAGACTGACTGCCACCACCCCCTTCAGGAATCATAAACACAACATCACAATGTCTGCCTCTCAGACTGAAACAAGGCCATTCGCTCTCTTCCTACTCTGTTTGCCACTGGGCTTGGCAGCAACCAATGAAAGGCACGAATCTTGGGAAGATCCTGGCTACAGTTGCCAAGGCAACGACATACAGTACCTTCAAGACCCAAAAGCAGAGAAAGAGACCGAGAGAAAGAGGTGAGAGAGGAAGAGAGAGAGCAGGAAGGACTAATTAAGATACACAGAAAGAAGACACCGGAAAAGAGGGACAGATAAAGAGGAGGATAGCTAATTCAGTATCATATCTATCATGCACAGAGCCCTGCCTCACATGGCTGCTCAGCCTCCTGGTCCCTTGGCTAAGACATCTGAGATGGGGAGGTAGAAAACCCGTCCCTGGCCCAATTATGAGAGATATCCACCCACACCTCTGCTGCTTTATCTCTCTCTTTCTGTCTCCCCTCTATCTTTATCTCTCCCCTCTCTCCATCCCAGCCTCCCACTCACCTCTCCTGCTCTCTCTTTTCAGCTTGGACGAGTCTTCATAGTCTCCCACCCAGTTATATTCCACTGGCATGGAGATGGGTCTAAGCCTGCCTGGAGCACACAGCACAGATAACATACAACATTACAGACCTACCCAGGAACATCAAAGAGCTACAAACAGCCTATATTAACACCACAGTGACACAAACACTAACATTACAAACACAGAAGGGATTGCATAGGAACAAGTGCACCACAGGCATCCTTCATCCAAACACACAGCCTTGGACTGGGTCATACCATATGTGGGAGATTGACATCCCACATCCAAACACACAGCCTTGGACTGGGTCATACCATATGTGGGAGATTGACATCCCACATCCAAACACACAGCCTTGGACTGGGTCATACCATATGAGGGGAATTGACATCCCACATCCAAACACACAGCCTTTGACTGGGTCATACCATATGTGGGGGATTGACATCCCTCATACAAACACACAGGCTTGAACTTGATCTTACCATACAGTATGTAGGGGGCTGACATCCCTCATACAAATATGCAGGCTTGGACTGGGTCATACCATAAGTCGGGGTGCTGTCCCTGCGTGCAAGTGGAGGTCCATGGTTCTGATCGTACTCGTAGCAGTAGAGAACGGCATCCTCCTCCACCAGAGGAAAACGTCGGCGACACTCCTGGTCCAGGAAGGAGTTGGGGGACTCAGAGCCCTTGGCCACCGGGACTTCAGCTTGGAGGTCGTTGTCACCTGGTAGATTCCCCTTGTCATCTCTGCAGCACAGATCATGGAGAGAGTCTGTTTGCCTATGGAGCATCGACTGCGTAGATAAACCTAAACAAACTCATATACTACAAGGCACATACATCACCCCTCAAAAGGGAACAAACTGACTAAGTACACAGACTATCGTAATTACACAGGTAAACCATTGTACAATATTTCACTGCAGTTAGCTTACTCACAACATATGAACAGTGTAATCCCTAAGGTAAGGCATACAGTATGTCATAGTGAGGCAGCTTGTGTGTGTACCTGGGGGTGTATGGTTCATCAGGGGGCGGGGGGATGAAGAGGTCCTGCAGGGCACAGCTGTCTCTCCTGGACGGGGTGCTCAGGGTACTGGTGGGCGTGGCCACACTGCTGCTGGGGCTCTGAGGGATGATGGGCTGTGAGGAGAGAGATAAAGAGGGGGGGAAGAAGAGGAAGAGAGAGAGAGAGGGGGTTAGTTTTCTGACATACTGCAGTGATGTGTAGTCTCGTAAACAGTTTAAGACTACGCTTAATCAAACCATTAGAGATTCAATATGTGGGAATTGCTTGTTTCTCAGTTGGAGAATGGCTAGAGGCAGGGTTAGGAAATGGAAAATATATTTGATCCTTTGCATGAACAATAATGAACTATAAATTCAAAGCATAAGACAATAACTGGCAGAGAAGAGGTAAAGGAAAAGGGGAGGGGGAGATGGGTAAGATGGGTGGGATCAGGAGGCGGCAGAGCTCTGATGCGCTCCAGTTGGTCAGGGCCCAGGGGGGAGGGAGGAAAACAGCACATAGCCCAGCATGGGACTCAGAGGGGGGGCAGGGATGAAGTCACAAATGCCCCTCACACACACGCTTCCTCCACGCACCAGTTCAGATACAACACCTATATTACACAACGTTTTGGGGCAAAATATGACACACAGACAGACACAGTCACAAAAACCCACTGCTTTACTGAGACCCACTAACATACAAATGCACTCACCTGATTGCATACTCACCGACACCATGCACAGACAGTCACATACTATGCACATGCAAAAGTTCACACACCACCTCAGTTATTAACCTACTGATAAGATAGAGGTATACAGTATATAAATCACCTCTCACTAACACACAGGCTGTGTCTGAAATACCACCCTATTCCATATATACTATAAAGTAAGCACTATAAAGGGAATAGTGTGTTATTTGAGATTCGGCCACACATACACTACCCACCACTGCGACCTGTATGCTCTCATTGGCTGGCCCTCGCTTCATACTCATCGCCAAACCCACTGGCTCCAGGTCATCTACAAGTCTTTGCTAGGTAAAGCCCCGCCTTATCTCAGCTCACTGGTCACCATAGCAGCACCCACCCACAGCACGCACTCCAGCAGGTATATTTCAATGGTCACCCCCAAAGCCAATTCCTCCCTTGGCCGCCTTTCCTTACAGTTCTCTGCTCCCAATGACTGGAACGAACTGCAAAAATCTCTGAAGCTGGAGACTCTTATCTCCCTCACTAACTTCAAGCACCAGCTGTCAGAGCAGCTCACAGATCATTGCACCCGTACATAGCCCATCTGTAAATAGCCCATCCAACTACCTCATCCCCATACTGTATTTATTTATTTATTTTGCTCCTTTGCACCCCAGTATATCTACTTGCACATTCATCTTCTGCACATCTATCACTCCAGTGTTTAATTGCTATATCGTAATTACCTCGCCACTATGGCCTATTTTATTGCCTTACCTCCCTTATCTTACCTCATTTGCACACACTGTATATATACTTTTTTTCTACTGTATTATTGACTGCATATTTGTTTGTTCCATGTGTAACTCTGTGTTGTTGTATGTGTCAAACTGCTTTGCTTTATCTTGGTCCGGTCGCAGTTGTAAATGAGAACTTGTTCTCAACTAGCCTACCTGGTTAAATAAATGTGAAAAACCCCCGGAAAAAAAACATTCATCAGTTGTGTGGAGGTTGAAAGTGTTGTCATACTTGCAGGGCTAAGGGTTTCCATCTCATGTTCTTCAGTAGTGCTGGGGTGGATGTGAGTGTGCTCTGTGGGCGCTTCTTCAGAGTCAGCATAACACCCCCGGGATCCCCGCGCAAAGAATTCACCAAGTTCTTTAACTGCCAGCCCACCTAGCGCCACATGCCAACAAACACACACACAAACACACAATGAAAAACACATAGGGTGACCTTTCACACAAGCATAGTAGTAATCATAGGGTAGTCATATACCAGTATGTAAACGTAAGATGAGAATAAGATAAAGGGGATGGGCAAAGAGATAAGGTAAGAAGAGAGAGAGAGACGCACCACTGTCTGATGATTGACCTGGATGACTTCATCGCCTGCGTGGATTTTCTTACAGCGGTCAGCCAGAGACTTATGGAGAGGAAGACACATCACACAGCTATAAAAACTGATTGGCCTGATGCTGTTCACTGTCATTAATGGGATTCACTGTGACACAGCCATGAGTGACACTTCTCCGTCTGTATCATAGGAGAATGATCTACATGCCAAATGGCTTCATAGGCCTGACTGAGCATGTTGAAGATATACTCACTCCCTCTGTAGTTCCAGTGATGACATGCAGGCCGTCATATGTCGATTTGATGTACATGCCCTATAGAGAGACAGAGAGAGGTAGCTTACAGCCATATCCTGACAAGTTCACACATCCATATACAGTACATAACAAACACAGAAATGAATTCAGTTTAAAAGATACATATAACATCTCCATAAATCCATATTGTAAATATTAAATCGGTCCCTGTCAATCGTAGAGGAAAACAGACAAACGTACTAAAATGCTCAAGCCTGCCCTTCGATGGGCTGTAAGTGCATAACAAATAGACACACACACAAACACACACACTCAGTGCATTTCAGTCTGAGTGAGATGAGAGTAAGAGGTTTATTTTTGTCCCATTCGGCCCACTCCTCTGTTCAGGTTATATTGACTGTACTGTATGTGAAAAGCTCTGTGGCCCTCTGTGTGGTCTGTGCATATGTTTGTGTGTGGGGGTAGGAGCTTACAGCCCCAAGCAGGACAGTCATATCTAAGTGCAAGTCAGAGCAAACATGGAGGCTTTAGATAACAGTTTTTGTCCACATATTGTACAGGAGAAATCTACTAAGTAAATACAGTGTATTCGAAAAGTATTCAGACGCCTTCACTTTTTCCACATTTTGTTACCTTACAGACTTATTCTAAAATTGATTAAATTGTTCCTCCCCATCAATCTACACACAATACCCCATAATAATAAAGCAAAAACAGCTTTTTAGAATTGAAAAAAACAACAGAAATATCACATTTACATAAATATTCAAACCCTTTACTCAGTACTTTGTTGAAGCACCTTTGGCAGCGATTACAGCCTCGATTCTTCTTGGGTATGATACTACAAGCTTGGCACACCTGTTTTTGGGGAGTTTCTCACATTCTTCTCTGCAGATCCTCTCAAGCTCTGTAAGGTTGGCACAGCTATTTTCACAGCTATTTACACAGCTATTTTCAGGTCTCCAGAGATGTTCGATCAGGTTAACCTCTTATGGCTGCAGGGGCAGTATTGAGTAGCTTGGATGAAAGGTGCACAGAGGTGCCCGGAGTAAACGGCCTGCTCCTCAGTCATAGTTGCTAATATATGCATATTATTATTAGGAATGGATAGGAAATACTCTGAAGTTTCTAAAACTGTTTGAATTGTGTCTGTGAGTATAACAGAACTCATATGGCAGGCAAAAACCTGAGAAAAAATCCAAACAGGAAGTGGAAATTCTGAGGCTGGTCGATTTTCAACCAAGATCCTATTGAAATCACAGCGAGATATGGATGAGTTTGCACTTCCTACGGCTTCCACTAGATGTCAACAGTGTGTAGAACCTTGTCTGATGCCTCTACTGTGAAGGGGGGCCGAATGAGAGGGGAATTAGTCAGGTCTGCCATGACCTGACCTGACCATTCTTTGATCATATGCGTTCACATGAGAGGGAGCTCTGTTCCATCACTCATCTGAAGTCAATGTAATTCTCCAGTTGGAACGTTATTCAAGATTTATGTTAAAAACATTTGTTTACCAAACATGCTACAAAAATAGATATTTGGACATAAAAAAATGGACATTACCGAACAAAACGAACATTTCTTGTGGAAGTGGGAGTCCTGGGAGTGCATTCCGACGGAGATCAGCAAAGGTAAGTGAAGATTTATAATGCTTTTTATGAGTTTGTTGACTGCACAATTTGGCGGGTAACTGTATGGCTTGCTTTTGTGGCTGAACGCTGTTTTCAGATGATTGAATATTGTGTTTTGCCGTAAAGCTTTTTGAAATCTGACACAGCGGTTGCATTAAGAACAAGTGTATCTTTAATTCTATGTAAAACATGTATCTTTCATCAAAGTTTATGATGAGTATTTCTGTTATTTGACGTGGCTCTCTGCAATTTCTCCGGATATTTTGGAGACATTTCTGAACATGGCGCCAATGTAAACTGAGGTTTTTGGATATAAATATGAACTTAACTTCTTGAGCCTATGGGGGCGCCATTTTGACTTTGTAAAAATGAGTTCCCAAATTAAACTGCCTCGTACTCAATTCTTGCTCATACAATATGCATATTATTATTACTATTGGATAGAAAACACTCTCTAGTTTCTAAAACCGTTTGAATTATTTCTCTGAGTGAAACAGAACTCATTCTGCAGCACATTTCCTGTCAGGGAGTGAGATTTCAGAAATTGAGGTCCCTGTTCTGAGGTCAGTTTATAAGTCCCCATGTAAGCCATCGGGCTACATGCACTGCATACGTCTTCCTCTAGTTGTCAGTAAGCGGGGAGAATTTGAATGGAGTGGATTGCGCAATCTGGGACCTTATATAAGACCGTGGAACGGAAGTACCATCCTTTTCAACGGTGCGCCTGGCGCAAGAAGACATCACAATGGCGTCCTGCAAACGCTTTCGTTTTAGTAGTTCTATATCTCCGGTCATGTTTTTATTCGTTATAGGTGTTAAAGACATCATAAGGTAATTAATTTAAACCGACGTATAGCAGTTTATAGCAGTTTATTGCGATTTTCTGGGATTACTTTGTCATGCGCTTTCACGAGGTGGACACCTCTCCAGTTGGTGGCTAACATTAGCGGCTATTTCGACCGGACAAGAGGACATCTTTCCACCCAAAGACGATTGTTCTGGAGAAAGGACACCTTGCCCAAGATTCTGATGGAAGCTCAGCTAATAGTAAGCAGTCTTTATGCTGTTAATTCGTACTTATGTTGACAAATGTTAAATAATAATTCCGCCATGAATTATGGGGCGGTCTCGCTTTAGCGCACGCTGTATTGCGCAGTAACGTTAATTTTAAAAATCTAACCCAGCGATTGCATTAAGAACTAATTTATCTTTCATTTGCTGTCCAAATTGTATTTTTTAGTCAAGTTTATGAATAGTTTTCGATTAGAATAGGTGCCTTTCCCAAGATTTCTCCTGACATTTTCTTTGCAGCTTAGCTACTTTTCTCATTGTATAACCACGATTTGTGCCGCTAAATATGCACATTTTCGAACAAACTCTATATGCATTGTGTAATATGATGTTATAGGACTGTCATCTGAAGAATTCTGAGAAGGTTAGTGAAAAAATTAATATCTTTTGGTGGTTTATACGTAATCGCTATGTTTGGCTTGAATCAATGCTGTTGTGATGTTTGCTATTGTGGTATGCTAATATAACGCTATATTGTGTTTTCGCTGTAAAACACTTAGAAAATCTGAAATATTGTCTGGATTCACAAGATCTGTGTCTTTCAATTGCTGTACGCTGTGTATTTTTAAGAAATGTTTTATGATGAGTAATTAGGTAATACACGTTGCTCTCTGTAGTTATTCTAGTCGCTTTGGTGAGAGTTGTGATGGTGGCTGCAATGGTAAACTATGATTTATACCTGAAATATGCACATTTTTCTAACAAAACATATGCTATACAATAAATATGTTATCAGACTGTCATCTGATGAAGTTGTTTGTTGGTTAGTGGCTATTTATATCTTTATTTGGTCGAATTTGTTATAGCTACTGATGGAGTAAAAAAAGTGGTGTCTTTTGCTAACGTGGTTAGCTAATAGAATTACATATTGTGTCTTCCCTGTAAAACATTTTAAAAATCAGAAATGATGGCTGGATTCACAAGATGTGTATCTTTCATCTGGTGTCTTGGACTTGTGATTTAATGATATTTAGATGCTAGTATTTACTTGTGACGCTATGCTAGGCTATGCTAGTAGCTTTTCTACTGATGGGGGTTTTCCCGGATCCGGGTTTGGGAGGTGTTAGAGGTTAATCGAACAAGACATATATGTATTGTGTAACATGAAGCTCTATGAGTGTCATCTGATGAAGATCATCAAAGGTTAGTGATACATTTTATCTCTATTTGTGCTTTTTGTGACCTAACATAATCGTTTGTGGTGCTTTCGCTGAAAAGCCTATTTGAAATCGGACACTTTGGTGCGATTAACAACAAGATTACCTTTAAAATGTTATAAGATACCTGTATGTTTGAGGAATTTTAATTATGAGATTTCGGTTGTTTGAATTTGGCGCCCTGCACTTTCACTGGCTGTTGTCATATCATCCCGTTAACGGGATTGCAGCCATAAGAAGTTAAATTCCGGGCTCTGGCTGGACCACTCAAGGACATTCAGAGACTTGTCCCGAAGCCACTCCTGTGTCGTCTTGGCTGTGTGCTTAGGGTCGTTGTCCTGTTGGAAGGTGAACCTTCACCCCAGTCTGAGGTCCTCAGTGCTGTGGAGCAGGTTTTCATTAAGGATCTCTGTACTTCGCTCTATTCATCTTTCCCTCAAATCTGACTAGTCTCCCAGTCTGTGCTGCTGAAAAACATCCCCACAGCATGATGCTGCCACCACCATGCTACACCTTAGGGATAATGCCAGGTTTCCTCCAGATGTGACGCTTGGCATTCAGATCAAAGAGTTCAATCTTGGTTTCATCAGACCTGAGAATCTTGTTTCTCATGGTCTAAGAGTCCTTTAGGTGCCTTTTGGCAAACTCCAAGCGGGCTGTCATGTGCCTTTTACTGAGGAGTGGCTTCCGTCTGGAATAAAGGCCTGATTGGTGTGTGCTGCAGAGTGCTGCAGAGACGGTTGTCCCTCTGGAAGGTTCTCCCATCTCCACAGAGGAACTCTGATATGCACTGTCAACTGTGGGACCTTATATAGACCGGTATGTGACTTTCCAAATCATGTCCAATCAATTGAATTTACCACAGGTCGACTCCAATTAAGTTGTAGAAACATCTCAAGGATGATCAATGCAAACAGGATGCACCTGAGCTCAATTTCGAGTCTCAGAGCAAAGGGTCTGAATACTTATGCAAATCTTTTTTTGTTGTTGTTTTTTTGCAAACATTTCTAAAAACCTGTTTTAGCTTTGTTATGGTGTATTGTGTGTAGATTGATGAAGAAAAAAAGTAATTTAATACATTTTACAATAAGGCTGTAACGTAACAAAATGTGGAAAAAGTCAAGGGGTCTGAATACTATCCGAATGCACTGGTTATAGGAGTTACCCATAATATTGATCTATTACCCAGAAAGAGTGCCTGTTTTGTATTTGTGTGAGAGAGAAAGTAAGTGCAAGGCACAATACCTTCTATTATGTATGCCTGAGTAACTGGGGAGTCTTACCAGTCCCTCAGTAGACTTGATGTTGGCCAGCTGAACTACCTCCAAATGGGCTGACTGAGACACCATCGGGTCAGAGGACAGAGAGATGATGTGATCACACACTCCAGATAGAGTCTTACACTGGAAAAGGGAAGGATGGTGCGAAGGGGAAAAGAGTGAACAGTGATTTTAGATCGATTAGGGATGAGTCGCCAGCAGTAACTAAATTATGGCGATTCTAATTCTGTTTGGATGTGTTGAAGGGAATTGAAATAAGTGTGCCCACTCACCACATGCAGAATCTTATTTTCTGTCTCATACACAGAACAGTCCTGAAAAACAGAGGGAGATGGAGAGGCAGAGGTTACCACAGGACAATGTGTCAGAGAAGTGACTATTATTCCAGTTATAACAAAGTGGCTATTTGCAAAGAACAGAGAGGTTCAGCTCCAATGTCAGCAATTTTGGAACACCTCCCCAGCCTTGGACCAGACCCTCTCCTAAGTGGCATAGCACAGTTTCGCGAGGTCCTCCGCAAGGTCTAAGCAAGCCCCCCCCTATCTAATCTCATGCAATTCTATACATTTTGCCATAAGGTTGAGAGAAAAATGTGCAGTTTCATAGCTAACCTTATGCTATCCTAAAAGAAATCCATGAGGCTGAGAGAAAATGTTGCAGTTTTAAAGCTATCTTCCTGTAATTCTAAACACTTTGTTATGGCTTATGATGTGTTCATATGCTATCTGGGGGGCCCTGAGCTTTTGGGTGGACTGCGGGGGTGCGTCCTACACCACTGCCTCTCGTATGTGCCTGCCTGTCCTTGTGCCAATCCCTGCAGGACCCAGCGCTGAACTAACACTCCCTCCCTCCCTGCAGCCCTTCCCCAACAGTATCATGTCCTGCTCTAGTGAAGACGGATGCCTCTACACAGTCACAGCCTTCCCCTATTTATATCTATTGGAACAGCTCAGCACTGCTCCCGCAGTATGAATTAGAGCAACACAGAGAAACACATCCTCCCAGCGTGCACACATACTGTATGGTAGGCACGCAGACCGTCATGCTCTTTACAAAAGGCAAGGCTACATTTGAGTAGCCAGAGGCTGTCCTCTCTCCATGGGCATGATGACACATATAGTCATTTCCAATAGCAGAGCAGAGCACACAGCTCCTGTGTTGACTAACTTAATTGAAAAAAGGCCTTTGAGAAATGTTTGTTATAACCCAGTTTTGGGAAACAGTAACAGTGGTAATGCTAGCTCGTGGTACAGCTGTATATGGGACTGTGTTAGATGGCTTACCTGCTGTACAATCGTGGTGAGCTCTAGACACAGCTGAATCACATTGTTTCTTGTCATGGAGTAGTCTGCCACTGCTGCGAACGGAGACCTGAAAAAGAAGTAGCACCTGGAATTAACCATTAGATCATTCTTCATTCTAATCCCTTTGACTGGACAATGCATGTGGGTGAGTATGAAGTGTGTATCGTGTGCCATATTATATATGACAATGACAGTTATCTACAGTGCCCTCCCTAATTATTTTCTTCTTTTGGCTCTATACTCCAAAGGTTTGGAATTGAAATAAAACAATGTAAAAGTGCATACTGTCAGCTTTAATATGAGGATATTTCCATCCATATCGTGTGAACCGTTTATAAATTACACCACTTTCAGTGCATAGTTCCATTTTAGGGTACCAAAAGTTTTGGGACAAATTCACACTTTAAAAACATTTATTTAACTAGTCAAGTCAGTTAAGAACAAATATGTTTCTAAACATTTCTACTATTATGCTACCATAATTATTGATAATCCTGAATGATGAGTGAGAAAGTTACAGATGCACAAATATCATACCCCCCAAAAATGGTGAGAGGTTAGCATGTCTTGAGGGTATGATATTTGTGCGTCTGTAACTTTCTCACTCGTCATTATTCAGGATTCATTCAGGATGTTGCTTTTATGCTTTACATGTTGCTTTTTTGTTTTTGTTCAGTGTAGTATATGACGCTGGAATTGTTCAGTTCTTAAATTGCAGTGCAAGTCGAGGGGATCAAACTAGTTATGCAGAAAAAAAACATGTTTGTTAACTGCATATCATAATACATCCACACACACACACACACACACACACACACACACACACACACACACACACACACACACACACACACACACACACACACACACACACACACACACACACACACACACACACACACACACACACACACACACACATACACACACACAGTCTGGCAGCATCTCACAGAGGACCTGAGGAGGTTAAACAGCAGCACCTAACAGACACACTCTCTCATGGCCAACCTCTCAAAAACAACACTTACATAAAAGCTTACTCATCTTTTGTTTGTCAGCTGATTGCTAATGGAAATTATGTAAGGACATCAACTTAGTCATGTTTGAGTGGTCAAAAACAAATCAAATGTTATTTGTCACATGCTCAAAATACAAGTGTAGACTTTACACTGAATTGCTTACTTACAAGCCATTAACCAACAATGCGGTGTTAAGAAAAAAGGATGCTCTCGATGGTGCAGCTGTAGAACTTTTTGAGGATCTGAGGACCCATGCCAAATCTTTTCAGTCTCCTGAGGGGGAATAGGCTTTGTTGTGCCCTCTTCACAACTGTCTTGGTGTGTGGATCATGATAGTTTGTTGGTGATCTGAACACCAAGGATCTTTAAGCTCTCAACCTACTCCACTACAGCCCTGTCATTGAGAATGGGGGCATGCTCAGTCCTCATTTTCCTGTAGTCCACAATTATCTCCTTTGTCTTGATCACATTGAGGGAGAGGTTGTTATCCTGGCACCACACGGCCAGGTCTCTGACCTCCTTCCTATAGGCTGTCTCATCGTTGTCGCTGATCAGGCCTTCAACTTTGGTGTCATCGGCAAACTTAATGAGGGTGTTGGAATCATGCCTGGCCATGCAGTCATGGGTGAACAGGGAGTACAGGAGGGGACTGAGCACGCACCCCTGAGGGGCCCCCGTGTTGAAGATCAGGAAGGCAGATGTGTTGTTACCTACCCTTAGCACCTGGGGGTGGCCCGTCAGGAAGTCCAGGATCCTGTTGCAGAGGGAGGTGTTAAGTTCTAGGGTCCTTAGCTTTGTGATGAGCGTTGAGGGCACTATGGTGTTGAATGCTGAGCTGTAGTCAATGAATACCACTCTCACGTAAGTGTTCCTTTTGTCCAGCTGGGAAAGGGCAGTGTGGAGTGCAATAAAGATTGCATCATCTGTGGATCTGTTGGGGCGGTATACAAATTGGAGTGGGTCTAGGGTTTCTGGGACAAAGGTGTGATGTGAGTGCTACGGGTTGATAGTCATTTAGGCAGGTTACCTTAATGTTCTTGGGCACAGGGACTATGGTGGTCTGCTTAAAACATGTTGGTATTACAGACTCGGTCAGGGACACGTTGAAAATGTCAGTGAAGACACTTGTCATTTGGTCAGCGCATGCTCAGAGTACACGTCCTTGCGGCCTTCTGAATGTTGACCTGTTTAAAGGTCTTACTCACATCAGCTACGGAGAGCGTGATCACTCAGTCGTCCGGAAAAGCTGATGCTCTCATGCATGCTTCAGTGTTGCTTGCCTCGAAGCAAGCGTAGTAATTTAGCTCATCTGGTAGGCTCATGTCACTGGGCAGCTTGCGACTGTGCTTCCCTTTGTAGTCTGTTATGGTTTGCAAGCCCTGCCTCATCCGACGAGCGTCAGAGCTGGTGTAGTACGATTCAATCTTAGTCCAGTATTGACGCTTTGCCTGTTTGATGGTTCGTCTGCGGGCATAGCGGGATTTCTTATAAGTGTCCGGGTTAGAGTCCCGCTCCTTGAAAGCGGCAGCTCTACCCTTTAGCTCAGTGTGGATGTTGTCTGTAATCCGTGGCTTCTGGTTGGGGTATGTACGTACGGTCAGTGTGGGGATGAAGTCATCGATACACTTATTGAGGAAGCTAGTGACTGATGTGGTGTACTCCTCAATGCCATCGGAAGAATCCCGGAAAATATCCAGTCTGTGCTAGCAAAACAGTCCTGAAGCTTAGCATCTGCGTCATCTGACCACTTCTTTATTGTGAGAGTCACTGGTGCTTCCTGCTTTAGTTTTTGTTTGTAAGCAGGAATCAGGAGGATAGAATTATGGTCAGATTTGCCAAATGGAGGGCGAGGGAGAGCTTTGTACGCGTCTCTGTGTGTGGAGTAAAGGTGGCCCAAAAAATGGTTTCCTCTGGTTGCACATTTTTAACATGCTGGTAGAAATTAGGTAAAACGGATTTAAGTTTCCCTGCAATAAAGTTCCCGGCCATTAGGAGTGCCGCCACTGGATGAGCGTTTTCCTGTTAGCGTGTGGCCTTATACAGCTCATTTAGTGCTTGTCTTAGTGCCAGCATCGGTTTGTGGTGGTAAATAGACAGCTACGAAAAATATATACCAGCCTTCTAGCCATCGCCGATCCACTTTTCATTTTCCATTTGTGTTGTCGTTGTCTTACACATCTGGTTTCAATCCCGCCAATTACCTGTTCATTATTTAACCCTCTGTTCCCCCATGTTTGTTTGTGAGTGATTGTTTCTATGTAGGAAGTTCCGTTATTGTGGGCTTCTTATATGTTGACTAAATACGTTTATTTACTCATATCTGCAGTCCTGCACCTGACTCCTATACACCAACTACACATAGACCTACTAACAATATGAAAACTCTCTTGGTAAATAGTGTGATCTATAGCTTATCATGAGATACTCACCCTCAAACGAGCAAAACCTTGAGACTTCCTTAATATTAGATTTCGTGCACCAGCTGTTGTTTACAAATATACTCTGACCGCCACCCCTTGTCTTACAGGAGGCAGCTGTTCTATCTTGCCGATGCAGCATAAACTCCGCCAGCTGTATGTTATCCATGTCGTCATTCAGCCACGACTCGGTGAAACATAAGATATTACAGATTTTAATGTCCCGTTGGTAGGATATTCATGATCGTAGCTTGTCTATTTTGTTATCAAATAGTTGTACGTCTGTTAATATGACTGATGGGAGAGGCAGATTGCCCACTCGCCATCGGATCCTTACAAGGCACCCGGACCTACGTCCCCGATATCTCTGTGTCTTTCTCATCCGAATGACAGGGATTTGGGCCTTGTCGGGTGTCTGAAGTAAACCCTTTGCGTCCGACTCATTTAAGAAAAAATCTTCTTCCAGTATGAGGTGAGTAATTGCTGTCCTGATATCCAGAAGCTCTTTTCGGGCATAAGAGATGGTGGCAGAAACATTATGTACAAAAAAAGTTACAAATAATGCAAAAAAACACACACAACCGACCATAATATCTGTAATATCTTAGTTATATTCCAAGATGGCGTAGCAGTCAGACGTCTTTGTCTTCATCTTGTCATGTCCCGTGTATATATATATCCTTGTTCTTCGCATATATTTTTTAACTTCAACATACTCTCCTGCAATCCGCCTCACCCAATGTGGTATGGATCTGCTATTTTCTTTACTTTAGAACCGGATCCCCCAACAGAAGCTAGCCAGCTAACTAGCTACTAGCTAGTAGTCAGCTAGCCACTGCTAGCAGCCATCAGCTAAACTTTAGCCTGGACAACTCTTGCCAGTCTGCATAGCGCGATTCAAACCAGAGCATATCGGACTTCTTTATCTCCATATCTCCGGATTCCTACTGCAAGCTCTGAACCTTTTCACCTGGATCATCGTAGCTAGCTAGCTGCTATCCGAGTGGCCACTCCTGGCTAACGTCTCTGACCTGAAGCAGGCCAACAGGCTCCTCCATCGCAACGTCCCCTGAATGCCCATCTGCTAGCCTGCTAGCCGCGGCCCGCTAGCTGTCTAGAGCATATCGTACTGTTAGCTGAAGAGGCCCATTGGCCAATTTCTTGGGCCACTATACCTATTTTGCATGCTTTTACTACATGGAGCCCTGCTGATCCATCACGACTGGTCTGCCGACGTAACTGCACGAGGGGGCTACAACAAACTTCTTCCGTCGCGACGTCCCTCTAAGGCCCCTCTGCTAGCTTGCTAGCCCTATCCCACTTGCTAGCCCTAGCTGTCTGAATCGCCGTGTCTCCAGCCCGCCTAGCTACTCACTGGACCCCTATGATCACACGGCTACGCACGCCTCTCCCTAATGTCAATATGCCTTTTTTGGTTAGTGATTATTGTCTTATTTCACTGTAGGGCCTCTAGCCCTGCTCAATATGCCTTAGCTAACCCTTTAGTTCCACCTCCCACACATGCAGTGACCTCACCTGGTTTAAATTATGTTTCTAGGGACAATATCTCTCTCATCGTCACTCAATGCCTAGGTTTACCTCCACTGTATTCACATCCTACCATACATTTGCTTGTACATTATGACTTAAATCTATTCTACCGTGCCCAGAAACCTGCTCCTTTTACTCTCTGTTCCGAACGTACTAGACGACCAGTTCTTATAGCCTTTAGCCGTACCCTTATCCTACTCCTCCTCTGTTCCTCTGGTGATGTAGAGGTTAATCCAGGCCCTGCAATGCCTAGCTCCACTCCTATTCCCCAGGTGCTCTCATTTGTTGACTTCTGTATCCGTAAAAGCCTTGGTTTCATGCATGTTAACATTAGAAGCCTCCTCCCGAAGTTTGTTTTATTCACTGCTTTAGCACACTCTGCCAACCCGGATGTCCTAGCCGTGTCTGAATCCTGGCTTAGGAAGACCACCAAAAACTCTGAAATTTCCATCCCTAACTATAACATTTTCCGACAAGATAGAACTGCCAAATGGGGTGGAGTTGTAATCTACTGCAGAGATAACCTGCAGAGTTCTGTCTTACCATCCAGGTCAGTAACCAAACAATTCGAGCTTCTACTTTTAAAAATCCACCTTCCCAGAAACAAGACTTTCACCGTTGCCGCTTGCTATAGACCACCCTCTGCCCCCAGCTGTGCCCTGGACACCATATGTGAATTGATTGCCCCCCATCTATCTTCAGAGCTCGTGCTGCTAGGTGACCTAAACTAGGACATGCTTAACACCCTGGCCATCCTACAATCTAAGCTTGATGACCTCAAACTCACACAAATGATCAATCATCCTATCATCCTAACCAACTTGACCTCCAAATACACCTCTGCTGTCTTCAACCAAGATCTCAGCGATCACTGCCTCATTGCCTGCATCCGTAATGGGTCTGCGGTCAAACGACCACCCCTCGTCACTGTCAAACGCTCCCTAAAACACTTCAGCGAGCAGGCCTTTCTAATCAACCTGGCCCGGGTATCCTGGAAGGATATTGACCTCATCCCGTCAGTAGAGGATGCCTGGTTATTCTTTAAAAGTGCCTTCCTCACCATCTTAAATAAGCATGCCCCATTCAAAAAATGTAGAACCAGGAACAGTTATAGCCCTTGGTTCACTCCAGACCTGACTGCCCTTGACCAGCACAAAAACATCCTGTGGCGTACTGCATTAGCATCGAATAGCCCCTGTGATATGTAACTTTTCAGGGAAGTTAGGAACCAATATACACAGGCAGTTAGGAAAGCAAAGGCTAGCTTTTTCAAACAGGAATTTGCATCCTGTAGCACAAACTCACAAAAGTTCTGGGACACTGTAAAGTCCATAAGAGCACCTCCTCCCAGCTGCCCACTGCACTGAGGCTAGGAAACACTGTCACCACCAATAAATCCACAATAATTGAGAATATCAATAAGCATTTCTCTACGGCTGGCCATGCTTTCCACCTGGCTACCCCTACCCCGGTCAACAGCCCTGCACCCCCCACAGCAACTTGCCCAAGCCTCCCCCATTTCTCCTTCACCCAAATCCAGATAGCTGATGTTCTGAAAGAGCTGCAAAATCTGGACCCCTACAAATCAGCCGGGCTAGACAATCTGGACCCTCTCATTCTAAAATTATCTGCCGAAATTGTTGCAACCCCTATTACTAGCCTGTACAAACTCTCTTTCGTATCATCTGAGATCCCCAAAGATTGGAAAGCTGCCGCATTCATCCCCCCCTTCAAAGGGGGAGACACTCTAGACCCGAACTGCTAAAGACCTATATCTATCCTACCCTGCCTTTCTAAGGTCTTCGAAAGCCAAGTTAACAAACAGATCACTGACCATTTAGAATCCCACCATACCTTCTCCGCTAAGCAATCTGGTTTCAGAGCTGGTCATGGGTGCACCTCAGCCACGCTCAAGGTCCTAAACGATATCATAACCACCATCAATAAGAGACAATACCGTGCAGCTGTATTCATCTAACTGGTCAAGGCTTTCGACTCTGTCAATCACCACATTCTTATCGGCAGACTCAACAGCCTTGGTTTCTCAAATGACTGCCTCGTCTGGTTCACCAACTACTTCTCAGACAGAGTTCAGTGTGTCAAATCGGAGGGCCTGTTGTCCGGACCTCTATGGGGGTGCCACAGGATTCAATTCTCGGGCCGACTCTCTTCTCTGTATCCATCAATGATGTCGCTCTTGCTGCTGGTGATTATCTGATCCACCTCTACGCAGACGACACCATTCTGTATACTTCTGGCCCTTCTTTGGACACTGTTAACTAACCTCCAGACGAGCTTCAATGCCATACCACTCTCCATCTGTGGCCTCCAACTGCTCTTAAATGCAAGTAAAACTAAATGCATGCTCTTCAACCGATTGCTGCCCACACCTGCCTGCCCGTCCAGCATCACTACTCTGGATGGTTCTGACTTAGAATATGTGGACAACTACAAATACCTAGCTGTCTGGTTAGACTGTAAACTCTGATTCCAGACTCACATTAAACATCTCCGATCCAAAATTAAATCTAGAATCGGCTTCCTATTTCGCAAAAAAGCATCCTTCACTCATGCTGCCAAGCATACCCTCGTAAAACTGACTATCCTACCAATCCTTGACTTCGGCGATGTCATTTACAAAATAGCCTCCAACACTCTACTCAGAAAATTGGATGCAATCTATCACAGTGCCATCCGTTTTGTCACCAAAGCCCCATATACTACCCACCACTGCGACCTCTATGCTCTCGTTGGCTGGCCCTCGCTTCATATTCGTCGACTAACCCACTGGCTCCAGGTCATCTATAAGTCTTTGCTAGGTAAAGCCCCGCCTTATCTCAGCTCACTGGTCAACATAGCAGCAGCCACCCGTAGCACACGATCCAGCAGGTATATTTCACTGGTCACCACCAAATCCAATTTCTCCTTTGGCCGCCTTTCCTTCCAGTTCTCTGCTGCCAATGACTGGAACGAACTGCAAAAATCACTGAAGCTGGAGACTCATATCTCCCTCACTAGCTTTAAGCACCAGCTGTCAGAGCAGCTCACAGATCACTGCACGTGTACATAGCCCATCTGTAAATAGCCCATCCAACTACCTCATCCCCATACTGTATTTATTTATTTATTTTGCTCCTTTGCACCCCAGTATCTCTACTTGCACATTCATCTTCTGCACATCTACCACTCCAGTGTTGAATTGCTATATTGTAATTATTCGCCACTATGGCCTACTTATTGTCTAATATTCTAATAATATGATATATTATTATATTATAATAATAGTCTCCGGTACCTTTGTCTGCACTGATCTGTTCAAATTAAGGAAGAGGGACAAGGAGAAGTAGCCACTTTACACCTCACTATTGAGATGGGACACACTGCCTTCAGGCCCCTGCTCTAATACTGTCTACTTGTTGAGCAACCTTACCCTGAGCTGTGCAAATACAGTACTATCTTGAGACCTATGTTCGGTACAATAGTTAATGTCTCCTCCCCCTTCATTTCTTAAGATTGTAATATCCTTTTTATACAATGGATGTATTTTTTATTATTATATTATAGGGTCTTATTAGACCCTTATCCTACCTCATTTGCACACACTGTATATAGACTTTTGGGTAAACAGTGTTTACCCAAAAACATGACACAATCAATGAGTCTTTTCAATATTTCCCTTCACCTTTTCATTGTGCAGCTCCGTTGCCCTGCGCGTTTGTTCTTTGAGCTGTAGATCCACTCCGGTGTCCCCAAAAGTTTTCAAAAGCACCATTGCTTGTTAGTGCCCAGACGTACTTTGGTGTCTCGTTGCTGCCTTGGTTAGACAACTCAAGTTTGCAAAGCCAGTGTGGCTCCAAACACCAAATCGATCACTTGCAAATAATAGGCATTCCCAGCAGTACAGTTTGCAGTGCTTCTCGGAGCCTGTGAGCCATTGACAGCGCTCGTAGTTGAAACTTTGAAAGTGGCGAGCGAACTAAGCACTTTCCCGCCTGTGACAGGCTTTGTGGCGTCGGGCGACCACTCCTTACAATGTCTAACTTTTCTTGAAAAGTTCGTCTTGAGAATGGCGTTATAATTATATCCTCGACCAAATCGATATCTTCTTCTCCTTCCGCCATTGTGGGTTGAAAAAACAGCTTAGTAGTACGCAAATTAATTTGTTTATCAAATTCAGTTTCCTAGATCTCCATAGGACCTGCCTCTCAATATTGGTAATCCAATCAAAAGACGTACACGCACTACGCCTGCTAGCTGGCTCCTGTGTAACACTGGAGCCAGCCAGAAGGCGTACAATAGCCAACTCTAAAGATGATTGGTTGACGCTAAATTTTCATTTCCATTCACTATAAGCAACAAGCGCCCGCACTGTTGATTCTGAAGGCCTGAGGGCAGATTTTAGACCCCTGGCAACACATGATGGCTGAATATGATTGGATAAAAGATCTAACATAAAGACCAGCCCTCAAAATCTCAACCTGGGGCTGGAAGCAGTGCAACCAAGAGGAAAGCTATGAAATGAAGAGTATAACTCTTACTCTGGGGAATAATTTAATACATATTTTTGGGAAAATATATTTAAAAAAAAATTATATTCTGATGATGTTTAGGCCAGCAGAGAAGGCCTTGCAGGCCCTGACGGCCCACCACTGTCTAAATGAGAGAATTGTTTTCATAAGTAAACTGATGCTCACTCAGCGGCCACGCCCAAGTGAATATACATTGGTTGGAAATGTTGAACCAACCCCTTTTCTACATTTCTATAAAAGCTCCCGTGACGAAAAGTCACCTTAGTTCCAAATAACGGGAGGTCTTGTCCTCCACGTTGAAAAGGACTAATTTCAACTACAGTATACAGGCCAGGAAACGAGAGAGCTTGCTCCACACGTGAAATGGTATGAACTCTGAACTATTGATCACTCAAGAAGAAGTGAGTCCTAGATTACATCCTTACAGACTATAGCTGGAAAGGTAGCAAATCTAATACAAGAACACTGACCGACGCGGAAGAATCTCAACAGTGAGATGACCCTTTCAGATCATGTGAACCTCTCACACGACAACCCGGAAGAATCTACAAAGGATAATGGCAACATTGACAGGGCAAACCAGAGCCTCACCAGCTCAACTATCGAAGCCAGCTTCACATAAATACAATACATTTCTTTTCCGAATAAGCAATCGTTAGTTGCATATGTATTTATGTGAGAATAGCTTTCCAGGTCCGATAGAGACTCATGTTCCTTAGTCTTCCTTCCAAAACTTCCTTCTCTTCTCTCTGAATCTATCACGTTATAACCAAACTGTTTTTGTTTAGTCAACTAGGGACGGAATTTACTGTTTAATGTTATTATGTATTGTATATTCTGTAATTGTTGAATTAGTTAGTAAGTAAATAATTGAGCCAATTTGTGTATGGATGATTTATAAGTAAAGGCTGGGTTTGTGCAGATAACCAAGAATTTTACGACGTTCAGATGAGACTGATATTAGGTCAAGAATATTTAATGACTGATTGACTGCTATTGATATAAAAGTTCTTTAAGAGTGGAGTTCTTTAAGAGTGGAGATAGCCACTCTATATAAACTAATACTTCCGTGGTGCCCCAGGTTATTAATGAGTTAATTGTTGCATGATTTAATTCAATCACGTAATCAATTAAACGTTAGGTAATCGATTTGATAAAATAGCATGTAATATTAAAAAATTCAGAGACACGACACACCCTATGGGTTGAGGAAAAAGTAGTGCACTACATAGAGAAGTGTGTGATTTGAAAAGCAACCTATGAAAATAGTCTGGGTAGAATAGAGTGTGCCTGAGCATGTATGCGTGTGATTGTGTGTGTACTGTAGCTCATTACAAATCTCACCTATCCAGCCATGCCAGCAGGCTCTTGGCTGCAGCGATGAGGTCCACCACAGAGGTGAGGAAGTCATTGGGCAGCTTGCGGGCGGCACGGCCGTCATAGTGACCACTGCGACGCCGCCCTGTGATGAAGTTCTGCAGGTTCTTGGCTGAGGCATTAAGCTTATGGGATAGAGTCTTCAGATTCTCTGTCTCCAAACCGTAGTTCTGAGTAAGAAAGAGAGAGAGGAGAGGGAACATGATTTGTTTTGGTCGATTCTTGTTGTCGTTATAATTTACTACAGGATGCTATTGTTATTGTACATGGGATTGTTGATGCTTTCTGTTGTTTTATGTTTCTACAGAACCCTCAGAAAGAGGTGATGTTGTGTCTCAATGGGTCTCAAGGGGTTTTACCCTGTAGATCTAAATTCCAAACAAACAACAGCAATGTCACAGCCAATATTATACACAATTACAGGAAGTCGACTGACACAGCTTCATTTCACCAAAGGAGATCTTCACTATAGTGTGTGAAGAACGAGTGCACACTAACCAGTGAGTCACATCCTGTACATGTGAAGGCAACTAAAAGAGAAAATTAAAGGCTACTCAAATCAAATCAAAGTTTATTTGTCACGTGCTCCGAATACAACTGGTAGACCTTACAGTGAAATGCTTACTTACAGGCTCTAACCAATAGTGCAAAAAAGGTATTAGGTCTTACCTTCCCCAAGAGCTGTAAATATACTGTATGATAATGTTGTTGAGATAAACAAGTCTACGGCAATTATAAAAACGCTCCCTAAACTCCCTTGTGCGTAAACACCATTCACACTGCCGTTCAAAGTAAGTGAATGTGGCATAAACAAATAATTCACTGTAACGTTTCTTTCCATGCAGGCAATGAAAGTACAGGGATTAAAAGTGTGGTAAATAAAAAGTCAGTCGTACTGGCACGGACTCATAGGGATTCCTGCCCGCCTGCTTACGCCTGCCTCGCTGTGTGACAAACATGTGGGGATCTAACAGAACCAGTGATCCATCAGACACACCCCCACTCTCCTTCCAGCTGTCACCTCGCATGTGTGGGGAAACCAGAACACTCATTATGCACTACCCACAATGCCCCCTATGTACGTGGAGGTCTGTGGGCTTCTGTTATGCCAGTGTCATGACTGTCCAGTGAGGATCCAAATAGGTCAGATCAGCTTTGCAATAAATAACTTAAAGCAGTCCCCCTCTCACCCGTAAGTGGGGGTTAACACCTCACGTCCTGTTGTAAATCAAGGACAGAACACTCAGACATCCCTCTCCAAATTCACCCAAGGAAAGACTTTTCTAGCCGAAACTCTAACACGTTCAAAAGTAACTACTGGAACAATATTTCTAACATTGAACGTGGGGAATGGTCAGAAGCGAACTAAAAGAACACTAATGTCATTTGTGATGTCATTAAAAATGTTAGAAAGGAAATACTGTAACTTGAAAAGTATACACACTACATGAATGAAGTTTCCATCCTCTGCCTTGTGTATGCTGTATGAAAAATAATGAAAGTATTTTTGCTAAGAGCGGGATGTGATTTTAGAAACTGTAAGAGAAAATTGTTTCTATAACTGTGCACAGTAAGTAGTCACCTCCTCCTTGAGGGAGGTCAGAGAGCATGTCAGCCTGATGGAACCGCCCCTTTTGAATGAACTCACGTTTAAAGTGGTTTGAACTCTGAATCTCAACACGAGGAAGAGACGATGAAGTTACCTCCCGGACAATCACTGCTAGCTGTCCTAAGTAAAGTATCTAGAAAAGTGAATTTATGTGGACCACTCTACTACTCTTTTCAAGCCATCGTAGTACGCTACTCCCATTACTCCACTGGGAACCATCAACACAGCTGGCTAGCCTATCTTCAAAGAAGCTTCTTCCAGAGCGAATGGAAGGAAAATGAACTTGTAGTTCTGTTCAGGACTAAGCGTCAAGTCACCGGATACTGGACGACAAGCAGAGAAGAACAACAGAGAAAACCCTTTTGGACAAGCAGAGCCTTACAAGCGTTCCGCGAAAAGGTCCAACCCCCTTTCCAAGGCGGCCCGGTTAGGAAAGATACACGGCGAACCAAGGTATTTTCACGTAAATACATTTATGATTTCTTACTCCAAGCGGGTGGCGGTTCGTGTGCAAAGTATAAGTGATAGTAGTTTCTAAATTTACCAACGTTAAGTGTCTGTCTCTCTTTCTCACCCTCTCCATGTCTTTTGTAGCAAGCAGCCATATTGTTGTCAGTCGCTAGGGACCTGTTTCTAATGTATTGTGTATGTTTATCCTGTGTTACCGTTTAGTTAGCTAGGAAATAAATAATTAAACCAATTTGTGTAGTACTGAATCATAAGTAAGGCCCGGGTTTTGTAGTAGTGAATGAATACAGGCTGGTAAAAACAGGAAACTAAGACATTATAAAGGCTTAGGTAAGCTTAAAGTACATTGTCTATTGTCTAGGACAGGAAAATTAAGCAAGGCCATAAGTGCATGGAAAAGCTGGAAATTCCAAGGTCAGAGGGACATACAAAAGAGGGGGCCAGCCAAATGACCAACATATGGACTATAGGCATAATACATATTTATATTAGGACACTGAGAAGGTCCTGGCACCATTGTAATCTAATCAAGAGCGGATACAGGCACGAACAAGCAGGAAGCCTGAAAATGAAAGACAATGGTAACATATGATGTATGAGAAGTGACTTAATGTGCGTATGTAATGGACTGATATACTGTATGTGTATAAAAACAGAGCGAGGGCTTAGGAAAGGTGGTCTTTTCCGCGGACTGACACGGCTTGTGATAAATTGTATTAAAAAAGCCTATATTGATCTCACAAGTTCTTGTAAGTGTTATGTTTTGAACCGATTATCCACGACATATTTGGCGAGCTTGCCAGGAGGGACAGGGACTGCGGAATGGCGTTCGGGGCTGGTGATAGTTTCTTTGGACAATCTTGCAAACAATGTGGCCACAACTATAAAAAGGAGAGCTGGTTCTTACGTAGTTGAAATGTTTGTATGGATTGCTTCAGAGATCCTGTCTCAGCGAGAAAGGCGCCACGTAAGTCTCTCTTTCAAATTTCCTAAAAAGAAACCAGTAAATACTAAAGAACTTTTGAATTCAATGAATTTGCATGTATGTGTAATTTGGGGAATTGTATTAAATATAAATGTATGCGCATGTATTGAGACTGAGTGAATAGGACCTTTAACTTTGCTTGTGTTGGGTGTTTAGCGGAGCGGGCATGCACTCGTTCTGATCTGACCGTTCGAATGTGTGGCTTAAATGATGCGGTTGTTTGCGCCATCTGGCTGAGATGCCTGGCTATAATGTGGGACAGCCCATACGGTCAAAACAGATAATGTAGGTAGAAAATCCTGTGATACCTCTTCGATAAAATTAGTAGAAGGAACGCTTGGACAGGTTACTTATGAATAACGGCTCTAAAAAATAATAGAGAACTGCATAAATAAGTAGTTAGCAAGCCACGATAGCGCCCTTTAAAAAGGAACATTTTAGAAAGGGGTCTGCTTGGTTGGGGTATTCACGGCAGGAGGGTCTGTGGGTGAATATTTAGGACGCAGGAAGAATGCTGGCCTGATTGTGCGGTGTTCAACTGCAAAGGAAATCCTGCAGATAAAAACGCTCCGTCTAGCTAAACGGGGGGTTGAAAATCGGTAGGTCACGCCACGATATTGCTCTAATATGGAATAGAGATCAGTATTGGGTGGGTGAATTTGATATGAAGACAGGCTGGCCCGATTAGGTAGTAGTCTCGTCATATCGTGAAAAATCCTATAGTATAATTCCGGCTTATGTTGAGAAAATGAAAGAAGTTAGTAGGAACCAACTAGAGGTTGTTTTTAGGTAAAAACGAAGAGTGTGTGAATAATGAATGCCAAATCTTTGTGATGAATGAGCAGATTGGAAAAAATAGGAAAATAGTGTGTGTGTGTCTGTGACCAACTGCTGGTAGGAAGAGGAATGCGCAAGCCTCTCTGACAGTTAACTGAGTGTAATTTGAGAAGGAGAGTGCATTTAACTCTCACAGGGAAGAGGAGCAAAATCGGGGGAAAATATTGGGCAAAATAAGTTATAAATAAGGATAGAAATTGACGTAATAATGTGTTAAAAGACCATTGTAAAAATACAATAGGTGTTAAAGAGGTATTAAAAGAAGCACGAATAGTATATAAACAGGAAAGAAAGTTAAAAATAAACTGATATTATACTATGAGGTTAAAATAAATCTAGGCAGTCTAGAATGACAAAAATACACTAAAAACACCATAACAGAAGTCTAGAAGACAGATTTAAAAACTAATATATACACTGCTCAAAAAAATAAAGGGAACACTTAAACAACACAATGTAACTCCAAGTCAATCACACTTCTGTGAAATCAAACTGTCCACTTAGGAAGCAACACTGATTGACAATAAATTGCACATGCTGTTGTGCAAATGGAATAGACAAAAGGTGGAAATTATAGGCAATTAGCAAGACATCCCCCAATAAAGGAATGGTTCTGCAGGTGGTGACCACAGACCACTTCTAAGTTCCTATGCTTCCTGGCTGATGTTTTGGTCACTTTTGAATGCTGGGGGTGCTTTCACTCTAGTGGTAGCATGAGACGGAGTCTACAACCCACACAAGTGGCTCAGGTAGTGCAGCTCATCCAGGATGGCACATCAATGCGAGCTGTGGCAAGAAGGTTTGCTGTGTCTGTCAGCGTAGTGTCCAGAGCATGGAGGCGCTACCAGGAGACAGGCCAGTACATCAGGAGACGTGGAGGAGGCCGTAGGAGGGCAACAACCCAGAAGCAGGACCGCTACCTCCGCCTTTGTGCAATGAGGAGCACTGCCAGAGCCCTGCAAAATGACCTCCAGCAGGCCACAAATGTGCATGTGTCTGCTCAAACGGTCAGAAACAGACTCCATGAGGGTGGTATGAGGGCCCGACGTCCACAGGTGGGGGTTGTGCTTACAGGCCAACACCGTGCAGGACGTTTGGCATTTGCCAGAGAACACCAAGATTGGCAAATTCGCCACTGGCGCCCTGTGCTCTTCACAGATGAAAGCAGGTTCACACTGAGCACATGAGCACATGTGACAGACGTGACAGAGTCTGGAGACGCCGTGGAGAACGTTCTGCTGCCTGCAACATCCTCCAGCATGACCGGTTTGGCGGTGGGTCAGTCATGGTGTGGGGTGGCATTTCTTTGTGGGGCTGCACAGCCCTCCATGTGCTCGCCAGAGGTAGCCTAAATGCCATTAGGTACCGAGATGAGATCCTCAGACCCCTTGTGAGACCATATGCTGACACATGCACATTTGTGGCCTGCTGGAGGTCATTTTGCAGGGCTCTGGCAGTGCACCTCCTTGCACTAAGGCGGAGGTAGCGGTCCTGCTGCTGGGTTGTTGCCCTCCTACGGCCTCCTCCACGTCTCCTGATGTACTGGCCTGTCTCCTGGTAGCGCCTCCATGCTCTGGACACTACGCTGACAGACACAGCAAACCTTTTTGCCACAGCTCGCATTGATGTGCCATCCTGGATGAACTGCACTACCTGAGCCACTTGTGTGGGTTGTAGACTCCGTTTCATGCTACCACTAGAGTGAAAGCACCGCCAGCATTCAAAAGTGACCAAAACATCAGCCAGGAAGCATAGGAACTGAGAAGTGGTCTGTGGTCACCACCTGCAGAACCATTCCTTTATTGGGGGTGTCTTGCTAATTGCCTATAATTTCCACCTTTTGTCTATTCCATTTGCACAACAGCATGTGCAATTTATTGTCAATCAGTGTTGCTTCCTAAGTGGACAGTTTGATTTCACAGAAGTGTGATTGACTTGGAGTTACATTGTGTTGTTTAAGTGTTCCCTTTATTTTTTTGAGCAGTGTATATATATATAAATTTTAAAAAAGCAGTGATCAGCCACTCTGTACCAACAGAGACTGCAGTCTAAAAATAGCCTGAAGGACAGAGAGGGGTGTAAAAAATACTGAGGCTTGTTTCACTAAAACCATGAATCAGGAATTAAACAGTAAGATTGTCTTTTAGCCTATGTAGCAAGCGGATAAATAAAGAGGGAAGAAAGTGTAGACATTATAACTAGCTAAATTATAAGGAAACATGTATTAAATTGGATTTAATACACTAAATAAAGTTAAAAGTGATAAAATAAGCAAATTAATAAAATGAATAAATAATGATATCTGTAAAGGGAAAAACACAGTGATGTTTGAAGTACTGTACGCGAATAAGACATTAAGTCATCTGTAGTATTCAGAAATAATGTCTGTACTATATAGAGTAGGCTTTGATAGGAGAAATTAAGTGATGTGACAAATGAATTATTATCTGGGAAGGGATTAGCTCTACCTTTGAAAAATAGTAAATAAAAGGTTTATAATACATGGGAGTATTTAGGAAAAATAAATAAATAAATAGTGGCATGAAAACAAAAGGACTGTTTCTCCCTAGCATAGAGAGATGAGGGATTTAAAAAAAAGCCATGGAGTCACTGAAAGAAGCGCACATTAGTTCTACCGAATTCGGATTGAATATGAAAAAACTGGATAATGGAGGACGCTATTACCCGGTAAACAGGATAAATAGAATAAGGGAGGCACAGTCGCATGGGACCAAAATGTGAAGCTCGATTTGCAGGCGTTCTGATGTCAACATTCTATCATCAGAAAATACATTACGATGAAGTACAAATGTGGTTCCTCTCGTCCTCGCAGACGTGCGGGTGATTAGCAGAACTATTGACAATATCTAAGAACCAATAAGAAAATAGCTCCCTGTTTTGCATATGGTGATATCGAGTATGGGGAAAATAAGTGTACGGTGACACTGTCATTCTCTGAAACTGTTAAGACGCTTATAGAATAAAATCTATGTATAAGTAATACTATTGGTTTGCTGATTAAAAGGTAACATTGTGAATATTAACGATATGTACACTTTCTTTTCCAGAAAAAAAGGGGTTAAATCTTCTCTGGTCAAAATGTCATTGGAGACTGCATTACTGTGGAAAGCAGTTAGTTAAAGTCAGCCGCTTTAAAAATAAAAATATCTGAATAAGGCTAAAAAATGGAGTTCTGGATAAGTGAGTCCAGTCCCTTTGTGTTATTGGCCTATGGTTCACTAGTAAGTACACCATGTACTGGGAATGAATATGCATTAGTAGATTTATTGGAAGGGTTTTTTCCAATTCAGTTTCAAATTGGGTATGCAGAAGGATGGAAATGTTTTTTGAAAAATGTATTTAAGTTGTTCCTATAGAAAGGGGAGTGGAAACATTTTAATGGTGTCAAAATGCCCTGAAACCTAAGAATTTCCTGTGAAAGACTGATCACCTTCACTAGAAATTGTTGGAACAGGTGGGATTTAATTGTAAAATTATTAGGAAACACCAGACTCTATTCAAAGTGTATAATTACATTGAAAATCTATTATTTCCCTGGTAAAATTATGAAGAGTTGTACTCTTAAAATTGACAAAGTTATTCAAATAGGTTTATTTTTTGATATAACATGGGTTCATAGGTAAAATTATCAGTTCCCTGGGGTTATGGTCTTTGGGTAAATACACAAATGTGCTTTGTTCATTCTGCATATAAAAAGTGATGAAAGTTACTCCAAAGGGTTTATTGGAGTGTGGGTCTCTGTGAGGGTTATGTTGATAGATACATCATCTGTAATTTGTCTGAGAGAATAAGGGAGTTATCATGGAAGGTGACGTCAGAATGCTTTAAGGCATGGGAGAGAATATCACCACAAGTGGGTGTGGAGCTCAAACCCACCCTAACCGACTGAATAGTGAGGGACAACTGTGTCTGATGACCTGTGAACTGTATCTAAAAATAAACATGCTGAAATTATATTTGCTGGAATAATGACTAAAAGGAATTGGGGTACTGACCTTTTATTACCAGGCCACTCATGAGACAAAAACTGAGACAAAAGGGCTATTTGGAAGATAGATATTACTGGTAATGAAAGTGTTTGGTATAAATGTTAATTATTAAAGGGATGATGTGTATTGAATAGATAATGTCAAATTTGAGTTAAAGTAAACACTAAGGACTGTTATCCTGAATATTGGGTTGAAAAATGTATTTAAAAAAGAATGGTTTAGTTATTTGGATATAGAACTGTTTAAATTTAATAGGCCTAGGGAAGCTCTGGAAACTAATCCTGAGACAAGGTGGTTGACAAAACTTACAGAATATTAGATGAAAGGTTTTTTGTTTCTTTTGTTTTATAATGTCATTGGAATTGTAATGATAAAATGTAATAATATAATTGAATAAAAAGGTAGTCTGTTGTGCGATGATACCCAAGGATGAAGAAGAAAGAGACCAACAATAACATTGGCATAGAATGAAACGGATGAACGTTTTCCCCAGGTTTAATTACATTACAAATAATGGTAATATTGCAAATGTGCAATTATTATAATTTATTTTTTCTCTTTTTCTTGTTTGGTCAATTTATTTTTGTTTTAAGGAACATGAGTGTATATTGTTCCTGAGGAGGGACTGATACTGATATAAATTGATTTGAGAATGTTTTAAGTATGTATCAAACAATGGCTGTTATGGGTTAGAAAAACTGTGACTACATTGGGGATATGAGGGGCCACTAAATGAAGGTTATGGTAGTGAAGGGGTGTTATTCTAGAAACAATGTATATTTTTAGAGGAGATAACTCACAGAAAAGGAAAGATAACTGGCTGTGTAAAATATAGGGGCAATTCTAAAGTAAATAGAACAATTCACATACCTAAATTATGATAAAAGTAATAAGTCCAGCAGAAAAGTATCCTGGAGGCATAGAGTCAGGTGAAGAGAGAGTGGGAATTGTCATGGTCTCAGATTTCAGATTTCAGTTTTCATGAATATGTTTATGCATAACACATAACATTGTCAATACTGTTATGTTTTGTCTGTTGTTTTCCAAGTCTTATATTTAGGAAACCAGAAGGAGAGGGGTTCGCCAGCTTCAGCTGGAATGTCAGTTTGTTGTGTGATGAGTGATGGAAGTAAGAGGATGTATGGTGTAATCATAGAACAGAGGCCATAAGTCTCTAAGTCTGAATGCCTCACAGAAAGAAGGCAGAAACCTGAACCAGGACGAGAGGTTCCGCGTCTGATGATCCAAGGGGACCAGAAGGACCTCTCCCAGTGACACCAGGAGATCTAGTCTACGTTCGAGTGTTCTGGAGGAAGTGGGATCAACCGAGGAGAGAAGGACCCTGTGAGGTGGCCAAAGCAACAAGAACGGCCGTCCAAGTGAAAGGAAGCCAGACGTGGTACCATTTGAACCACTGCACCTGAGTCCCAACAAAGAGAAGGACACAACCATATAGAGATGAGGACACAGAGGATGCTGATTCACCAGGAGGGAGCCCGGAGGGAGCAGGAGCAGCGGAAGTGATCGAGACGCCAGGGAGGAGCCAAGAAAACAGCAAATCAAGTGAAAGCCAAAATACGACAAGTGCACCAACTAATGCACCCAGAAGAGGAGGAGAGGCCTCACAAGGAACAGAATGAGAACATCTCTTCCCTAAAATTGAAACCCTTCCAGATGGAAGCCAAGTTCGGCCTGAGGAGGGAGCCTCAGGTGAAGAAAGAGGAGGAAAAGTCCCACAAGCTGAAGAAAATGGGGATTTCCCCACAATTGACTTTTCAACTCTTGAATTGTCTCCTTTACAGACAATTGAAGTTAGAACAACAAAATAATAATGACATTGACATAACAGAAGTAACAGTGAATGCTAGTATAGAAACAACAGACTCATGCACAATCAAAATGTATGGTGGAAACAGGAAGAGAAGAGAGGAACCTGCCAAACAATCCAAAAAGACTGACAAGGTGAGAATCTCTATTCCACCTCAACTCATAACAGAAGCAGGAGAACTGAAGTCTATCTCAATAATAAGGATCAAACCTTTACCGGAGATTGCACTCTGTGGATAGACACATCACCAAACAAAGGGAGAAGTCGTTTGGGACCCGAAAGGATGTGACCTGACATTAATCAAAGAAAAAGACGAGTGGGTGCTCATCATGAACAAGAACAACAGTGACTGAAGGGAGTAGCACCACGGTCATTAAGATTGATCCTACCCCTGCACTTGAACAGGAAGAACCTGTGACAACGACAACAACAAGGGTGGCGGCTGCTGTGGCGACCACAGTAGCTACCACTAAGATGACATTGACTGCCCTTACCAAGCAGACCACCATACCTACAAAGCAACCTGAGACATCAGAGCCAGGAGGTTTTTTACTGACATTTGGAACTTTCTGATAAACTCTAATGATCTACCTCAAGATATGAACATTGTAAAAGCGACAGAATTAGATATATCAGAATCAGAACCACTCAAGGACAGCACACGAGAAGAAGTAGTGAAGAACGAGTGGGCTAAGTATATGGCAAACAAACACAGAATGGACAATTGTATTTTGTGTAGCAAATCACCTTTGTCTGATCTCTTAATAGTCTCTGAACTGGCATCATTTAAAAACTGTGTAAGTTGGAAAAATGACCATTGTACCAATAGAAAGTATTCTATTCCCTTGTGTGACATAGAATGTAGGATTGCTCTGGGTAGGCACTAGGGGTAAAAATATGTTGAATGAGACCATGCTGGGAGACAATGATTGTGCTGCAAATAACATTAGAACTGAATTAAATGGACCTCAATTAGACAGAGGTACCGTGGTTAAAGGAAAATATGAATGTTTTTACAGACACCACACCGAAGGAATTGACGTAGGAAACACCACTGTAGAATGTGATACTATTTGGGTGTTAGAGAATGTGGGAGTTTGTAAAAGTAATGATAAAGGGTTGATTATGAATGGAAAAGGGTTGTGTAGTCACATAACTCAGGTTGTGCCATCTCTTACTATGTTGAAAAATCAAGACAGAGGTATTGCTGGTAGTTTCTGGATGTGTGGAAAAAACAAACTGTTGAATGTATTGCCTGATGGATGGATTGGTCTTTGTGCCTTAGTTAGAGCAATTAAATAGGTTACTATTATTAAATCACCCCATGATGACTATGTTAAACCTAGAGTTAAAAGGGCTTATGAGAAGGATCCTGAGGTATACCTTGATGCAATTGGACAGCCTAGAGGTGTACCTCGGGGATTTTAAGGTCAGAGATGAGGTTAAATCAGGATTTGAATCTATATTCTTGTGGATAACAGCAAATAAGAACTTAGAGTGGATTAATTATATATATATATACTATAACCAACAGAGATTCATTAATTATACTGACTTGGCTCTTAGCGGAGAAGGGTGGAGTTTGTGTCATGTTCGGGGATGACTGTTGCACCTTTATTCCCAATATTGCTATGGCCAAACTCAAAGGATTACGAGCAGAAGTAAAGGCTAATGCTGGTTTAGACTCTCATGTATGGGATTGGTTGGACCTAGCATTAGGAAAGTGGGGAGCCATGTTTGCTAGGATAGCCATCATGTTGGGAGGAGGGTTGTTGGCTTTGGATATTGTATTTTGTTGTATTTTACCCCTGGTAAAGTCATTTGTGGTTCAGACAACAGTTAAACAGACGTCTGTAAGGAGAGCTGACCCTCCTGTGGTGATTGATCCTGTACCGGGAGGCCCAGGCAATTATACCAATAAGTATGGAAAGCCTTGCAATGCGGTTGGAGGACCTCTTGACTGCCCCTTTGGTAACCCTAACTGTCTCTATGAAGTGATTGGGGGGGGGGGGGGGGGGTGGTCATGTGTGTCACGGTTTCCCTGTATATGTTCAATTACCCAGTTCAGATGAATGTTTACTCATACATGTCCACAAAAAGTGTAATTTGAGCCACAATTGCAAATCGTGTACAAAAATTCATGAGGATGGTCATTACCATCACCCAGAACCTTTTTTCTGTGCAAAGTGTCAAAGAGGAGATTGTCTTATTTGTAAGGATGTGTCACGTTCCTGACCTATTTTTATGTTATTTTGATTATGTTTAGTTGGTCAGGGCGTGAGTTGGGGTGGGCATTGTATGTTGTGTGTTTTTGGTTACGTGTGTGTATGTTTGGGTTTTGGCAAGTGTTTCTCTCTGCGCCCTTGATGTTCGGGCTTATTCAGTTTTGAATTAAGAAAAAATATAAGGAATATTTTTTTCCAAAGCGGCTCTCTCTCTCTCTGCGTCTGGTTCTTTCGCCAACCTAGTTCCGCGTAACAGAATCACCCACCAAGCTAAGACCAAGCGGCATGGGAATGCTCTACGGAGCAACAAGGACTCCTGGACTTGGGAGGAGATCCTGGACGGTAGAGGACCTTGGGCTCAACCAGGGGAATATCGCCGTCCAAAGGAGGAGTTGGAAGCAGCGAAGGCTGAGAGGCGCTGGTATGAGGAGGCAGCGCGACGACGCGGTAGGGAGCCCGTGAGTCAGACCAAAAAATTTCTTGGGGGGGGGCACACGAGGAGTGTGGCAAAGCCGGATAGGATACCCGAGCCAACTCCCCGTGCTTACCGTGGAGGTAGAAGGCGTCGTACTGGTAAGACACCGTGTTATGCGGTAAAGCGCACGGTGTCCCCAGTACGCGTGCTTAGCCCAGTGCGGGCTATTCCACCTTGCCGCACTGGGAGGGCTAGGTTGGGCATCGAGCCGGATGTCATGAAGCCGGCCCAACGTATCTGGCCTCCAGTACGTCTCCTCGGGCCGGCGTACATGGCACCAGCCTTACAGGTGGTGTCCCCGGTTCGCCTGCATAGGCCAGTGCGGGCTATTCCACCTCGCCGCACTGGCAGGGCTACGGGGATCATTCAACCTGGTAGGGTTGGGGAGGCTCGGTGCTCAAGAGCACGTGTCCTCCTTCACGGTCCGGTAGACCCGGTGCCACCTCCATGTACCAGTCCTCCGGTTGCAGCCCCCCGTACCAGGCTGTCTCTCCGGGTTCTCTCTCCTGCTGTTTCCTCCTCTCCAGCGCAGCCAGTGCCTAGACCACGCACCAGGCTGTCTCTCCTTCTCCTCCTTACAGAGCCGTCCTGCTATGACCTGCCAGAGCCGTCCTGCTATGACCTGCCAGAGCCGTCCAGCCAGGACCTGCCAGAGCCGTCCAGCCAGGACCTGCCAGAGCCGTCCAGCCAGGACCTGCCAGAGCCGTCCAGCCAGGACCTGCCAGAGCCGTCCAGCCAGGACCTGCCAGAGCCGTCCAGCCAGGACCTGCCGGAGTCCCTCAGCCAGGACCTGCCGGAGTCCCTCAGCCCGGACCTGCCGGAGTCCCTCAACCCGGACCTGCCGGAGTCCCTCAACCCGGACCTGCCGGAGTCCCTCAACCCGGACCTGCCGGAGTCCCTCAACCCGGACCTGCCGGAGTCCCTCAGCCAGGACCTGCCGGAGTCCCTCAGCCAGGACCTGCCGGAGTCCCTCAGCCAGGACCTGCCGGAGTCCCTCAGCCAGGACCTGCCGGAGTCCCTCAGCCAGGACCTGCCGGAGTCCCTCAGCCAGGACCTGCCGGAGTCCCTCAGCCAGGACCTGCCGGAGTCCCTCAGCCACGACCTGCCGGAGTCCCTCAGCCAGGACCTGCCGGAGTCCCTCAGCCAGGACCTGCCGGAGTCCCTCAGCCAGGACCTGCCGGAGTCCCTCAGCCAGGACCTGCCGGAGTCCCTCAGCCAGGACCTGCCGGAGTCCCTCAGCCAGGACCTGCCGGAGTCCCTCAGCCAGGACCTGCCGCCCCTTGTCCCGGTGCTGCCCCTTGCCCCGGTGCTGCCCCTTGTCCCGGTGCTGCCCCTTGTCCCGGTGCTGCCCCTTGTCCCGGTGCTGCCCCTTGTCCCGGTGCTGCCCCTTGTCCCGGTGCTGCCCCTTGTCCCGGTGCTGCCCCTTGTCCCGGTGCTGCCCCTTGTCCCGGTGCTGCCCCTTGTCCCGGTGCTGCCCCTTATCCCGGTGCTGCCCCTTATCCCGGTGCTGCCCCTTATCCCGGTGCTGCCCCTTATCCCGGTGCTGCCCCTTATCCCGGTGCTGCCCCTTATCCCGATGCTGCCCATTCAGTTAGGTGGGTTTAGTTGGAGGGTGGCCATTGGGTGGGGGATACGGAAGCGGGGAGTGACTATGGTGGTGTGGGGACAGCGTCCAGAGCCGGAGCCACCACCGTGGACAGATACCCACCCAGACCCTCCCCTAGACTTTTGGTGGTGTGTTCGGAGTACGCACCTTGAGGGGGGGGTTATGTCACGTTCCTGACCTATTTTTATGTTATTTTGATTATGTTTAGTTGGTCAGGGCGTGAGTTGGGGTGGGCATTGTATGTTGTGTGTTTTTGGTTACGTGTGTGTATGTTTGGGTTTTGGCAAGTGTTTCTCTCTGCGCCCTTGATGTTCGGGCTTATTCAGTTTTGAATTAAGAAAAAATATAAGGAATATTTTTTTCCAAAGCGGCTCTCTCTCTCTCTGCGTCTGGTTCTTTCGCCAACCTAGTTCCGCGTGACAGGATGAGGACTGTGCTCCTAGATAATGGGGTTTTAGCATATCTATTTTGCCTAATGCTTTGTGTTCTTTGTATGTTTGTTTGAAATTTTAGATATATATCGATGAACATATATTTTCTTTTAATTAAAGTTAGTTTTGCCTTCTAAAAATAGGATAATTTTAAAAACATGTTAGGTGACAGAGGGTATTCCGGTTACAAGTGTCTACGGACCATGTCTTTAATCATATAACGAAGGTTGGTATCATTGATATTACTTTGTTAGAGAGGTGTCTGCAAGGGAGGATAATGTTGAAATGTTTGGTTTTAGAATGATGTTGTGTCAATTGTTAATATTATTATTTTTTTAACTGCATGCAGGCTTCTTGTTATTTCATTTACATTGTATTATTTTTTATTCCACATAATTGAGATAACCTCTGGCAAGGCTACATGCTCATGCTTCATCAAAATATAATGATTGATTATAAGTGTTTTTTATTTTAACTAGATCTTTCATGTTTGGTCTAGTTGGGTTTTGTAAGTGTATTATGTTTCAAATTGGATCTTTTCCTCCTGTCTGTGTTTTAGATTGGGAGATGATTGGTGTAGTTGACTTATATGCTATATTCACATTTGGTAATTTTTGTTGTCCATCGTAGTTATTACCATTCACCATCCTGATGTCATGTTTGTATAATTTATGGGGCTGATCAGCCCCAGAGGAGGGATTTGTAATAGTGAATGAATACAGGCTGGTAAAAACAGGAAACTAAGACATTATAAAGGCTTAGGTAAGCTTAAAGTACATTGTCTATTGTCTAGGACAGGAAAATTAAGCAAGGCCATAAGTGCATGGAAAAGCTGGAAATTCCAAGGTCAGAGGGACATACAAAAGAGGGGGCCAGCCAAATGACCAACATATGGACTATAGGCATAATACATATTTATATTAGGACACAGAGAAGGTCCTGGCACCATTGTAATCTAATCAAGAGCGGATACAGGCACGAACAAGCAGGAAGCCTGAAAATGAAAGACAATGGTAAGATATGACGTATGAGAAGTGACTTAATGTGCGTATGTAACAGACTGACATACTGTACATTACATTTAAGTCATTTAGCAGACGCTCTTATCCAGAGCGACTTACAAATTGGAAAGTTCATACATATTCATCCTGGTCCCCCCGTGGGAATTGAACCCACAACCCTGGCGTTGCAAGCGCCATGCTCTACCAACTGAGCCACACGGGACTGTATGTGTATAAAAACAGAGCGAGGGCTTAGGAAAGGTGGTCTTTTCCGCGGACTGACACGGCTTGTGATAAATTGTATTAAAAAAGCCTATATTGATCTCACAAGTTCTTGTAAGTGTTATGTTTTGAACCGATTATCCACAACAGTTTTTGCAGATGCAAGGAGGTTATGACTGTTCAGAATGATGATATGATACCAGGTTATGATTAATAAGTTGATTATTTATGTATGTGACAGGTAAAGACCTTAAGAGTTTAATTTGGGAGATGGTTACTCTTTAAAGAACCGCTCTCGTGGTGCCCCAAATCCTAATTAGTTCATTGTTACATAGTTAGTTGATTAGATAAATAACAGTCATCAGATTAATGAAAGTAAAGTCGCAACACCAGGGTTTCTTGGATGGGGGCTGGCCGATGAGTAATCATATTTAATACAGCATGCCTGACGGACTGATTTACCAAATCACAGTTACATAAGGGGCTTTGGGAGTGAAGGCAAGGCTTACCCATATGGCTATGGAGGATGAGTGGGCTTCAGATAACATCTGTGACCTCTGTCTCCTGACTCTCCATCCCCTCCTCTCTATCTCCTCTCTCTCTATATCACTCCTTCCCACTCTCCATCCCACCTCCTCTTTACGCGTCACTCGTTTCCCTTTAGTCCCATTAATCTCACCCACTCAATCTCTACGCGCACTTTCTATCCTCTCTTTCTTTCTCTCTCAGCCCCTCTTTCTCTCTATCTGTTCTATTCTCTTGGTCATCACTCTCTATCATCCACGTGTCACACCCACCCAAACCACCCTAGAAGCTGATGTGTATTGTTTTGCGTCTGTGTGTGGGGTGGTGTGATTGTATAGTGTGTGTGTGTGTGTGTTTATTTTCTCTGGAATCAATTACAGTGAGTGACTATCCCTCCATCATACAGAAGGACCAGTGGAAGTTAACTGACAAACAGGGCAATTACCTGGTCTAACACAACACTATCAGCCTAAATCAGAAGTTTACCCAGCTGTGAAGGTGGCAACTACTAATTATCAATAATCAGAAAGAAAATGCTACCTAAGGGGATTATAAAATGATATGTCCTAAGATTGACACAGACGTCAGGCAAAATAAAACGTATAAGATTGAACAAGAGTCTGAAATGCTGTCAGAGCAAAAATGCTTCAACATATCCTAGCACTGCACTCCTAAGCTGTAAAGACTCTTACAGTTAAGCACTATCCCCGCCAGCTGCCTGTCTGACCTCTATAAAAGGGTTCTTCACTATGTCCAAAAAATTCAAAGCAAAACAAATTAAACACCAAAGCCTGACTTCCCAGACACAGATTAAGCCTAGGCTTGGACTAAAAAGCTACATCAGTTGGTGAGTCTCTGGATGGTTCTCTGATTTTCTGACTTGATTCACACTCTTTGGGGGGTTCATGGATCCTCTGGATGAGTCATTGAATCTCTGTTTAAAACTTCTTATGGCTGCAGGGGCAGTATTGAGTAGCTTGGATGAAAAGGTGCCCAGAGTAAACTGCCTGCTCCTCAGTCCCAGTTGCTAATATATGCATATTATTACTCTTATTGGATAGACAACACTCTGAAGTTTCTAAAACTGTTTGAATGATGTCTGTGAGTATAACAGACCTCACATGGCAGGCAAAAACCCTGAGAAAAAATCCAACCAGGAAGTGGGAAATCTGAGGTTTGTAGGTTTTCAACTCATCGCCTATCGAATACACAGTGGGATATGGGTCATTTTGCACTTCCTAAGGCTTCCACTAGATGTCAACAGTCTTTAGAACCTTGTCTGATGCTTCTACTGAGAAGGGGACCGAATGAGAGGGGATTGAGTAAGGTCTACCATGACCTGAACATGCGCTGACCATGCGTGTTCATGTGAGAGCGAGCTTTGTTCCATCGCACTTCTGAAGACAAAGGAATTCTCCGGGTGGAACATTATTGAAGATTTATGTTAAAAACATCCTAAAGATTGATTCAATATATCGTTTGACATGTTTCTACTGACTGTTAGAGAACTTTTTGACATTTCGTCTGCTTTTAGTGAATGCGCTTCGTGACTTTGGATTTGTTTACCAAACGCGCTAACAAAAGTAGCTATTTGGACATAAATGATGGACATTACCGAACAAATCAAACATTTATTGTGGAATTGGGATTCCTGGGAGTGCATTCTGATGAAGATCATCAAAGGTAAGTGAATATTTATAATGTTATTTCTGACTTCTGTTGACTGCACAATATGGCAGATATATTTTTGTCTTGATTGGGCTCTGAGTGCCGACCTCAGATTATTGCATGGTTTGCTTTTTCTGTAAAGCTTTTTTTAAATCTGACACAGCGGTTGCATTAACCTGTCTAGCTCCGGGGTGCCGCTAGCGGCACTCCTCCCACATTCCACTGAAAAGGCAGAGCGCGAAATTAAAAAAATATATATTTTTTTAATATTTAACTTTCACACATTAACAAGTCCAACACAGCTAATGAAAGACACAGATCGTGTGAATCCAGCCAACATGTCCGATTTTTAAAATGTTTTACAGGGAAGACACAATATGTAAATCTATTAGCTAAACACCTTAGCAAAAGACACCATCTTTTCTTTGTCCACCAACACCAGTAGCTATCACCAATTCGGCTAAACTAAGATATTGATAGCCACTAACCAAGAAAAAAGCTCATCAGATGACAGTCTGATAACATATTTATGGTATAGGATAGGTTTTGTTAGAAAAATGTGCATATTTCAGGTAGATATCATAGTTTACAATTGCACCCACCGTCACAAATGACTAGAATAAATACATAGAGCAACGTGTATTACCTAATTACTAATCATCAAACATTTCGTAAAAAAACACAGCATACACTAATCGAAAGACACAGATCCTGTGAATACAGACAATATTTCAGATTTTCTAAGTGTCTTACAGCGAAAACACAATAAATCGTTATATTAGCATACCACATGTGCAAACATTACCAGAGCATTGATTCTAGCCAAAGAGAGCGATAACGTAAACATCGCCAAAATATATACATTTTTTCACTAACCTTCTCAGAATTCTTCAGATGACACTCCTGTAACATCATATTACAACATACATATACAGTTTGTTCGAAAATGTGCATATTTAGCCACCAAAATCATGGTTAGACAATGACAAAAGTTGCCCAGCTGGTCAGACAATGTCGTGCGCCATATTAGACAGTGATCTAGTCGTATACATAAATACTCATAAACGTGACTAAAAAATATAGGGTGGACAGCGATTGATAGACAATTTAATTCTTAATACAATCGCGGAATTACATTTTTTAAATTATCCTTACTTTTCAATACAGTTTGCGCCAAGCGAAGCTACGTCTAACAAAAAAAGCGTCATAAGCGATTAACATTTTTCGACAGAAACACGATTTATCATAATAAATTGTTCTTACTTTGAGCTGTTCTTCCATCAGAATCTTGGGCAAAGAATCCTTTCTTGGGTCTAATCGTCTTTTGGTCGAAAGCTGTCCTCTTGCCATGTGGAAATGCCCACTGCGTTCGGCATGAACTGGAAACGTGCCCAGAGATTCAAAGTGTCTCAGAAATAAATGTCCCAAAATCGCACTAAACGGATATAAATTGCTATAAAACGGTTTAAATTAACTACCTTATGATGTCTTTAACACCTATTACAAGTAAAAACATGACCGGAGAAATATTACTGGCTACACTAATGCTTGGAAAAAGAGCAGGTCGGTGTCCACCGCGCGTCCGGCGCAGCTGGAAAAGAGTTACTACCTACACGTTGATCTGATTTATAGAGGCTGTGATTGCGCAATCGACTCCATTCAAATCGTCATCACGTAAAGACATCCAGGGGAAGACGTAAGCAGTGTTAGTATCCTCATAGCATTCACAGCGACCTTTAAACTGACTCCAGATCAGGGGCCAAGATGTGTGAAATCTGACTCCATGTCAGGGAAATTGCTGTAGAATGAGTTCTGTTCCACTCAGAGACAAAATTTCAACGGCTATAGAAACTAGAGACTGTTTTCTATCCAATAATAATAATAATATGCATATTGTACGAGCAAGAATTGAGTAGGAAGCCGTTTAAAAATTTCACGATTTACAGAAAAAGTGACAACAGCACCCCCTATCCTCATGTTAAGGAGAAGTGGATCTAAAATTCCATGTATAACACTTGATCTTTGATCAACGTGCTACTGAACATAACGGGCCAATGTATACTGAGATTTTTTGATATAAATATGAACTTTACCGAACAAAACATACATGTATTGTGTAACATGAAGTCCTATGAGTGTCATCTGATGAAGATCATCAAAGGTTAGTGATTCATTTGATCTCTATTTCTGCTTTTTGTGACTCCTGTCTTTGGCTGGCAAAATGGCTGTGTTTTTCTGTGATTTGGCGGTGACCTAACATAATCGTTTGTGGTGCTTTCGCTGTAAAGCCTTTTTGAAATCGGACACTGTGGTGGGATTAACAACAAGATTACCTTTAAAATTGTATAAAATAGTTGTATGTTTGAGGAATTTTAATTATGAGATTTCTGTTGTTTGAATTTGGCGCCTTGCACTTTCACTGGCTGTTGTCATATCGATCCCGTTAACGGGATTGCAGCCCTAAAAAGTTACATCATAGATTCTCTGTATGATTCATGACTCCACACAGCCTGGTGGTGACTCTAGAGAGGAATACATGACTGAATGAAGGGGATGGAGGACTCACCAGGGCACAGCCTCCAAGATAAACTCTAGCTAGCCCTAACCCCTGACCAGCATCCCCTGACTCCATCATGGCTACTCACCAGAGCACAGAGTAGATCCACAGCCTCCAGGATAAGCTCTAACTCTAGCTAGCCCTAACCCCTGACCAGCATCCCCTGACTCCATCATGGCTACTCACCAGAGCACAGAGTAGATCCACAGCCTCCAGGATAAGCTCTAACTCTAGCTAGCCCTAACCCCTGACCAGCATCCCCTGACTCCATCATGGCTACTCACCAGAGCACAGAGTAGATCCACAGCCTCCAGGATGAGCTCTAACTCTAGCTAGCCCTAACCCCTGACTAGCATCCCCTGACTCCATCATGGCTACTCACCAGAGCACAGAGTAGATCCACAGCCTCCAGGATGAGCTCCTGGTGTCCGATACGGGACACTCCCAGGTCCTCCAGCTCCTGGTGGGTGATACGAAGCAGCTGATCTCCCCCCACCTTCTCCCTCTCAAACGTCTTAATGTACTGCTGCAGACAGTCATCCAGCCCTGGAGAGAGAGGAGACGAGATGACGCTGTGAAAACTAATTACAAAGGGAAATATTAATTCGATAAATGGATTTGTTCTGGCTCACTCCTCTTTGCTCCTGTCTGCTACTACCTCATATACATGTCTTGATGTTTCATTGAAAAATATTTCTGGTAAGGAACTGTAATAGCATATAACTTTGAGAAACAATATAATATTATTCAAGTTACAATAGTCTTTGTATCAACTCCATCCATCCTTTCAGGTTATTATGACCAGCTAAGGCCAACGCAGGCAGTGTGTTTCAGATGTAAGCCCCAACAACCTCAGTCCCTTCCCTACAAATCAGTCTAAATATGGTGTGTGAAGATGTTATGTAATCTGGTCAGGGCTGTGTGAAGAAACTCCCTCTTATCAGTTCAGCTCTGCAGTCCTGAGGGGTTTACATTGACTCAATCGCTTCATCTTGTCTCTCTCTCTCTCTCTCTCTCTCCCCTTTTTCACTCTCTCTCTCTAAGTGTGTGTGTGTGTGTGTGTGTGTGTGTGTGTGTGTGTGTGTGTGTGTGTGTGTGTGTGTGTGTGTGTGTGTGTGTGTGTGTGTGTGTGTGTGTGTGTGTGTGTGTGTGTGCGTGCGTGTGTGTGTGCGTGTGCGTGTGCGTGTGTGCGTGTGTGTGTGTGGGCGTGCGTCTGTGTGTGTGTGTGTGTGTGTGTGTGTGTGTGTGCGTGCATCTGCATGTGAGTGTGTGCGTACGTGCATCTGTGTGTGTGTGAGTGTCTCCGCGTCTCTCATTTCTGGGCTTTGAAACTGTAGCCTTTGAGTGTGTGCCAGTGCTTGGTTTAATACAAACTGACACACAGAGATCGCAAAGATGAACACACGTGGCAGAGCTGAACATAGTGCTGTTCTGAGCACAGCTGAACAGACATACATACACAGCCTTAGCCAGCCATAGGCAAGCTTTAATCACCCACGTTACACAGACCTCCACGGATGTCCAACAAATTACAATGGTACATACAACCCACACACAATCAACCCTTTCCCCCTACGCATACCATTACATACAACCTTCCTCCAATTATTAACAGAACTGACACACGTCATATATTTATTAAGATCATGACATATTCAAACACTCACAGCATTTACTACACACATACAACCCACTCATAACCAACAGTTGACAGCCCACTCATAACCAACAGTTGACAGCCCACTCATAACCAACAGTTGACAGCCCACTCATAACCAACAGTTGACAGCCCACTCATAACCAACAGTTGACAGCCCACTCATAACCAACAGTTGACAGAGGCCTGTCATGAGTAAACATTTAGTCCCACATTAAACCCAATTGACACACAGCATCATCCTTCCATTCTTCCATCCTTCCCTCCCTGGGGGAGGAATAGAGGAGCTTTTCAAATTGATCCTCCCACCCCCCTGGCATACAAAAACAGAGATGGCACCATCTCAGTGATCCTCTCTGAAAGCTTTAATTCACAGCTGTACAAACACCATCAGTAAGAGTAGGGGTGTTAACCCCGGTGTCCTGGCTAAATTCCCAATCTGGCCCTCAAACCATCATGGTCACCTAACAATCCCCAGTTTACAATTGGCTCATTCATCCCCCTCCTCTCCCCTGTAACTATTCCCCAGGTCGTTGCTGCAAATGAGAACGTGTTCTCAGTCAACTTACCTGGTAAAATAACGGTAAAATTAAAAATTAAAAAATCAGTCACTGTCTATCTAAGTGTGGACTCAACACTCACACAAAATTTCTCCAGCACTGACACACACTGCGTACAGACACACAGTGCTGTTACACACACACATATACACACACACACATCATGCTGGTTAAGTGTGCCTTGAATTCGAAATAAATCACAGACAGTGTCACCAGCAAAGCACCCCCACACCATAACACCTCCTCTTCCATGCTTTACGATGGGAAATACACATGCGGAGATCATCCGTTCACCAACACCGCATCTCACAAAGACACGGCCGTTGGTACCAAAAATCTACAATTTGGACTCCAGAACAAATGACAAATGTCCACTAGTCTAATGTCCATTGCTCGTGTTTCTTGGTCCAAGCAAGTCTCTTCTTCTAATTGGTGTCCTTTAGTAGTGGTTTCTTTGCAGCAATTTGACCATGAAGGCCTGATTCACGCAGTCTCCTCTGAACAGTTGATGTTGAGATGTGTATGTTACTTGAACTCTGTGTAACATTTATTTGGGCAGCAATTTCTGAGGCTGGTAACTCTAATGAACTTATCCTCTGCAGCAGAAGTAACTTTGTGTCTTCCATTCCTGTGGTGGTCCTCATGAGAGCCCGTTTCATCATAGCGCTTGATGGTTTTTGCGACTGCACTGAAACTTTCAAAGATCTTAAAATGAGCCATATTGACTGAACGTCAAGTCTTAAAGTAATGATGGACTGTCGTTTCTCTTAGCTTATTTGAGCTGTTCTTGCCATAATATGGACTTGGTATTTTACCAAATAGGGCTATCTTCTGTATAGCCCCCCTACCTTGTCACAACACAACTGATTGGCTCGAACCCATTAAGAAGGAAATACATTTCACAAATTAAAAAAGGCACATCTGTTAATTGAAATGCATTCCAGGTGACTGCCTCATGAAGCAGGTTGAGAGAATGCCAGAGTGTGCAAAGTTGTCATCAAGGCAAAGGGTGGCTATTTGAAGAATCTCAAATATAAAATATCTTTTGATTTGTTCAACAGTTTTTTGGTCACTACATGATTCCATATGTGTTATTTCATCGTTTTGATGTCTTCACTATTATTCTACAATGTAGAAAATAGCACACAAAAAAAACCTTGAACGAGTAGGTGTTCTAAAACTTTTGATCGGTAGTGTACATGTAGGTAGAGGCAAAGTGACTATGCAGAGATAATAAACAGAGAGTAGCAGCAGTATAATAAATGTGTGTGGGGGGGGGTCAATGCAAATTGTCCGGGTAGCCTTTTGGTTAGCTGTTCAGGAGTCTTATGGCTTGGGGGTAGAAGCTGTTAAGAAGCCTTTTGGATCTAGACTTGGGGCTTTGGTACCACTTGCCGTGAGGTAGCAGAGAGAACAGTCTATGACTAGGGTGGACGGAGTCTTTGGCAATTTTTTGGGCCTTCCTCTGACACCAGACGGTGATGCAACCAGTCAGGATGCTCTCGATGGGGCAGCTGTAGAACTTTTTGAGGATCTGAGGACCCATGCCAAATCTTTTCCGTCTCCTGAGGGGGAATAGACGTTGTCATGCCCTCTTCACGACTGTCTTGGTGTGTTTGGACCATGATAGTTTGTTGGTGATGTGGACACCAAGGAACTTGAAGCTCTCAACCTGCTCCACTACAGCCCCATCGATGAGAATGGGGGTGTGCTCGGCCCTCCTTTTCCTGTAGTCAACCATCATCTCCTTTGTCTTGATCACGTTGAGGGAGAGGTCGTTATCCTGGCACCACACTGTCAGGTCTCTGACCTCCTCCCTATAGGCTGTCTCATCATTGTTGGTGATCAGGCCTACCATTGTTGTGTCGTCGGCAAACTTAATGATGGTGTTGGAGTCGTGCCTGGCCATGCAGTCATGGGTGAACAGGGAATACAGGAGGGGACTGAGCACGCACCCCTGAGGGGCCCCTGTGTTGAGAATCAGCAGGGCAGATGTGTTGTTACCTACCCGTAGCACCTGGGGCGGCCCGTCAGGAAGTCCAGGATCCAGTTGTAGAGGGAGGTGTTTAGTCCCAGGGTCCTTGGCTTAGTGATGAGCTTTGAGGCCACTATGGTGTTGAATGCTGAGCTTTAGTCAAAGAATAGCACTCTCACGTAGGTGTTCCTTTTGTCTAGGTGGGAAAGAGCAGTGGGGAATGCAATAGAGAATACATAGTCTGTGGATCTGTTGGGGCGGTATGTAAATTGGAGTGGGTCTAGGGTTTCTGGGATAATGGTGTTGATGTGAGCCATGACCAGCCTTTCAAAGCACTTCATGAATACAGACGTGAGTACTACGGGTCGGTAGTCATTTAGGCAGGTTATCTTGGTGTTATTGGGTACAGGGACTGTAATACCAACATGCTGGAAACATGTTAGTATTACAGACTCAGTCAGGGACACATTGAAAATGTCAGTGAAGACACTTGCCAGTTGGTCAGCGCATGCTCGGAGTACACGTCCTGGTAATCCGTCTGGCCCTGCGGCCTTGTGAATGTTGACCTGTTTAAAGGTCTTACTCACATCGGCTACGGAGAGCGTGATCACACAGTCGTCCAGAAGAGCTGGTGCTCTCATGCATGCTTCGGTGTTGCTTGCCTCAAAGCACGCATAGAAGTAATTTAGCTCGTCTGGTAGGCTCGTGTCACTGGGCAGCTCATGGCTGTGCTTCCCTTTTATAGTCCGTAATAGTTTGCAAGCCCTGCCACATCCGACGAGAGTCGGAGCCGGTGTAGTACGATTCAATCTTAGTCCTGTATTGATGCTTTGCCTGTTTGATGGTTGGTCGGAGAGCATAGAGGGATTTCTTATAAGCGTCCGGGATAGAGTCCCGCTCCTTGAAAGCGGCAGCTCTACCCTTTAGCTCAGTGCGGATGTTGCCTGTAATCCATGGCTTCTGGTTGGGGTATGTACGTACAGTCACTGTGGGGACGACGTCATCAATGCACTTATTCATGAAGCCAGTGACTGATGTGGTGTACTCCTCAATGCCATCAGAAGAATCGCGGAACATATTCCAGTCTGTGCTAGCAAAACAGTCCTGTAGCTTAGCATCTGCGTCATCTGACCACTTCCGTATTGAGAGAGTCACTGGCACTTAATCTCAAGGACAGTTGTGTCAAATAGGGACAGACCTACTTAGCTTACACACACTACTTTCACACACACAGACACACACTGTTGATACACACACACACACATCATCGATCTCATCTCAAGAACTAAATAGGGGCAGACCTACTTGGCACAGCCTGATGTTGTCATGGATAGGGCTGTTGCGGTGAACATATTACCACCACACCGGTGGTCACGAGTCATGAAGGCAGTCAAATTCCACATAAAATTTTTGTCACAGTAATTAGGCTTCTCCAAGTTCTGATACTGTTGCCAGTCATTGGTAGCCAACCAAACTTGCTAAAGGCCTGGTACTCAGCACTCTATTGTCCCTCTAATCATTCTGACATCAATGAAACTGTTATTGAAAATCTAATCAAACACTTAATTTGAGCCCATGTTGTGCAACATTTGTATAGGCTATGCAATTATGAGAGAAACATAGTGATGGCCGCTAATAAAAAGATGGGGTTCCCATCAGCTTTCTATAGGCTAGGCCTACTGTATTTATTTCTCAATTTCCCTAATATTATTGCTTATATTTACCACATGACTATAGCCTACCTGGCTGGCATGAAAATAATGAAATAAATAATAAAATAATTCACGGGGAAAAGCTTCCTCCATTCGCTATTTACATGTATAAATTACATTTATTTTTTCCACTGCCCGTTTCGATACAGGTGCATGATAATAGTCCATTCTAAATCAAAACAAATATCACACATATATTATTTAGCATGTGTAAAAACAAGATTAAATCAAGAATAGTCTGATTGGTGATAATTCTAGCCTATCACTTGAATGATATATTATCACTTGTGAATGATGCCCAGCATAAGAACCAATGCCTTTTTTTTGCGACTTTTTAAAATTATAGTCGCACACCTCTTGTAGCCTAGCTCATAGGCTTACATGTTTTAGGTCTATGGGCAAGGCCACTAGTGGCCAAATAACTTCTAAAATTAAGAACAGTCATTTGCTTTACAGGGGGTGTAGAGCCTAACTGGCATACATAAGCAGCGCGTGAGTTTCAAGTTTGGGGGAAATACTTTTCTCCATAAAAAATGCACCTTTATAATAAATGCATTACATGCATAATTGCATTTGTGGTCACTTTTGATAATGGTGTTTTCCCTAATGGCACATTCAGGTTATAGCCTACTACCATGTGAGATTTGCTGCGTTTATAATGCAAAAAAATAGACGAATAGTTTATCAACATTTTAAGCTAAACGTTCTGATCTGTTTCGTCAGCCACGTTGCACAAAAAACGTTTTTGATGCTAGTGGTTATATTAATGTGTGATCTATTGCATCCCACAACTGTCCCAGACTATGGTTAGAATATTTATTTTTCACACAGAATATAATAGGTCGACTTTTGTACTATGGAGGATAGTAGATTGACATAGGCTATTGGTTTCGCTGTTCGTTCGGCCTACTCATCTTGTTGGCTGACGAAAAGTAAATGTGAACAGTTATTCCAATATCTTCAATATGCACCCCGGAATTGGATAAGGACGCGCGCAGTTGTGTCCCGGATGTGTCTGACTTGTAGCCTGTGAGAAAGACCCGATCAGGTGAAGGAGAGCCATGCGAGTGAGAGACGCTTCGGATTGTGCAGCACACTCAGGGAGAACGGCACAACACAGCACTACGGGCCGCAAAAGGCATAGATTTGTTTAGGGTGCATTACCGCCAGAAAGGGGATGCCACCGTGAAATTCTAGGCATTATCAAGTGCTTGTCAAATTGTGAATGAGAGACTATTGGAGTGTGTACAGCCTGCGCAAAAAAAACAAAGCAGAGCTCATGCCTTTCAAGCGACTTTTTTCAAATCATCATTAGAATCTCATTGTTATGTTCTGTTAATTACTGATGTCCCCTTTAAGAATGGAGCACCCTTGGTCATGCGCAGTGTTGTTCTATGTTATTCTGGTACTAACTCATTTGAGTAAATGTGAAGCTCCAGTTCCATTTCTTGTATTCAGAGTATTTCTTATTATATAAATAAGTAATAAGAGCTAAGACACTACACTCATCATGCAGCCTTACAATGTATTAAAAATCAAAACATATAGCCCAACGTTTGTAGAACAACTAAAGTTACAATAATAACTCTAAATTAAGAATAGAGTACCTATTTCTTTGTTAACCGCTCTACACAGAATAGCAGCTTATGCGCACTTTGTTCAATTGTTTTCTTCATACTATAAAACAATATAAAATAATGCCATGAAATTATAAGCAAATGTTGTCTGCTAAATGAACTAGTGTTGCCCACAGCTATTTGTCATAGCCACATCAGGACCTAACATGGATAACTCAGAGTATGCTATTCTTTTCTTCTGAAATAGACTACATTTTCTTCATATCATGCTTCTTTAGAACTATCTAAAATAAATAATGGATTTATTGTGAAGGTGTAGGCTGTATGACCATGCTTGTCATTTATGAACATTTTGAACATCTTGGCTCTCTCTAATTCTCTCCTTCTCTCTTTCTTTCGCTCTCTCGGAGGAACTGAGCCCTAGGACCATACGTCAGGACTACCGGGCATGATGACTCCTTGCTGTCCCCAGGCCACCTGGCCTTGCTGCTGTCCCAGTTTCAACTGTTCTGCTGGCGGTTATGGAACCCCTACCTGTCCCAGACCTGCTGTTTTCAACTCTTAATTATCGGCTATGAAAAGCCAACTGACATTTATTCCTGATTATTATTTGACCATGCTTGTCATTTATGAACATTTTGAACATTTTGGCCATGTTCTGTTATAATCTCCACCCGGCACAGCCAGAAGAGGACTGGCCACCCCTCATAGCCTGGTTCCTCTCTAGGTTTCTTCCTAGGTTTTGGCCTTTCTAGGGAGTTTTTCCTAGCCACCGTGCTTCTACACCTGCATTGCTTGCTGTTTGGGGTTTTAGGCAGGGTTTCTGTACAGCACTTCGAGATATTAGCTGATGTACGAAGGGCTATATAAAATAAACTTGATTGATTGATATATCACATGGATTTATTTGACTTTATAAAATGGCTTGTAGGCTATGTGTGGAAGCCAGGAGATGGTAAATGTGTTTATGTTAATTAACGGTCAATTACCATGAGCCCGACTGTTATTTGCTTGACAATCACCGGCTGACAAAATGTCATGACCCCCACAGCCCTAGTAATGGAAGCCATTATTCCTTACATTGGCTAAAATACAGATAAACATATAAACACACAAACATCCATGTAAACACACTCATACACACCTTTGCATAGAACATACAAGAAGGAAGTGGAGAGAAAGCAGAACCAGTCAGGTTGTCTGTGTTTTGGTCCAGAGCACAGCAGCTCCATTTCCCTCATCTCTCTCTCTGTGTTTCTTCATCTCTCTCTCATCCACTCTCCCACACTCTTTCTATCCTTTCTCCTCCCTTGGTCAGCCTCCCACAAAGAAGGCTGTGGAGCCCTCATCTCCTCATTTTGATGTAATCTCAATGTCTTCTTGGGCCTAGACCTAATGAAGGATTCAGCTCAAGTTCAGCTGGCAGCTAAATGATGGAGAAGCTGCAAGAAGAGTTCCATGGCTTTGTACGCAATTTAAGGGCTTAACAAATCAGCCTCTTTACCAAGTTAATGGAGACCCACTTGTCAATGAAAAAATCCCCATGTTGCTATAGAAACCATGCAGTGGGGTTTGGAGTAGTCTGCTGCAAGATGACAATACTGTAAGTAAACATGTAATTGAAACGTTATGGATATAGAAAAAAAAACTCAAACTTCTGCCCACCAAAACAAGCAGGGACATTGTCTAAAGTATGAATGCTCTCTCCAGATAACAGAGCTATCCCCATATATAAACAAACAGACAAACACGTATTTGTCCTTTAAACATCTATATTACACCTCAATTCAGAGATGGGCTTTGTCCATCTAAATGGGCAGAGCAACCCCTCCATAACAAACTAGCATATAGCTTTACCCCAGAAACCCCCCCTTAATCAACGGGCCTGGCCTCCTGTTAATTAACAAACAAAGCTATTTTTGTGATGAGATCAATGGAGGAGACAGACAGCCACCCAGACTGGGAAGAGCACACAAAGAGACACAGAGAGAGATGAAATGAGAGATCTGATTAAGAGACTATTAATAGTAATTGAGGCTGCGGTGAGTAAATTCTGTTTAGTAAATTCTGTTCATCGGAGCCTCCGATGACGTGTCCACGAGCGGAATGGGTACTTTGCCCGCACCGGAGTCGCCCCCGGCGATAGATGCTCACCCGGACCCTCCCCTATTGAGTCAGGTTTTGCGGCCGGAGTCCGCACCTTTGGGGGGGGGTACTGTCACGCCCTGACCATAGAGAGATTTTATTCTCTGTGTTGGTTAGGTCGGGGTGTGATTTAGGGTGGGTCATCTAGGCGTTTATATGTCGATGTTGGCCTGTTATGGTTACCAATCAGAGGCAGCTGTTTATCGTTGTCTCTGATTGGGGGATCATATTTAGGCAGCCATTTCCCCTTTGTGCTTTGTGGGATCTTGCGTTTGTGTAGCTGCCTGTGAGCAGTCCAGAACGTGACGTTTCGTTTGTGCTTGTTTGTTTTTGTTTGGTGAGTTTAGATTTATTAAAATATGCGGAACTCTACACACGCTGCACCCTGGTCCATTCCTTATGACGATCGTGACAGAACCGAGTATTTGCAGCTGTTTAAACTGCAATATATGTGTAAATAAGCACAGTTCGCCCTTAATTTAAAGGCTCCATATATTTTCCATAAGTGGAGGGTTTTCTCTGTGGAGAGGCCTTTGTTGGTGCTGAGGGAGTAGAGAGGCTTGGACACAGGAAACACCAGGAGGACGGAGAGAGTGGCATTATGGGAAGGTCACTGGGTACTCCTATTTGGCCTCAGGACATCACTGAGCTGTATGCTAATAATGGAACCTCTGAATGGTAATGATGAGACGGAGATGCTGTGGGCCCTTGGGACTGGGAGTATAAGAATGGATTTGAGACAAGATTACACAAACTCCATTTCCTTTCATTCTCTCTGTGACTGTGGCTCCCTCCATTCCTCCATCCCTCACTTTACATCAACATTACTATAGGCTTTGCGCCTAGAACCTGTCTCAGCTCTAGTCATCAGATGTGGCTCGGCTACCATAGGGCCCTCCCTCTGAAATGTCTTCCCTTTCTCATCTCCTCTCCATCTCTTCCAATATGCAATCTCTTTCTCTTCTCTCCATCAGCTCTGAATCTACTCATTATTATCATTTTACTCTCTCCTCTGCCATTCCCACTTACTCTTCCATTACATCCCTATAATCCTCCTATTCCACTAGTCTTTCCAAGCAAAGACTATCTCACACACACACATATGCACACACACACACACAGACACCTAGACTAATATGTACTCTTTTACAGAACTTGTAAACTGCTTTGTGTCTAATCCCAGTAGCCAGTCAGTAGTATATCTGAGTCAGCCAGCCAGCCAAGCTCCTGTGTATGTTTGGAGTGTGACTGCGTCTGTGAATGAGCGTGTGTTGAGGCAGTGTGGAGGCATGATTAAGTAAATTAACACATTAGTTTGAGCATCACTGCGAGGGTATACTCATCCACATGAGTACCTTGCTCAGCACAGACAACCAACACATTACACAGTAATAATGATACATATCAACACAGAGGTACACAGGCATGAGATACACACGAAACACATGACAGTAACACACAATCTATGTAAACAATAACCATAGAATGAACAGAAAACATATTCTCTCTCTCAAATGGAAAGTGTGTGTGTGTGTGTGTGTGTGTGTGTGTGTGTGTGTGTGTGTGTGTGTGTGTGTGTGTGTGTGTGTGTGTGTGTGTGTGTGTGTGTGTGTGTGTGTGTGTGTGTGTGTGTGTGTGTGTGTGTGTGTGTGTGTGTGCGTGTTAAAGATAGTCTTATCAACTGCTGTTCCATCAATCCACAGTGGCTCAGCAGCACATGGGGATTTACCACCATCTGGTTAAGCATCTCTCCAAAACAACATGGGCATACCTCCAGCCTTGATCCATGACCTCACACACACTACATCTCTCATATGAATCACCTGAACTAGCACCACATACTGTAAGAATCATCTCTCTTTTCTTCCTTATTCAAGATATAATTATTACTGCATTATCACACGCTTTATTGCAGATGTGAAATAATATTTTGGGATGTAGTTAATAAATAATCGATATATTTAGCATATGCACTTGATCCACTCCAGAGGAATGTAATAGCTATTAGTAATATATTATCTACAAAGTCCATCTTTTACATTCCCTATAACTAACCTCCACAGAAATCAAAGTCATTTTACATTTATTAGTGTCTAACGTGCTACACTTCAAACACCTACAGGTCTACATTACTAAAAAATATTTTTTTTAACTTCAGAGTCAAATTCATCCCAATGCCTTAATTTCAGTGGATCATTATTCCCATAATAGAAATATTCAGACCCTTCTGATCGGCCATTTAAAAGGCAAAGACTGTACTGAACCAACTGAACTGAACCAACTGAACCACTGAACCAACTCATCCTCCAGTGCTTTGAGATTCTCTCAGGTCCAAATCTATATCACTGCCAATTCCACACCCCACATTTCTACTGAAAATGTAATTCCATTTGTGGTATAGAGATACCACATAGAATAGAATATTAGAATATAATAAAATATCATTATTTTTTCCATTATATAATTGACTACATATACTGAGGTTCAGCAGGTGTTTTTGTTTCCCCCAATCACCAGTGATGGCTCTAGCCTCGCACTGTTTATTGATCGGAGTGGGCGCATTTAGTGCCGTTATACTTGAGTCCAGAGAATATATATTTCACAGCATTTTGTGTGCAGGTTGGTTGCCAACAGCTCATGTACATCTATCTTAAAACCGTGGCGTACCTTTCATCCAGTCCACCACTTGACTCGAACTCCACTTGCTCACAGGCTCCATGACCAGAGCCATTGTGGAAGTTTTTCAGGTCTCGCCTGACAAAATAAACGCTTTAACACTTCAATCTATTACATTCACCAAATTCACCAATGTTTGATTCTATAATCCGTTTGCGTGTTTTCTAACAACGGCGAGGGAGGTCCATCGGATCCGAGGCGACGTTATGCGTGGCTTGATTCAAGTCCGATATATTTCTACACAATCCTCTGCGCTTGGCGCTTGTGTTGTTCGCTCGAATATCGCGAATATCTCCTTTATTTGTCATTCATGTCGGCTGCTGCCAACACTGCATGATTCTGGTGGAACCGTCTGCGACCCTCTCGCCAATTAATCTCTAGTATCAACTGATCAGTACAGCAAGCCTCCGACCATCCAATAGAGAACGCATTCACTGGCATCTGTGGGTGTATTTCCCAGTCGCACTGTGCAGTCCAACCCACTGAGTCACACTAGCGTTTGCAGGCTTTTTTAATCCTCATCAGATGCACGTTCACTGTATCTCCCTCGCCTCTTTGTCGCTGTTCACGCCTCCATCATACAAGCGCTGTATGGCGGAAAATACGGTCGTAACAGAGGCTGAGGATGCTGTAATGTCCCGCTCTCTTATTATCATTCTTTACGAAGCAAGTTGAGATGTAGCCCTATTCAATATACCATGAATTGGTCTGTCTAATTGAGAGTATGAAAGAGAAGAATGAATGAGCATAGGGCATTGTAATATATATTTTGTTATTTGAAATAACCGATCAATCATCCATTACACGTTTGTAACTCAGAATTTCTAATGTTTTATGCCCAATAGTTTCACTATGCATTATGAGTTTCTATTGAATGCATATGATACTGTAGGCCTATTTATATTAAAGATGACTGTATCAGCAAAGACCATGCATTACAGGACTAAGCTGGTTATGAAAGAGTGGGCGCTTTTTTCCATTAACAGAAAATAATTTGCCTTTCTTAAAGATAAAACCCTTAATTGAAACAATTACAAAGCTGACACCTCGCCTGTTTTGGTAAAAAGCTTAGTGATAGGCCTGGAAAACTAAACGTGAAGCTAATGTAGTGCTCGCAGGCAACTATACATAGACAAGATCCCACAAAGCACAATGGGTCAATGGCTGCCTAAATATGATCCCCAATCAGAGACAAATATAAACAGCTGCCTCTGAATGGGAACCATACCAGGCCAACATAGATATATAATCACCTAGATGTCCCACCCTAATCACACCCCGACCTAACCAACATAGAGAATAAAAAGCTCTCTATGGTCAGGGCGTGACACCTTCCACGATATCAAAATTATAGTTTTAACCATGTTTTGAGGCATTACAGTGTTTGTGTACATTTACAGGAAAATAAGCTTATATTTTGGGTTCTGATGGGGTATGACAGATGAACTAACTTCATGCGGCATTTATTTATAAGTTATATTCTTCAAGAATCAATGGGTATATATCAATCAATCAAATGTATTTATAAAGCCCTTTTTACATCAGTCAATGTCACAAAGTGCTATACAGAAACCCAGCCTAAAACCCCAGACAGCAAGCAATGCAGATGTAGAAGAATATATCATTCATTTATAAATCCAAAAATGAATTTAGCAATTAAGGATTCTAACTTTAAATCACACATATCAATTGAAGGCCTTGGTGATGTTGCTGCCTGTCAGTCTAGCCTGGGTCAATCAAGGCACACCCAGTTCACTGGGGCTGGAGAGCGCCAGGGGCTGACCGTCACATCAATTACACCCCCTATTAAATAAATCCACCAACACACTCAAGACTCAGTCACGACTACAATGAATCTCTTTGACATAACAAACATCCCACTCACTCAGGTGAAAGCAATAGAAGACTAGCATGAATGCATCCCACTACCGCAACATGAATAGCCCCACCATAGGTTGACATGCTGCCTCATAAAGTAGGCTCATGGAAACAACAAGCTCAGATTAATTGACGTGATTTTGCTTTACTGGTTTGACATAATGTGCATATGTGGCTTTCATGCCTTAACCAGATGTGATGTAATGTATCTGCAAACTGAACTATTCTGAATCGTATTCTGTAAATAATAATCGAACCTAAAGCATGGACACAGCCACTTCAAACCCCTCAGTATTGGTAGTTAGACTGTTGCACACTAGCCCAGAATGCACAATACCTCTATGAGAGAGCCTATAGAGCATAGAAAAAGAGACTATGGAGTGTAGAAAGATGTGTCATCAGAACAAAGAACCACTCTTTTTCCATGACCCCTGACCTGTGCAACAATATTGTTCAGGCTTTGCACAGTTAATTTTTTGTGTAAAATTAGTCACCATCATGTTATTGACGTAAGAGGGATGGTTGTTCTTCCTAGAATCATGGTACAACAAAGTCAGCCTCTAATTTTCTAAAATGCCTCAAAGACTAATTCTCAGTGATATCAATCAAGATGTATTTCAAAAAATTAGTGTTAAAAGTCTAAGGATATACAGGAAGCGATACACAAGATAAGAATATATTATATAGGCTTATCTCATAGGACAATAGCTGTTAACCACCAAGTCTTGCTTTGTTAAATCAAAGCATCTTGGCTTGTCCTTTGTTTTATTTATGTAAGATTATCAATGGCTCTTGCCCCTCTGCCCCACCCCTATGGGTATGTGAATACATTTGCTCTGTGTGGAGGTATCGTTGTCAGCATCTCTGACTAATTTAAACAGAAGAATGTGTAATCTGCTTTGCAAGACGGGCATGTGAAATACAAGAGCCTTAAGTTACAACTCTTTAGTTCATTTTCTCCTTGCAAGTTATGAATGGAACTTTTATGTCGCTATCAATTTCCCCATTATCTGTGAATAATTTATATCTTTGTGGAAGCTCTCTCCTCTCTCCTGCTATTATTACTCTACCCTTGTAGACTCGTATCTGTCCCTGTGCTCTGAGTGTGTGTGAGCAGCTAATGGGTCAGTCTACATCCAAAGAGTCTGTTTGGTTTCTCAGAAAAATGTGTGAATTAAGTTGCAATTCATAATATTGCTAGTATTTTAAGAAATATGCCCATAAACTGTTGTATACAATATTATAGAGTAGGTGTCAGATGTGTGCGTACTGGTAGCGAAGTCAGGTGCAGGAGAGCAGAGATTTGAGAACAGGCGCACACTTAATTTGGCAAAAGTGCAAAATGTGCAAAACAGTCACAAGAATTATGTTTAACAATAAACATCTTCGTGAAAAATAACACAGAAAAAACAAGCCAGTCTGGCGCATCAACAATACACACAATACACAAACAATCTTACACAAAGACATGATGGGGAACAGAGGAATAAATACATGTAGATTGATTGGGAACAAGACATAACAAATGGATACATGAAAAATGGAGCGGCGATGGCTAGAAAGCCAGTGACGTCGACCGCCGAACACCGCCCGAACAAGGAGAGGAGCCGACTTCGGCGTAAGTCGTGACAGTAGGTCTATTTTGAGAACGTATAGGCCTATCATAGAGCCACTTTTAAAACAAAGTAAGCCAATTGACCATTAATTGACTTTGAGTCATAGAGAAATTCTAGTGATCACATTTTTCACAGTAGACTATAGCCTATCTTTGTTTCAGTTAATCAAACATTGCAGTTAATTTCACATTTTCTAAAATGAGAAGGAGCAAAGCAAAGATATGATAGCACTCAAATCCAGATGTTCATCAACAGTCAGGTGCTTCAGTACCTTCAACCGATCACTGCTCGCACCTCCCTGCCCGTCCAGCATCACTACTCTGGACGATTCTGACTTAGAATATGTATACAACTACAAATACCTAGGTGTCTGGTTAGACTGTAAACTCTCCTTCCAGACTCACATTAAGCATCTCCAATCCAAAATTAAATCTAGAATCGGCTTCCTATTTCTTCAGTGTACTCCCTGTACACCAAGTCAGAACCGTAGATACATAAAGGGGGCAGACAATGAAATCTCTTACAAAATGTTATGATTACATTGCTCTAAAACAGGTTATAGGCTACATGTGCACCACCAAGTCAGAACAGTAGGCGAAATTAAGAGGGGTAAATTGACCAAATTATTAGGGTGAGGCACATGGGCTACTAACAGCTTACTACACAAAATACACTTAGTATTACTTTCTTAGCTATAGTATACATATCTCCCTGGCATATTACATCATTTATGCAGCAGCATACAATACATTTTTGGACACCTGTGCTCACTTGAACAGGAAGGTGACACGGTGGTCCTTCATGGGCAAATATTGTCATCAAAGTCTGGCATTCTCTGGATTTATGGTGCTAACAAGACAACAAGGAACTCAAGGTTGAATCATGATGATGTAATTGATCTTCAGGTCGTAGCTCTAGAAAGAGTCCAGAGTTCCGATTTACAATTCCGAGTTGGATGACCGTTCAAAACGTATTTCCCTGTCGGAGCTCGTTTTTTCCGGAATTGTCAGTTGTCTTGAACTCACCGAAGTCAAGTTTGCGCAGTTCCGAGTTAACAGTTGTTTTGAAGGTGGCACAAATCAAGCTTCATTGACTGCATGGCTAATGTTGAATGTTTATCATTTTAAACTTGGAAAACAGACACTTAATACCAGATTTGGGACCACACAGCCATGCCACTGAATAGCAGGCTAGTGATTGCTTTGCAATGCTTGCAGATAGCCACTGTCATTGATTCCTTCCAAACCACTCATTGTTGAATTTGCGATTTCCAACTCATTGTGTAATGTTTGTCCAAGGGCCAATGAGCACCGAAACATTTTATCTATCATTTCTCTTCATTATTTATCTTCATATGACATGGGTTAAAAAGGATTTGCCAGTAGATTGTCGACTTGATTCATGATGATGAATGCTAGCTAAGATTTTGAAAGTATGACGTTGACATGATCAGTCCAATCAAAGCTACTGTAGATATAATGTGAATTGATGTCATTTTATCTGTGGCCAATGACCATGAGCCTTCTTGGATGGGCACTTCTAATGTAACTCTATGGCAGCACCCAAGGGGCTTGAATTTTCTAGGTCTACCCTTAGACTTGGCGGTGACGTACTGTCCCCACGAGTGACTGAAAACTGAGCTAATCATGGCGCAACTAGAGAACATTACTAACACCTACGCTCCGTATTTTTGGCTGGCTGCCCCACCACCACAGAAAGCACTGAGCTAGGCTGAAACACCTACATTTTGGAGCTGCCTTACTCAAGAAAGCAAAAAAGAGGCCATGTTTGTATGCGGCTTTATTAATTCAGTGATTTTTTTTTTTTTTTACATTGTTTGCAACTTGATATGTGACACGTATTAATGTCAAAATAACATGCAAAACAGGTAAGCCCCCACCTGCCCTGAATGACGGGTCGCCACTGATGTGTGTACATTTCAATGTGTGCTTGTGAGTGTCTCATGTTTGAGTATTCCTGTATGATGTGCATGAGTTTGCTTGTGTTGTAATTGGCAGTGGGTGGTGGTATGTGCATCAAATTGAGGAAAGTAGTACATCAAAATATAGATTTTAGTATGTTATTACATGATTGGTTGAAGTTATAACAATATTCATCAAAAAAAGTTGTTACTCGCCAGTTCATGTAATAACCACCCATTAATGTAATATTACATTTAGCAGAAAACGTTATTACGTTAACCGTTCAACATTTTAGTACGTTAAGCCGGCATGCTATTACATGTTTTATTTAACCTTTATTTAACTAGGCAAGTCAGTTAAGAACAAATTCTGATTTACAATGACGGCCTACCAAACCCTAACCCGGACGACGCTGGGCCAATTGTGTGCTGCCCTACCGGTTTTATTACATAACAAATCTAAAGGTTAATACAAAGATAAAAGTTATTACAGAAACTGGTGTTATTACATTAAGCGTTGTTACAGGCTCATGTCTGGAGGGGGAAATCATATTTTTGCTGGTGTCAGCATTCTTTTATTTTCATTCATTTTTATACATTTTTGGGGAGTAGAAAAATGACCAGAACAGACTTTATGAGAGTATACAAAATTTGCACATGTCACGTTCCTGACCTGTTTTCTGTTAGTTTGTGTATGTGTTAGCTGGTCAGGACGTGAGTTTGGGTGGGCAGTCTATGTTTTCTGTTTCTATGTTGGTTTAAGGGTGACCTGATATGGCTCTCAATTAGAGGCAGGTGGTTTTCATTTCCTCTGATTGAGAGCCATATTAAGGTAGGTGTTTTCACACTGTTTGTTTGTGGGTGGTTGTCTTCCGTGTCTGTATGTTATTTCGTACCACACGGGACTGTTTCGGTGTGTATGTAGTCTGTTCCTGTTCATGCGTTCTTCGTGTCTATGTAAGTTCTCATGTTTAGGTCAGTCTACGTCATTTGTTATTTTGTATCATTTCAAGTGTAGTTCGTGTTCGTTTTTCGTCTTGTAAATAAATTTATTATGGCATCATACCTCGCTGCACATTGGTCTTCAGATCCCTCTCTCCTCTCCTCGTCTGAGGAGGAGGAAGATTTAGAGTTTCGTTACAGAACCACCCACCAAATTACCAGAACCAAGCAGCGGGGAAAAGGGCAGCGAAAGCAACCGCAGAAATCCCAGGATTCATGGACATGGGAGGAGATCTTGAATGGAGAAGGACCCTGGGCACAGGCTGGGGAGTATCGCCGCCCCAAAGCTGAGCTGGAGGAAGCGAGTGCTGAGCGGCGGCGATATGAGGAGGCAGCACGGCAGCGGGACAGGTACGAGAGGCAACCCCAGATTTTTTTTTGGGGGGGGCTAGAGAGGAGTGTGGCTAAGCCAGGTAGCAGACCTGAGCGCACTCCTCGTGCTTATTATAAGCAACGCGTCACTGGTCAGGCACCGTGTTATGCGGTTAAGCGCACGGTGTCGCCAGTGCGTGCCCATAGCCTGGTGCGCTATAGGGCAGTCCCCCGAAAGTGTCAAGTGAGTGTGGGCATCCAGCCGGGGCGTATTGTGCCTGCTCAGCGCGCCTGGTCTCCGGTACGCAGTTTCGGTCCAGGGTATCCTGCGCCGGCTCTGCGTGCTGTGTCTCCGGGGCGCTGGGAGGGTGCAGTGCGTCCTATGCCTACGCTCCGCTCGTACCGGGCAAATGTGGGAGTGGAGCCTAAGGGAGAAGTGCGCGTAGTAGGCACTAGATCTCCAGTGCTCATCCACAGCCCGGTTCAACCTGTGCCTGCACTCTGGAGGGTACGGGCTGGAGTAGTATGCCAGCCTGGGGGAGTGGTGCCAAGGCTGCGCACCAGAGCTCCAGTGCTCCCCCACAGCCCGGTCCTTCAGGTGCCTTTTAACATCAAGCCTCCTGTAGGTCTCTCCAGCCTGGTGGGTCCTGTGGCAGCTCCACGCACCAGGCTGTCTCTCCGTCTCCTCCCTACAGGTGTGCCCGTCTGCCCAGCGGTGCCTGAACTGCTCGTCTGCCCAGAGGCGCCTGAACTGCCCGTCTGCCATGAGCCTGCAAAGCTGCCCGTCTGCCATGAGCCTGCAAAGCCGCCCGTCTGCCAGGAGCCTACAGAGCCGTCCGCCAGACAGGAGCTGCCAGAGCCTTCCGCCAGACCGGATCAGCCAGAGCCTTCCGCCAGACCGGATCAGCCAGAGCCTTCCGCCAGACCGGATCAGCCAGAGCCTTCCGCCAGACCGGATCAGCCAGAGCCTTCCGCCAGACCGGATCAGCCTTCAGAGCCGTCCAGCCAGGACCAGCCTTCAGAGCCGTCCAGCCAGGACCAGCCTTCAGAGCCGTCCAGCCAGGACCAGCCTTCAGAGCCGTCCAGCCAGGACCAGCCTTCAGAGCCGTCAGCGAGCCATGACCAGCCTTCAGAGCCGTCAGCGAGCCATGACCAGCCAGAGCCGTCAGCGAGCCATGACCAGCCAGAGCCGTCATCCAGCCAGGATCCGCCAGAGCCAGCCAGCCAGGATCCGCCAGCCAGTCCGGTGTTGTCCCTCAGTCCGGAGCTGCCGTCCCTCAGTCCGGGGCGGCCCCTAAATCCAGCGGGACCCATGTCTAGGGTTCCCAGTCCAAGGTCGGTGGCGAGGGTCGCCACCTTGAGGAAGACACAGAAGCGGGGATTTATTATGGTGGGATTGGGACAGCGTCCGGAGCCGGAGCCACCACCGTGGTCAGATGCCCACCCAGACCCTCCCCTAGACTTTTGGTGGTGCGTTCGGAGTACGCACCTTGAGGGGGGGGTTATGTCACGTTCCTGACCTGTTTTCTGTTAGTTTGTGTATGTGTTAGCTGGTCAGGACGTGAGTTTGGGTGGGCAGTCTATGTTTTCTGTTTCTATGTTGGTTTAAGGGTGACCTGATATGGCTCTCAATTAGAGGCAGGTGGTTTTCATTTCCTCTGATTGAGAGCCATATTAAGGTAGGTGTTTTCACACTGTTTGTTTGTGGGTGGTTGTCTTCCGTGTCTGTATGTTATTTCGTACCACACGGGACTGTTTCGGTGTGTATGTAGTCTGTTCCTGTTCATGCGTTCTTCGTGTCTATGTAAGTTCTCATGTTTAGGTCAGTCTACGTCGTTTGTTATTTTGTATCATTTCAAGTGTAGTTCGTGTTCGTTTTTCGTCTTGTAAATAAATTTATTATGGCATCATACCTCGCTGCACATTGGTCTTCAGATCCCTCTCTCCTCTCCTCGTCTGAGGAGGAGGAAGATTTAGAGTTTCGTTACAGCACATACAAGGTTATGACATTTACATTTTTAGTTAAAGCAGGGTTTTGGTGAACTGTTAGAGTTGACAAACAGTCTAAAGTAATACAGAATTTCCCGCCCTGATCTGTTTCACCTGTCTTTGTTATTGTCTCCACCCACCTCCAGGTGTCACCCGTTTTCCCCATTAGTCCCTGAGTATTTATTCCGGTGTTCCCTGTTTGTCTGTTGGCAGTTTGTCTTGTCAAGTCAACCAGTGTGTTTTTCCGTGTGCCTGCTTTTTCTTATCTCTTTGCTAGTCCTCCCGGTTTTGATCCTTTCCTGCCTTGACTCTGAACCTGCCTGCCCTGACCTCAAGTCTGCCTGCCACTCTGTACCTCCTGGACTGCATCTGGGTCTCGCCCTGTGCCCTTATACAGATATTATTGGTATTTCAGTTGGTTGGGATACATTGACCAAATTATCAGGAAAGCTTTGGATGCATTTCCCCTTCAGAATTCACCAGAAACAACCATTCCACACCCATAATTTTTTTTGTATAAAAAAACTCACAGGGGCATGCCCCTGGACCTCCCTGGGTATTGAACCCCCATTCTGCATTATAAAGTTAACCCCTTGCCTGCGGTTTACACTAGTTACCACAGCCACAAAGTCAACATGGGTTATATTGTAAAAAATTATGAAAACAAAAATGTGCTTTTTGGTCTTGATTTAAGGTTAGGGTTAGGCATTAGGTTAGCAGTGTGGTTAAGGTAAGGGATTATGTTAGGGTTAGGTTTAAATCCGATTTTAAGAAATTGGGGTGGATGACTTTGTGGCTGTGGTAACTAGTGACGACCCTAGGCTACAGTTGATAGGCCACCGATTGTGTCACCTTCCTCTGTTCTTCAATCTTCAGTGATGCGCGTGGAGGAGTCTGTGCGGCTCGCAGTCGCAAACGTGTCTTCGGATAGGTCCAGTCTTCGCTGGTAAACTATGAAATTGATTCAGACTACATTTTGTATGTCGAAGGTCTAACCAAAAACAGTACAGTATGAAGATAGGCTAAAATTGCTTCTCCAATAAATCCCAGATCATACTTGTCGACGACGGCATGGCAACGTTGGTTAGACAGCTCATGTGTAGAATCACGTCATCGGGTCGTCTCGCGCCAAACTGCGCATGTCGTCAAATCAAAGGCACTCTTTTGATATAAAGTTGTTTTTAACGAAAATGAAAACGTGTCAGTTTGTCACTTTCACAAGGTTGACTTAATAGCATGTTCAACTACTTAAGACATTGACTCGAATATAGATTCTGCCTTTAGCTTTCGAGAAAATGCACAACTAATTAATATTTTTTCACTTTTCTCATTGACTTCTCAAACCCCAAACCCCGGCCTGGTCTGTTTCGCAAGCGTTCCCAGGAGTCTCGCGATGTTGCGTCTCTAGGTTTAGAAACGCTGTGGTCTAACCTTCGGTGGTCTCTTTAACTACGACCAGTAAGAACATGGAAATAGGAGCAGGGTTGCCATGTTGCGGTTATCCCGAAATTGGGCTACTTTGAAAACGATGCCGCGGGTGCAAACATTTGTCGCGGGTTGCTGGTTTTTGGCCTACTTAGCCAACTTATGCTTGATCCGAAAATGTGGTCGTAGGCGCTTATGGATAGTGTGCCGCAATTGCGCTCATTACCATACTCAGCCCAAATTTTGTAAAAGTGTGGAGGGCTCCCTATAGCTCTGCGTTGGCATGATTGGTTGACGGTAGGAGGGGTTCGGGAGGTCCTGTATGAAAACAAAGTGACTTTCTTAATTAACAACTTCCTTCACAATAGCTCTGCACTACTTTTAAGAGCAGGAGGTATGAATGCCCTGACTTCTACAGAGGCCGTGTCACCGTAAATGCTGCACGGCCAATGCAGACGGAAGATTGACCATGTAGCGCTTTTAAGTTGCTCCGCGGCCACCATGGCATTTCTCTTAAAATACATCTAAGTTATTCACTGTGACCTGCTGCTGCTGACTATCAGGCAGTGAGCAGGCTGTTACCGAGGGAGTGGTGGGAAGGGGGAGGGCCGGGAGTTTATGCGTGTGTCTTGAGAGAGTCCTGCAGCAGGCTCGGAGACAGAGCAGCCAGCGCACAAGTCGTGACAATTTGTATGTAGGCTATTTAACGTTATATTGTTCATTATGGAGACATATTACCAACCCTTTTTCTTTAAAACATATTAACGTGCTAGAACTGATATAAAGGCGACATAGCACTGGAAAACGACATTCCGCACACTAGAGCGCTTTAAGATACATTCGCTCAGAGGTAGCTTAATAAAGTACACTGCATTCTAATGTCGATTTGCCTATTGAAATAACAAGTCAATCTCGCAAATAGGCCATTTAGAACGGGTTGTACTCTTAAGGATCCGCCCCTTTTTTTCAATTTTCGCCTAAAATGACATCTGAAATGACACCAAAATCTGACTGCCTGTAGCTCAGGCCCTGAAGCAAGGATATGCATATTCTTGGTACCATTTGAAAGGAAACGTTTTTTCAGTTTGTGGAAATGTATAAGAAATGAAGGACAATATAACACAATAGATATGGTAAAAGATAATACAAAGAAAAAACCAACCGTTCTTTTGTATTTTTTTGTACCATCATTTTGAAATGCAAGAGAAAGGCCATAATGTATTATTCCAGCCCTGGTGCAATTTAGATTTTGGCCACTAGATGGCAGCAGTGTGTGTGCAAAGTTTAAGACTGATCCAATGAACCATTGTAATTCCGTTAAACATTTTGAATCAAGACTGCCCAAAGGTGCCTAATTTGTTTATTAATAACTTTTCCTGTTCACAATTGTGCACTTTCCTCAAACAATAGCACGGTATTCTTTCACCGTAATAGCTACTGTAAATTGGACAGTACAGATAGATTAACAAGAATTTAAGCTTTCTGCCAATATCAGATATGTCTATGTCCTGGGAAATGTTCTTGCTACTTACAACTTCATGCAAATCGCATTAGGCTACGTTAGCTCAACCGTCCCGTGGAAGGGACACACATGTTAATGGCACAAATTGCCAGAAAATAACTTAGTATTTGTTTTTTGAAGTGTTTCTTGTACAGAGATTGAGATTCTCTGTCCATCTTTCAAAACATGTATTTTTACTGTTCCAATTACATTGGTAACCCATTTATAATGTCAATAAGGCACCTCAGGAGTTTGTGGTAGGCCTATATGGCCAATATATAGTGCATTCATAATATTTTCAGACCTTGTCTTTTTCCACATTTTGATACATTACAGCCTTATTCAAAAATGTATTTTAAAAAATCCCTCATCAATCTACACACAATACCCCAAAATGACAAAGCAAAAACAGGTTTTTAGAAATGTTTGCAAATGTATATATTTTTTTAACTAAAATATATTTACATAAGTATTCAGACCCTTTACTCAGTACTTTGTTGAAGCATCTTTGGCAGCGATTACAGCCTTCAGTCTTCTTGGATATGACGCTACAAGCTTGGCACACCTGTATTTGGGGCGTTTCTCCCATTCTTCTCTGCAGGTCCTCTCAAGCTCTGTCAGGTTGGATGGGGAGCGTCACTGCACAACTATTATCAGGTCTCCAGATATGTTCGATCGGGTTCAATTCCGGGCTCTGGTTGGGCCACTCAAGGACATTCAGAGACTAGTCCAGAAGCCACTCCTTCATTGTCTTGGTCATTGTCCTGTTGGAAGGTGAACCTTCGCCCCAGTCTGGTCCTGAACGCTCTGAAGCAGGTTTTCATCAAGGATCTCTCTGTACTTTGCTCTGTTCATCCTTCCCTCGATCCTGACTAGTCTCTCAGTCCCTGGCGCTGAAAAACATCTCCACAGCATGATGCTGCCACCACCATGCTTCACCGTAGGGATGGTGCCAGGTTTCCTCCAGATGTTACGCTTGGCATTCAGGCCAAAGTGTTCAATCTTGGTTTTATCAGACCAGATAATCTTGTTTCTCATGGTCTAAGTCCTTTAGGTGCTGTCGCGCTTTTTACTGAGGAGTGGCTTCCGTCTGGCCATTCTACCATAAAGGCCTGATTGGTGGAGTGCTGCAGAGATGGTTGTCCTTCTGGAAGTTTCTCCCATCTCCACAGAGGAACTCTGGAGCCCTGTCAGAGTGACCATCGGGCTCTTGGTCACATCCCTGAGCAAGGCCCTTCTCCCCCGATTGCTCAGTTTTGCCAGGTGGCCAGCTCTAGGAAGAGTCTTGGTGGTTCCAACTTTCTTCCATTTAAGTATGATGGAGACCAGTGTGTTCTTGGGGACCTTCAAAGCTGCAGACATTTTTTGGTACCCTTCCCCAGATCTGTGTCTCGACACAATCCTGTCTCGGGGCTCAATTTCTTCGACCTCGTGGCTTGGTTTTTGCTCTGTAACGTAGCAAAATGTGGGGAAGGGGTCTGAATACTTTCCAAATGCACTGTACCACGGCTAAGGGCTGTGTCCTAAGAACAACACTTAGCCATGGTATATTGGCCATATACCACACCTCATCAGGCCTTGTTGCTTAATCATAGCAGTCAAAACAAGTTAACTCGACATCCATTGACGGAAAATTATCTGGCGAGTTAAGGGCAAATTATATTTTCTCTTGCAACATATTTTTAAGCTCACAATCATTACTATTTTGATGGAAAACAAAATTTTGCTTCTTAGCCTATGTCGTTATAAATTACTTTGATTTCCTTCTTAAAATGCTTGACAACCTAATGGAAAAAGGGTTCATCAAATAAATGTGGCAGCTCCTCTCTTGCTGCGAAAACAAAATGTTGGGCTAGTTTTCAGGCTTCGTGAGCGGGTTTTGATAGATCATTGGGCTAGAAATTTCAACTAGACCTGGCAACCCTAAGTAGGAGGTATCTTTGAAAGTGAACGTAACCTATTACAGTTTCGTCTTTGTCGGACCTAAATCTTTGTACGGCCTTGTCTCTAGTCTAGACAAATATGTAGAATTTGAACTGTGACATTTGAGTTATTATTTTTGTTCCTAGTGTTGTGTATTTTGAATTAATAAATATGATGTTTTAGTCAATTGAATCGGCTTAAGTGAGACAAAAAGTGCATTTAGTAGCAGAGTGGTTTCCAAACAAGCTCACCTGAAACAGAAAACGTCGGTATTTCTGAATTTCTTCATGGTAAGAGAGGCCTACTCACAAGTGGCAACAAGGCTGTCATTTACATGCATTTCATCTATCGTCAATATTTAACCTTCATCCACAGGTGTGTGTTTATTTTTTTATTACATCCACAGGTGTGTGCTGTCTGGCACTGGTCAAGTAGCCATTGACTTCAGACTTTGAACTGTGACCCTGAACCTGTACCCCTGAGGTTCTCCAGGATGGCAGGGTGAGGGGCTGACACGATGGAACATGATGGAGGGGACACAATATCAGATGTCAGTTTTCCATTTGGAGAGGGGGTGTCTGAATGAGGAAGAAATAGTATCTCTGTGTCTGATGAGGGAGAGGAGGCTTTCTATGTGCCTGAAAGGAGACCCTCCCTGGGCCTGGGCAATGGCCCGAGACCATGGTTCGAGACCCATGTACAGGGCGCATGTCACGTGTCAACAGTAATGTTTCCTATTTGTCCAAGTCTTGATCCTTTCACTATCCATCCTCAATCATTGATATTTGGTGTGTGTTTAGTAGGCATGATGTGAAAAGGGCTCGATTATTGTCCATGTGATGTTCTATGTACAGAGTCCAGCAGCAAAGAACAGAGTCTTACTCCAGCTGCTACTCTGTGGACAGTGATGACTGTGAGACCAGAACCAGGAAGTAAGAACAGCCCTCCATGTTTGATCAGTCACAGACAGGATGCAAACTATGTTCAAGTCTGTTTTTATAGTATAATTATGTATATGTTTATGTGAGTATTTGTTCCTGGGTTTAGTGGGAATATAATGTGGGTGTTTGTGGATGTATGTCCATTTGTTTACAAAACGGTCATATCTTTGTTTAGGCTCATGCGCCAGTATGTGTAGTAGTTTCATCTCCCACCACCTCTCCAGGTCTCAAAGTTTCCTGCAGTGGAACTTCCTCCAAGACCAGAGCTGATCAAAAACCCAGATGAGAAGAGGCACCCTGCCCTGACTGTAGACTTCACCTTCAAGGTGGGCTGATGTACTGTATGTTCAGCCACAAATGTCAACATGTTCCCAAAGTTGAGAGTTGAGTTGATGAGTTAGAGTATTGCTCTTTTCTCTTCTTTTTATTTAATTCTGTGGTTCCCAGGCCATCAGGAAGACAGTGGAGAAGCTGGGGAAGGATGATCTGAGGAAGTTTAAGATCACGCTGTGGAAGCGTTACCCAGAGTCGTTCAGTGCTCCTCCCCAGGGCATGGACATGGTGACTTGGTGGACAGGTTGCTGGAGTGTTATGACCTAGAGGTGGTCCTGCAGCTCACCAAGGCCCTGTCGAAGGACATGGGCCTCAAGCGCCTGACTGATTTCCTCAGGGACATTTACAAAAGAAGTATGCACATCTTCTTTATTTCATTTGATGAATGTAATATACACTGAGCAAAAATATCAACACAACATGTAAAGTGTTGGTGTTATGTTTCATAAGCTGAAATAAAAGATCCCAGAAATGTTCCATATGCAAAAAAAGCCTATTTCAAATATTTTACACAAATTGGTTTACATCCCTGTCAGTGAGCATTTTGCCTTAATCCATCCACCTGACAGGTGTGGCATATCAAGAAGCTGAATGAACAGCATGATCATTACACAGGTGCACTTTGTGCTGTGGACCATAAAAGGTACAACATAATGCCACAGATGTCTCAAGTTGAGGGAGTGGGCAATTAGCATGCTGACTGCAGAAATATCCACCAGAGCTGTTGCCAGATAATTTTAATGTTTATTTATTTACCATAAACCGCCTCCAACGTCATTTTGGAGAATTTGGCTGTAGGTCCAACCGGCCTCACAACCACAGACACCTTGTCCTGTGGGCGAGCAGTTTGTGGATGTCAACATTCTGAACAGAGTGCCCCATGGTGGCGGTGGGGTTGTGGTATGGTCAGGCATAAGCTACGGACAACGAACACAATTACATTTTATCGATGGCAATTTGAATGAGCAGAGATACCGTGATGAGACCCTGAACCCCATTGATTGTTGTGCCATTCATCCGCCGCCATCACCTCATGTTTGAGCATGATAATGCACGGCCCCATGTCATAAGGATCTGTACACAATTCCTGGAAGCTGAAAATGTCCCATGGAGAAAATGTCCCAGTTCTTTCATGGCCTGCATACTCACCAGACATGTCACCTATTGCGCATGTTTGGGATGCTCTGGATTGACATGTGTTCCAGTTCCCGCTAATATCCAGCAACTTCCCACAGCCATTGAAGAGGAGAGGGAAAACATTCCACAGGCCACAATCAACAGCCTGATCAGCTCTATGCAAAGGAGATGTGTCGCGCTGCATAAGGAAAATGGTGGTCACACCAGATACTGACTGGTTTTCTGATCCACGTCTCTACCTTTTTATTTAAGGTAGCTGTGACCAACAGATGCATGCATATCTGTATTTGAAATGGCCATTGAACAGGAGGAAATATACTAGATTGTGCCTTTGTCTCCTTTTCCCCTATTTTCTCTGTGCAGATGAGGTGCGTAATCAGCTGAGACGCACTCTGCTGAGGAAGTATAGCAGTATGCATGAGGGTTTTCCCAGCAGGGAGAGCATAAGGCCTTTGACAGTATCTTATATGATCTCTACATAACAGACAAAGGCAACGCTGGGCCTAATATCCAGCACGAGGTCAGAAACATTGAAAAGCTGTCCACCAATCGCAAGGAGAAGCTGATCACCTGCAGGCAAATATTTGACCCCAATGTGATCTATGAGAAGCATGTCAGGTCTATAGTCACCAACGGCATCGCCAGGGTGGGGAAGTCTGTGGCTGTGCAGAAGTTCATTATGGACTGGGCTGAGGACCGGAAGCACAAGCGTGTCTACTTCCTGTTCCCACTGCCCTTCAAAGAGCTCAACCTCATGCTGGATCTAAAGACCTGCCTCCTGGAGATCGTCCACGCCCTCTACCCTGAGACCAAGGTGCTGCCCAACTTCAAGTGCTGCGACGGCAAGGTCATGTTCGTCTGTGACGGGCTGGACGAGTATGCACGTCCCCTGGACTTTCACCGCACTGAGACTTGGTGTGATAGCACCGAGCTGGCCATGATGCATGTGGTGCTGACCAACCTGATCAGGGGCAACCTGCTCCCCTCCTCCCTCTGGATCATCTCCCGCCCACTCACCTACAGTCGGCTGCCCCTAGAAGCTGTGTACCAGGTGTTGGAGGTGCGCGACTTCACTGACGAACAGGAGTACTTCAGGAGGAGATTTGAGGACCCGGCGCAGGCCGATAAGGTGATCGCCCACCTGACCTCCTGCAAGACCCTCCACATCATGTGCCATCTGCCCATGTTCTGCTGGGTGGTGTGCGGACTGTTCCAGCGCACGTTCTGGGAGAAGGGGCCGGATATAGAGCTCGCCAAGGGGCTGACCCTGATGTACATCCACTTGCTCTTGGTGCACCTGCGTGTGCGTGGCGCCAGGGGCTCGGCCTCTCACACCCCAGAAGAGGAGAGGGACTTTCTGATGAAGCTGGGCAAGCTGGCCTTCACAATGCTTGAGAAGAACCAGATGGTCATTGGCAAGGCCACCTGGAAAGACTGTGGGGTGGAGGTCGCTGAGACTGTTACTAAGAGCGGCCTGTGCAATGAGTTCCTGATCGAGCAGTTTGTCATGTACCAGGAGAAGGTCCAGACCTTCATTCACCCCACCATCCAGGAATACCTGGCTGCCCTCTACGTGTTCCTCACCTGGAGGTGCACAGGGAAGAACATCCTGGAGCAGCCGCTGAAAAGCAAGTTCTCACTCATGTTCAAGAACCCCAGTCTGCTGGACATGCACCGCAGCGTCATAGAGAGGAGCCTGCAGAGCCCCGATGGAAACCTGGACGTCTACCTGCACTTCCTCCTGAGCATGGCCCAGAATGCCAATCAGGAGCAGCTGCAATGCTTCCTACCCAATAAGAGCAAGTGCTCGTCTGTCTCTGAGGAGAGCCTCCATCATCAAGAAGAAGATCAAAGAAAACCACCACCCTGAAAGGAACGCCAACCTGCAGTGCTGTCTAAAATTGCTAGGGGTTGGTGCTGAAGCTCCCAGCCACAGCCGCTCTAACTTTGTGAATAACCACTGACTGGTAATACTCTGATGACAGTATTTATAAAGACAAAGAGAGTTTTGTTAGGTTAAGGGAATTGGGGAAGAAACATATGAATACTTCAGGGTTGCTTTGTAACAAAAAAGTACTATCTGTGGATAAGTACAAATCTGTAATGTGAAAAGCAGCCACAAGGTGGCAGTATCAGTACACTATACTACTAAGAGAGGCAGTGAGGTCACCGGGCTACAGTGAGGGGTTGTCAAAATAAGAGTCAAAGGGATGTGTGAAACCAATTAAGCCATTGAAAATGTATATTTATAGGCCATTACACATGTATTGACTATACACAAAATATAACATTGTCATTATGATGCTTTACATAAATAGTGAGCTAATGTAAACGCACTCTTATCAATGCTTGGTATGTGTTTACAAGGTTTACACAAATGACATGATGAAATCTTATTTGCAATGGCTGCCTACTTCCAGGACATGTATGGTGTTGCTTTGTCATGATAAAACACAACTTAATCAATTTCTAACAGAGATGTGAAAGAATAACGGCAGATTAAGAGAAGTTCCCTTGAACTAAATCGTCTTTAACCTAGGTTACAGTTGTGAGAGTCAGTTCATTAAACAAATGTGTATGGTCACAATTTTAATGTATTCTTTTTCATCCATCCTTTCTTAGTCGTCAGTTTCTTTTGAGTCCTCAAGATTATTGCATTTAGATCCATACTTGACTATTGCCACTAGATAGAGCAATAGAAGGGCTTTTTGTCAGTAAGTGTTCATTGTCTTTTTCACTGAACTATGGATGATGCATGAGTGGACGAAGTCCATCCGTCATCTCATCTCTTGCTAGCGTGTTTTTCTTTGGTCCTTTTTCCTATGTCTTTTCTCATTGTTCTCTCCTCGGTTTGGTGTTGGGAGTGGGTGAAGGAGGGGGAAATATAGCCTTGTGATTGGTCATCAGTTTGACAGTCCTTTGGTCAAGCCCAGCCGGGCTGTTTATCACACAGGTAAAGGTGGACTTGAAGTCCTCTGCAGTCACGCTCTTAAACACCAGACTCCTCTGCAACACCCTGCCGTCCTCAGAAACTGATCTGAAACAAACACATTTATAACACTTAGCCAGCACTCCTTCCACATATTATATAGTACAAGAGCTGAACAGAACACTTTGCCTACTCTACGCGCGTAAGAGTCATGGTTTGGCATAGGTTTCAAAGCTTCCAATAATGTCTGCATGTGATGCAAACCCCAGTACTTACTCTTCTGTTTCTGATACTCTGCCATCAGCCACCTCTGGGAATGTGCCGTTGACCAGCCAGTAGACAAGGGCAAAGTCATCAGGAAGGCCTGGGTCTGCCTTACATTCAATAACCAACCGCTTTCCTGTGTATGACAAGCACATCCTGTTTGCCAAAAACTGGTCCTTATCTACACCAGAATATAAATATCAGACCATACACCCAGAACCCAAGTTCTAAATCACAGTGAAGACTAGGGGTTCTGTGATTATAAACACTTCAGAGTATCCATGGCCATGATTGATATTACCATTTTAATAAAAACTGAGATAGCAGAATTCCTTACCTAGAACAGCTACTATTTTGGACCTTATGGGCTGGATAATTCTGGGAGATGGCACCTCTGTGTTATCTAGACAATAACAATTGACATTAGAGACATTTTGAAATGTTGAAAAATCATGTAGGCAGGCAGATAGACAGACACACACCTGTAGAGACCTCTGAGGGCAGGACCCAGAAAAATCCCATGAAAGCTGTAGTGAAGAGAGCACACACCCTAAGCCATTGCGTAACAGGCACACAGACACATAGATACATATGAGGCAGAAAGTAATCATATACCCATAGTCAACATGCATCAGTGAAGGTGTGTGTGAGAATGTTAGATCGCTTACCTGTGAGAGAAATTGTTAACTTCATACTGGGCTTCTGTCTGACTGCTGTGAGATGGTCAACAAATGCTGGTTCTAACACTTCATGTACTTACTATATATACACAATCACTTCCTCTTCAACCACCCACCCTAAATAAACATGCACACTGGCACACAGAGGGAATTCCCTGTGCGTAAGTTATGCTTATTTATGGCAGACTCAATAGGGTGGCTTTTGACACAATCAAGTCATATTTATCATGCATCCTATATCTACAAAGCATAATATGACGTGTGATTCATTTAACACATGAACATGAATCATTTAACAAATGTGAAATACTGGGGTTGAATAGATTAATATTTTTTTAACATGCTGTATTTTCTCACAGAACTGACAACACAATATTTCAGTGGGCAACCCCAAATCCTGATTCAGTGGTTTCGGTCTGGTACGTTTCTTTCCCAGAAATAGACATACAGGAAGGTATATACAAAATGCCCCAGGTCATGAGCTATTCTAGTAAATCGGGTCTAAATTAAGTAAATGTCTATACCTGATCTTGGCTGTGTCACGTTTATTAACAGAACAAAAACATGACAAGAAAGTAAACACAACCGAAATGATCTAATGTTATTCACCTTCTTGCACACAGTGTCTTTTACAGTATCTGTTCCTGGAGAGCCACCTGGGCTGAATACAGACAGGAGAGGCCATCTGAGGGAGGTGTGAGGAGGGTATATTGGAGAAAGCAGTGCCCTTCTTAAAAATATGACTGTAGTAGGATAGGATACACTGTCGGAGACTAGTGCTCCTGAGGAACCAGAAACTCTCCCCCCAGCAGCCACATTCAACCAGGACCTTCACTAACAAAAGGCGCAGATTTAACACACAAAACGACTGTCACTCTGCAATGGTCCACTCATTCATCTGAGCAGTGTTAACCACTCATTGCCATAGAATCCAACAAATATCAACAAGAAAAGTTAAGACAAATTATTTTGGGAAAAAGCATCTCCATGAAAAAAACAGAGAACCATTTTACTAAGCTATGAAATGTACACTGCATTTGTTTTAGTTGTGACTGACTAAACAAAAATGAAACCGACATCTAAACCCAGATTACTTGTAAAATTCAAATAAATCTTAAATACAGATACTATGTGCCTATAAATCTATACAAATAGTACAGGTATAGACACAGTTTATAATAGATGTTCGTAGAGTCCATGGTGAGGCCTCCAAGTCTCCCTCAGTCAGACCAGTGCAGTATCTTCCATCTCCATACGGCTTGTGTGTCCCTCTCCTCCACTTTCCCAGATCACTCCAGGCCCAGGATATAGTTGATGCCTTGCACAAGTCCAATGATTACAGGTTGCCAAGCAACAAGGTAGCGGAGCCAGTCCAGGAGTTGTCCATACATGACATGTGGCTTCTCCCAGCTTCATATTATGGGTCAAGGAGATATAAACAAGTGACGACCCCACCCCCGAACGCTTACAAACCAATTCACATATCCAGTCTGTGATAACATATTGTGATATCTTTCAGGACCTTACTAGAATCAGGCTTGATAGTGGAGAATGGACAATAACATCTTCCAATAACTATATCCTACACTTTTTAAAACCATAGGAACATCTCTTCACCCTAGGGTGTTGTTTTAATTAAAAGTGTGTGAAATTAAATAGGTATGCTATGGTGTCAAGAAAGGCTTTGGGAGGTGTATTGAGTAGTTTCCCGTGGTAACGCGATGTGTCACCTCTAAAGCAGAAGAGGCGGCAGCTACTAATGTTGACAGTTTCTACAGCCGCTAACAGGAACTAGGTTATAACTCAATGTGTCTCCATGGAAACAAAGCCACCCTTCCCATAATGTCCTGTTCCAGTTTGTGTTCACATGTAAATGTAGGTCAAAGTTCCCATGAACAACATCAGCGTAAACTTCCTGCTTGTAACTTATACTGCAGCATTTATAGGTAACACAACCTATTCCCATCATGGACAAGCAGAGTGAAACTAACGACCTCTGTACTGTGTGACCCTCTGGACTGTGTGACCCCCTGTTGTGCTAACCAACAGAAATAATGAGTCACGATGACTGAGACAAATTGCAACATGAAAGCAAAAGACAGACACAATACAAAAGAGGAACATATTAGACATCAAACCCTCATGAGAGCAGAAGAGTAAAGGATACGGGTTACTGAACATTCTCTTCAGGTCCACCTTCTCTTTACAGTACGGGCATATCTGCTTCTTTCCCACGATGCACCATCCTCGTATGCAGAACTCATGGAATCTGAGGCAGAGAGAGTTAAGGAGCCAGGTAGAAGGTGGAGGGGTGGTGTTACATGTGTGTGCATTCAACCCTAAAAAAAACATGAGAATAACGGCAAAATATGGCCAAATGTGAAACTTTAGGTAAAATCTGGTCAAGTGCTGTAGGCAGAGCTCACTGCTTGTTAAAATACTGGACGTTTTTTTCCTACTTCCCTGTGGCACACTGTAATAACCATATCAGTAAGCTCAGACCAGTAAGCTATTCAAATATGATGTCCTCAATTTGAACATAGAAACCACAAATGCCATTAAACATGTGACAATTCACCTCATGGAAGACTAGTACAGGGTGGTCATCACAGGAGACGACATAGGGCACCATTATTATTAGAAACAGGAAGTGAGATGGGTACATGGTACAGTGTTACTGATGTTCCACAGTCAGATCTCATGCGCATGTTTGTTCAGTCAATTTCCCTTTTGTGTTTGTACACCACGTTTTCCATGACAGACTGACAGTTACAGCTTTTATGCAACAGACAAACCAGTTCTACCACAACATCACGCTCCAACATGCATATTTATCTAGAGAATATTTCTTAGATGATAAAGGATACACATGGTTGCAGGATAGTCTGTAAGTGTTCTCGATGATTCCCTCCTCGCTGACGTCGACCAGAATGGGCTGGCCACACACAGCGCAGATACTGTCAGAGAGGTGCTTGGTGGGCATTCCAGACGCACTGTAGTACTAGAGAAGACAGAGACAGACAGAGATACAATGTAATGTTGCTGGACAGATTCACAGCTTTTACAACAAATAATGTTATACAACTAGCAACTTGACAGGCCCTGGATACTTACCCCCACTGTCGATGCCATTACGTCTGCACACATTTCAGCAAAGTCCCTACCCAGGACACCATAGTACAGACCATAGAACAGCAAGGACACACCAAAATCCATTGCGTCCTCTGGCTTTATTCTGAAAATAAACATCAATATCAACATGATTAAAACGTTACAACTTCTCAAAGAAAGCTCCGGCGCCACTTCTATAAATCAAAATGTATTTAAAGGATTCTGAGATAAAATGACTAACTACACCAGGATGATCCTTGTTAACCACTGGTATTGTCCATAAATACACAATTGTTCCAAGAAATAACTAGAACTTACCTAAATATCAAGTTAATGCCAAACAGTGTAAACATGACGACAGAGTAGCCCACTATCCCTGTGGCATAGCTTATCTTGTAGAGGAGGAGGAACCATTTGTAGACCAGCCTGTCCACAAAAACAAATGAACATTCAAACATATTTCAGCTGAGGTGAATGTGAAGAAACATAGATCCGTTCTTTGACTAAAGTAGCACTTACTGCAAGACAGGTTGGGTTTGAGGCTTTTGACCTCTTACCATGACCATTTCATCATGCATCACCTAGGCATTCTGTATATTATGAGGTATCCAGACCTGCCAACCCTGTCCAACTTTTTAGAGTACTAGACACAATTGGCAAATTGGAGATTCAACTCGCGCGCATAGCCCTCGCCGAATTGGGGTTCTCTTTCCCCCGCACGATTTGTACCAAATCAAGTCTTCCAGGTTGAAATACTTTCTTGACAGCATTCCATTTACACATATGGTAAAAGTCACTAACATGATCTAATCACAAAGGGGCTTTATTCTTGGAGATTACATGTACAGTGTAGAATGGAGGTAATATTATTATAATGTTTTTCTTAGCACATGCCCCCAAGTTTAGTCTCTATAGTAGAGGAACGCTTGTCACCTCTCAAACAGGGCCAATCACTAGGGCCAGCTCAATCACTAGGGCCAGCTCAATCACTAGGGCCAGCTCAATCACTAGGGCCAGCTCAATCACTAGGGCCAGCTCAATCACTAGGGCCAGCTCAATCACTAGGGCCAGCTCAATCACTAGGGCCAGCTCAATCACTAGGGCCAGCTCACAAGTATTGGCTTTTTAGACATGGTTCCTAATTAACACTAAAAGCAAAATAATTTGAAAACATAAAAACAAAAACAAACGATTGCATCGACACAGACCGCAAACTGGCTACACAAAGCTTAAGTAGGCTACCTGAAAGAGAATCTGAACCTGTTCACTAGAAGAGTCCGGTGTTTCAGACGAGGTAAAGGTGCCTATTGGATTTCTTTGCAGCGCATACATCCTTTCAGATTTTAGAAATTGATCAAATCTCAAATCTAGTGGAAAGGCATTTTAGAAGCGTTTAACACTCATTCACTCTTCATCTTCTAAACTCCAGACTCCATTTAATGTCAAGATGTTTATATTTATTTTGGATTATACTTTTGTAATGCTTTTTGTGACGTGGATCATAATTACAGTTACAGTCTATCAGGTTGCGTGATCCTCATAATGTTACGTGGAAAATACAACGAACGGGACGCAGAATTAAATGTATATCTCACACGCACAAATGCGACCAGTTATTTTTCGTATTTGTATTTAATTTCTTTCACTAGCACATGTGATTAGTGTTTACCTTTCCACAACACAAAGTCGAACATGGATTTGTCCATGTGTTTACGTACAGTTGACAGTCGGCAAACTCAGCACCACAACAAACAGGAGGAGGGGCAGACACCGGGTAGCTACGTCGAATAATGTATTCATCTCCATATCCGTTGACACAAACCCCGTACATGTCTGTGTTACATTTACTCAGTGGATTCCAAAACGTAAAAAAAAAATAAGGCCCTTTTCATTTCTGCATACTTTTAACTCCGATCTCGTACATGAACAGAGAATTGCGTAGTTGGTACGCAAAATGCGTGCATGTTGGCAGGTCATATGGGTGTGTGTAGACACTACCTGGCCTTGTGTATGGGGCCTTACCTAGGCGTAGTGCACTCCAGTGGCTTACGTGTTGCCCGGTAGGTAACGTATGCAGTGACCACAGAGAAGATGAACCACGTGACAAGGAACCTCCACCAGTGAAGCTTGGTGGTGAAGTACAGAGGAACCACCCACATCTGGAACAGAGTCACCAGCTAGAAGAGAACACACATTTTAAAATACAGACGCACACAGACACTCATAGTTCAATTTGAGGCTGAATAACCCCAAGAACCAGACTGAAAACAGTTGAAGAAGCTGGTCTGTGGACATTTTGTCTGTACAGTACGTGAACTGTGATTTGTATGATTTGCCTGCAGGTGTGTGCAGGGCATGCTGTGTATTTCCTCTTCTGCACGCAAGTCAGTGTGTGTTTGTGTATCTGAGTGAGCATGACTGTGCAGTGTGTGGGAGATATTGTCTGTGTGTCTTACATTGTAGGACTTGGGGTGCCTCTGTTTCCATTGCACAAGGACCAGCTGGGCGATGACCAGGGTGACAATGAGGATCAGCACCATCTCAGCGTGCATGGCCTCATGGCCCTTGTGTTTTGCATGCATCCTGGCATGCTCCAACCTATGAAGACACACACACACACACATATACTACAATCAACCTAGTGCTCAGGCCTGGGTATCCAATATGATCAATCACTAAGTATCTGGATAGATTCTTATAATAGTTACATTCATACTAGTTTCCATTGGTAGAAAACATTGATACACTAAGGGCTCTACAGTATATCAATAATCAGACTGCATCAAAACAAGATAATGTTGAACCTGACTTAACTTTTGTGACGAACAGTTGAAGTCGGAAGTTTACATACACTTAGGTTGGAGTGATTAAAACTTGTTTCTCAACCACTCCACAAATTTCTTGTTAAACTATAGTTTTGGAAAATTGGTTAGGACATCTACTTTGTGCATGACAAGTAATTTTTCCAACAATTGTTTACAGACAGATTATTTCACTTATAACTCACTGTATCACAATTCCAGTGAGTCAGAAGTTTACATACACTAAGTTGACTTTGCCTTCAAACAGGTTGGAAAATTACAGAAAATTGTGTCATGGCTTTAGAAGCTTCTGATAGGCTAATTGACATAATTTGAGTCAATTGGAGGTGTACCTGTGGATGTATTTCAAGGCCTACCTTCAAACTCAGTGCCTTTTTGCTTGACATCATAGGGAAATCAAAAGAAATCAGCCAAGACCTCAGAAAAAGAATTGTAGACCACAAGTCTGGTTCATCCTTGGGAGCAATTTCCAAATGCCTGAAGGTACCACGCATTCATCTGTACAAACAATAGTACACAAGTATAAACACCATGGGACCACGCAGCCGTCATACCGCTTAGGAAGGAGACGCATTCTGTCTCCTAGAGATGAACGTACTTTGGTGCGAAATGTGCAAATCAATCCCAGAACAACACAAAGGGACCTTGAGAAGATGCTGGAGGAAACAGGTACAAAAGTATCCATATCCACAGTAAAACGAGTCCTATATCGACATAATCTGAAAGGCCTCTCAGCAAGGAAGAAGTCACTGCTCCAAAACCGCCATAAAAAAGCCAGACTACGGTTTACAACTGCACATGGGGACAAAGATCGTACTTTTTGGAGAAATGTCCTCTGGTCTGATGAAACAAAAATAGAACTGTTTGGCCATAATGACCACTGTTATGTTTGGAGGAAAAAGGGGGAGGCTTGCTACCCGAAGAACACCATCCCAACCACGAAGCACGGGGGTGGCAGAATCATGTTGTGGGGGTGCTTTGCTGCAGGAGGAACTGGTGCACTTCACAAAATAGATGGCATCATGAGGGAGGATAATGATGTGGATATATTGAAGTAACATCTCAAGACATCAGTCAGGAAGTTAAAGCTTGGTCGCAAATGGGTCTTCCAAATAGACAATGACCCCAAGCATACTTACAAAGTTGTGGCAAAATGGCTTAAGGGCAACAAAGTCACGGTATTGACGTGGCCATCGCAAACCCCTGACCTCAATCCTATAGAAAATGTGTGATGCAGAACTGAAAAAGCGTGTGCAAGAAAGGAGGCCTACAAACCTGACTCAGTTACACCAGCTCTGTCAGGAGGAATGGGCCAAAAATCACCCAACTTAATGTGGGAAGCTTGTTGAAGGCTACCCGAAACATTTGACCCAAGTTAAACAATTTAAAGGCAATGCTACCAAATACTAATTGAGTGTATGCAAACTTCTGACCCACTGGGAATGTAATGAATTAAATAAAAGCTGTAATAAAATCACTCTATTATTCTGACATTTCACATTCTTAAAATTAAGTGGTGATCCTAACTGACCTAAGACAATGAATTTTTACTAGGATTAAATGTCAGGAATTGTGAAAAACAGAGTTTAAATGTATTTGGCTAAGGTGTATGTAAGCTTCCGACTTCAACTGTAAATCTAATTTGCAGTCAGAATGAATCATTGTTAAGAGACTGACCTCCACTTCTCCTCCGGTGACAGATGGGACAAGTCGACCTAAAGTGAAAACAAACCAAACAGACATTCACAATTATTCCAAATGCTTCTAAATCAATTAGTAAGAAATCTACATATAAATACATTGACATAGAACCTCAATTAAACAGTGACAATATATCTACAAACTACAATTATTGCATCAAACATGTTCATTTTAAATCAGTCTGTATTCTGATCATGTGGGTTGGGAGGATGTTGGTAGTGGACAGACATGTGAATACTAAAAGGGAAGAACCCTGCTGGCCAACAAAGAGAATAGGCACGGTTTCTGTCCATTATAGCTAAATGGTGAGAACACTAGCCTTTGGTCCAAAACAGTTTTTAGAGAGCTCGAGCTACCAGGACAGAGGATGGATTATGCGTCAACTAGATGACCTTTGACTCTGTCTGCCACATCAGCAATTACATGGCGTGACATCTAAGGAGTACTAGTTACTGCTACATCATTGATGCTATTGCAATAGGAAACGGGTTGTCAAGCAAAGGCAGCAAATTGGGGGCAGCTAAACTAGAATGATCAATTTTGTTAGCTATCTGTGGCTATATAGCAACCTAGCTAAATAGTTAGCTAACGTTAGCTATCAGCTACCACGTACAAGACAAGGGCGTGATGATGATGGCCCTTGAAGTTGTACGTTTTTGTTTTAGCTGGCTGCACTATAATATACTTGGTTTCATAATACACCCAATAGAGAAATGCACTCAATGATATCCTACCTATCTAACTAAAAGGGAAGAGAACTGGGAAGTTAACTAGCAAAGCTAACATCGTGTGACGTTTACTAGCCGGTGCAAGAGGCAGGTCTTGTCCATATTGGCTGCAACGCAATGTGAGCACCTTACAAGTCACGCTATTCGTTGTTTTCGGATTCTACAACGGTAACACATGTGGTACCCTAACCTGATTTTGTTCATCGTGATGTCCGAGTCCATGATCGTGTTCTACACCATCAACCTCCACCTCAAACACCCCCGCCATCTTCGGGAGTGCTGTCAATTCCGAACGGATGCCATTTCCGGTTTGGAAAACATGAGGGCCAATCAAAACACTGCACGCGAGTTCTTTTCCGTTTGTAAACAGGTTAGACAAAGATTTTTTATAACTAACCCAAGATGAATGAATCATAGTGGGAATAAACGTGAATTGAGATGGGCAGAGCCAACCACAAACTAGTCAGATCCTATTGGCGTGTTCTAGCATTTGTTTGCCTATTTCCGTTAGGGAACTCTGAGAAGCGCGTGTGTGGAATAACCAGTGGTGTAAAGTACTTAACATCCCTGGTCATCATGCGTTGTTCGTAAATGATGTCTGCGTGTGACCCTGGCTATCCATACATTTTAAAAACAAGACAGTTGTGCCGTCTGGTTTGCTTAATATAAGGATTTTTAAAATTATTTGTACTTTTACTTTTGATACTTAAGTATATTTTAGTACCTACATTTACTTTTGATACTTAAGTATATTTAAAACCAAATACTTTTAGACTTTCACTAAAGGAGTATTTTAGTGGTTGACTTTTACTTGAGTCATTTTCTATTTAAGTATTTTTACTTTTACTCAAGTATGAGTATTGGGTACTTTTTCCACCACTGGGAATAACTCTATTCACCCTTGCACTCCTTGTAAAAATTGCCATTTTTTTAAACTGTAAAAGTCTACAAAATGCAGTCCATTCTGTTACAGATTCTAGTTTTGGAAACAGAAAACTGCATGGAGATCAAATCTTTCATCGATGAGAAAATGCAAAAATCCATCTCGCTTCATCTTCTTCAACTGCCGGCCACTGGGCTTCAGCTCATCACCATATTACCATATTTGGAAGTGACTGGAAACACCAACCGGATGCTTCACGTGTATACATCTGGTAAAATATCTGTCTCGTTGTTCTTTTATTTATATTTTGGAGAAAACCATACAAGAAGTATACAAACTGACAATGATAACATATGCTAGGGGGTACAAATTACAGATTATACAAAGACCTTAAAAGATACACACATATTGATTGTTTTAACAGCTTTCTTATTAGAAGAATGTAGAATAGTCTTAATGTACTGCTCGAATTCCTCATAGAAAACATGGAAAAGTGTTTTTTTATTAGTTAATTTACATTTATGAATATGACATTTTGCCATTAGCACAAATAGATTTGAGGTAAAATTGTTTTTCTGTATCCTTACTATAGTTAAGGAAACCAATTAGCACATTCTCCCATAAAAACAAGTCATTAAGAATATTAACAATGATAAAACTATGAATATCTTTCCATCATTTCTTTACATGTAGACAATGCCAAAATAAATGCAAAACTGTTCTGTCTCATTGTTCTATCTGGCTATCCAGAATCACAATAACACGCCGACTTCAGCCCCATGGAAGGGCGCACATCGTTAGCTGACGTTATCACGAAACGATGTGCGCGCTTCCATGGGGCAGAAGTCAGCGTGTTATTGTGATTCTGGATAGCCAGATTGCTAGCAAGAATGACAAGAATGTGCCATGTGGAGAATCGTAAGTGGCTGGTTTAAACTCGTTTCATCATGTTCTAATTTTGACTGATTTCATGTCAATTGCTAATATGGCTAACTAACTAGCCAACAACTGTAAGGATGTATTTGAGAGACAACAAGTACTCATTACCTAAATGTATTTATGTTTTCAATAAAAATTGGAGACTAAATATAGCTTACCCGCCAGATAATTTTCCATCAATGGATGTCGATTTAACTCGTTTGACTGCTGATTAAGCACTAAGGCACGAGGGATATTGTATATGGCCAATAGACCACGGCTAACGGCTGTTCTTAAGCATGACGCAAAGCGAAGGCCGTTAGCTGTGGTATATTGGTCAAATATCACAAACACCCAGGGTGCCTTATTGCTATTATAAACAACGTAAAAACAACATAAAAATATATTTTTTGTCATACCTATGATAAATGGTCTGATATACCACAGCTTTCAGTCAATCAGCATTCAGGGCTTGAACCCGTTTTTTAATTAAGCAATAAGGCACGGAGGTGTGGTATATGGCCAATATACCACGGCTAAGGGCTATTCTTAGGCATGACACATTGCGGTGGTTCGAGCCCTGAATGCAGATTGGCTGACTGCCGTGGTCTATCAGACCGTATACCACGGTATGACAAAACATTGTTTTACTGCTCTAATACATTGGTAACCCGTTTAGAATTTGCCTAGTTAAATAAGGTTCAATAAAATTAAAAAATAATAATAATAGCACTGGGTTTGTGATATATTGCCAATATACCACAGTTAAGGGCTGGAGAGTTTGAGTCATGAAAGTTGGACAGAGGATCTCAAAATCTCTGAGCAACAAGCACTTGAACAAACTTTTTTTTAAACAATGTTAGGCTATTTTCTGGCAATTGTGCCATTATTATGTGCCAAATTTTAAGACTACAAACAGTTATCAAATGTCCCATTTCCCGAGGTTGACTTGTCATTTCAATAGGCATAGGCAGGCTACAGACTAAAATCTGGGTTTATGATTGTAATTCAACTTTGCCATGGTTTGCTTAGATAGATGGAGCCTCTTATAGGCCTACTGTACATCTTCAGATAGTCTACAGCAGCCTAGGCAAAATGTACGTGAGATGTAAACTGAATGATTTGCTTAGTTCAAATTAACAGACTAATTTATTCAACATGAATAGTTTGGCGATTTCGAGGTAAAAAGTGCTTATGTTTCCCAGTAGCCTGCTGGAATAGGCTACTGAGGATGGGGTCGTAATTTTAATCACTGAATTAAATATTAATATGTATATGTACTGAATATGCTTGTCAACAACAGCCAGTTTTATTGATTTTTATTTATCTAAAGCCTAATCTGACTGACTGTTACCGTCAATCTAATACGTTCTAACAACTGATCGGCAATTGCAATAGAGCTTTGATAACTTCCAATTGAATTAACTAAACATGGCCATTAACAGCCTGCCTCACTGCCTGATAGTCAACAGCAGCAGGTCACAGTGAAATATAATATTTTTTAAAGAGAAATGCCATGGTGGCCACAGTGCAACTTACTATAGAAGTAGGCCAAAAACCCACAACCCATGACCAATACATTTTCACCCAAGACATCAATTTCAAAGTAACCCAATTTTCAGAGAAACCGCAAACATGGCAACCCTGTTTTTGCCCCATAGTTGTATATGCCTCAGTTTTGTTGCTAAACAACCAACCCGAAGACTCTGGGGTATGTATTTGTTTTCAGGTGGAGGGAAAACTGTACAAGTATGAAACTGTTCAGCTAAAGATGTCTGACATTTTAGATAAACAGACAGCCAATTCATTTTACCTTACTATGGCCCAAGTGAAAATTAAATATTTGGTTTCATTCACTTCACAGGTAAATTCTTGAATTTAACTGTCAACTAGCCAGCAGATCCAACCCGCTTGCTTACAATTGCACTAGGGTCGGACAGGCTTTCTGTTTAGATTAAGACACTGCGGAGCCGGGGGCAAGGTATGGCTCGGAAAACTTACCTCAATCCGGGGATGAGACATGCTTTGTACTCCGAATTGTCCCATTATGCCAACTGTTAGATCGAGAAGATTGAACGACTGGTAACCTTCTCAATCTTCTCTGTCGAGGAAGGGGGCAAAATGGGGGATTATGCCAAAAAAGGAGATTAAGTGGGGGACAATAAACAAGAACACACCCCTTCAACTGTAAATAATGCAGAACTAAGTAGCCATGTGTTATGTTGCTGTGACACAGCCCTAGGAACTGTAAATTACAACTTACATTTAGATTAAGCTGTAAATTACTAGTTGAGTTTAAATTAAGCTTGAACCCCGCCATGGCTGCTTACAGCTATATTGTTTAAATGGTTTTGTATTATGATGTCCAACAGGTGACTAAATTAGTGACAGTTGCCTTGTGATTGAAACTGGACACAAATGTAATTAATTAAACACCAATTTATTGAAGTCTGTTTCACAACCCTAGCTTGAACCCCACCATGACTGCTTGCAGCTTTGTGTTTAAATGTTTTTTCATTATGTTGTTCAACAGGGGGCCACTGTAAATGAGTGACGGGTTCTTTGTGACCGAAAACTGGCCACAAATGTAATTAATTAAACACCAATTTATTAAAGTATGCAAAGATAAATAATACTGCACATTTTCACATGAGGGGAACATTGAACATCAGGTCACACTAGATGCCATATCTGTACAAAATGTGGAAAACAACACAGTGAAAGAAATGACAGGATAATGTGTGCCCCATTTCTCTCATTTTGTGCACAAATTTGTTTACATTCTTGTTAGTGAGCATTTCTCCTTTGCCAAGATAATCCATCCACCTGACAGGTGTGGCATATCAAGAAGCTGATTAAACATCATGATCATTACACAGGTGCACCTTGTGCTGGAGAAAATAAAACGCCACTCTAAAATGTGCAGTGTTGTCACACGACACAATGTCACAGATGTCTCAAGTTGAGGGAGTGTGCAGTTGGCATGCTAACTGCATGAATGTCCACCAGAGCTGTTGCATGATAATTGAATGTGCATTTCTCTACCATAAGCATTTCTCTACCAGAATTTGGCAGTACTTCGAACCGGCCTCACAACCGCAGACCACGTGTATGGCATCCTGTGGGGGAGCGGTTTGCAGATGTCAACGTTGTGAACCGAATGCCCAATGGTTGCGGTGGGGTTATGGTATGGGCAGGCATAAGCTACAGACAACGAACACAATTGCATTTTATCAATAGTAATTTGAATGCACAGAGATACAGTGACAAGATCCTGAGGCCCGTTGTCGTGCCATTCATCCACCGCCATCACCTTATGTTTTAGCATGATAATGCGCAGCCCCATGTCGCAAGGATCTGTACACAATTCCTGGAAGCTGAAAATGTCCCAGTTCTGCCATGGCCTGCATACTCACCAGACATGTCACCCATTGAGCATGTTTGGGATGCTCTGGATTGACATATACAACAGCGTGTTCCAGTTCCTGCCAATATCCAGGAACTTCGCACAGCCATTGAAGAGGAGTGGGACAACATTCCACAGGCCACAATCAAATCTATGCAAAGGAGATGTTGCGCTGCATGAGGCAAATGGTGGTCACACCAGATACTGAATGGTTTTCTGATCCAAGCACCTACTTTCTTTTTTTAAGGTATCTTGTGACCAACAGATGCATATCTGTATTCCCAGTCATGTGAAATCCATATATTAGGGCCTAATGAATTTATTTAAATTGACTGATTTCCTAATATGGACTGAAACTCAGAAAAATCTTAGAAATCGTTGCGTTTATGTTTTCATTCAGTGTAGTTGTTTTCATTAACTTGCCCAGTGATTAAACATTTTTTACATTTAGAATGTTCGCATAGAAGATAGATGTGACAATTGTCTGCTAGAGTACGTTTCCATTTAAGTATCTTGTGTCGATTAAAAACAGATGGACGTAATGACGTTAGTGTCGAATACATATGTAGCGGTTGAAGTGTTTCCATTACCCATTTAGGCAAATTGCGACAGCCTGTGTGCCCTCCCACCTACAGTGCACTTGGAAAGTATTCAGACCCTTAGACTTTTTCCACATTTTGGAACGTTACAGCCTTATTAAAAAACAATGTACATGTATTTACCCCATACCCCATAATGAGTAAGCAAATACAGTTTTTTAGACATTTTTGCGAATGTATAAAAAATATCAAACTGCAATATCACATTTACATAAGTATGCAGACCCTTTACTCAGTACTTTTTTGAAGCACCTTTGGCAGCGATTACAGTCTCGGGTTTTCTTGGGTATGACGCTACAAGCTTGGCACACCGGTATTTGGGGAGTTTTTCCCATTCTTCTCTGCAGATCCTCTCAAACTCTGTCAGGTTGGATGGGGAGTGTAGCTGCACAGCTATTTCCAATTGTCTCTCCAGAAAACATATTGCCATGGTGAAACTTGCACTCCTGTAGATCTGAAAAAATTGGATGGTGAAACTTGCCAGCCAACCAGAACAGAAAGGCGAAGCAATTCGGGCATTCTTGAAAGTCAGAACAATCCTTGTCCTGCAAAGAAAAATTATTTTTAAAGTAATTTTTATTTATTTTGCAAGCAGTAGGCATTTAGTGTTGTGCAATATGGTCTCTGATTTTGCACTAGCAGATATATGGAGAGTGCATAATCCACAGCTGAAAGAATATACTTTTTACTCCACTATGCACCAATTATTTTCAAAGATAAATTACATATTACTTTCATCACAGTTAGTGCATTTAATTCAGAAGGTGGAAGTTGTCTATGTCTGATCATCATGCAAATTTATAGAAATTATCAAAATGTATAACTAATGTTCCAAATCATGCCACAAGGTGGAGATTTAATCTCACTCTTTTAAGCCCCTTTTTTTCAATTTTGCTTAAAATGACCCAAATCTAACTGCCTGTAGCTCAGGCCCTGAAGCAAGGATATGCATATTCTTGGTACAATTTGAAAGAAAACAATTTGAAGTTTGTGGAAATGTAGGAAAATATATACACTAGATCTGGTAAAAGATAATACAAAGGGAAAAAAATAAAATAATTTTTGTACCATCTTTAAAATGCAAGAAAGGCCATAATGTATTATTCCAGCCCAGGTGCAATTTTGATTTGGCCACTAGAGGGCAGCAGTGTATGTGCAACGTTTTAGACTGATCCAATGAACCATTGTATTTCTGTTCAAACTGTTTTATCAAGACTGCCCAAATGTGGCTAATTTGTTTATTAATAACTTTATGTTCAAAACAGTGCACTCTCCTCAAACAATAGCATGGTATTATTTCACTGTAATAGCTACTGTAAATTGGACAATTCAGTTAGATTAATAAGAATTTAAGCTTTCTGCCAATATCAGATATGTCTATGTCCTGGGAAATGTTCTTGTTACTTGCAACCTCATGCTAATCGCATCAGCCTACGTTAGCTCAACCTTCTCGCAGGGGACCCACCAATCCTGTTGATTTCTGTAAGCAATTCAGGTCTGATTTACATTCATTTATCCTCCTCAACAGTCTTAAAAAAAAAATATTACCGAACTTGAGTCCACTTTATCCTTACTAATTTGTCAACGGCATAACAGTTTCTCTGCCGAGAAGGAGACAGAATTATTAATTATCAGATCAATGTTACATTCCTCTATGAATTTCTAATTCATAGAGTCAGCCAAACTGATTATCTGGACGGTAATAGACCTAGCCTCCTCTTAGCTAGTAAATTACGCAATAATGATAGCCTTGCTGACATTATTTCCATTCAGTCTGATGATGGTGTAATCTTTTAAGATTCACCATCAATCAATTTACAATTTGAAAAAATTATATGAAAAATAATACAGTTCTGAAGTACAAAATACCTCAGACAGCATTAGACCCTTTTTCAAGGACTTGAATCTACTGCAATTCTCCTCGGATGATGCACTTATAATGCTCAATGAACTGCACAATGCATTAAAAAGACATGAACCAAGGTAAATCCACTAGATGGGATGGTATCCCACAGGAATTATATTTAACCTTTTGGTCTGAACTTTGCCCGATTTTTATTAGAAATGGTGCAAACATCTATTAAAATGTTTTTTTTTCAATAGATATTAATACTGCAATTATCTCTCTGTTACATAAAAAGGTAAAGACCCAACTCTCTGTTCAAGTCATAGGCCTCTCTCCCTCAGATTCTAGCCAAACGTCTTGAAAACATTTTTATCCAAAATAGTTCATCCTGATCAAACAGGTTGTCAAACATACTGTAGATTTGCGTCAGACAATCTGAGACATCGCCTACATATATTATATATTCAAAAGTATGTGGACACCCCTTCAAATTAGTGGATTCTGCTAAAACAGCCACACCCGTTGCTGACAGATGTATAAAATCTAAACACAACCATGCAAACTCCATAGACAAATATTGGCAGTAGAATGGCCTTAGTGAAGAGCTCAGTGACTTGGCACCGTCATAGGATGCCACCTTTCCATCAAGTCAGTTCATCAAGTTTCTGCCCTGCTAGAGCTGCCCCGGAAAACTCTAAGTGCTGTTATTGTGAAGTGGAAACGTCTAGAGCAACAACGGCTAAGCTGCGAAGTGGTAGGCCACACAAGCTCACAGAACGGGACCGGCGAGTGCTGAAGGGCGTAGCATGTAAAAATCGTCTGTCCTCAGTTGCAACACTCACTACCAAGTTCCAAACTGCCTCTGGAAGCAACGTCAGCACAATAACTGTTTGTCGGGAGCTTCATGAAATTTGTTTCCATGGCCGAGCAGCCACAAGCCCAAGATCACCATGCACAAATCCAAGCGTCGGCTCAAATGGTGTAAAGCTCGCCACCATTGGACTTTGGAGCAGTGGAAACTGGGAACTCTGTCACACCCTGATCTGTTTCACTTGTCCATGTGATTGTCTCCACCCACCTCTAGGTGTCGCCCATCTTGCCCATTATATTTATACCTGTGTTCTCTGTCTGTTGCCAGTTCGTCTCATTTGTCAAGTCAACCAGCGTTTTTGTTCTCAGCTCCTGCTTTTCCCAGTCTCTTTTTTCTCGCCCTCCTGGTTTTGACCCTTGCCTGTCCTGACTCTGAGCCACCTGCCTGACCACTCTGCCTGCCTGCCGACCTGTACCTTTGCCCCACCTCTGGATTGTTGACCTCTGCCTACCCTGAGCCTGCCTGCTGTTCGGTACCGTTGCCCCACCTCTAGTTTACTGACCCCTGCCTGCCTTGACCTGTCTATTCCCTGCCCCTGTTGGAATATTAAAACATTGTTGAGTCGACGTGTCTTCATCTGGTTCTTACCTTGATTCCTGATGAACTCGTCAAGGCCGTCCAGCCTCCTATTTACCGTATCCCTGGAGCCTTTAGCTCCAAAAATACGTCAATACCAAGATATAGGACAAATAGTAAGGACACGGGCCACCAAATCTAATTATATGCAGATTACAAATTGTTGTACCTTGACAATGTACAGCAATCCCTCCCTAATGTGTTAAGTATATTCAGACAATTCAGCAGTATATCAAGTTATAAGATCAACCTCACTAAATAATCTCTGCTCACACTTAACAAAGCAATGTTAAATATCAAAATAAACTCAGCAAAAAAAGTAATGTCCCTTTTTCAGGACCCTGTCTTTCAAAGATAATTTGTAAAAATCCAAATAACTTCACAGATCTTCATTGTAAAGGGTTTAAACACTGTTTCCCATGCTTGTTCAATGAACCATAAACAATTAATGAACCTGCACTTGTGGAACGGTCGTTAAGACACTAACAGCTTACAGACGGTAGGCAATTAAGGTAACAGTTAGGACACTAAAGAGGCCTTTCTACTGACTCTGAAAAACACAAAGAAAGACTCCCAGGGTCCCTGCTCATCTGCGTGAACGTGCCTTAGGCATGCTGCAAGGAGGCATGAGGACTGCAGATGTGGCCAGGGCAATAAATTGCAATGTCCGTACTGTGAGATGCTTAAGACAGTGCTACAGGGAGACAGGATGGACAGCTGATCGTCCTCACAGTGGCAGACCACGTGTAACAACACCTGCACAGGATCCGTACATCCGAACATCACACCTGCGGGACAGGTACAGGATGGCAACAACTGCCCAAGTTACACCAGGAACGCGCAATCCCTCCATCAGTGCTCAGACTGTCCTCAATAGGCTGAGAGAGGCTGGACTGAGGGTTTGTAGGCCTGTAGTAAGGCAGGTCCTCAACAGACATCACCGGCAACGACGTTGCCTATGGGCACAAACCCACCGTCGCTGGACCAGACAGGACTGGCAAAAAGTGCTCTTCACTGACGAGTCGCGGTTTTGTCTCACCAGAGGTGATGGTCGGATTCACATTTATCGTCGAAGAAATGAGCGTTGCACCAAGGCCTGTACTCTGGAGCGGGATTGATTTGGAGGTGGAGGGTCCGTCGTGGTCTGGGGCGGTGTGTCACAGCATCATCGGACTGAGCTTGTTGTCATTGCAAGCAATCTCAACGGTGTGCGTTACAGGGAAGACATCCTCCTCCCTCATGTGGTACCCTTCCTGCAGGCTCATCCTGACATGACCCTCCGACATGACAATGTCACCAGCCATATTGCTCGTTCTGTGCATGATTTCCTGCAAGACAGGAATCTCAGTGTTCTGCCATGGCCAGCGAAGAACCTGGATCTCAATCCCATTGAGCACGTCTGGGACCTGTTGGATCGGAGGGTGAGGGCTAGGGCCATTCCCCCCAGAAATGTCCGGGAACTTGCAGGTGCCTTGGTGGAAGAGTGGGGCAACATCTCACAGCAAGAACTAGCAAGTCTGGTGCAGTCCATGAGGAGGAGATGCACTGCAGTACTTAATGCAGCTGGTGGCCACACCAGATACCGACTGTTACTTTTGATTTTGACCCCCCCCCCCCTTTGTTCAGGGACACATTATTCCATTTCTGTTAGTCACATGTCTGTGGAACTTGTTCAGTTTGTCTCAGTTGTTGAATTTTGTTATGTTCACGCAAATATTTACACATGTTAAGTTTGCTGAAAATAAACGCAATTGACAGTGAGAGGACATTTCTTTTTTTGCTGAGTTTAGAACCGAAGATACCAATTATGACCAATTTTAAATACCTGGCCATTGACATTTTTCACTCTCTAAATAAACATTTTTGAAGAACCATAAACAAGTCACAACTGAAATTACAGCAGATCCTGACAGATGGTTTAATCTAACATTTAACTTTTATCAGGTCAAATTTCGATAGTTAAAATGAATGTCTTTCTTTGTTAGCATGTTTCCTTTGCCCACGCCATTTTGCCCACGCCATTAGGGTACTGGGAAAAGATTAAAAGTTCAGTCTTTGAATTTTTTTATGGAAAGGGAAACGTCCCAGAATTAAAATGACTACACTCCAGCAACCTAAAGGTTTTGGGGTCTAGGTTTACCTAACTTTAAATCAAATGCTTTGTCTCTAGTGCTCTGCCCACTTAAGAAATGGTTTGATTTAGGGAGTCCCATTGAGTCAACCACTCTCATTCCATCCACTTACTGAGTTTTTAGGTAGCCAAAACAGTGGAGGTTTTGCATCCAATCTATTTTAGAAGCCCTCTGTAAACCAATAGGAATAGTTACCGTATGGAATGCAGATTTTAAAGACTACAAACAAAATATAGATTGGAAAAGAGTCTGGAACAATATCCCAAAGTCCTCCTGAACTACAAATTAATTCATAGATTTGATTTGACTACGCGGAAACGCTGCCAATTTAAACGTGCTCCTATTCAAAATTGTCTGTTGTATTCTCAAATAAATATTGGAACCTACATGCATGCACATGACTGCCCCAGCATGATGACCTTTTGGTCACAGGTTGCCAGGTCTGTGTCAAGCATAGTTGGTCCCGCCATTCCCTATCTCCCCAATATATTATTGTTGAACAATGACTCTTCACTGACTCTCACAGTACCCCAGAAACTACTGTGGTTGTCGGGACTGACTGTGGCAAAAAGAATGTTAGTGAACAAATGGAAGCCTCCATATAAACTCAGCATAACTCAATGGCTACAAAACATCCTTGACGTCCTTTCACTAGAGATTTCCATAGCTAGTTTGAACAGCGCCAAGGAAACAAAATTAGATGCATTCAATAGATGAGTTAATCAAATAAAATTTTACTTGTCACATGCGAATACAACAGGTAGACCTTACCGTGGAAATGCTTACTTACAAGCCCTTAACCAACAATGCAGATCAAGAAATACATTTAAGAAAATATTTACTAAATACACTAAAGTAAAAAATTAAATAAAGTAACACAATAAAATAACAATAATGAGGTGATATTAACTCAGTACCCTTACCCCTGTATGTGCGTGGGTTCAGGTTAGTCCATTTAAAAAATAAAAATAAACTTTTCAGTTTTATTTTTGTTTTACTTATTTAATAGAATTATATTTGTTTTTATATTTCTTAATAATTTTGTCCAATATTTTAATTAAATTTTCTTTATCCCAGCCCCCTCCCCGCAGGAGGCCTTTGGCCTTCCGGTAGGCCGTTATTGTAAATAAGAATTTACTCAAATAAAGGTTCAATAAATAAATAAAAATAGTAGAGGTAATTTGTACATGTAGGTAGGGGTAAAGTGACTATGCATAGACAACAAACAGCGAGTAGCAGCAGTGTAAAAACAAGGGGGGGGGGGGGGGGGGGGTGTCAATGTAAATAGTCCGGGTGGCCATTTGATTAATTGTTCAGCAATCTTATGGTTTGGGGGTAGAAGCTGTTAAGGAGCCTTTTGGACCTGGACTTGGCGCTCCAGTACTGCTTGCTGTGTGGTAGCAGAGAGAACAATCTATGACCTGGTTGACTGGAGTCTTTGACATATTTTGGGCCTTCATCATTCCCGAGAAGGTGAGAGTGGTGGTGGATTGACACCGCCTAATATATAGGTCTGGGATGGCAGGAAGCTTGGCCCCAGTGATCTACTGGGCTGTACGCACTACCCTCTGTAGTGCCTTATGGTCGGATGCCGAGCAGTTGCCATACCAGGAGGTGATGCAACCGGTTAGGATGCTCTCGGTGGTGCAGCTGTAGAACTTTGAGGATTTGGGGACCCATGCCAAATATTTTCAGTCTCCAGAGGGGTGAAATTTGGTAAAACTAATTTAAGTTTCCCTGCATTAAAGTCCCCGGCTACTAGGAGCGCCACCTCTGGGTGAACGTTTTCTTGTTTGCTTATGGTGGAATACAGCTCATTCAATGCTGTCTTAGTGCCAGCCTCAGTCTGTGGTGGTATGTAAACAACTATGAAAAATACAGATTTAAACTCTCTAGGTAGATAGTGTGGTCTACAGCTTATTATGAGATACTCTACCTCAGGCGAGCAATAGCTCAAGACTTCCTTAGATATTGTGCACCAGCTGTTATTTACTAAAATACATAGTCTGCCGCCCCTTGTCTTACCAGACGCCGCTGTTCTATCCTGCCGGTGCAGCGTATAACCAGCCAACTGTATGTTGATAGTGTCGTCGTTCAGCCACGACTCCATGAAGCATAAAATATTACAGTTTTGAATGTCCCGTTGGTAGTTTAATCTTCCACATAGGTTATCGATTTTATTCTCCAAAATTTGAGAGGCTTATGGCGATTCACACCTTCCGACCACATTTTCGGATCATACATAATTGGGCTTTTACTCACCTGCTTCTCTCTGTCCGCTCTTCATGCGCGTCTATTCCGCCGTCAGTCTTTTTACACTGAACAAAAAGATCAACGCAACATGTGAAGTGTTGGTCCCATGTTTCATGAGCTGAAATAAAAAATTGCAGAAAATTTTCAGACGCACAAAAAGCTTATTTCTCTCAAATTTTGTGCACAAATTTGTTTACATCCCTGTTCGTGAGTGTCGCTCCTTTGCCAAGATAATCCATCCACGTGACACGTGTGGCATGTCAAGAAGCTGATCATTAAACAGGTGCACAGCATGATCACTAAACAGGTGCACCTCGTGCTGGGGACTATAAAAGGCCACATTAAAAATGTGCAGTTTTGTCACACAACACAATGCCACAGATGTCTCAAGTTTTGGGGGAGGGTGCAATTGGCATGCTGACTGTAGGAATGTCCACCAGAGCTGTTGCCAGAGAATTCAATGTTCATTTCTTTACTATAAGCAGCCTCCAATGCCGTTTTAGAGAATTTGGCAGTATGTCCAACCGGCCTCACAACTGTGTAACCATGCCAGCCCAGGACCTTCACATCCGGTTTCTACACCTGCGGGATTGTCTGAGGTGAGGGTGGGGGGTGCTCAGGAGTATTTATTTCTGTAATAAAGCCCTTTTGTGGGTAAAAACATTCTGATTGGCTGGGCCTGGCTCCCCAGTGGGTAGGCCCAGGGTTCCTCTGGGAATAGAGAAGGCAGGCAGGGCACTCTGGCATCACCCCAGGTGAGTAGGCACCATACTCATCCAGAGCCCTCTGCTGCACTTATGTTTGTCTCTGTCACTTCTCCGGATTTTTCCCTGCATTCCCAGTATAAGGCGCTAGTAGATTCAGGCGCGGCTGGGAATTTCATTAATAAAAATTTAGCTCATAGTTTAGGGATTCCTATTGTTTCTGTGGATATGCCTTTCCCTATTCATGCCTTAGATAGTCGACCAATAGGGTCAGGGTTTATCAGGGAGGTCACCGCACCTTTGTCTATGATAACGCAGGAGGGTCACAAGGAGAAGATTAGTCTTTTCCTTATTGATTCCCCTGCGTATTCTGTGGTGCTAGGCCTACCCTGGTTAACTTATCATAACCCCACTGTTTCTTGGCCACAGAGGGCTCTCACGGGGTGGTCGCGAGAGTGCTCAGGTAGGTGTGTAGGGGTTTCCGTTGGTGCTACTACGGTGGAAAGTCCAGACCAGGTCTCCACCGTGCGCATTCCCCCAGAATATGCCGATTTGGCACTTGCCTTCTGTAAAAAGAAGGCGACTCAATTACCACCCCATCGACAGGGGGATTGTGCGATAGATCTCCTGGTAGACGCTGCATATCCCAGGAGTCACGTGTATCCCCTGTCGCAAGCGGAGACAGTGGCTATGGATACATATATCTCTGAATCCCTGCGTCAGGGGTTCATTCAGCCATCCATTTCACCCGCCTCTTCGAGTTTCTTTTTTGTGAAGAAGAAGGATGGCGGTTTACGCCCGTGCATTGATTATCAAGATCTCAATAAAATCACGGTAAAATATAGTTACCCGCTACCTTTGATCAATACAGTAATGGAGTCAATGCGCGGGGCCCGCTTCTTCACAAAATTGGATCTCAGGAGTGCGTACAATCTGGTGCGTATTAGGAGGGGTGATGAGTGGAAGACGGCATTTAGCACCACCTCAGGTCATTATGAGTACCTGGTCATGCCATATGGGTTGATGAATGCTCCATCAGTCTTCCAATCATTTGTAGATGAGATCTTCAGGGACCTGCACGGGCAGGGTGTAGTGGTGTATATCGATGATATTTTGATATACTCCGCTACACGCGCCGAGCATGTGTCCCTGGTGCGCAGGGTGCTTGGTCGCCTGTTGGAGCATGATCTATATGTCAAGGCTGAGAAATGCTTGTTCTTCCAACAATCCATCTCCTTCCTAGGGCATCAGATTTCCACTTCAGGAGTGGAAATGTAGAGCGACCGCATTACAGCCGTGCGTAATTGGCCGACTCCAACCACGGTAAAGGAGGTGCAGCGTTTTTTAGGGTTTGCCAATTACTACCGGAGATTTATCCGGGGTTTTGGTCAGGTTGCAGCTCCCATTACCTCACTGCTAAAGGGGGGACCGGTGCGCTTGCAGTGGTCGGCCGAGGCGAATAGGGCTTTTGGACAACTGAAGGCTCTGTTTACCTCGGCGCCTGTGTTGGCTCATCCGGATCCCTCTTTGCCATTCATAGTAGAGGTGGACGCATCCGAAGCTGGGATAGGAGCAGTGCTCTCTCAGCGTTCAGGTGTGCCACTGAAGCTTCGCCCCTGTGCTTTCTTTTCGAAGAAGCTCAGCCCGGCGGAGCGAAACTATGATGTAGGGGACCGAGAGCTGTTAGCTGTCGTAAAAGCCTTGAAGGTGTGGAGGCATTGGCTTGAGGGGGCTAATCACCCTTTTCTCATCTGGACTGATCACCGCAACCTGGAGTACATCCGGCAGGCGAAGAGACTAAATCCTCGCCAGGCAAGGTGGGCCATGTTTTTCACTCGTTTTGTGTTTACGCTTACTTACAGACCAGGCTCCCAGAACGTCAAGGCAGACGCATTGTCTCGGCTGTATGACACAGAGGAGCGGCCCATGGATCCCACTCCCATACTCCCAGAGTCGTGTTTGGTGGCGCCGGTAGTGTGGGAGCTGGACGCGGACATTGAGCGGGCGTCACGTGCAGAGCCCTCTCCTCCTGAGTGTCCAGCTGGTCGTCTGTACGTTCCGTCTGCTGTCCGCGACCGATTGATTTATTGGGCTCACACATCACCCTCCTCTGGTCATCCTGGGATAGGTCGGACGATGCGCTGTCTTGATGGGAGCTACTGGTGGCCCACTTTAGCTAAGGACGTGAGGATTTATGTTTCCTCCTGTTCGGTGTGCGCCCAGTGCAAGGCTCCTAGACACCTGCCTAGAGGTAAGCTTCTACCTTTACCCGTTCCTCAACGGCCGTGGTCGCACCTGTCAGTGGATTTTTTGACTGATCTTCCACCTTCACAGGGTTACACCACGATCCTGGTCGTTGTGGATCGGTTCTCTAAGTCCTGTCGTCTTCTCCCTTTGCCTGGTCTCCCTACGGCCTTACAAACTGCAGAGGCCCTGTTTACACATGTTTTCCGGCACTATGGGGTGCCTGAGGATATAGTGTCTGATCGGGGTCCCCAGTTCACGTCAAGGGTCTGGAAGGCGTTCATGGAACGTCTGGGAATCTCGGTTAGTCTTACCTCAGGTTTTCACCCCGAGAGTAATGGGCAGGTGGAGAGAGTTAACCAGGATGTGGGCAGGTTTCTGCGGTCCTATTGCCAGGACCGGCCGGGGGAGTGGGCGAAGTTCGTTCCCTGGGCAGAGATGGCCCAGAACTCGCTACGTCACTCCTCCACTAACCTTACCCTAATACACATTGAAAAGGGGTATCAGCCGGTTCTGGCTCCTTGGCATCAGAGTCAGACCGAAGCTCCTGCGGTGGACAATTGGTTTCGGCACGCTGATGAAACCTGGGAGGCAGCCCACGTCCACCTTCAGCGTGCCATAAGGCGCCAGAAAATTGGCGCAGACCGTCGCCGCAGTGAGGCCCCGGTGTTCGTACCAGGGGACAGGGTCTGGCTCTCGACCCGAAACCTGCCCCTCCGCCTGCTCTGCCGGAAGCTGTGTCCGCGGTTTGTGGGGCCGTTTAAAGTCCTGAGGAGAGTGAACGAGGTATGTTATAGGTTACAACTGCCCACTAATTACCGTATTAACCCCTTGTTCCATGTGTCTCTCCTCAGGCCGGTGGTGGCTGGCCCGCTCCAGGAGGCTGAAGTGCGTGAAGTTCCTCCGCCTCCTCTAGACATCGAGGGGGTCCCGGCGTACTCTGTTCGATCCATTTTCGATTCGAGACGTCGGGCGAGAGGCCTTCAGTACCTCGTGGACTGGGAGGGGTACGGGCCGGAGGAGAGATGCTGGGTTCCGGTGGAGGACGTTTTAGATCCTTGGAGGACGTTTTAGATCCTTCCATGTTAAAAGAATTCCACCGCCTCCATCCGGATCGCCCTGCACCTCGCCCTCCGGGTCGTCCCCGAGGCCGGTGTCGACGCGCTGCTGGAGCCGCGCGTCAGGGGGGGGGGGGGGGGTAATGTCACGACTTCTACCGAAGTCGGTGCCTCTCCTTGTCCGGGCGGTGTTCGGCGGTCGACTTCACCGGCCTTCTAGCCATCATCGATCCATTTTTCATTTTCCATTGGTTTTGTCTTGTCTTCCCACACACCTGTTGTCAATCCCATTCATTACCTGTTGTGTATTTAACCCTCTGTTTCCCCTCATGTGTTTGTCAGAGATTGTTTTATGTCAAGTGTTTATTCTTGGTGTATAGGTGCGTGACGGGTCCTCGTACCCATGTTTATTTGATGTATGTATATTCTCGTGTTTGAAGCATGTCATGTGGACATTTATTAAAAGTCTCCATTTACACTTCGTTTAACTCTCCTGCGCCTGACTTCCCTGCCACCTATACACACGACGTTGACATTAACACTTATTTTTCTTAACTGCATTGTTGTAAGTAAGCATTTCACTGTAATGTCTACACCGGTTATATTCGGCGCATGTGACAAATACAATTAGATTTGATTTACAATGCTTTTACACAGTATTTTCTTTTTCGCTATGATCAGCTTGTCAAAAATTGACAGACTCAAAACCACTGATCATGACAATGGGAGCAACATGATGGAAAAAGTGTCAGTTTGATTACATTGTCATACATTTTATCTCCAGCCTGTAGGCTACAGAAAAGGCCACATACTCTTTCTACCATATCTTGCATCTGCTACATTATTTATGTTAGATACATTTTTGACGGAACGTTGGTGGAGTGCTGCAGAGGTGCATCTCTCCAAGAGCACCCTGGAGAGGCGTGGTGGGAATGGACAAGCAAAATATTCAGCTCCCCTGCCTTTGATAAAGTGGGCACTGCTTATCAAAGGGCGGCATCAGTGCTCACCTAAAAAGCCCATAGGACATCGGTTGAGAGAAATTGTCATTGATTTTGATGAATTATGTGAGATTTTACGTGTTGTTGTTGGAGGTGGTTCTTGGTCAGTTTAGCTCAGAAAATGTTGCCCTCATCAATCTGCCGCCTAAATCCTGCCTAATGAGCGGGCCGGCCTATGCACTCCAAGGCCCACCCATGGCTGCACCCCTGCCCAGTCATGTGAAGTCCATAGATTAGGGCCTAATGAATTTATTTAAATTGGCTGATCTCCTTATATGAACAGTAACTCAGAAAAATCTTTGAAATTGTTGCAAGTTGCGTTTATGTTATTGTTCAGTATAAATATAATTTAGCCATGATGGCGAGCGCCGATGCAGACCAAGACCCCGATGAGTCGTTAGATTTGTACATGTTACATTGGAGAAACGAGCAATGTTGATACATTGTATAATTTCATCGCCTAGTATAACCAAGAGCACAGACCAGTCTGAGTAGACTTTGCAAGTTCACTGTCAAGCAGCTGAGTGTCAGAGAGGGAAAATGGAGCACCGCTTTGCGACAGGGATGCTTGCAGCTTTACAGCAAAGAACGGCTTTTCTCTAGCCTAAACTATGCTTCAGGCCGTTTTAAACTAATCCTGGGTCGCTAATTATTGATTTGATAACAAACAACATTGTTTAGTCATGTTACCTAGCTATCTAACAATTTGGTAACTTGACAGTAGGTTTAGGCAAATTTGATTGGCACAGGAAGAAAGACAAAGCGTCTGCTACTCAAGAGATGTGCTTCAAAGGTAGGATTCATATAGGCCTAATATAAGCAGAAACTATATAAAAACTTGATTTATTTATTGCGCTCCTTCAATTCTGATTGGTGCCTAACGAGAGAGAGAGGGAGAGGTGTGTGTGTGTTTATGAAAGTAAGGTAGACAGAGGGAGTGTGTGATGAAGGGAGGAGCGTGAGTGTCTGTGTTAACTGAAGTGTAAAGCTTTCATTCAGTGTTTTCCCTTTACTGACACAATGACATGCAGATCATTATGCTTGTATATTCCTTCCTCCCATTCCTCCAGCCAAATCACAGGTAGGACTTTGCAGAAATGAGCAAATCACCCATTCTATGCAGTATCCTATTATAAACTGAACAGTGTGAAGTTAAATTCAATGTGTTGTATTGGGTAGAAGTGTACATTTCAGTGACCAGGTTTTTTGAGAACGTTTAGAAAACGCGAACAAGCGGCCGGGGGACGGGGCGAACAGGATGCTAGGCCAATCATTTATTTTTCACTGTGGTATTTGCGATACTACTCGGTATCGTTTGTAAAAATGTTGGTATCATGACAACACTACTGCCCTTTCTGCTCCTTCAGGTTCCCTCTGTCCCACATCCAGGTGGAGACCACGTGGACTCCCATGTCATATGGGTGGACTAGGAATGACTGCATTGTATATTTACACGTTTCTGCTTTTATCTAGTGGGCAGTGCTGCAAACGTGGATACGCTATCATTTTAATATACTGTATGTACATTTGTATTTTACTGACTAGTTCTGTAGCTATATACTCGTTGAAAATAATCTCTCTCTGCCTACCTTTATTCCCCACTCTCCTCTGAGTGTTTGGTTCTCTCCTGAGCTCATTGAAGGCTCAGTTTGTTCTTGCTTGCACATGTCTGCTAATGATTACCTATTACATATTGTATAGTATAAACAACAATAGACTGTGTTCAGTACATTTATTTCGGAAGTAATCAATCATAATCGGAATGATCAATTCATTGTTGATTTATCTTGTCTTGTTGGCTGCTCCTTGTTTTTTTTCACCACTCTGAACTTGTTCCCACAGGGAACATTAATGACTGCTGCTACCTGTTAGTTAACAGCCATCTCACCTGCAGCATTTCCACTGGGGAGCATTGCAGTGTTAATTTTAATAGAGGCTTGGTAAGGAAGGAAAGGGCCACTGCCTGGTTTGGGCCTAGCCAGGCGTGAAACACACTGAAATGGTTGCTTTTTAATTGCTCCTGTCCCAAGGGAGTAGAGATGTGTTATTTGGTTTGTGGGGAGTCATTCTAACCAAGCTCTGTAGTCAGCCGAGAGCACATGACCACAGTGATCCATTTTCTGCACACTGACGGAGCCCAAAACAGCAGTCAGTGGACCCCACTGCCGTTCTCGTCTACCCTTCTCAGCCTCAAGAATAACCAGGGAGCTTGGATTTCCACCGATAATGTGAGGTCATCTTCACACTAGGGACAATTACTCCATTATCTGTCAATTTTACTGAAGAAACATGGAAAACCTCACAGTGAGTGTATTTGAAATAAACTTTTCATAGAAAAGAAAGACGTTAAGCAATTGATTGAAAAATGTCTGTATTCTAACATAATAAAAACAATTATGTAATAGAATTTGTTTGTTTATAATACTCTAAACTTCAATTGTAAAGCTCCTTTCTTACATTATTTGCACTTTGCAACCCAAAGTGCTCTACAAACGATTAAAAAGATGTGAATATTTGTTTTATGCAAAGAATGAAAGAAAAGAGCATTAGGAAATAATATGACCAGATGTACTAGAATAGAAACCATTATCACTGATGGTCTTGGCGATATCTTTCCATTTTATCTAGGGATGGGCCTCATAATAATATTAAAGGTTTTCTACTTATGTTCTCGTAGTATATATTCCTGTTAAATGCTCAGATAATAATACATTTAATTTGTAAAGTGCTTTTTTCACACCCAAGGCGCTAAATTATTAATTGCATTATAATGCTATTGTCCTACTGTATAATACCTGCTTGGTAATCCCATTTATGAATGTCAATGTTCTTATTTAGGCTGACTATTTAGGCTACCCAGGGCAGACAAATTATTTGTGATTTGTGTCCTATTGTATAATAAACATTTGTATTAATTAAAGCTAGAATCCTTAATTGGAATCAATAACACAGCATTTTCCACGCCCATTTTGCAAAAAAGTTAAGGGATTTGGATGGAGAAATGTAACCACCCCCAAATGTAAAGACAGAGCTATGCACGTAAGGACTGACCACCCATGATATCAAATGTGTAGTTTTTACAATGTTTTGAAGATATACAGTGATTGTTTACATTTACGTTGTTTACAAACATAGGAGTAAAACAAGCTCTCATTTATGGTTCTGATGGGGTACGATAGTTGAACTAAGCTCATGAGGCAGTTATAAGTAATTTTCTTCCAGAATCAATGGGTATATATCATTAATTTATACGTAAAGAAATTGATGTAGCAACTAAGGGTTCTAGTTTGGATTAATGTTATTTAGATTTGGAGACATTAAAGCAATAAGCTGTCTCTGTGTCTCCTTGTGGTTTTAGCCGGAGCAATGGCGGGAGATAGTGAACAAGAAGATGCGCTTCCCTTTGGAGCTGATCAGTGCCATCCAGGAGGGGAACATAGTGATGGTGTGTGGCCTGCTGAATACTGGTGACGGTATCATCCGCCAGCTGGATGACTCAGAGGACCGGCTGTGGAGAGAGGCCCTGAACCTGTCCATCCGCCTGGGCAACGAGGACACCATGGACGCCCTCCTCCAAGGCATTAAGTTTGACTTTCGCCAGATCCATGAGGCTCTGCTGGTTGCCGTAGACACCAACCAGCCTCGCGTGGTGAAGAGGCTCCTCGACCGCCTGGACCAGGAGAAGGGCAACAAGATGGATGTGCGATCCTTCTCCCTGGCCATCTTCGACCACTCTATCGACGACTCGCAGTTCGCCCCAGGCGTGACCCCGCTGACCCTGGCCTGCCAGAAGGACCTGTATGAGATTGTCACCATGCTGACCCAGAAGGGCCACATCATCCCACGGCCACACAAGATCTCCTGTGCCTGTCTAGAGTGTAGGAACGGGCGACAGTATGACCTGCTGAAGTTCTCCCTGTCTCGCATCAACACCTACCGTGGCATTGCCAGCCGGGCCTACTTGTCTATCACCTCAGAGGACGCCATGCTCAGTGCCTTCGGCCTCAGCAGGGAGCTACGCAAACTCTCCAAGAAGGAACCCGAGTTCAAGGTTAGATCCTGTTTGTGCTTATGCCCATATAGTCCCTCTGCACAAAGTATGTGGTGTATTACCCTGGAACAAATCTCACGTGGACAGACTACGTAAACATAAATGACGCACAAATGTAGTTCTGGGTTCACTGAGATTACCCTGGAACAGGAATATAACTATTCTGGGAAATACATTTTTTCATTGTGAGTAACTATAACTTGTTACCATACCATTACCATTTTATTCTGTGCTGTAATGTGAAGTGCTATTAGATTGTTTATCTGCGTGATTGTTTGTGTTCTCTCGCTCCCCCAGCCTCAGTACTTGGGTCTGGAGGAGCTGTGCCAGGAGTTTGCGGTGGAGCTGCTGGGGATGTGCCGTAACCAGAGTGAGGTCACCACTATCCTGAACAGCTGTGGAGATGAAAGCCAGGACGCCCTCGACCAGCAGGCCTTCGAGGAGGGCATCCCCAACCTGACCCGCCTGAGGCTTGCAGTCAACTGCAACCAAAAACAGGTAGAGCCACAGTAATATATACAGAGCTAGTAGGCAAGACCATCCCTGGGTATTTTATACTGTACATAGACCTAGATTCTGAGTGATGTTATTTGGGTTGCTGAACATGTTCAGTGAGATGAAAGGTGCATTCCTCTCCATATGTCCTTTTGTGAATTGTGGCCGCTCTTTCTCTCTTTCTAGTTTGTAGCCCACCCTATCTGCCAGCAGGTGCTGTCCTCTATTTGGTGTGGGAACCTGTCTGGCTGGAGAGGCAGCAAGACGGCCTGGAAGCTGCTGGTGTCTGTGGGGATCTTCTTCACCATGCCCCTCCTCTGCCTCGTCTACTGGATTGCACCCAAGTCCAAGGTCAGATGGCCTCAAGTTTTGTTAAGGTAGTGATGTTGTATGGGCCTTGTGTGACTCTGTGGGTCTGTCTTGGGCCTGCAGATGTATGGGTACATTTTCTCATGTATTTGATTTTGGCTTTGTATGTACTCTACTGTTTCTCTCAGGTGGGAAAGATACTGAAGATTCCGGTGATAAAGTTCCTTCTTCACTCTGCCTCCTACATGTGGTTCCTCATCACATTGTTGGGAGAGTCCATCACCATGGAGTTGTACAGAGATCAGTTTGCTTCGCGTCAGCAGAATATTCTGCACAGCTCATTCCACATGGTGTGGGTGGTCGGTGGGTTAGCTATTTCTCCCTTAACACAGTCTCTGTTATTACTATGAATATTGAAATAACATAAATACAGTTTTTCCTTTATGGTCGTATGGTGAAATTGCCAATTGGGCATACAGCAGTTATCAGTCAAGTGACCAGTCCTCCATATTGTACTGTCTATCATCTACAGGGTTCTTCTGGTATGAATGTAAGGAGGTGTGGATTGAAGGTCTGCGGAGCTACTTCTTGGACTGGTGGAACTGCATGGATATGATGGTGCTCAGCATGTACTTGGCCTCCTTCGCTCTGCGCGTCCTCATCATGCTCAAAGGTCACTTCCTGTGCCAGGCCCCTGACGGGACTGAGGAGTGTGCCTACTTCACCCAGACTGGTGAGAGAAAGAGGCTTTATTCAACCAGAGACATGGATTTGGGTCATTATCATGGCGTTAGATTTGAAGTTGACGTTTTACCAGGATGGGAGTCCATTCCATTTCAATTCAATTCAGTAAGTAAACAGAGGAATTTCAGTTTACTTCCTGTTCCAGAATTGACTGAATTGAAATGGAATTGACCCCAATCCTGCAATGCATGTTCATGTTTCCTTGGGTAAACTGGCTAATATTGTTTGCCACTGCCCTGTAGTGCGCCAGGACTGGCATCAGGAGGACCCCCAGCTCATAGCTGAGGTACTGTTTGCAGTGACCAGTATGCTGAGCTTCACCCGCTTGGCCTACATCCTGCCTGCACAGGAGTCCCTGGGTACACTCCAGATCTCCATAGGGAAGATGATCGATGACATGATGAGGTAGAATGAAATGCTCAGGCTATGCTGTCCACTGAGATGTTGTGCAATATATGCTGTGAGGTGTTTGTGATTGTGCTGCTTTCCTCACAAAATAAACCAATATTGGTTGGTTGGTAGATACGAGTTTCTTTTCTCTCCCTAGGTTCATGTTCATATTGATGATTATTGGAACTGCATTCCTCTGTGGTATCAATAACATCTATGTTCCTTATGTCACCCAACCATATCTTGGAAGGTAAAGAATATTTTAAAGTAAACTATACTTAACTACATAGCTCCATAATTATCTTATTAAATCATTATGACAATCATAAACCTCCCGACCCTAACTCCATTCCTTAGGTTTAATGAGACCTTTCGTTTCCTGTTCTGGACCATGTTTGGGGTGGCCAACCAGGACTATGTGGACATGCCCGAGTTTGTGGTTGCAGAGTTTGTGGGCAGAATCCTTTACGGCATCTTCACCCTGGTGATTGTGATCGTGCTGCTCAACATGCTCATTGCAATGATCACCAACTCCTTCCAGAAGATTGAGGTGAGAAAGATTGCACTCAGGAAACTTGGCTCTCAGTTGGTCCACCTCAAGGGCAGGACAGATGCCTTTGAATGGAAGAAACTGCATTCCACTGTAGCAGATAAAACTGTTTCAAAGCTCAAACTCTAGACCTTTATGATTACTCAGTAAAGTTTAGAAGGGATTCTAGAATGTGTCGACTGCTGCTTTCTGTACCTGTCCTCTCTCAGGATGATGCTGACGTTGAGTGGAAATTTGCCCGATCCAAGCTCTATCTGAGTTACTTCCGAGAAGGTCTCACTATGCCTGTCCCCTTCAACATCATCCCCTCACCTAAGGCCTTTTTCTACCTCATACGGTAGGTCAGGGGTCTCCAACCCAGTTCCTAGAGAGCTACCCTTCTGTAAGTGTTCGCTCCAACCCCAGTTATAACTAACCTGGTTCAGCTTATCAACCAGATAATTATTAGAATCAGGTGTGCTAGATTAGGGTTGGAGTGAAAACTTACATAACGGTTGCTCTCCAGGAACAGGGTTGGAGAGCCCGACGGTAGGTTATACTGTTATACTGCCAACTTCCTCTACCTACAATAGAACAACCTCTATCTCAAAGGTCAGTTTCGTCTCATATTTCCTGTTTTCATGTTTATCCCAGGGGTATTTTTCGTCAGATCTGCTGCTGTTGTACTTTGAACTCGACACCAGACTATCCCCCCATAACCTCCATGGTAAGATCTCCACCTCAGCTCATTTGACATGGCCTTGACATACAGAATGCAGACCAATGAGAATGTGTCTGTTCCCTTCGTTGTCCAGTCGAACGGGAAGGAGGTGGATGGTGGAGGGTCGGGGGAGAACCAGATACCTTATCGCCAGCAGGTGATACGGGCTCTGGTGCAGCGCTACATCGAGTCTGAACGTCGGAAGTTTGAGGAGACCAAGAGAAAAGGTAACACATCATGTTTCCTGACCCAGCCTTAGGGCCTTCAAGTCTTCAGTTAAGACATGTCTATGTGTTAAAGGTCAGTTAAACAGAGAGGAAGTACTGACTTGGCCTCACACACGCATACTCTGTTTAGTACTGTATGTATGTAAATAGCATTGTGGTGCATTCGGTGTCATTGGTTTGGTCTGTTCTTACCTTCTCAGATGTGGGTAATCGGATCACAGAGCTAAACAAGGTGGTGGGCAGGCTGCATGCTGAGATGAAGGCCATCATGCAGGTTCTGGTGGACTCTGGCCAGGCTGCAGGAGACATCCCCAACACTGATGGCTCCTCCATCCTGGGGAAATACATAATGGGAGCCAAGAACAACTTCAGGGGGTTCGACAACAAGCTGGACAACAAACAAACACCTCTACGGGTGACTGTGGAGATGGGACAACAGGGAAAAGTGGCGGAAGAGAAGGCTGGAGCAGTGGTGATGCTAGGTGACGAAGGGATGGAGGTGGAACACGACAGAAAGGTGGAGATAGGAAAAGATGGAAGGACAGCAATGGGACTAGACAAAAAAGTGGAGATGGAAAAGGAGGCAAAGGATGTAGGGATGGTGGTCAAACAGGAAGTAAAGGTGGATGTGGGGCTAGATGGAGCAGAGGGGACGAAGCAGGTAGGAGACATGGATGTTGTGAAGATGGAGGAGGGGAGAGCTGATGGAAGGAAGGGAGAGAGAAGGGCAGAGGAGGTAGTGAAGGAGTCAGAGCAGAACATGGAAAATGGAGGAGAGGTAAGAGTGGAAGAAATGGTAAAGGAGACAGAGCACAAGATGGAAAGGAGAGGAGACAGTGACGGGAAGGGGGAGAAGGGGATAAATAAGGCACGCACCAATGAGATGGTGGAGAAAAGGGTGGAGGGAGAGGCCAGTCCGGGTAAGGCAGAAGTAAGGATGGAAGTGAAAGACAAAGGGAAAAAGGTAGATAGCAGTGTGGATAATACAATCAGGGACAAAGGAGTTGTAGGAGGTGACAAAACAGTTAATGAAATGGGAGGATGTGGGAATGAAGGTAAAGTAGACATGGGACTGGAAGATGTGAAAGAGGTAGAGAGGAAGGTCAAAGCGATGGAACTAAAGGAGAAAAGAGTGGTGGGGAAGATCAACGTGGCAGAGAGGTGGGATAAGGGGGAGGGGAGGGCAGTGGAGGAGAATGTGACTGAGAAGAAGGCTGCCAAGGCTGGCATGGTGGTGGTTGAGAATACTGCCAGGGCTGGGGTGAATATCCTGGGGGAGAAGGTTGTTCCTTCCCCGTCCGGCAGCAGCAGCTCACAGGACACTGGCTTCGGCTCACAGGAAGGGGAGGGGTCCATCAATGGAGGACCAATGAGACCCGCATATCTGAGTGCATCATCTCCAGATTAGAGGTGTCAGCCAGTTAGCATTGTTTCAGTCAAATCCATAGTACAGTAATTGGTTGACCACAGGAGATGCTTTACATCAACGCAGCAATATACACTTGCAGTTGGTAGCATAGGAACATTTTGCTGTAAAAGGAGGTACAAACCATTCGAAGGCATGTATAATGAACAAAAATATAAACGCAACATGTAAAGTGTTGAATGTTCATTTCTCTACCATAAGCCGCCTCCAACATCGTTTTATAGAATTTGGCAGTACGTCCAACCAGCCTCACAACCGCAGACCATGTTTAACCACGCCAGCCCAGGACCTCCACATCTGGCTTCTTCACCTGCGGGATCGTCTGAGACCAGCCACCCCGACAACTGATGAAACTGAGGAGTATTTCTGTCTGTAATAAAGCCCTTTTGAGGGAGAAAAACTCAGTCTGATTGGCTGTGCCTGGCTCCCAAGTGGGTAGGCTTATGCCCTTCCAGGCCCACCCATGGCTGCACCCAGCCCAGTCATGTGAAATCCATAGATTAGGGCCTAATGAATTTATTTCCTTTGACTGATTTCCTTATATGAACTCTAACTCAGTAAAATCCTTGAAATAGTTGCATGTTGCGTTTAGATTTTGGTTCAGTATTTATTACAAAAAGTTATCTCACTTTAAATGCAACTTTTCAAACCAATATTAAAATACCCAAAATATACATTGTGTCCTTGTGTGTTCATTATATAAAGTAAATTATTTCAGGAAGACTGGCTACAGTGCATTCGGGAAGTATTCAGGCCCCTTGACTTTATCCACATTGTTACGTTATCTACACACAATACACCATAATAGGTTTTTAGACATGTTTGCAAATGTATTAAAAATAAAAAACAGAAACACCTTATTTACATAAGTATTCAGACCCTTTGCTATGAGACTCGAAATTGAGCACAGGTGCATCCTGTTTCCATTGATCATCCTTGAGATGTTTCTTCAACTTGATTGGAGTCCACCTGTGTTAAATTAAATTGATTGGACATAATTTGGAAAGGCACACATCTGTCTATGTAAGATCCCAGTTGACAGTGCATGTCAGATCAAAAACCAAGCCATGAGGTCGAACGAATTAACCATAGAGCGCCCGAGACAGGATTGGGTCGAGGCACAGATCTGGGGAAGGGGACCAAAAAATGTCTGCAGCATTGAATGTCCCCAAGAACACAATGGCCTCCATCATCCTTTAATGGAATAAGGTTGGTAACACCAACTCTACCTAGAGCATTCGGGGGAGAATGGCCTTGGTCAGGGAGGTGACCAAGAACCCGATGGTCACTCTGACAGAGCTCCTCTGTGGAGATGGCAGAACCTTCCAGAAAGACAACCATCTCTGCAGCACTTCACCAATCAGGCCTTTATGGTAAATTGGCCAGACTGCCAACCGTCACGTCTGGAGGAAACCTCGCACCATCCCTACGGTGAAGCATGGTGGTGGCAGCATCATGCTGTGGGGATGTTTTCAGTGGCAGGAAGACTAGCCAGTAAGTTGAATTGTCATTTTTGTTTTGTATTTAAACGCCACATGACACTGCAACACAATTTCCCCACGAGAACAATAAAGTCAGTAAGTAAGTCAGGATGGAGGGAAAGATGAATGGCGCAAAGTACAGAGATCCTTGATGAAAACCTGCTCCAGAGCGCTCAGGACCTCAGACTGGGGCAAAGGTTCACCTTCCAACAGGACGAATGACCTTAAGCACACAGCCAAGACAACACCAGGAGTGGCTTCAAGACAAGTCGCTGAATGTTCTTGAGTGTCCTAGCCAAAGCCCGGACTTGAACCCGATCAAACAACTCTGGAGAGACATGAAAATAGCTGTGCAGCACTGCTCCCCTAACAATGTGACAGAGCTTGAGAGGATCTGCAGAGAAGAATGGGAGAAACTCCCCAAATACAGGTGTGCCAAGCTTGTAATATCATATCCAAGAAGACTCGAGGCTGTAATCGCTGCCAAAGGTGCTGAGTACTGAGTAAAGGCTCAGAATACTTATGTAAATGTGATATTTCAGTTAGTTTTTGCTTTGTAAATATGACGTATTGTGTGTAGTTTGAGGGGGAAATGATTTAATCAATTTTAGAATATGGCTGGAACGAAACAAAATGTGTAAAAGGTCAAGGGGTCTGAAAACTTTCCGAATGCACTGTATACAGCTCTGACAGTCTCTTCCCTGTTGGTAAAGATGATTAATCTTTCCTCAGTCCCCCTTGCCCCCTCATCAGGATGTGTTAGTCTGTTTGTATCTTTATGTTGCTATGCGCAGGTCTCAGCTTGCAGAACACCTTCCTCTCCCCAGAGGTTGCCGCAGCAGCTCATTAATTCATCACCTGGAGCATCACATTCCCTCCTGTCCCCAGGCTTCACACAACACCGGAGTTCCTCTACTGTGGAAAAAAACCCACCTTGGCTTTAGCTCCCAGTGGCACAGTAGGCTGATGTAGCATCAGGGACGGGGTGATATCATCCCACTGTTCCCATCTAGGAGCTCTAGCTAAACATCTAGACCCTCCCTAGATTTGATCAGCACTTGCACTACTATGTATCAAATTATTATAGGCCTTCATATGCGGATGTATACATAATTTCCAACCAATAGGGCATCTTACTATACATTTCTAGGAGATGCTGCCATCTGTACATTCTGTTGAGTCTCACTTGTAGAATGTCTCACACAATTCACAATTCTTTTACCTATGGTGCTTTGTTGTCTTAGCCATTATCTACTTAATCCATGTTTATCTTTATTGCTGCATTGGTCTCTAAGGTCCAGTTGTATATTTTTTCTTAATTGAATATTTGTCTAGAAATGGTTTCACTTTTTACTTTTGCTAAGCACTTTAAACTGCATTTAAAAAATTAAAAAATACATGTGCTTGATAGTTATTTGAATACCTTTGTTAGGGGTTTGTCATAGAAATTAATGCCCAATCCCAAATGGATCCCTAACCACATGTGAAGATCAGAGGATTTGATTAGTGTAAGCAATATAGTAATAGCTCCAACTTGCGCTGATATTCTAGGTGGAAGTTTTGCCATATTTCTGTCATGGGAATTTTAATGTTTGTGCTTCTCTGATCACTCATTTCTGTGTTCTATTTAAGTGCTGTTCTATGAACCAATTTCTGTGTTCATGCAAGTGGTTGACTGAACAAATCCTCTTATCAGTAGCTGCAATTTGGCAGTACGCCCAAACCTTGTTTTGAGAACAAACTCACATGTTATGAAACAGTATTTGTCGGTCGCATGAATGAAACAAAACGGTTATGATCAATTAATTATGCTAAATCATGTGTTAGGTTCTAAATATCAGAGTAAGAACTCTACAGACACTATGAAAGCTTAAACCAAGTTTATTCACCCTAAAGGATCGAACAGCTGAACAGACAAAGACATATCTCCATCAGTGGTAAGATATACCCCAATTTGAGTGGTCTCCTCTTTAAACACTACAGCTTTATTACTAGGCAGGAAATTGTTATACAGGCAATAAACTGTTCCTTCTCCCTTACCGCTACCCCCTTCCTCACTAATCCACGGCTCTCTCCCCTTATCAGTGCTGCCACATGTGATCCTTTTCCCTGCACTTAGCACATTCCAAGCTTAATTGCACCCACCATAAACATTCCTCCTACAGATAACCATCTGGTGTAAACCCTATGGCACCGCTCATGTATCTAACATAACTAATGATTAATAATATTTAAAGTTCAGAAATCTGATCCCATCACATGCAAATATAACTTGTCCGTTTATAGCCGTATAGAAGACAACTGCTGGGTCTACCCAGGAAGAGCTTCTGACAGACGTGTACTATGGTGCATTGAGTTGGTTGGAACCTCTCCAGCACGCTGACAATTATTTATTTACGATTGACTTTGAGTGTCCCGGTGTAAGAATTTCCCCACTACATTTCTAATACCAATAAAAATTCTCAGATCTCCACAAGTGCATAGGGGTCCATTTGGGATTGGACCCAACACTCACCATAACAATTCTGGATTTAGGATTAGAAGATCCAGAGTGAAAGAAGCCCCATCTTCCTAATGCAATGCCTATCAAGTACAAAATAGTCACCTTGTGCCCATGTACTGGTATTGCTTAACTACTGCCGTCATTCAGGGCAGAGCCCTACCCATTTAGCTAGAGTAATAAATAATAATAAAAATTCATTTTATTTTCTTGTTACCTGTTTCGCATGTTATTTTGGCATTAATACATGTCACATATCAGTTTGCAAATAATGCAAAAAATAAAATAAAAATATTGAGTTAATGAAGCTGCATACAAACATGGTCTCTTTGCTTTCTTGAGTAAGGCAGCTACAAAATGCAGGTGTTTCAGCATACCGTGCCTGCTGTGGTGGTGGGCAGCCAGAGGAAAATACAGAGCGTATGAGTTGGTAATGTTCTCTAGTTGCGCCGTGATTGGCTCAGTGTTCTGTCACTCATAGGGACACTACGTCACTGCAAAATCTACAGGGAGAGCTCGAATATTCAAGCAAGCCCCTTGGGTGCTGCCAGAGTTACATTAGAAGTGCCCATCCAAGATGGCTCAAGGTCATTGGCCACAGATAAAATTACATATCTACAGTAGGTTTGATTGGACTGATCATGTCAACATCATACTTTCAAAATCTTAACTAGCAAGCTAGCAGTCATCTTGAATCAAGTCGACAATCTACTGGCAAATCCTTTTCAATCCTTGTCATATGAAGAGAAATTATAGATAAAACGTATCAGTGCTCATCGGCCATAAACATTAAACAAGTTAGAAATCGCAAATTCAACAATGAGTGGTTTGGAAGGAATCATTGGCTAACTGCAAGCATTGCACAGCAATCACTAACATGCTATTCAGTGGAGTGGATGTGGTCCAAGTCTGGGTTTATGGGTCTCTTTTCCAATCTTAATAAGGATAAACATTCAACATTGGCCATGCTGTCATTCCATCATGACTCCTGCCGCTTTCAAAACTGGAAACTCAGAACTGGGAAATCTCTTTCTAGAGCTCAGATCTGAAGACCACTAACGCCATGATTCGACCTTGTTTTATTCCCAGTTGTTTTGAAAGCACCATAAATCCAGAGAATGCCATACTTATAACAAAGTTTGACACAATTTGCCCACGAAGGACCGCCACGCCACCTTTCTGTTCAAGTGAGCACAGTACAATAAGGTGAGTCCAAAAATGTATTGTATACCGCTGCATAAATGTAATATGTCAGGGAGATAGTATTACTTTCTTAGCTACAGTATGTTGTGTAGTAAGCTGTTAGTAGCCCATGTTTCTCACCCTAATAATTTGGTCCCTTAGCCTACAGTTCAGACTTGGTGGTGCACATGTAGCCTATAGCCTGTTTTAGAGTAATGTAATCAAAGATTGTAAGAGTTTATGGTCTACTTATATGTCCCCTTTATTTATCCTACGGTTCTGACTTGGTGCACAGGGAGAACACTAAGAACGGCCCATGTTTTGAGTTCTGTCGCTGTAAATTTCAAAAAGTGCTGAGCAAATAGATTGACTACGTCCATCCTAGCTTGTTCATTGTCTTAATCGAAATTATGGATAGCCTCTTATCCGATCGTTGTCCCCTTATGCCATTATTTGTACATCTCAATTGTAAGTAGAACCCACATTTGTAAAAAATAAAAATAAAAAATAAAAAAAAAACATAGCTGACTTGTGTAAAGGCAGTAAATGTGGCTGAATGAACGGTTTCGCTGCCAAACAAGGCTCCGCTGATAGCTAGGTGTAGCAGTGGTAAGATGTTGGGACTGCTGCGGGGGCAGCTTTATATAGCCCCTAACAGTTTGTGGGCACCGTTATAGTCCAATTAAATGTATTGTTATCTAGTTTTTTTTGCCCTTCCAAGATTTACATGCTAAAATGGCCAACGAACTACTGTATACTTTACCATAAGTACAACAGGACATTGCATGAATGTCAAAACTTAATTACAAAGCACCCACCACACAGGTAAAATACAAAGAATACACCATTGAGGTTAACTTCTTGAATGAAATTTAAATGATGAAATCCTTAGATTTACATATTAACAATGGAGTTCACACTTTAAAAAAAATGAAACACTGAATTCTATACAAATCAAACAGTGTACCCAAGATAAATAGAAAACTGCCTACAGTTAATAATCTGTGATAAGGCAGACAGAAGCGCACCATGTACAGCACTACTTAGGCTACAGTAGCACGCCCACAAAACAACCATAATAGCCTGATCTATCAACCCCAAGCGTGAGCCTATGATCTGACATCAGGGCAGATAACTATGACATTAACTGGCCTAAAGACAATCAGAGTGGGGTTCAATGATATTGAGGAGTTCAGTGGTCCACCGCAATGGTTAATTAACTAAGAGCGAGGATAGGAGGAGTTAGGGGCCGGTCTAAGAGCCACACATTAGGCAGTCGTCACGGTTCTCCAGGGAACACACCATAGCGGCTCTGTTGATCTCCTTGATCTCCTCCTCGTTCTTAACCGACTGAGACTCTTTCAGCTTCTCCTTGTTCAAGGTGAACTGGATGGGGTTGGCTGCAGGCTTGGTCCTCAGGTAGTACATGCCTGTCTTCAGACCCTGAGAAAAGAGGTTAATGCTTTATCTTGATGAACAGCGGCATTCGGTTTATATTTAGCACTGCTTTGATTCTCCCTAGCCAGCCCACCCGTCTCTTTTGTAAGTGTTATCAATCACTCCAAGTGCCAGCTGTCCAGGGTCCTCGGCGTAGATGTAGGCCTGTCACCCATGACACAGTCTCGACACTTAGTAAGACTGCAACGCCTCGAGCAGCCATTTTAGCCCAATGGTTGAGGATAGCCCTGGGCTGGGACCACGTAGTGTTCTATAGATTTCAATAGTAAAGTAGACTCACCTGCTTCCAGCCGTAGAAGTGCATGCTGGTGAGCTTGCCATAGTTGGGCTCAGCGATGTGGATGTTGAGGGACTGGCTCTGGTCTATGAAGGCACCGCGGTCAGCAGCCATCTTCAGAATAGTCTTCTGGGAGATCTCCCACACAGTCTTATACAGCTCCTTCAGGTCATCTGGGATCTCAGCAATGCCCTAAAGACAAGTAACAAAGGAATTAGAACAATGACTACTGAAAAGGATAACACTTAAAATCTAACAGAAAGTCACACATGACATAACATTCAGTCAAATAGGGCATAATTGCACTCCAATTGCTCTTCATTGATTAGAGCTGTAATGTGATGGGTCTGGGTTCTCACCTGGACGGATCCGTTCTGACCAATCAGCTGGTTTTTCATCGCCTCGTTCCACAGCCCTCGCTCTGTTAGGTCCTTCAACAGGTGGGGGTTCACAATCTGCAGGTGACACAAAACCAAAACATTAGCGCTCACACACCCCCCCTACTCAAACCCTTCAAGTGTTTGAGTATGCTGTGTATGTCAGCAGAGGTCTAAGTGTCTGTGGAACCCCCAGAGAGTGATACTGACCTGGAACTCCCCAGAGAGGACTCTGCGGGTGTAGATGTTACTGGTGTAGGGCTCGATGGACTCGTTGTTGCCTAGGATCTGGGCTGTGGAGGCCGTGGGCATAGGGGCCAGCAGCAAACTGTTCCTGACACCATGCCTGGAGAAGGGGGGGGGGGGGGAGTGAAGTGGTGATGAGACAAAGGCTAGGACATATAAATCCACATGGAGGGCTTGGTTGGTAATGTATGTGTTGAGACTAACTGTAGTTGCATTGGTAAAATGGAGGACACGGTTGACAACTTACTTGGCAATCTTTTCCTTGAGAAGTTTCCAGTCCCACAGGTCAGTTGGGGTTTTGTCCCACATGTCATACTGAAGGATCTGAGGAAAAACAGTTTAAGCGCAAGACACCAACCAGGAAGGCCTGAAATTAACAAGTTAGCCAAAAACAGAAATCCTACACACAATATCTAACATCCCAGTTAGGTTTTAGCGTGGTGGTACTCACTCCTTTGCTGACGGGGGAGCCTGTGTAGGTTTGGTAGGCACCAAGCTCAGCAGCCAGCTCACAGCTGGACTCCAGGGAAGCGTAGTAGATGGTCTCAAATATCTGAGTGTTGAGCTTCTGGGCCTCAGCACTCTCAAAGGGGAAACGCATCAGAATGAAGGCATCAGCCAGACCCTGGACACCAATACCAATGGGCCTGTGGCGCTTGTTGGAGTTCTCAGCCTGGTTAGAAAGAATAACCGGCATGGGAAATCAGTTACAGGTCAACATGAAGACATAACTTGTAGAATCATCTGTCTTGCTGAACATTATTAGTACCACTACATTTAATTATAGACCATACCTCGATCACAGGGTAGTAGTTGATCTCGATGATCTTGTTGAGGTTCCTAACAATGACCTTGGTGACATAGGCCAGCTTGTTGAAGTCAAATGTTTTCTCTGGGGTGACGTACATGTTGAGGGCGATTGACGCCAGGTTACACACTGCCACCTGAGATTGAGAAACAGGAGCCAGATAGATTAGCATCACACTTTAAAAACAGCTGGTATGTGTGATCAACATTGATTTTCTACAATATACAAATCGAAGGATGTCATTCAAAATGTTTTGGGATTAAGTATGGATATTCTCAGAAAGCCATCAGCCTTGGGTGATAGATAGTAGGGATGGGCATTTTACATTTTTGACTGAGTACTCGCATAATTCTTTTCAGAGTACTAGAGCAAAACAAATACATAAAATCTACAGTGCATTCGGAAAGTATTCTGACCTTAACATTTTCCACATTTTGTTATGTTATTGCCTTATTCTAAATTGGATTAAATATTTCTCATCAAACTACACACAATACCCCATAATGACAAAACAAAAACAGGTTTTAGAAAAGTTTGCAAAATTATAAAAAATATGACATTTGCATAAGTCTTCTTGGGAATGTCGCTACAAGCTTGGCACACCTATATTTGGGGAGTTTCTCCCATTCTTCTCTGCAGATCCTCTCAAGCACTGTTTCAAGAAAAAGCAAGTGCCATTTAAGATTTGATTGAAACCGTAATAGCAACTGATTATATCATGACTGTGGCGGTTACATGCAAAAGCCTATTGTTGTACAAAGGCATAGTCTTGTTTTGTTCTTTTACCAGACAAGACGCTCTTATTTCACGAGCCCTTAGTCAAGACACCTATTTTATATATATTTTTTAAAACATGTAATAAAATAGAACAGAATATTTTTCCAAATGAAAAAGCTGCACTTGCGAAGTGATGCGCATCTCGTGCCTGGAACAGTTAGTCTTAAAGAGTGATAATTTTAAACGGGGTTCAATATGTCTAGTTTTTTGGTTACAAACTAAAAATCGGTCTTCTTTTAGATATACAGATATTCAATTTAGTTTACTCTGCCAGTTCATTTGAATTTTCAAAATAGATTAACAATTCCACTTTGAACACTGCATGGTGATGAATTAAGGCCACATTTGGCAAGTAGGCAAACATGCTGCCCCAACAAAATACACAACACGCACCCTCTATCATATACATACACACATCACCTAGTACCTTTACATGACATTCACTGAAGGATTCCAGCTCTTAAAGGTTTCCATTAGCCGGTAATAGCCAGCTTTTGAGGATAATAATAATTTTAAAAAGCTGATGAATAATATTGGCACCGGCCAATTGTCCAGGAGAAAAAATATATATAAATCACATTGCGAAATAATGCTTTTGAGCCTATTCATTGATGGAAATATATTTTACTGGTTATGAATATCGGTCTATAGGTTAATTTGCAGAAATTAGTGGAATTAAAATTGTCGCACATTCTGTATATTTGTTATGTATTTTATTTATCACACGCATACAGAGCCTTTGAGCGGAAAATCTTTAAGACAGTGCGAGAGCTGGTGCTACAGCATCTCAAACAGCAAATGCATAGGCAACGAAGGCAGGCTTCATCAGACAACTGAACATTTTTACTACATATGAGGCATGTCTTACCTTGCTTCAAAGTAGTGTAGCCAAAATCAGACCATATCCATGGTGGAAATTTGCTAAAATGTATTTCATTGTCCAGTAGCCAAAGGCACAATCCTCGTCATATTAGCAGCCCATGCTAGTTGTTGCATATTAGATCGCCCATTTTTCAAAATTTCTAATGACTATTTTCATCTTGGTCACATGAAACCACTCGCATGTGTGTACGTTTTTGAAAGGTTTTCCTCTAATTGCATTATGGAACAAACATTCACGCATAGCCTACTGCCTTGTGCGCATTGCTGCACTTAAGTGAATAAATAGTTTATCAACATTAGGCTAAACATTCTGATCGGTTGCATCAGACTCATTGCTTTTTAAAGTTACATTTTGTATGTAGCCTAGGCCTACTGGTTGTATGAATTTGCGATCCATCATACCACAACTGTCGCAGAGTCTGTTTGGAATAGGCTATTTCATTCGACAAGCTGACCAATAGAATAGGTCAACTTTTCAAAACATACGGAGCCACATTTTCCTAACGGAAACACTGGTATGCATACAGGCATGCTTAATGAGTCTGAAAATACGGTCAGTATTTATTAGGGATGCTCGATATATCGTAAGCATATCAGAAGATATTCGCTAAAATGACATACATACCTATATAACGTAGGTAGATGACGTAATGACGCCACGAAAAATATAGCGCAAATGGGTAGTTGATATTAGAGCTTGAACAATATGATTTTTCACCACCGAAACCGATTGGAGGACCAAAAAAAGCCGATACCGATTAATCGGACGATTTTTATATATAAGTATATACATAACACACATACACACAGTTGAAGTCGGAAGTTCACATACACATAGGTTGGAGTCATTAAAAAACGTGTTTTTTCAACCACTCCACAAATTTCTTGTTAACAAACTAGTTTTCGCAAGTCGGTTAGGACATCTACTTTGTGCATGACACAAGTATTTTTGCCAACAATTGTTTACAGACAGATTATTTCACATATCATGCACTGTATCACAATTCCAGTGGGTCAGAAGTTTACATACACTAAGTTGACTGTGCCTTTAAACAGCTTGGAAAATTACAGAAAAGGATGTAATGGCTTTAGAAGCTTCTGATAGGCTAATTGACATAATTTGAGTCAATTGGAGGTGTACCTGTGGATGTATTTCAAGGCCTACCTTCATACTCAGTGCCTCTTTGCTTGATATCATGGGAAATTAAAAAGAAATCAGCCAAGACTTCAGAAAAAAACATTGTAGACCTCCACAAGTCTGGTTCATCTTTGGGAGCAATTTCCAAATGCATGAAGGTACCTCATTCATCTGTACAAACAATAGTACGCAAGTATAAACACCATGGGACCACGCAGCCGTCACACCGCTTATGAAGGAGACGTGTTCTGTTTCCTAGAGATTAACGTACTTTGGTGCGAAATGTGCAAATCAATCCCAGAACAGCAGCAAAGGACCTTGTGAAGATGCTGGAGGAAACAGGTACAAAAGTATCTATATTCACAGTAAAACAAGTCCTATATCGACATAACCTGAAAGGCCGCTCAGCAAGGAAGAAGCCGCTGCTCCAAAACCGCCATAAAAAAGCCAGACTACGGTTTGCAACTGCACATGGGAACAAAGATCATACTTTTTGGAGAAATGTCCTCTGGTCTGATGAAACAAAAATATAACTGTTTGGCCATAATGGAGAAAAAAGGGGGAAGCTTGCAAGCCGAAGAACACCATCCCAACCGTGAAGCACGGGGGTGGCAGCATCATGTTGTGGGGGTGCATTGCTGCAGGAGGGGCTGGTGCACTTCACAAAATAGATGGCATCATGAGGTAGGAAAATTATGTGGATATACTGAAGCAACATCTCAAGACATCAGTCAGGAAGTTAAAGCTTGGTCGCAAACGGGTCTTCCAAATGGACAATGACCTCAAGCATACTTCCAAAGTTGTGGCAAAATGGCTTAAGGACAACAAAGTCAAGGTATTGGAGTGGACATTACAAAGCCCTGACCTTAATCCTATATAGAACATTTGTGGGCAGAACTGAAAAAGTGTGTACGAGCAAGGAGGCCTACAAACCTGACCCAGTTACACCAGCTCTGTCAAGAGGAATGGGTCAAGATTCACCCAACTTATTGTGGGAAGCTTGTGGAAGGCTACCCAAAACGTTGGACCAAAGTTAAACAATGTAAAGGCAATGCAACCAAATACTAATTGAGTGTATGTAAACTTCTGACCCACTGGGAATGTGATAAAATAAAAGCTGAAATAAATCATTCTCTACTATTAATTTGACATTTCACATTCATAAAATAAAGTGGTGATCCTAACTGACCTAAAACAGGACATTTTTACTAGGATTAAATGTCAGGAATTGTGAAAAACTGAGTTTAAATGTATTTGGCTAAGGTGTATATAAACTTCAACTGTGTGTGTGTGTGTGTATATATATATTCATATAAAAAAAAAATATAATAATTTTTTAAAAGCATTGTCCGATTAATCGGTATCGGCTTTTTTTGGTCCTCCAATAAATCGGTACCGCCGTTGATATTATATAATAATGACAACTACAACAATACTGAATGAACACTTATTTTAACTTAATATAATACATAAATAAAATCTATTTAGTCTGAAAAAAATAATGAAACATGCTCAATTTGGTTTAAATAATGCAAAAACAGTATTAGAGAAGTAAAAGTGCAACATGTGCCATGTAAAAAAGCTAACGTTTAAGTTCCTTGCTCAGAACATATGAAAGCTGGTGGTTCAATATTCCCAGTTAAGAAGTTTTAGGTTGTAGTTATTATAGGAATTATGACGTGTCGACTATTTCTCTATACCATTTGTATTTCATATACCTTTGACTATTGGATGTTCTAATAGGCACTTTAGTATTGCTAGCCTAATCTCAGGAGTTGATAGGCTTGAATGGATGCTTATGAGCCCGCTGCTGCCTACCACCGCTCAGTCAGACTGTGCTATCAAATCATAGACTTTATTATAATATAAACACAGTCATTAATAAATGGTAAAATCCGGAAACTATCATTTTGAAAACAAAACGTATATTCTTTCAGTGAAATACCGAACGGGCGGCAACCCTAAGTCTAAATATTGCCGTTACATTGCACAACCTTCAATGTTGTCATAATTATGTAAAATTCTGCCAAATTAGTTCGCAATGAGCCAGGAGGCCCAAACTGTTGCATATACCCTGACTATGCGTGCAATGAACACAAGAGAAGTGACCATTTCCCGAGTTAATATTGCCTGTTAACATGATTTTTAAAAAACTAAATATGCAGGTTTAAAAATATATTCTTCTGTGTATTGATTTTAAGAAAGGCATTGATGTTTATGGTTAGGTACATTCGTGCAACGATTATGCTTTTTTCGCGAATGTGTTTTGTTAAATCATCCCCCGTTTGGCGAAGTAGGCTGTGATTCGATGATAAATTAACAGGAACCGCATTGATTATATGCAACGCAGGACAAGCTAGTTAACCTAGTAATATCAACCATGTGTAGTTAACTAGTGATTGTGAAGATTGATTGTTTTTTCTAAGATAAGTTTAATGCTAGCTATCAACTTACCTTGGCTCCTTGCTGCACTCGTGTAACAGGTGGTCAAGCCTTCCACACAATTTCCTCGTGGAATGAAATATAATATAATCGGCATCCAAAAATGCAGATGACCGATTATTATCAAAACTTGAAAATCGGCCCTAATTAATCGGCCATGCCGATTAATCGGTCGATTTCTAGTTGATATTGTGACATTTTGGACACAGCCTCAGTAGTTCCAACCGTTTAGGTAATCCGTTTCCCTCACCTCATCATGGCTGGTGTACTCTACAATCTCAGTACAGAGGTTACTGGACTTGATGGTTCCCAGGTTCTGATGGTTACTTTTCCTGTTGCAGGCGTCCTTGTAGAGCATGTAGGGGGTGCCCGTCTCAGTCTGGGACTCAATGATGGCGTGCCACACCTGCTGGGCCTTTACCACCCGCTTCACACAACCCTCTTGCTCATACCTGGGGTGAGACAGGACCAGTGAGACTGCACACAAAGCTGAGACTGGTATGTAGCTGTGTTATACAGGCTCAGGAGCACCAGTCTTACCTGGTATAGAGATTCTCAAACTCCTCCCCCCAGCACTCATCCAGTCCAGGGCAGTCACTGGGGCACATCAGGGACCAGTCCTGTGGGTACAATACACCATGAGTACTGATATCTTGAAGATACACATTGAAATAAAACCATTCCATATTCCTTTCTTTATCACTAAATTCCATATCTCGTTTGAACAATTCAGTTTGTACACAGATGTTGCTGCATACCTGGTTGCTCTCCACTCTCTTCATAAAGAGATCAGGGATCCACATGCCGTAGAACAGATCTCTGGCCCTCTGCTCTTCCTTCCCCGTGTTCTTCTTCAGGTCCAAGAAGTCAAACACATCAAAGTGCCACGGCTCCAAGTACATGGCAAACGCACCAGGTCTCTGAGGAGAGGGGAATGAGAGCGGGCGTTAACTGTCTGATGAATGTACAGTAAACACAGGCCACAGAGTCTGAAATGCATGTTCTCAGAGCCATCAGCCTTGGGTGTAGAGGGTGGGTCATCTCTGCGCAGAACACTAATGCACATCTGTGAGGTCATCCTGTAGCCAGAGTCAATAACACAACCTCTAGCTAATCTCATTTCATTCTCACCTTGTTGCCTCCCTGGTCCACATAGCGTGCTGTGTTGTTGTACACTCGGAGCATGGGAACAAGCCCATTGGAATTTCCATTTGTCTGAAAAAAAATAATGTAAAAAGCCTCAGTCAATGAGACTTGCCAAGCGTTACAATGAAAAGGCATCTTTGATTATTTATAAAACGCTTTCCCCCACCATGTCGGAGCAATCAATCGTCCACTGTTCTGGGTCGTTGGAGTAGACATAGCCATCATTCTCTGCCCCTCATGACACAGGCTCGACACTTACAGTCAGACTGCAACGCCTCAAGGGGCAGTCTTATTTATAAACGCGACCGTGTGATCCTCACCCCAGCGATGTAGCTGCCCGTGGCTCTGATGCAGCTGACTGCCACTCCGATGCCCCCTGCTGATTTTGAGATTAGGGCACATTGCTTCAGGGTGTCGTAGATGCCCTCGATGCTGTCGTCCTTCATGGCCAGCAGGAAACAGCTGAAAATCAAGAAGGACAACCCATATAAAACACATCAAGCACTTTTCTGGTTTGCACCTGGAACGGTCAATGTCTATAGTTTCTAAACTTTACTTTCAGCTAACTTAACATGCGTAAATATTTGAATGAACATAAGATTCAACAATTGAGACAAACTGAACAGGTTCCACAGACATTATTCAATTTCTGTTAGTCACATACATGTTTCCCTGAACAAAGGGGGGGGGGTCAAAATCAAACAGTAAGTATCTGGTGTGGCCACCAGCTGCATTAAGCACTGCATCTCCTTCTCATGGACGGCACCAGATTTGCCGGTTCTTGCTGTGAGATGTTACCCCACTCTTCCACCAAGGCACCTGCAAGTTCCCGGACATTTCTGGGGGGGGGGGGGGGTGGCCCTAGGCCTCACCCTCTGATCCAACAGGTCCCAGACGTGCTCAATGGGATTGAGATCCGGGCTCGTCGCTGGCCATGGCAGAACTGACATTCCGGTCTTGCAGGAAATCATGCACAGAACAAGCAGTATGGCTGGTGGCATTGTCATGCTGGAGGGTCATATCAGAATGAGCCTGCAGGAAGGGTACCACATGAGGGAGGAGGTCTTCTCTGTGACGCACAGCGTTGAGATTGCCTGCAATGACAACAAGCTCAGTCCGATGACTGTGACACACCGCCCCAGACTATGACGGACCCTCCACCTCCAAATCGATCCCGCTCCAGAGTACAGGCCTCTGTGTAACGCTCATTCCTTCGATGATAAACGCGAATCCGACCATCACCCCTGGTGAGACAAAACCGCAACTCGTCAGTGAAGAGCACTTTTTGCCAGTCCTGTCTGGTCCAGCTACGGTGAGTTTGTGCCCATACGCAACATTGTTGCCGGTGATGTCTGTTGAGGACCTGCCTTACTACAGGCCTACAAGCCCTCAGTCCAGCCTCTCTCAGCCTATTAAAGACAGTCTGAGCACTGATGGAGGGATTGTGAGTTCCTGGTGTAACTTGGGCAGCTGTTGCCATCCTGTACCTGTCCTGCAGGTGAGATGTTCAGATGTACCGATGTTGTTACACGTGGTCTGCCACTGCGAGGACGATCAGCTGTCTGTCCTGTCTCCCTGTAGCGCTGTCTTAGACGTCTCACAGTACGGACATTGCAATTTATTGCCCTGGCCACATCTGCAGTCCTCATGCCTCCTTGCAGCATGCCTAAGGCATGTTCAGGCAGATGAGCAGGAACCCAGGGCATCTTTATTTTGGTGTTTTTCAGAAACAGTAGAAAGGCCTCTTTAGTGTCCTAACTTTTCAGAACTGTGACCTTAATTGCCTACCATCTGTAAGCTGTTAGTGTCTTAACAACCGTTCCACTGGTGCATGTTCATTCATTGTTTATGGTTCATTGAACAAGCATGGGAAACAGTGTTTAAACCCTTTACAATGAAGATCTGTGAAGTTATTTTAAATTTTTACAAATTATCTTTGAAAGACAGGGTCCTGAAAAAGGGAAGTTCCTTTTTTTGCTGAGTTTATAATTCAGTAATCATAGCCATTACACTGAGGAATGGCTTATAGTAGGATGGCTGTTAGTAAGCGCTTACCTAGACAGCTGTGGGCGGTTGGTGCCAGCGTTGAAGAGTGTGGGGGAAGCGTGGGTGAACCACTTCTCTGACAGCAGGTTGTAAGTCTCGATGGCAGCATCAATGTCAGTCTTATGAATCCCAACTGCCACCCTCATGAGCATGTGCTGTGGTCGCTCAGCAACTACACAGGAACAGGACAGATCAACATGACGGATACAGCTCATCTGAACTACATATTTCCACATAAAAAAGCTGCTCCGATAATGTGTCTGTTTGACCAGGTGCCACTGGTGATGAGCCCTAATCCAATGTAGCATATGTTCATGTCATGAAAAGATGTAATTTCTGACAGGGAGGTAATGTATCCATGAGGCAACTCACCTTTCCCATCAATTTTCAGCAAGTAGGACCGCTCAAGTGTCTATGTAGAAAAATACAAATTTGTTTACTCTCCTACCATTGCAGAATTGACTTAAATTGCTATTGCTCATAAACCATGTACTGTAAAAATGACCTTGAATCCAAAGAAGTTATAGGAGAAGTCCCGGTCAAAGATAATGGCCGAGTTGAGGCGGTCCTTGTTTTCTAGGACAATGTCGAGTGTTTCCTTGGCGACCATGGGAGAGTGCTGTTTGTTTAGCGGGTTGACATAGTTGTATAGATCCTCCACCACATCTGCAACAGCATTGACGAAGAAAATAAGATGGTTAAAAAGATTTTTCGGATAAAAGTAGTTTGCAGTGCTGTAGTACGCAAGCCCAGGACTAACTCGAGATTCGATTTTCATGACTTTTGACTACCATTGGTGAATCGGACTTGCATTTGCACTTGGACTGGATAGGCTACTATGATAAGCAGAATATTAGCAGCACCGGGTACGCAGAGCAGCGAGGGTTGTTCTCTAGCTAGTAATGGGACTGATGCGCCACACCGGCACACGCAGCCCATATCAGAAGGTGAGCTTCGGAGACGCAAGCGATGAGTGTGGGCAGACAGGCTCCACTCCGCCACCAATCTTAGGCGAGACATTACGCAAGCAACTCACGTCCCTGTAACCACCAGCCTACTATTTAGCATTGCCTAGTTAATACTATTGTTTTACATTTCATAAAGCAGTTTGTTTCTTTAGTTTAAAAGTAAAAGTCTCTTCCCATAAGTATTGAAAAGTAGGCCGTCTTTGAATGTGTAGTGTCTCTACGCTCCCACTTTCCCATGTCTCCCTTTAGTTCACACTTTGGAATAAACATGAAAAAAATAGAAATATTTGTGAGTTATCACAAAAAAAAGTAGCCCGTTACAATTATTGCAAATAATAATCTGATCAATCTGACAGGAGAAATAGCCAATTCAGTCTAGAGAACATTTCATCCCGTCAAAACACCTGTACAAATTTGACATAACTATTTAACATTGTATTAAAATGTGTGTGAGAACGTGTATTAGGGACTTTTTTTTTCTCCATAGGCTATTGCATATTTCAGGCAATTATGACCATTGTGAAATGCTCACATGAAAAATCATCCCGTCACTAGTTGTTGACAGACAGATTTCTGCCAAATCAATACAGGCGCAAATCTAGCAACAGACGATCATCGAGCCAGCAAACAAGCAAGCAAAAAAATTAAACAGCAGTAGGCCTAACCAAAATACCAAATGTCTAAAGAACATAAAAAGTTGGTAAACCAATATATTTTTGCTCCGTTGTTTTTGCTCCAATATAATATGTTTTTGCTCCAATATACTTTGCTCCGTTGTTAAACTCAGACCCAGTGACTCAGACTTGAGCACTTGGACCAGGACTTGAGCACTAGGCCTGACTTCAGCCATTGGGACTCTTAGGTGCTTCTAGCAACGCGGGTGTATTTACAGTGCATTCGGAAAGTATTCAGACCCCTTAACTTTTTCCAAATGTTGTTACATTACAGCCTTATTCTAAAATGAAATCATTTCCCCCCTTCAATCTACACACAATACCCCACAATGACAAAAAAAAAATTTCTAAATTACAATTTTTTTATTAAAAACAATATCACATTTACATAAGTATTCAGACTGTTTACTCAGTACATTGTTGAAGTTACCTTTCTTAGTGATTACAGCTGAGTATGACGCTACAAGCTTGGCACACCTGTATTTGGGGAGTTTCTCCCATTCTTCTCTGCAGATCCTCTCAAGTAGGTTGGATGGGGAGTGTCACTGCACAGTTATTTTCATATCTCTCCAGAGATGTTCAAACAGGTTCAAGTCCGGGAACTTGCCTGGCCACTCAAGGACATTCAGAGACTTCTCCCGAAGCCACTCCTGCATTGTCTTGGCTATGTGCTTAGGGTGGTTGTCCTATTGGAAGGTGAACCTTTGCCCCAGTCTGAGGTCCTCAGTGCTCTGGAACAGGTTTTCATCAAGGATCTCTTTGTACTTTGCTCCGTTCATCTTTCCTTCGATCCTGACTAGTCTCCCAGTCACTGCTGCTGAAAAACATCCCCACAGCATGATGCTGCCACCACCACACTTCACCGTAGGGATGGTGGCAGGTTTCCTCCAGAGGTGACACTTAGCGTTCATGAAAAATAGTTTAATCTTGTTTTCTCATGGTCTGAGAGTCCTTTACATAGCTTTTGGCAAACTCTAAGCGGGCTGTCATGAGCCTTTGACTGAAGAGTTGCTTCAGTCTGGCCACTACCATAAAGGCCTAATAGGTGGAGTGCTGTAGAGATGGTTGTCCTTCTGGGAGGTTCTCCCATCTCCACAGAGGAACTCTGGAGCTCTGTAAGAGTGACGATCGGGTTCTTGGTAACCTCCCTGACCAATGCCCTTCTCCCCCGATTGCTCAGTTTGGCCAGGCGGCCAGCTCTAGGAAGAGTCTTGGTGGTTCCAAACTTCTTCCATTTAAGAATGTGGCCAATGTGTTCTTTGGGACCTTCAATTTTGCAGAAATATTTTGGTACCCTTCCTCAGATATGTGCCTCAACACAATCATGTCTTGGAGCTCTACAGACAATTCCTTCGACCTCATGGTTTGGTTTTTGCTCTGACATGCACTGTCAACTGTGGAACCTTATATTTACAAGTGTATGTCTTTCCAAATCATGTCAAATCAATTGAATTTACCACAGGTTGTAGAAACATCAATGGTGATCAATGGAAACAGGATGCACCTGAGCTCAATTCCGAGTCACATACTGTAGCAAAGTGTCTGAATACTTATTTACATAAGGTATATCAGTTTATTTATTTAGCAAAAATTTCCAAAAACCTGTTTTCACTTTGTCATTATGGGGTATTGTTTGTAGATCGACAAGGGGAAAAAGGTATTCATTCAAGGCTGTAACATAACAACATTTTGAAAAAGTCAAGGCGTCTGAATACTTTCCGAATGCACTGTACATACACTAGCATTGGTTTCAATTGTATTGGGTTTCACAAAAACAGTCAGTGGGAAGCCAGAAATTAAATACAATTCAATTTCAATTGTGCCTGTGGGCAGGATTGTTGAGCAATATGGTGCAGGGAATTTGAGTCAATATCTAAATGAGCATATTATTAAACCGACTTTCCAAACATGGATCTGTTATATACCGTCGCCCCCTCTGCTTACCTCCTGACAAAATAAAAGTCAATTTGTGAACAAAAGATGTGTATCTGGTCAGAGCTTTTTTTCACTCTTCCATGAAATAAGCAGATACACCCAGGACACACCCATGGCTTAGACATTACTTTTACACACCATGTTTTTTAATAACCAAAGTGAGATTGTCAGCTCACTGGCATGTTGGACATCTGAGCCAGTGAATGTGGTGGCTTAAAATAGGCTACTTTGACCGAGCCTGATAACTGAGCAGTATGCATAACTTTTAGAACAAAGGTCAGAAGAATTACAGTTTGAGAGAGAGCAAGTGCGAGAGAGACTTACCGCTGAAAACCTTCTTGGTCTCCTTGTGCAGGTTGGAGACTGCAATGCGGGCAGCCAGGATGGCATAGTCGGGGTGTTTGGTGGTGAGTGTGGCAGCGATCTCTGCAGCCAGCGTGTCCAGCTCCACTGTGGTGACCCCATTGTACAGACCTTGGATGACCTTCATAGTGATCTGGGTCTGAAAGGTGTAACAGGCAGAATACAGGGTTATGGTGCACACAGAAAACACTACAATTGACAAACAATAGAAATACGTTGAACATAACATGTCAACTTACTGGATCGACAAAGTCAGAGTTGAGTCCATAGCACAGCTTCTGGATGCGGGAGGTAATCTTGTCAAACATGACACGCTCTTGGCGCCCATCTGAAAATTATGTAAAGACTGAAGTGTTAGTCAGAAATCACTTCAATAACATGAATGTGTGCCATGGGAAAAGAACATTGAAGTAAATGTCAGTCATATTTCCCCAAAGCTTTAAAACTAGTGACTAGTGTCTATGCAGAACAAAAATATATAAAATGCAACAATTTCAAAGATTTTACTGGGATACTGTTCATAAGGAAAATCAGTCAATTGAAATAACTTCATTAGGCCCTAATCTATGGATTTCACATGACTGGGAATACAAATATGCATTCGTAAGTCAAATACCTAAAAAAAATAAAAGTAGGGGCCTGGATCAGAAAACCAGTCGGTTTCTGGTGTGACCACCATTTGCCTCATGCAGCGCGATATCTCCTGGGGCTGGGGCTGTGCATTATCATGCTGAAACACGGTGATGGTGCCGATGAATGGCACGAAAATGGGCCTCAGGATCTCGTCACGGTACCTCTGTGCATTCAAATTGCCATTGATAAAATGCAATTGTGTTTATTGTCAGTAGCTTATGCCTGCCCATACCATAACCCCACCATGGGGCACCTTGTTCACAACGTTGACACAGGCAAACCGCTCACCCACACGCCATACACATTGTCTGCTGTTGTGAGGCCAGTTGGATGTACTGCCATATCCTTTAAAACGACGTTGAAGGTGGCTTTTGGTAGAGAAGTGAACATTCAATTCTCTGGCAACAACTCTGGTGGACATTCCTGCAGTCAGCATGCCAATTGCACACTTCTGCAAAACTAACAGGGATGGTAACACATTTGTGCACAAAATTTGAGAGAAATAAAATGTTTGTGCATATGTACATTTTCTGGAACCTTATATTATAACACTTTACATGTTGCGTTTATGTTTGTTCAGCCAGCTAACGTCCTGTTTTGTAAACCAGAAAGCTGTTTGGGGAAAAAGTAACAAAATTGAAATACTTGAAAATGTTAGTTACTGTATATATGACTACTTAATTGATGGGATAATAAATCACTTCCAATCAAATTACATATGTAGAGGTTAGCTAAACAAAAGTTTAAACAATTAGGCGCCAAGTTTGACAAAGCCTGAACATTCCTGTCTTGATCTAGTTAACGCGTTCAATCACATTTGGTAACAGTTCAATTTCTGAATTGGTGCGTGACGTTACCTTAGCAACTAAATTAGTTACGTGGTCTTCAAAAAGTATTTTCAATATAACTGACATGTATTAACTACTGTTAGCTATAATATAACACATGTAAAGTTGTTGTCTAACTAACCTTTGCTAACTAGGTTAGCATTATAGTTACGCAGAAAACTAGATTAGCCAACCAGCTGACAGTAGCTAGCAACCTAACTAGGCGAAGTCATTCAACGTAATTAATTTGAAAGTATATACTAACTACAGCAAAATACTCAAGCTTGCTTGTACGAAGAAACATGAGATCAAGACACAGGCAAATGACAAGTACAGTAACGTTAACTTGCTATCCTTCCTACTATAAAGGACCTACCTCGCTTTATCACATGCATGTTGACAAGGGTTGTTTTCTTTCCAGAGGAAGTGTGAAATATAAGAATAACACTAATACTGTATATAGCTTAGAATGTAGCGGTACAATGACACAGTATTTCACGCTAGCAACCGCCGCTGACTTCAAATGAGGAGGATAAAGCGCGAATAACTTAAACAACCCGCCACAAACTCTTTTGGCACAAAATGTGTAGCCAATCAGAGGAAGAACGAGGCCACAGAACAATGGTTGGTTATAAACATCTTTGGAGGCCCAACTCGGCGGAAAATCTGTCTCCCTCCAGCAAGTGGTATTTTTTTCGTCGACCAAGCAAGGAGCTGTTGTATGGAGGTCAATGAGTGTCGAATTTATTCAACAAAAAAATGAATGGCTTATTTTCTACGTTATGTTTATTTGATCAAAAATAAGTTTCGTAATGCTTAAATTGTTACAAGTGTACTGATATAAGTAGAACACGTGACATTCTGCAGCATATTCATGGCATGAGGCTAGTAGGATAGGATCTCTCCATGGAATACAGACGGTTTACAATAATGAGATGTATCCACCAATCCAAAGAAATTATAGGCGGGCGCTAGACACCCACCGTGCCGTTTTGTGGACAACGACTCCCATTCGTATCTTGTCAGTTTATCCATAATCTTTGGTTAAACCAATTACAGCGGCTTGTTCTCCTTAGTTTCCGTGTTCCAGTCAGCTGTCACCATAAACAAAATCTGGCGGGATATTTTGAAACGTAAACTAGGTCATTTGCTTTGTGGGTTGGTTGGCTTTGTTTGGCAAACACTGAATAAGACTACATCATCAACCTACTCTTTACAATACTGACTGATCAAGGATGATGAATGCTCAGAGACATTTCTTAGAGGACATGTTACAGTAAGAGGACCATAAAACAATTTTAATAAGTTAAATTCTTGAACAATATACCGGTATTCACCTTTGCACAAGACTCCTTTAAAATGTTTCACAGCAAATACATGAATTGTTAGATTATTTGTTATTCTATCTAAAAAATGGGTATATTACGATAGACAATGTGGTTATGGTTAATAAAAAAAACTCACAAAGTGACTGCATTGCTCCTCCTTGTTTTGACAAAATGAACAGTTTATTAAAAATGGCAGTCAGTCCATGTGCAAAAGAAAGATAGGCTATAGCACCCTCTGCTGTTTGTTTCAATACCCTGTTGAACCCTTTGAAACGAAACATTATATCCACACTATGAATTGGGAACAGTGTAATTTTATGATGAAGGTACAATACAACTTGATAATATAAAGTACTAATATAAATATATTATAACCTTCATAAGCATATCTTCCACAATGTCTCCCCATCTCTTCCTGTCCTGGGCTATTTGGATTAGGCAAGTCTTATCTGGTCATGAGCTCAGGCTCAACAGTTTGCTGCTAGGTCATTCTTGGGCTTTTCATCTTCATCTGCTGGATGTCCCCAAAAGAGGTTACAGACTCGTAAAACAGGGATCATCAACAAGATTCAGCCGCGGGCCAATTTTTTCTTCAGCAGATGGTCAGAGGGCAGAACATAATTACAAATCATATGACCGCAAGACCCCTTGACTTTTTCCACATTTTGTTTCGTAACAGCCTTATTGTAAAATGTATTCGTTTTTTCCCTCAAACTACACACTATACCCCATAATTACAAAGCAAAAACAGTTTTACATAAGTATTAAGTATTTACATAAGTATCACATTTACATAAGTATTCAGACTCTTTACTCGGTACTTTGTTGATGCATCTTTGGCAGCGATTACAGCCGAGTACGACGCTACAAGCTTGGCACACCTGTATTTGGGGAGTTTCTCCCATTATTCTCTGCAGATCCTCTCAAGCTTTGTCAGGTTGAATGGGGAGCGTCGCTGCACAGCTATTTTCAGGTCTCTCCAGAGATGTTCGATTGGGTTCAAGTCTGGAATCGGGCTGGGCCACTCAAGGACAATCAGAGACTTGTCCCGAAGTCACAGATATTGGGTGCACCAACGGTAAAGGTGAGTCTGTACAAAGAGGGCGTGTTTATTTTTTTATATATATATATTTTAAATGTTCAATGACTGCACCTGCGCTCTAGCTTGGGTGACGTTAGCAAGACTACCTGTGCTCAACTGTAATTTCCCGGTCATTACCATTTGGGGAGTTTCTCCCATTCTTCTCTGCAGATCCTCTCAAGCTTTGCCAGGTTGAATGGGGAGCGTCGCTGCACAGCTATTTTCAGGTCTCTCCAGAGATGTTCGATCGGGTTCAAGTCTGGAATCGGGCTGGTCCACTCAAGGACAATCAGAGACTTGTCCCGAAGTCACAGATATTGGGTGCACCAACGGTAAAGGTGAGTCTGTACAAAGAGGGCGTGTTTATTTTTTTATATATATATATTTTAAATGTTCAATGACTGCACCTGCGCTCTAGCTTGGCTGACGTTAGCAAGACTACCTGTGCTCAACTGTAATTTCCCGGTCATTACCAAAAGTGCCCATTTCAATCATCATTGACGAAAATATCCAAACCACATAGATTACTATGGAACTATCGACAATCCAAAGATATTTTTATTTCAAAGACATATTTAACGTTCTATGCTCTCGTATGTTAGTTTTACATAACATATTATAGCCCATTTTATATCAACTACCTGTAGGGTACTCTTTATTCCCCTTGTATGACATACAATATGTCATGATGTTGATAATGAAGGGGGGCAGATGGTAGTGGCCTAGTAGTTTTTTGTATGTTATTTTAATATGAAAATTAACCAATGATATCAGGCCACACCCGGCCATGATTAGAGACACCTGTGTGTCTTTTGACACTATATAAATGAGTCATCCTGCAGTGTTTGTCATTATACCCTGATGAAGACAGCTTGTCTGTCACCGTTGGACATAAATATTTTTGCATCTGAGCTCCTAGTGTGCAGCTCTTGTTTTTTAAAACATTTTATATCAACTACCTGTAGGGTACTCTTTATTCACCTTGTATGACTTACAATGTGTCATGATGTTGACGAAGGGAGGCAGATGGTAGTGGCCTAAATCAAACGATTTGCTGTTCCAAAAACTGAACTACCATTTTTAACCAGACCTACTTCCACTTCTTGTCCTAAATTAATCTCTTTGCTGTCTTTTTACTGGTCCACTGACAACTCACTCACTCACATTTCCTGATGTGTGAACCACACCCATATCTGTTAATCTGGACTACATAGCAATTCCTACCATTGTCACTGACTGTATTAACCCTAAACAATGTGCAGTCCCAGTGTCTCATACAAGTTCAAATGGAGAGGGAGTACTTCACTTGTGACATGGAATTATACTTTTCGAAATCAAGGCATGACACCGTTATAGGATCTGTCTGACAGTTTTAAATGTGTTATATCTGTTCTAGAGTCCAGCACAGCTGAATGGTTTTAATTTAACTCATGATGTCACCAATCCCTCATCCCAGCCACAGTTTGAGTCCCGCCCCCTACACCCGCACCAGACCCAAATATTCTCAGTAGAGAGCAGTGGGGTGGGAAGTATGAGTTTCTGCTCTCCTGTATCGGCTACTGTGTGGGACTGGGGAACGTGTGGAGGTTTCCCTACCTCTGCTACCGCAAACACATCTTAGTCAGTCTACTGTGTCTCCTTCAGCTCTCCATGTGAAGCTAGTACATGCTGATGCTTCAATAGTTGAACAATGAATCCTCTTGTGTTGGCTGGCAGCATTCCAGATGTAGTAAGTGATTATAAAGCCATAGTGCTGTTTGTAGGAACTGTCCTTACATGCCGTGTATACGTGCATCAGCTCAGTGTATAAACAATCAAACGAATGAGGAATGTCTCCGCTTGAATTATCCAGTTTCCCCAGCCTACAACCCCAAACAGCAAGCAATGCAGATGTAAAAGCACGGTTGCTAGGAAAAACTCCCTAGAAAGGCGGAACCTAGGAAGAAACCTAGAGGAACCAGGCTCTGAGGGGTGGCCAGTCCCCTTCTGGCTGTGCCGGGTGAAGATTATAACAGGACATGGCCGTTAAGGCCAGATTGTTCTCCAAGATGTTTGAACGTTCATAGATGACCAAGAGGGTCAAATAATAATCACAGTGGTTGTAGAGGGTGCAACAGGTCAGTACATCAGGAGTAAATGTCACTTGGCTTTTCATAGCCGGGCATTCAGAGGTCGAAATAGCAGGTAGGGAGAGTTGAGAGTTGAAAACAGCTATGTACTTAAGAGCTGTTACTCTAACTTTGTAGGTGGTTTACGTGACTGGTTTACGTGACTTAGTGCTGATCGTTTTGATCATCAGAGGTGCTACACCGGAGGGGTCACTTCAGCCTTCTACCTGACCCCTGACTGGGGTCGGCTGACCAGTGCACAGGTATGTCCCGTAGTGGATACAGGCTGGTATATCTAGATTCAAGTATAGGCTGTGTGCTTGTGTGTGTGTGCCTACCTTTAATGATGTGTGTCAAGGTCCTTGCTGCTGGCCAACAAAGTAAACAGCATGCCTTATCTGTCACCATTACCATGTAGGTGTGGAACGATGCTCCTCCCAAATCTTCTACTCATTGGGGATTGGTGTTGGGGGGGCTGCTCTCCACGGCCTCCTATAATAAGTTTGATAACAATGTCATTAGGTCAGTAGTACTCTTCTATGCACTATGAGGCTACAGGCATGCTGGGAAATGGAGTCAATTCTAATATTGTTCTGCTTTCAGGGACTGTCTGGTCATCACCATAGGGAACTCCATCACCAGCCTCTTTGTGGGCTTCGCCATATTCTCAATCCTGGGTCACATGGCTTGAAGGAAGGGAGTGCCTGTTAGAGAGGTGGAAGACACTGGTAGCTCACAATGAGCAAATCACTCTTGTTTTAACAATACATTTATTTATGTTTATGACATGGTAATCACAATACATCCAGTTATTATCATGGCAATAAAGTAATTTTATGGCAAATATAAGCTCATTATTGTTCTTCCGCCAGGTCCCGGTTTGGCGTTTGTGGCATACTCAGAACCTCTTGCTTGACTGCCAGGCTCTGTGTTTTGGTCGATCCTCTTCTTTTTCATGCTGGGGGTCGACACTCTGGTAAACCACAGTTTTGTTCTGTATTGAACCACAGTGCTTTAAACTCACCAAACACAGACATATAACATCCCGCTCCCTGTTTCTCTGGCCCTCATCCCTGTAGTTTGGTGACATGGAGGGTATCACCATGGCCATGCTGGATGAGTTCCCACAGCTCAGAGCTAACATGAAGGAGAAGTCTCTGTTCCTGGGACTTCTGTGTTTCGGCTTCTGTCTAATGGGACTGCTGTTGATCACGTGTGTATTAGTGAGGAAGGGGTGTGTTTGTGTTAGTGCTGGTGTCCGTCTCTCCATGGGGAGGGATTTACTGGTTCACCCTCAACGACTCATTCACCACTAGCTTCGGCCTCATTACCCTCTTCATGGGCATCTCCTTCTTCTATGGTACACAGCAACATGCACCTCTAACTCCATACCCTGCATGCTACATTTCACATACTAACCACTATTCAGACATGCCACACACTTACTGTATGTCATTAGTCTATTCAGATACTTTGACTAATAAGTGTCTGCATTCCTTAATATTCACATGAGTGAACCAGTTTTGCCAGGACATCATTGCAATGATCTGTCTCTGTCCTTCCTGGTGCCGCAAAGTGCTGCTCTACTTCAAAGCATGCTGAGTATTCTGCACCCCATTTCTCCTACTGGCGAGTCAGGTAGATTTATTTGACCCTTGACCTTTACATTATATCTCTGGGAAAGCATCCCTGTGTCTTAAATCCACACATTGTTGCACCCTCAGTGGTGAATAATTGAAAGAAACTGACATCTATCCCCTTTCACCCCGGCTGTGTTCTCTATGGGCTTCTTTTCAATCACCCCTCAGTATGTCTGATATGTGTATTTTATGAGCAAAGTCTTATTGCTGATGTTTTCATTTCTGTTGCCTTTGTTTCACCCCACCTCTCTGTTTCTGTGTCCCTGTTCATCCTGACCTATATCTTCATTGAGATGTACAACACCCAGCTGCACTATGGTGCCTATGTGTATACCGCTGGGGCAAGGAGCTGGCTGTGTGCATGGGTGCCACCTGTTGTCTGTAGATCCCCATATGGGCCATCGTGGCCATCAGCAAAGAGTCTGGGACACTGAAAGACATCAGTATCGTCCGCCCCATTTTCCTCCTGTCTGTCATCACCCAGGCCATGTTACACGGCTATAGTAACTGCCCTAAGCCAGGGGTGGGGAACCTTTTTGCCATCAAGGGCCATTTGGATATTTATAAATTAATTCGGGGGCCATATTATTAACATGAGCTATTTTCTGCTTTATTCATGTTTTAATGTGACTTTAATCACTGACATTGGTTTTATAGTTTAAATATGACTTTTATGATGTGTCCTTGAGTATTTTGAAAAGTGCTAGTCCTATTTAAATAAATATTAGTATTGTAAATAATGTTATGATTACTTGTTCAAACTCACCTCTACTGCGATGGCTGAAACGGCTTATCTTTGACGAGGCGTTTGATGTCAGCTGGCAGTGAAGATGACGCTACTCGCAGCTGGTTTTCCAGGTTTGTGTCAGACAGTTTTGAGTGGAATCGAGTCTTTGCAAGAGTCAGTTTAGGTCATCCCGAACACAGATGCGAATTTAAGCGCATGTCTCCTCAGAACAGGAAAATGCTCAGCGCTAACGTACATTGAACTCAAGGAGAGGGCGGTTGTTGTACCTGGGTTTGAGCTTGTCATTGCTTTGCAGCTCAATGACTTCGTGTTGTAGGCCATCCGGCACATCTGCTGGTTTGACGTTAAACGGGGTTGCAAATATGTTCAACTCCAGTTTACTTTTCACATCCTTAAACTGCTCACAAAATTCTTTTTGCGAGCTTTCCACACTCACCAGCATATTCTGACGTAATCTCAGGCTCTTGTCCTTGCAGAGTAGAAAAATGTACTGTGTTACCCCTTTCTAGTTGGACTTGCCACGGCTTTAATTTAGCTTCGAACGATTTCATGTTTGACAGCAAATCGCTGAGAAGCTGGTTCGGCCTTTGGAGTTTGAAGTTCAAGTCAGACAGATACTTGGTTATGTCCACCATGAAGGCCAAATCACACATCCGCTTGTCATCACTCAGTTCCACAACAGGTTTCCCCCTTCACCGTGCAAGCATGTTTCCACGGCTCAACCATCGCACCTCACAGTGGTAAACCAGATCACCATACTCCGATTCAAGATCACTCAGTAGCTCCTTAAACTGGCGGTTCAGCCCTTTGCTTTTGATAAAATTGATGGTCGACACTACAGTTGCCATTACATTGTTCCACTTCAGCGACTGTGCACACAGACTTTCTTGATGTATGATGTAGTTGCATACAATTAAATCACTTGGATCAAGACTGAGACAACTTATTATTTTTTTTCACTAACATGCTGACCGGACACGTCACGTGCTCGAGCTTCGCAAAATAAATGTAGAAATCCATTTTATTCAATTATTGCACCCACACTGCTCGCGCACGCCAACGAGTGTCTGCGTTGCCAAGGGCTAAAATAGAACTCCTTCCTATTTCTGACGCAGATCGCGCTGAAAGTCCTGCCTCTCCCATCTCCTCATTGGTTTATAGAAGCAGGTACCCATGTACCATCTCCTCATTGGTTATACCCACGTGGGTGATTGAAAGACGAACTGTTTTGCCGGTAGTCGTGGTAATACTACGAAAGTTTAGATGCGATCACCATATAAGTTCAACGATAAAAAAAAGCCTGAAAGGAGGAGAGATGACTAGAAACGATTCGGTTGGCCGTTTTATGTGTGGGTTAATTTGTCGGAGTAGAGGACCTTGTGCAGTTCAGGTAAAATAACAACTCAATGTTTATATCCAAGGACAAATTAGCTAGCAACAGCAAGCTAGCTAAATAGGACAAATTAGCTAGCAAGTGCAAGCTAACTAGCTAAATTGCCATAGATGTTTAATGCTTTTCGACCTGTCCCCAAGTTAATGTCATTGGTTCAGAGTTTGTTTTGATATTTTAACCTGCGTGTCGTGATCGCGTTTGGTGTAGGGGGTGTAAGAAATTGTAATAGATACTGGAAACTTGTAATAACAACTTCTCAACATAAGCCATCTTTTATACAAAATACACACACCCCCCTTTTCCCTTGGACATATGCTGGTCTCATTAGACACCAACCAAAGACACACACAACTCCCCTCCCCCATGGACAAGTCTCTGTTAAAACAACTCCACACACACACACTATATTCAAGGTTGGAGCACAAGACAAAGAACTATCTCAAGAACCAATGGAACGTTGACACCAGGCCTGATCAGGACTACCCACGACCCAGATCGACCAATCAAAAGGCCAGACTACCAGATCAACCTACTTCATTCAATGCATATATAAAGCTGTACAACTGTTTAGAGAGCCTCTTTCCTGACGATTCCATACGAATCAGACAGAAGGTGCACGATTTACTAAGATATTTTTACATGTGATTAATCGGCCTTATTATACAAATATCCATCATGTCCTATGTCTCCACTTGATCTCCTGTCTCCAGTAAACGTTTTATCAACAGGGGGCAAAATATATGTATGCACGATAGCGCACGCGCGCAGCCAGTTTGGTTTCCGTGTTACGGTTAACCCCTTTTTCGAGCCAACCATGGCTGTCGCTCCATCTGTATTAAGGCCACTTAAGTTTTCAAACTGTAGCTCAAATTTGCTCATAGCCGAGACAAGTCCTCACCTCTGGTGGTGTGATGCATGGCTTCCAAAGACAGCAATTCATCCCTTGTGTCAAACTCCGCTGTAATTCCACGCACAAAAATGGCAAATTGGGCATTATTTTCTACGTCAGTTGTTTCATCACATGCCAAAGAGAAACTCAATTTCTTGCGAAGTCCTCCAATGTTTTGTGCCAGTGGCAAGGAGACTCTTACAAATTCTCCTTCCGAATGAGGCTTCAGTTTCTTTGCGATAAGTTCACTCACCACAACTTGCTTGCATAACATTTTCCCCATCCAAATGAGGTTTTGTAAAGGCGGCTTGTTGGGCACCCAAACCCAGCTGAAGAGCAATGACTTTATCCACAAAAAGTTGTCCTTGCAACTCATTCAGTTTAGCATGTTTCGAGCTGTAATGACTCCAAATTTGCCTTTTTCATTACTGCAAGTGCATCCCCACAAACTAGGCATACAGGTTTGCCTTTCCATATTAATTTGTCTTGGAAAACGTTACGCTCTGCATTTACTTTTCTTTACTGTAGCCATTTTTCTGATGTACAGGTGCTCGATGAGCTGTCTGGTAGCGCCAAGGCTTTAGGGGAGGTGGATGGATTTGTAAAAATAATTTTTTGTGGAAAAACGATGTCTATAGCTTTTTTATATATATATTTATATAAAACATGTATTTAGGAATTAGCTCGGGGCCTGATTAAACGGTCTTGAAGGCCGTATAAGACCCGGAGGCCAGACGTCCCCCACCCTTGCCCTAAGGGGACAAATAAAGATGTATTGAAATGGCTTGAATACTGGAGCCACACTAAGAACACATGCAACTCTTGATAGTTTAAAGGCTGCCAGTGTGCAAATAATGTAGGACATGAGTCACAAATTACATTCAGCCGTGGGCCAATATTTCCTTGAGTGGATGGTCGGAAGGCCAGAACATAGTTAAATAATTTGTACACTGCAAATTGACTGCAGTAATTCCAAACAGATAAAGTATTTGACAAAAACAGATGGTTTGGGATGAGTTGGACTGCAGAGTGAAGGAAAAGCAGCCAACAAGTGCTCAGAATATGTGGGAACTCCTTCAAGACTGTTAGAAAAGCATTCCAGCTGAACTGTCATCAAACCAAAGGGTGTCTACTTTGAAGAATCTCAAATATAAAATATATTTTGATTTAACACTTTTGTGTGACGTCTGGTGGATGTGCGTCTGCAACCTTTTTCCGCGGTTTCTTTCTGCGGCAAGTCAGTGGACAAGTAAAAATCGGGGGTTATCCATCGTATTTAACAAGATACCGAGTTTCGCAATAAAACATATTTTGCATCTTCAAAGTCGTAGGCATGTTGTGTAAATCAAATGATACAAACCCCAAAAAATCTAATCTAATTCCAGGTTGTAAGGCAACAAAATAGGAAAAATGCCAAGGGGGGTGAATACTTTCGCAAGCCACTGTACATATTGATTTGCACTAATTAGAGGTACTCACTCAATCATTGTCAAGACACCACACATGTTCGTTCACTGGTGTACCAATTGGTCATCTACATGTCATAGCAGTCCGGAAATAGGTTAGGTTGGTTAGTATGATGACAGGCAGGCAGCCTTGCTAAAGGCCTGTGGACAAGACAGCTTTCGCTCTCTAAGCTCTTCATGGATATGGAATTTAATCATATTTCCCAATATTAATCTTCTTAGATTTGATTGACTGTTCAAATTAATAGTGGTTCCTTTTCCCTCACTATATTCCACTGGCAGAATGCATGATAAACTGGTGACTGTTTGAAATCAAACATGCTCCCTATCCTTGCCACTTAACACACTTTAGAATTACATTCACCACAATGTAATTAATGTGCCTGAAAATCATGCCAGTGCACCAGAAAGGATGCAGTGCCACCTAGTGGCCAGAGGGTTTATCACGTTGAGCACTTATTAGTATTATTATGTTTCTGAACATTTTCATGAGAGCCCCAGTGAATGTGTTTGCAGAGCAGAGGTATTGTTTCTGTCGGTGTTTGCCGTGTTGACATTTAATTTGATTTATTGCGTGATTTCAGCTCAAGAGACCTCCCCGACATCCTAGGGAGAGACATTCCATGAGGTAGAATCTGATGACTTCACTCCTCTGTATCAGTGTAATTAAAAATAGTGTACTTAAAAATAAAAAGTATTTGCATGATGAGGAATATGTTCAAAACCTTTACTTATTTTTAGTTCTTAGCTAGTAGTAACTTCTGTTTGTGTTGTCTCAACAGAATTTCAGCCAGGCATACAGTGCTATGAAAAAGTATTTGTCCCCTTGCTGATTTATTTTTTGCACATGTCACACTTAAATGTTTCAAATCATCAAACTAAATTAAATATTACACAAAGATAACACAAGTAAACACAATGCGGTTTAAGTGATCATTTTATTTATTAAGGGGAAAAAGCTATCCGAACCTTCATGGCCCTATGTGAAAAAGTAATTGCCCCCTAAACCTAATAACTGGGTGTGCCACCCTCAGCAGCAACAACTGCAATCAAGCGTTTGCGATAACTGGCAATGAGTCTTTCACATTGCTGTGGAGGAATTTTGGCCCACTCTTCTTTGCAGAATTGTTTTAATTCAGCCACATTGGAGGGTTTTCGAGCATGAACCGGCTTTTTAAGGTCACGCCACAGCATCTCAATCGGATTCAAGTCCGGACTTTGACTAGGCCACTCCAAAACCTTAATTTTGGGTTTTTTAAGCCATTCAGAGGAGGACTTGCTGGTGTGTTTTGGATCATTGTCCTGCTGCAGAACCCAAGTGCGCTTCAGCTTGAGGTCACGAACTGATGGCTGGACATTCTCCTTCAGGATTTTTTGGTAGAGAGTAGAGTTCATGGTTCCATCAATCACAGCAAGTCATTTAGGTCCTGAAGCAGCAAAGCAGCCCCAGACCATCACTCTACCACCACCATATGACTGTTGGTATGATGTTCTTTTTATGAAATGCTGTGTTACTTTTACGCCAGGTGTAACTTGACGCACACCTTCCAAAAAGTTCAACTTTTGCTTCGTAAGTCCACAGAATATTTTCCCAAAATCTTGGGGATCATCAAGATGTTTTTTGCCAAAAGTGAGACGAGCCTTTATGTTATTTTTGGTCAGCAGTGGTTTTCGCCTTGGAACTCTGCCATGGATGCCATTTTTTCCCAGTCTCTTTCTTATGGTTGAGTCATGAACACTAACCTTAACTAAGGCAAGTGAGGCCTGCAGTTCTTTAGATATTGTTGTGGGTTCTTTTGTGTCATCTTGGATGAGTCGTCACTGCGCTCTTGGGGTAATTTTGGTAGGCCCGCCACTTCTGGGAAGGTTCACCACTCTTCCAAATTTTCTCAATTTGTGGATAATGGCTCTCACCATGGTTCACTGGAGTCCCAAATCTTTAGAAATGGCTTTGTAACCCTTTCCAGACTGATAGATGTCAATTACTTTGTTTCTTATCTGTTCCTGAATTTCTTTGGATCGCGGTATGATGTCTTGCTTTTTGAGATCTTTTGGCCTACTTCATTTTGTCAGAAAGGTTCTATTTAAGTGATTTCTTGATTCAACAGGTCTCGCAGTAATCAGGCCTCGGTGTGGCTAGTGAAATTGAACTCAACTTTCCAAAAAATGTGATTAACCACAGTAAATTCATGATTTAACAAGGGGGGGAGGGGGGGGGGCAATTACTTTGTCATATAGGGCCATGAAGGTTCGGATAGCTTTTTTCCCTTAATAAATAAAAGTATCACTTAACTGCATTTTGTGTTTACTTGGGTTATCTTTGTGTAATATTAAAATTTGTTTGATGATCTGAAACATTTAAGTGTACCAAATGTGCAAAAAAATAAGAAATCCGGAAGGGGGCATATACTTTTTCACAGCACTGTATATGAAGATCCTCTACAAATATGATATATTCCATCCTCAAACCTGCTCTGAAAGAAAAGGGGCATGCATTGTCAATACATCCAATAGACTGAAGAATTTTGTCAGAATGTAGTTAATCATTCACTGTTGTATTTCTATGGGTTTTATCTGTGTATTCCTTGTCAAACGGGAAATGTATGTCTGAGCTTCTTTTTCAACTTTTCCACTCTGAAATGTCCAAATTGTGCATACCATCAAATTCCACTTTAAATCTGGTCAGCGTTTCTCGAGTGGTTTGTTTCTTCTGAGTTTTATGATACATTAAAACAGTTTGTGGCAATAATAATGACGACAATAGAATACATTGAAAATATATATTTTAATTATTTGACTTTTTTAGACTTTCTGTTGAGAGAAAACAACCTAGAATGAACTACCATAACTGAATAAATAAAATGGCAGCAGTACAGCAGCTGCCTGCACCCGCACGCCCGACTAGCATCACCACCCTGGACGGTTCCGACCTAGAATATGTGGACATCTATAAGTACCTAGGTGTCTGGCTAGACTGCAAACTCTCCTTCCAGACTCATATCAAACATCTCCAATCCAAAATCAAATCTAGAGTCGGCTTTCTATTCCGGAACAAAGCCTCCTTCACTCACGCCGCCAAACTTACCCTAGTAAAACTGACTATCCTACCGATCCTCGACTTCGGCGATGTCATCTACAAAATAGCTTCCAATACTCTACTCAGCAAACTGGATGCAGTTTATCACAGTGCCATCTATTTTGTTACTAAAGCACCTTATACGACCCACCACTGCGACCTGTATGCCCTAGTCGGCTGGCCCTCGCTACATGTTTGTCGTCAGACCCACTGGCTCCAGGTCATCTACAAGGCTATGCTAGGTAAAGTGCCGCCTTATCTCAGTTCACTGGTCACGATGGCTACACCCACCCGTAGCACGCGCTCCAGCAGGTGTATCTCACTGATCATCCCTAAAGCCAAAACCTAATTTGGACGCCTTTCCTTCCAGTTCTCTGCTGCCTGCGACTGGAACGAATTGCAAAAATCTCTGAAGTTGGAGACTTTTATCTCCCTCAACAACTTTAAAAATCTGCTATCCGAGCAGCTAACTGATCGCTGCAGCTGTACATAGTCCATCTGTAAACTACCCACCCAATTGACCTACCTCACCCCCATACTGCTTTTATTTATTTACTTTTCTGCTCTTTTGCACACCAGTATCTCTTCTTGCACATGATCATCTGATGATTTATCACTCCAGTGTTAATCTGCTAAATTGTAATTATTCGATTTATTGCCTACCTCATGCCTTTTGCACACATTGTATATAGATTCTCTTTTTTCTACCATGTTATTGACTTGTTTATTGTTTACTCCATGTGTAACTCTGTGTTGTTGTCTGTTCACACTGCTATGCTTTATCTTGGCCAGTTCGCAGTTGCAAATGAGAACTTGTTCTCAACTAGCCTACCTGGTTAAATAAAGGTGAAATAAAATAAATAAAATAAAAAAACATGCAAGCTCGCTAGACTAGTTCCTAAAAGACCTGCATGGAATGTGCTTTTCTTGTTTCCAGGATAATCTTTGCATTGTTTGTGTCAGACTGAGGAGCACAGGTTAAGGCGGCGTACAGAGCAAAGCTGCATTCTTCAGCAGGGTAACAAGTCCTTTTGAAATAAGTGGACAAATTTACATCGGACAGAGAGAGGGACCATTCAATGGTTGGTTCTCATAGTATCGTATCCCAATGAATGGCCCTGGAGGGCTGACTAGTCTGTCCCAAAGTACCTCTGGCCAAAGTGTGTGGGAGCCACAGGGTACACCTCGGTGGTCAGTATGGTGATCTCTGGGAACTCTTGAATGATGGACACAACCATTAGAGTTGAGGGCTCTATTTTAACAAACATAATGCCATGGTAAATCTTAGCGCTGGCAGTAACGTCATAGGTTTGGGAGTGTGTCAGTAATAATTGCTATTTTCACAACTGGAATTAAGGGTGCAGTAGCTAGTGATGGCACGAAAGGGCTGGGTTTTGATAAACAAGTTGTGGGTGTGTCAAGGCTTTTGTCAATGCTTGGCCCCTCACTGGCAAATCAGAACATGCTCAATGGCTAAATACACTACCGGTCAAATGTTTTAGAACACCTACTCATTCAAGGGTTTTTCTTTATTTTGACTATTTTCTACATTGTAGAATAATAGCAAAGACATCAAAACTATGAAATAACATATATGGAATCATGTAGTAACCAAAAAAGTGTTAAACAAATCAAAATCTGTTTTATATTTGAGGTTCTTCAAATAGCCACCCTTTGTCTTGAAGACAACTTTGCACACGCTTGGCATTATCTCAACCAGCTTCACCTGGAATGCTTTTCCAACAGTCTTGAATGAGTTCCCACATACGCTGAGCGCTCATCCCAAACCATCTCAATTTGGTTGAGGTCGGGGGATTGTGGAGGCCAGGTCATCTGATGCAGCACTCATCACTCCTCTTCTTGGTAAAATAGCCCTTACACAGCGGAGGTGTGTTGGGTCATTATCCTGTTGAAAAACAAATGATAGTCCCACTAAGCCCAAACCAGATGGAATTGCGTATCGCTGCAGAATGCTGTGGTAGCCATGCTGGTTAAGTGTGCCTTGAATTCTAAACAAATCACAGTGTCACCAGTAAAGCACCCACACACCAAAACACCACCTCCTCCATGTTTTACGGTGTGAACCACACATGCGGAGATCATCCGTTCACCTACTCTGCGTCTCACAAAGACACGGTGGTTGGAACCAGCAGACCAAAGGACAGATTTCCACTGGTCTAATGTCCATTGCTCGTGTTTCTTGGCCCAAGAAAGTCTCTTCTTATTGGTGTCCTTTAGTAGTGGTTTCTTTGCAGCAATTCGACCATGAAGGCCTGATTCATGAAGTCTCCTCTGAACAGTTGATGGTGAGATGTCTGTTACTTGAACTCAGTGAAGCATTTATTTGCAATTTCTGAGGCTGGTAACTCTATTGAACTTATCCTCTGCGGCAGAGATAACTCTGGGTCTTCCTTTCTTGTGGTAGTCCTCATGAGAGCCAGTTTCGTCATAACGCTCGATGGTTTTTGCGACTGCACTTGAAGAAACTTTCAAAGTTCTTGAAATGTTCCGTATTGACTGACCTTCATGTCTTAAAGTAATGGTGGACTCTTGTTTTCTCTTTGCTTATTTGAGCTGTTCTTGCCATAATATGGACTTGGTCTTTTACCAAATTGGGCACTCTTCTGTATACCACCCCTACTTTGTCACAACATAACTGATTGTCTCAAACACATTAAGAAGGAAAGAAATTCCACAAATTAACTTAACAAGGCACACCTGTTAAATTAAATGCATTCCAGGTGACTACCTCAGGAAGGTGGTTGAGAGAATGCCAAGAGTGTGCAACGCTGCCATAGAGGCAAAGGGTGGCTACTTTGAAGAATCTCAAATATAAAATACATTTTGATTTGTTTAACACTTTTTGGTTACTACATGATTCCATATGTGTTATTTTATAGTTTTGATGTCTTCACTATTATTCTACAATGTAGAAAATAGTAAAAAATAAAGAAAAACCCTTGAATAAGTAGGTGTCCAAACTTTTGACTGGTACTGTACATTCAAATTAAATCAATATATTTGACTGGTACTGTATGTTTTTGTGCAATATACCAAATGGCTGTATGGCAAGAATCAAGGTTTTGTTGTTTTTACGAGGGTTTGAGTTATAACATTGGCAAATGCGTCATCTTGCTCTGTCAACCCATAGTGAACCGAACCATGCCCCAACGGTGTCACAACACATGCACAAAAGTTGTCCACAAATCACAATCCTGGACAGCCTTTCCCCAAGTTGTAACCATGCCCATGAAGTGTAGCGGCAGGCATTCTACAATGAGGAAGCCAGCTCAGCCTCTCGTGAGAATGAAATCATTCCCAAAAAGGGTAGCAATGTTTGTTCTATTATAAGGAAGTGGTTCAAGTTTGAGAAGTTACATGTTCAGCAAACCAATGTCCTGTGCAAAGTGTGTCGAAAGACAATTGCTACGCAATATGGCAGCACAGCTAACATGCTGACTAAACCGAGCACGCATGCCATCGTGCGCATGTTGATTTTGTCCATCCACATCAGATGTGATCAGGACGCGCAGGTTGAAATATCAAAACGAAGTTTGAACCACCTATATTTATTTTGGAATAGGTCGAAACGCATTAAACATTCATGGCCATTTAGCAAGCTTGCTTTTGCTAGCTAATTTGTCCTGGGATATAAATGTTGGGTTGATATTTTACCTGAAATGCACAAGGTCCTCTACTCCGACAATTAATCCACAGATACTTAGTTCGTTTTTAGTCATCTCTCCTCCTTCAGTCTCTTTCTTCTTTTTCTGACTTTATATGACAGTTGGCAACCAACTTTAAGGTGCATTACCACCACCAACTGGGCTGGAGTCTGGACCTCAGTTCAGATTTAAAATCACCCTTGTGGGTATATGCTCCTAAAAACTAATGAGGATATGGGAGAGGCGGGACTTGCGGCGCGTCAAGAATAAAAAATAGAACCAAGCTGCATTTTAGTGCCTGGTTACGCAGACGCTCGCAAGCAGTTTGGATGAAATTATTGAATAACATGTACATTTATTTTGTGTCGTTCATAAGAACAGCCTTTAGCCTCGGGCCTTATTGCTTAAATATACCATAGCTGCATAATTTTCAAACATCATCCCATATGACAAGAACAGTTTGAGGTGGAAGGAGATAACAGATGCGGTGACCTATCATATAGCAAAAGATATGGTCCCGATCTATACAGTGGAGAAGCCTGGCTTCAAAAAGCTGCTAAACACAATTGACCCCAAATATCAGCTACCGCAGTTATACATTGCTACCCGCCAAAGAGTCACTGAGAAGCTGGCTAATGTGTCTTTTCCACCACAACCGATCTATGGTCGAGCAGAATGTCGGAGCCATACCTAAGCTTGACAGTCCACTATATAGATGAAAAATAGACATTGCTTAATGTATGCCTCAAGACGTCATACTTCCCCGATGACCATACCAGTGAAACAATAGCCCAGGGTCTCAAAGACACACGAAGACAGACAGGTGTGCATGACAACCGACAGCAACATGATAAAAGCATTGCGCTTGAGCAGGTATGTCCTTAAAAACAAGCACAAAAGTTACAATTTCAAGCAGCGTAAATAAGAAGTTTTAAAAGCACAGTGCCCATGGAAGGAGACGTGTGCCTTTTGTGCTGGTGAATCTCGTAATTAGAAACATAAAAATACTATTGGTTTCCCCCCCCATTTCATTTAATTTGATTAAAAGCCAAGCATAGTCTGCCCTCCCCCTTAATCAAGACTGGTTTAGCAGCAACGCATAGGTGTGTCTTTAAGTCCTGGCCATTAGCCAAAAGTAGCCTATAAATAAAAGGGGGTATAAATGGTCTACTGCGAGTGCTTTGAAATATTTTGGAGGGTTTTTGCTCTAATGCTTCTTAATTATTCACAATTCACATGCCTGCATTTGGCTTGTTCAAGTAGGCTATCCATCCCTATTTTCATAGAGTGCCCCTCGCCCGATGGCCATATTTGAGGTGTCTTTAAAAACAAGCCTCAAATATGGCCACCCCTCCCACCTTAGCGCAAGCAAGCTGATGTTAAACGGGTAAATTGCCGAACCTGGCGTTAAGGCTGGAAAATGCCACTGTGTCAGTTTTGCATGACGAAATTGCAAACTAACACGCGCTTCACACTTGCGCAGTTACAAATAGAGCCCTGAATGAATGGAAAACAGGGTGTAGTATGAAACCCTAGAATGTTGAACCTTATGGAGTCTACTTCCATATTAAGCTAGGGACTATAGGTGAGGCAGTGTTATATAGGTGAGGCGTACTGTGAGGAGTGGAGAAGTGGCTCAGGAGGATATGTTTGGCCCAGAGACCATGTTCAGTCAGAACTCTCACAGCCTCAATCACTGTGTTAATCAATCAATTTTATTTTATATGTTACCTATACCTGAAGGCAGAACATATGTATATTAGATAGCATAAAAACAGGACAGACATCACAGTGACTTGACTGAGGAACAGGCAACATTAATGAAGTCTTGAAGAAAAGTCTGTCCTTAGTACTAGCCTTGAGTGATCATCTATGACTCATCTGCTGATACTTTCTATAAAAGAACATGTCATTTTGATCTGTCTCAAGGCAGGTCTTCATCCACCCAGGGAGGGATGCTAGTTAGAGGACAAAAAGATGACCATTACTTCACTCTCAGTGGTTTCATTTGGCCTATTCATAATTTTCATTGCCGTCCAGTGAGCTCTTTATGGTTTCCCTCAGAAACGTGTAATTATCTGCCTGGGGTAAATGATGCTGAAAAATATGAAGCACGCTACCTACCAAGGTCATTTTCAGAGCCGAATAAAAGACACCTTCCCACAATTATCTTAGCTGGAAGGTGTAATTTAACAGAAATCGTGTTGCAGAGAGCAAATCAAGTGGAAAAGTCTCACTGTCAAGTGTTCTTCATAAAAACAGGGGATGCCCATGACTACTACACTATTGCCTTGCTAACGGGAGCAATTTAGTCCTAATTTCTGGTCATTTCAAAAAGTGACTTTTACAGCACAGTTCCTTGGGCCCAGGGCAGAGCGACACTTCACATGAACTCTTTGTCCTGAGGAGGAGTTAGTACTGTATTGAGTCTGTTGATGATCCATACTTGACATGATGATACATACTTAGTGAGAAGGGGATACATTAGGAGGACTTTCCTCCTGTTGATATCTAGGGGGAACTTGGCGTTGTAAACTTTGGTCTTCTGAGTGTCCTCGTCACTCTGGATGAGGATCTTACCGATACGGTTGGACCGGCAGCAGTCTCTGAGTCCCTGCTCCATGGCCTCGCCTACACACACACACAGAAATGGATAGATGTTGAATTCCACGCAGTTCATTCAAATGAAACCTCATAGAAGACGTAGTAATGATGAGCAACTGATAAGTCAAACAGTAATTGGATAATGCTATGTATGTCAGGTGCTTATAGGCAAATCTACCAGTCAGGAGTTCTAGTCAGAGACCAATTCAGATGTATTTTTCCTTTAATCTCCTATATAATCAGTGTCTTACCGCTTCTCATAATGCTGACACCGCAGTTGCCTTTCTCAAACTTCACGCCATCAACAGGAAGAGTTGGGAGAGAGAGAGAGATTGAAAATAGTCAGTTCTAGTCTTGGTGAGACATTTTACAGTAATGCATAGTATTTGCCCAATTTCTATAATTTCAAACGAATTTCACTCAATATGTCTAACCTGTGGGAGTGGTCACTGTACACTCGCTGTATGGCAGCTGATTGAATCCCTCTTCAACCACTACTCTCATCTGTGGAAAAACAGAGTGGGTCAAAACAATACAGTGTGCATTATACAAATGAGTCACTCACAAAATCTCTAGTTTGAAAGCGACTGTTTTTCTGGAAGCTGTGCTGCACCATTTTCCCCAATGTGGGCCAGCCCCTTAGCAATTAGAGTTCTAACCAATGAGCTTCAGCTCCTCACCATTTTGAGTGACAGCTAGAAAAATACACACAAAGCAGAGCGAGAGAGTGAGCAATGACGTGGTGCACATCACTCTTTATGCGATGCACACGGCAGAGAACACTGGAAGAAGAATTATCACTGAATTATCACAGTGAATTATTGTGAAGTTTGTTTGTCAATTAATCACATAAGGGATGGGTTGCCAACTGACTATTTGACAAAATAAAATGTAATTCATTCATACAGTGCCTTCAGAAAGTATTCACACCCCTTTACTTTTTCCATATTTTGTTGCCATACATCCTGAATTTAAAATTGATTCAATTAATTATCTGTAAGGTCCATCAGTCGAGCAGTGAATTTCAAAGACAGAGTCAACCACAAAGACCAGGGAGGTTTTCCAATGCCTCACAAAGAAGGGCACCTATTGGTAAATGGTAAAAAAAATAAAAGCAGACATTGAATATTCCTTTGAGCATGGTGAAGTTCTTAATTACACTTTGGATGGTGCATCAATACACCCAGTCACTACAAAGATACAGGCGTCCTTCCTAACTCAGTTGCCGGAGAGGAAGGAAACCGCTCAGGGATTTCACCATGAGGCCAATGGAGACTTTAAAACAGTTACATAGTTTAATGGCTGATAGGAGAAAACTGAGGATGGACCAACAACATTGTAGTTACTCCACAATACTAACCTAATTGACAGAGTGAAAAGAATGAAATATTCCAAAACTTGCATCCTGTTTGTAACAAGGCACTAAACTAATATTTAAAAAATATAATATACAATTCCCTTTTTGTCCTGAATACTACGTTTTATGTTTGGGGCAAATCCAATACAACACATTACTGAGTACCACTCTCTATATTTTCAAGCATAGTGGTAGCTGCCTAATGTTATGGGTATGCTTCTATTCATTAAGGACTGGGGAGTTTTTCAGGTAATTTTCTTTTACGGAATTGAGTTAAGAACGGGCAAAAATCCTTTCCACCAGACACTGGGAGATAATTTCACCTTTCAGCAGGACAATAACCTAAAACACAAGACCTAATCTACACTGGAGTTGCTTAACAAGAAGACCGTGAATGTGGCTGAGTTACAGGGATGGGCAACATTGATGGGGGGTGGGGGCCACAAAAAAATCTGAACTCATCATGAGGGGCAGCAGTTGCTCCCCTCCTTAGCAATGATCACAACCAATTTGACGGCGCTTGAAGAACTTTGAAAAGAATAATGTTGCACAATCCAGGTGTGGAAAGCTCGTACATGCTGACCAGACCGCACGCATGTTGATTTTGTCCCCCACACCAGACACGATCAGGAAACAGGTTGAAATATTAAACCAAACTCTGAAACGACTATATTAATTTGGGAACAGGTCAAAAAGCATTAAACATTTATGGCAATTTAGCCAGCTAGCTTGCTGTTGCTAGCTAATTTGTCATGGGATATAAACATTGGGTTGTTATTTTACCTGAAACGCACAAGCTCCTCTACTCCGACAATTAATTCACAGATAAAAGGGTAAAAGTTTGTCATATGGGGGTTGGCAACCAACTTTAAGGTGCATTACCACTACCGACTGGCCTGGAGTGTGGACCTCAGTTCATCTTTCAATCACCCACGTGGGTATATGCTCCTAAAAACCAATGAGGAGATGGGAGAGGCAGGACTTGCATCGCGTTAAGCGTCACAACAAAACAATGTTCTATTTTAGCGCCTGGCTACACAGACGCTCGCAAGCAGTGTGGGTGCAATGATTAAATAACATGTATGTGTACATTTATTTAGCAATGCTTGCGCACGCGATGTGAGCGGTGTGGTCAGCATGTTAGACTTACACAGGAAGACTCAGCTGCAATCACTGCCAAAGGTGCTTCTACAAAGTATTGACATTGGGGTGTGAATACTTATATAAATTAGATATTTCTGTATTTCATTTCTATTAATTGGCAAAAATTCTTTAAATGTTTTGGAGAATCTGGATGCCGATGCCTTCCTGATGTCTCTAAAACGCTTAATTGCACTTCGAGGCAAGCCAATCGAGCTTCTTTCGGACAGTGGTACGAACTTTGTTGGAGGAGACCGAGAACTGTGACAGACCTTCAAAGCAATTCCCCCCCACCTGAAGGACAGAGGATAACATTCCAATTCAACCCACCAAGCGCTCCTCACTTTGGTGGAACGTGGGAGAGGTGAAATCATTGAAGACTGCTCTCAAGGTCATACTCAAGGAACAGATCGTCACTGAAACCGTGCTCTGCACTGTGCTTACAGAAGTAGAGGGAATCTTGAACGCAAAACCCCCCGGGAACATCTCCTCCAATGTCACGGACCCAGATCCCGTCACACTGAGCCTCCTACTCATGGGACGCTATGATGTATCTCTTCCTCAGGTTTTGTATGACTCCAGTAACATCCTAGGGAAACACCGCTGGAGGCATAGCCAAGTCCTTGCCGATCACTTTTGGTCCCAGTTCGTTCGCTATTACTTGCCAAGTCTACAGGAAGGACAAGTGTAGGAAGGATGGAAGGGAACTTACTGTGGATCAAGTGGTTCTCATCGTGGACCCTCAGCTCCCTCAAGCTTTCTGGCCAGTTGGGAAGGCTTCCCCCGGAGCTGATGGACATATTTGGACTGCTTCTATCCTGGTCAAGGGTTGGACTTAGCTACGACCAGTGGCTCGGCTGGTGCAGCTCCCAGCCATCCTTGATGACAATGCAGAAGAACCTGTCACCTAGAACAGACTTTCCATCTGGTTTGAATGTCATAGCAGACATTTGGGGCGGCTGTGTAAAAAAGCCTGTCCCTTTAAGAACTCAGTGATGACGTCACAGATATCACAAGCTGGTAGAGTGTTTAGTTCATTACCAAGTGCAGCTTGCCACCTACAGTGGTTCTTTCTTTAAACGTTGAGTCCTACTGCAGCACAGCTTGCAGGCTGCCGCAGAATTCTATGGCACGTTATTTTAAGTGTCAGCCATTGTTGCCATTAATGCTGTAGTGCTCGTTTGACCACCAGAGGGCATCTTTGAGAAGCATTTGACTGTTTTTAATATTGGCTGTACTAGAGAATTTAAAACCTTTTTTTGTAAGAACGTAGTATATGGGATTGATTTAAAGAAATTTTGCTTAATTAATTTGATTAATATTATGGTGTTTCTATTCCAAGAAAAACAAAAAACGAAACGCTCAGAGTTTCCATTAGGGACCGGTCGGGAGTAGCTACTAAGTGACTGCGAGTGAAGAGCAAAATAATCCTAACATTTCCACATCCTAATTGTAGTCTAACCAATACCCAAACGGAGATGAAAATAAGACCAGTCCCCATGCTTGTCTCAGAGCAGCGCAAAAAGGTGCTTGAGGATTATGGTCACGCACACTTCTATTCGCCTGTGTAGGCTACAACATTGTAAAGTAGGCCGGAAAATGCTAAAAATATTGCTTAAATAAATCAACTACTGGTCTTTACTCATATATATATATATATATATATATATATATATATATATATATATACACTGCTCAAAAAAATAAAGGGAACACTTAAACAACACAATGTAACTCCAAGTCAATCACACTTCTGTGAAATCAAACTGTCCACTTAGGAAGCAACACTGATTGACAATAAATTTCACATGCTGTTGTGCAAATGGAATAGACAAAAGGTGGAAATTATAGGCAATTAGCAAGACACCCCCCAAAACAGGAGTGATTCTGCAGGTGGTGACCACAGACCACTTCTCAGTTCCTATGCTTCCTGGCTGATGTTTTGGTCACTTTTGAATGCTGGCGGTGCTCTCACTCTAGTGGTAGCATGAGACGGAGTCTACAACCCACACAAGTGGCTCAGGTAGTGCAGTTCATCCAGGATGGCCCATCAATGCGAACTGTGGCAAAAAGGTTTGCTGTGTCTGTCAGCGTAGTGTCCAGAGCATGCAGGCGCTACCAGGAGACAGGCCAGTACATCAGGAGACGTGGAGGAGGCCGTAGGAGGGCAACAACCCAGCAGCAGGACCGCTACCTCCGCCTTTGTGCAAGGAGGTGCACTGCCAGCGCCCTGCAAAATGACCTCCAGCAGGCCACAAATGTGCCTGATGTACTGGCCTGTCTCCTGGTAGCGCCTGCATGCTCTGGACACTACGCTGACAGACACAGCAAACCTTTTTGCCACAGTTCGCATTGATGTGCCATCCTGGATGAACTGCACTACCTGAGCCACTTGTGTGGGTTGTAGACTCCGTCTCATGCTACCACTAGAGTGAGAGCACCGCCAGCATTCAAAAGTGACCAAAACATCAGCCAGGAAGCATAGGAATGAGAAGTGGTCTGTGGTCACCACCTGCAGAATCACTCCTGTTTTGGGGGGTGTCTTGCTAATTCCCTATAATTTCCACCTTTTGTCTATTCCATTTGCACAACAGCATGTGAAATTTGTCAATCAGTGTTGCTTCCTAAGTGGACAGTTTGATTTCACAGAAGTGTGATTGACTTGGAGTTACATTGTGTTGTTTAACTTCTTCAGGCTGCAGGGTGAATATTGAAAAAACTGGAAAATATGTGCACATTTTCAAACGGCCTCTTAAGAAATTTTTGATTTTACAATATGCATATATTTACTACTGTTGGATAGATAACAGTCTATAGTTTCTAAAAAGATTTGAATTATTTCTCTAAGTCGAACAGAACTATTTTTACAGCCATTTTCCCAGCCGAATTGAGATTTCCAAAATGCGATGTGTCTCTTTAAGACCTTGTCTATAAAAGGGCATGACACTTAGGACCGTAGAAACACTTTTTCCGGGCGGGACGCAGAATTTGGACTCGGCTCCTGGAAGAAGCTCGATAATGGTGAATATGATCTCTTGCTACGATATTATTTGATACATGTCACAAAATCATCCTAAAGTATGTTTTTTCAATATACTTTAATTATATTATTGCAATTTATTCTGGACTTTAGACGTGATGTTTTGGAAGAATTTTTTGAAGACAGAAAGATTAGCGCCGCACAGCCGTGGTGCTTGCTAACCAAAGAGGGAAATATTTCGTTCTGGAACCCAACTAAAGACTGTACTGGACATTGGACCCCGTTACAACATTCTGATGGAATATCAACAAAGATAAGGACCCAATTTGGGATGCTTTTTCATATATCTGTCGAACTGTGCTATGCTAACTGTGCTAACTGTGCTACGCTAGCGCTTGACTAGAATCAATGCTGCCGTATGCTAGCTTATGTTGTTAGCTAATATAACGATATATTGTGTTTTCGCTGTAAAACACTTCAAAAATCGGAAATATTGGCTCTATTCACACGATATCTGTCTTTCATTAGCTATCCACCATATGTTTTTCTGAAATGTTTTATGAGGTGTAATTAGTAGTTGACGTTGGTGTCTGTATTTTCTCTGGCTACTCCCGTCTGATTTCAGACTGTAGCTATGCTGTAGCAATGATGGTAGCATCAATGTAAAACTGATTTATAGCTAAAATATGCACATTTTATGAACAAAACATAGATTTATTGTGTAACATGTTATAGGACTGTCATCTGAGGTAGTTTTTTCTGGGTTCTTTAGGTTGGTTTTAGGTTATTTCGGTTGGCTTGTGCATGCTACTTGAATCATAATTCATACATCATAATCATAATCATACGTGTCTGTCCACTTTTGTATTTGGTGGTGAGCTAACATAAATATATGTGGTGTTTTCTCTGTAAAACATTTAAAAAATCGGACATGTTGGCTGGATTGACAAGATGTTTATCTTTCAAATGCTGTATTGGACTTGTTAATGTGTGAAAGTTAAATATTTTTAAAAAATAGATTTTGAATTTCGCGCCCTGCAGCTGTTGTCATTTTCGTTCCGACATCGGGTTTGCAGCCCAAACAGGTTAAGTGTTCCCTTTATTTTTTTGAGCAGTGTATATTAGAATTTCGGCTGTCAGAAGTATTAAAATCAGCCAATGTCAGCCTTTAAATGCCTTATTATCCAAATGTTTAAAGTGCGTGTGGGAAACGGAGAAAATGCATTTGACTGTTTTTAATATTGGCCATCAACCAAAAACACAGCATCTACCGGGGAAGAAATATGTAATTTGAATTCAAAGAGTTAAGCAGGGTGATTTTTCCACAAATAGACAGGATCTTAACTTCTCTGTGCACGGATCCCTTTTACGGGATCATTTTCCTAAACCGCTGAATTGCAGGGCGCAAAATGTTGCTAAAAATATTTATAATCATGCAATCACAAGTAAAATATACCAAAACACAGCGTAGCTTGTTGTTAATCCACCCATCGTGTCAGATTTTGAAAATATGCTTTACAGAGAAAGAAATCCAAGCTTTTGTGAGTGTATCAATCAATGCTAGAACAGCTAGCCCCAAATTAGCATGGTCACGAAAGTCAGAAAAGCAATAGAATTAATCGCCTACCTTTGATAATCTTCGGATGTTTGCACTCACGAGACTCCCAGTTACACAATAAATGTTCTTTTTGTTCGATAAATATTACTTTTATAACAAAAAAACGCCATTTGGGTTGCGTGTTATGTTCAGAAAACTACAGCCTCGTTCCGGTGCTGAAAGGCAGAAGAAAAATTCCCAGATGTATCAGATTCAAAAATATTACAAAAAATATTTATAATCATGCAATCACAAGTGAAATATACCAAAACACAGCTTAGCTTGTTGTTAATCCACCTATCGTGTCAGAATTTGATAATATGCTTTGCAACGAAAGCAATCTAAGCTTTTGTGAGTGTATCAATCAATGCTAGAACAGTTAGCCTTATATTAGCTTGGTTAGCTTGGTCACGAAAGTCAGAAAAGCAATAAAATTAATCGCTTACCTTTGATAATCTTCGGATGTTTGCACTCACGAGACTCCCAGTTACACAACAAATGTTCTTTTTGTTCGATAAATATTACTTTTTATAAGAAAAAAACGCTGTTTGGGTTGCACGTTATGTTCAGAAAACTACAGCCTCGTTCCGTTCTACGAACAGTCCAAAAAGTATCCGTAATGGCCGTAGAAACATGTCAAATGTTTTTATAATCAATCCTCAGGTTGTTTTTAACAAACATAATCGATAATAAACTGACCATCCTACCAATCCTCGACTTCGGTGATGTCATTTACAAAATAGCCTAGAAAACCCTACTCAATAAATTGGATGCAGTCTATCACAGTGCCATCCGTTTTGTCACCAAAGCCCCATATACTACCCACCACTGCGACCTGTACACTCTCGTTGGCTGGCCCTCGCTTCATACTCGTCGTCAAACCCACTGGCTCCAGGTCATCTACAAGACCCTGCTAGGTGAAGTCCCCCCTTATCTCAGCTCGCTGGTCACCATAGCAGCACCTACCTGTAGCACGCGCTCCAGCAGGTATATCTCTCTGGTCACCCCCAAAACCAATTCTTCCTTTGGCCGCCTCTCCTTCCAGTTCTCTGCTGCCAATGACTGGAACGAACTACAAAAATCTCTGAAACTGGAAACACTTATCTCCCTCACTAGCTTTAAGCACCAGCTGTCAGAGCAGCTCATAGATTACTGCACCTGTACATAGCCCATCTATAATTTAGCCCAAACAACTACCTCTTTACCTACTGTATTTATTTATTTATTTATTTTGCTCCTTTGCACCCCATTATTTCTATCTCTACTTTTTTCTATCTCTACTATCTCTACTTTTTTTACTTTTTTTTACTTGCTATATTGTATTTACTTCGCCACCATGGCCTTTTTATATTTTTATTTATTTATATATATATTTTGTTTGCCTTCAACTCCCTTATCTCACCTCACTTGCTCATATTGTATATAGACTTATTTTTCACTGTATTATTGACTGTATGTTTGTTTTACTCCATGTGTAACTATGTGTGGTTGTATGTGTCGAACTGCTTTGCTTTATCTTGGCCAGGTCGCAATTGTAAATGAGAACGTGTTCTCAATTTGCCTACCTGGTTAAATAAAGGTGAAATAAATAAAATAAAATAAATAATATTTCAACCGGACCGTAACCTATTCAATAAGAGAGAAAAAGAAAATGGAGAACTCCCCTCTCGCGCGTAGGAACTATTCAGAGGACACCTGACTACTTTTGAAAAATCTAGCTCATTTTTCAAAATAAAAAATTCAATAAAAGCCTGAAACTATGTCTAAAGCCTGGTCACAGCCTGAGGAAGCCATTGGAAAAGGAATCTGGTTGATACCCCTTTAAATGGAAGAAAGACAGGCCAGGAAACAGATTCTTTTACAAAAATATCACTTCCCCGGTTAGATTTTCTCCGGTTTTCGCCTCAGTTTTGGAAACTTTGGAGTGTTTTCTATCCTAATCTGTAAATTATATGCATATTCTACGATCTAGACCTGAGAAATAGTCCGTTTACCCTGGGAACGTTATTTTTTATACTATTTTTGCTAACTGTCTATTACAATTTATTGGAGTGAGATCATTTCTTTCTTTCGGGATATGTATACCGAGTATGTCCACATCCCCGTCAGTCCATTTTATTGGTTAACTACATGGTAATGTAAAAGTTATACTTTTTTGTGATCCAATATGTAATATATGGTGCAGTTTGAGGCGGAGAGTGATGCGGGCGCTGGAGATAAAATAAACAAGGAAAAATAAAGCTTGCAACACACATCTGATTATTCAAAATGAATATGATTTATTTTGTTTACATTCTTCATTGTAACCACAATGTCCCAAATAATCGAACACACACAACATTAGCAGATTAACTTGAGCAGTCTAACATGTATTTATTAAAGTCTATCAGACTGAAAACACATTTTCATTAATTACGAACAGATAGTCAATTTGTGCCACAGTTTAGACTACCGATAGCGTTCCAACTCCCCCTTGTGATAGTGTGGTGCAATGAAAGAATGCCACCATCTACCACTAACGGTCGCAGCATAAGCTTAGAACTTTGAAAGAAGAACCACTGTACTGCTGTGAACACAAATGTCAGTTTTGGACATTATTTCCTTTCTGACCAATTTATTCATCACTGTGCGTGAATACCAAAACTACCACATCTTGCATGGATAAATGGACAGTTAATTGGATAATCACAGCTGAGTGACGTTGCACAGAATTTCAAACATTGTTAATTTCCAATTAATATTAAAGAACCCTAAACTGAGGAATTGTCTCTCTCACCATCTCTCTAAAAGGTGTTCAATCTCAATAACTTTACCTACTAAATCAGTGCATATATTTCAGAGGCATCACCCTCTAATTCAAAACACAAAATGTAAAACAAAGTTACTTTTGTATATAAGTGGAGTTAGGGTGGTGAGTTTCCTATTAAACTGTAAAGAGATTTGGGTATCTAGAAAGGTGTCATGTAAGCAGCTTTTTCTAATGCTTCGAGTACATCGATGACTAGCAGCCGAAGAGAGCCCCTGAGGACAACGAGGTCTTCGTGGTTACGGTCTCCATGTAGGACATACGTGTTAGCCCTTGCAAGGCCAGACAACATCCCTAGCCGCGCCCTCAGAACATGTTTAACCAGTTGCCTGTTGTGTTTTTGTCAGGTGTTGGAACTGGTTCAGGGAACAGTAAAATAATTTTATCCAAGGAACAGAAACGGAACCGGGAACGAAAATTATCTATACTGTTCTGGAACAGAACCGTTATTTTAAAAGAAAGTAAACCGGTTAATAACATTATTTTACGTTCCAGGCATTTTTTTCTAGTCCCACAAAAAACACAACATAGCAACTATGCAAAGCCCTCACTCTGTCATTCGAAAAGGTACTCCAGCATCTGCCTGCAAGCTGAAAATCTTTGCCACTGTGTGTGCGTGTTTAGGCTACCTGCCCCTCCCCCCTCTGAAGCATAGGCTACTTTACTGACATTAGAAGCATGAGAAAATAGGGCTCGATTTTTTTTCATTAGCTACAGATGAATGGATGAACTTTTTCAATGCTAGTTAAGGATACTATAGGCCTAGTTATCACTTTGGTATAATTCTGTGGACCTAATTCAGATAATGCATATCATAACAAGATGCCTAGTGCTTCAAGCCTGCTCCTCAACCTTCTCTCGCTTTCTCTCCACTCGTAAAATGTTTGTCACATCTTGCACCATAGGCTACCCTTATCTGTCCACCACACATGTAAACAACTAGATTGCCTGTTCTATCCACACTGACTGGTGAAGTATCTTAATGAGCAAAATCAAAAAAACTGATTTCACAGGTTAAAAAAAGGAACCGAAAGGAACAATATAAACCAGTACTCTTTGGGGTTCGAACCGGTTCTGAACTTTGGAACGTAACAGTGGGAAACAGTGGAACGTAACAAAAAAATTGTGGTTCTGTTCAAAACAAAACTATCGGAAAATTATTTGGTCCCAACCCCTGTTTTTTTACATGTTCAATCTCTCTCTAGCACAGGCTGATATCCCCACCTGCTTCAGGATGTCCATTATCATCCCTGTGCCCAAGAAAGGTAAAGTAACTGAGCTGAATGACTACCGACCCACAGCACTCACTTCCGTAGTCATGAAGTGCTTCGAGAGGCTAGACAAAGACCACATCACCTCCTCCCTCACCGACACACTCGACCCGCTCCAATTGCCTACCACCCTGACAGATCCACGAATGACACAATCGCCATTGCACTGCACACTACCCTCACCCACCTGGACAAAAGGAATGCATATGTGAGGATGCTGTTTATCAACTACAGCTCGGCCTTCAATACCATAGTGCCCTCTAAGCTCACGGCCCTGAACTCCGCCCTATGCAACTGGGTCCTGGACATCCTGACGGGCCGCCCCCCAGGTGGTGACATTACGTCCTGTACACGGATTCTCAACAAAGGGGCCCCACAAGGGTATGTCCTCAGTCCCCTCCTGTACTCCCTGTATACACACGACTGCGTGGCCTCACACAGTTCCAACTCCATCAAGTTCGCTGACGACACGACAGTAGTAGGCCTGATTACCAAAAACAACGAGATGGCCTACAGGGAGGAGGTAGGCACTCTCACGGCATGGTGCCAGGGAAACAACCTCTTCCTCAATGTCAGCAAAACAAAAGAGCTGATTGTGAACTTCAGGAGGAACCAGGCTGGGCACACCCCTATCCTCATCAATGGGCCCATGATGGAGACGGTCGAAAACTTCAAGTTCCTCGGCGTACACATCTTCGAGGAGCTGAAATGGTCAAACCACATGGACACTGTGGTGAAGAAGGCAACCTCAGGATGCTGAAGAAATCGGCCTGTCTCCAAGGGCCCTCAGTGTTCCACAGGAGCACCATCGAGAGCATAATGTCAGGCTGTATCACAGCCTGGTACGGCCGCTGAGTGCAAGGCGCTACAGAGGGTGGTACGCTCAGCTGAACGCACAATTGAAGCTTACTTCATTATTCAATTTTTTTTTTTTTTTACTGCATCAGGGATAGCATAGCGTACACAGACATTTCGGCTTTACAGCCTTCACCCTAGCCATAAATATTATCCCTGTTTCCATCACTCAGGACAGTATAAGAGCATCATGGCAAAAACTGAAAGACTGGCCAATAGCTTCTTCGCCCAGACAATCAGGCTGCTGAATAGCCACCACTAGTCAGATACACCCCACCCCCCCTCCGGACTTCCTCCCCTCTTCTGCTCCTCCTATGGACATTCCCATTTATCATCGCTATATATTATTATGTGTATGATCTATTTTTATTATTTTTATTGTTTTATTTAACTGTGTACTGCATTGTTGGAGCTCAGAAATTCCACTGTGTCCTGTAACTACATATGCAACCCTGTACATGTGACTATTAAACTCTGTTTCTCTAAAACTAGTGACGACTCTAAAAATAGCCCTTAAACTGCCTCGAGGTGTGTTTTGGGTCATTGTCCTGTTGAAAAACAAATGATAGTCCCACAAAGTGCAAACCAGATGGGATGGCGTATCGCTGCAGAATGCTGTGGTAGCCATTCTGGTTAAGTGGTGTGCCTTGAATTCTAAATAAATCACTGACAGTGTCACCAGCAATGCACCGCCACATCATCACACCTCCTCCTCCATGCTTCATGGTGGGAACCACATGTGGAGATCATCCGTTCACCTACTCTGCGTCTCACAAAGACACGGCGGTTGGAGCTTAAAATCGCAAATTTGGACTCATCAGACCAAAGGACAGATTTCCACCAATCTAATGTTCATTGCTTATGTTTCTTGGAACAAGCAATTCTCTTCTTCTTATTGGTGTCCTTTAGTAGTGGTTTCTTTGCAGCAATTCGACCATGAAGGCCAGATTTACGCAGTCTATTCTGAACAGTTGATGTTGAGATGTGTCTGTTACTTGAACTCTGTGAAGCGTTTATTTGGGCTGCAATCTGAGGTGCAGTTAACTCGAGTTTAAGACATGAAGGTCAGTCAATCTGGAACATTTCAAGAACTTTGAAAGTTTCTTCAAGTGCAGTCGTAAAAACCATCAAGCGCTATGATGAAACTGGCTCTCATGAGGACCGCCCCAGGAAAGGAAGACCCATTTACCTCTGATGCAGAGGATACATTAATTAATGATGGACTGTCATTTCTCTTCGCTTATTTGAGCAGTTCTTTCCATAATATGGACTTGGTCTTTTACCAAATTGGGCACTCTTCTGTATACCACCCCTACGTTGTCACAACACAACTGATTGGCTCAAATGCATTAAGGAAAGAAATTCCACAAATTAACTTAACAAGGCACACCTGTTAATTGAAACGCATTTCAGGTGACTACCTCATGAAGCTGGTTGAGAGAATGCCAAGAGTGTGCACAGCTGTCATCAAGGCAAAGGGTGGCTACTTTGAAGAATCTCAAATATAAAATATATATTGATTTGTTTAACACTTTTTTTGGTGACTACATGATTCCATATGTGTTATTTATAGTTTTGATGTCTTCACTATTATTCTACAATGCAGAAAATAGTACAAATAAAGAAAAACTATATAGCACAAGGTTTCTAATACAAATAATGTTAGACCTTACAGAACAATCAACACTATACTGATAACTGAACATTAAATGATTGCAATAATCACAATTTGAGTTTCCATTTTGAATAACAAGCTGTTGTAAGGTGATACCACGAATAGGCCTACAGGTTTCTTTTTTGAAAGTTGATCATCTTTTTTGAAAGTTGGACAATGACCCAAAACACACCTCGAGGCTGTTTAAGGGCTATTTTACCAAGAAGAAGAGTGATGGAATGCTGTATCAGATGACCTGGCCTCCACAATCACCCAACCTCAACCCAAATTAGATGGTTTGGGATCAGTTGGACCGCAGAGTGAAGGAAAAGCAGCCAACAAGTGCTCAGCATATATGGGAACTCCTTCAAGACTGCTGGAAAAGCATTCCTCATGAAGGTGGTTGAGAGAATGCCAAGAGTGTGCAAAGCTATCATTAAGGCAAAGTGTGGCTACTTTGAAGAATCTCAAATCTCAAATATATTTTGATTTGTTTAAAACTTTTTTGGTGACTACATGATTCCATATGTTATTTCATAGTTTTGATGTCTTCACTATTATTCTACAATGTAGAAAATTGTAAAAATAAAGAAAAACCCTTGAATGAGTAGGTGTGTCCAAACTTTTACTATAAGTCCAGGTACTATAAGTCCAGTGTAATATGACAGTTATAAATAGTAACATGGTGTCGATTGGCCATTCACTTGGTATACAATGTGTAATTTCCACATTATCAAACAGTCATCGTCTGGTGCATAATAATACAGATCAATACCCAGTGCGAGACACGCACTCTGTGGTATTATTATGTATTGACAAAAGATTACTCACTTGTCTCTAATGATGGTCTGTAATTCTCGTATTTGGTCATTCAAAGGAAGCAGTTTTAATTGTGGTCCAGTCTTCCTCGGTAGTTCATTGTTGAACACATGATCTCAAGTTTCAGAGACCTCTGCATCTCTATGCGATTCTGGCAGGACGCTGTTGCCGCAGCTATTAAACCGAACATGCTTGGTGCTGCTTATTGCCGCGTGCTCATGACTGTCAGTGTTGTTCAGCTGCTGATTTTGCAAGGCATTTTGATTTCCGTACCAGTAACGTTACCGTTGTCAAAATACGTTCTCATTGAATAAAGAACACGTTAAATAGTTAAATAAGCAGTTTAAGCGCTATATCCTTTTGCTATTCATATTAATGTCTTTGTAGACATTTTTTGTCTTCCCCGTTTCTGGGTGGAGGTATCAAAAATATCCTTATTAGCGTGAAGCTACAGGCACATAAACAGGAAATTAGGTCATACCTAATTCTCACCTCTGAATGGCCAGAATTTCTGTCCGTCTGGACCGCTTGAGAGCGCATTCTGTCAATGAGTGCATGAGACTATTTTTAATGCCTACGATACAATGGGCGAGATGATGATGATGACGATGATGATAGTCAAGTGGCCTACATCGATTTGCCAAGGTCCACAAGCTTCGTTCCAAAATAAGCCCATAGAAACGCATTGGGCTTATTTAGTACAGATTTAGGCTAAAGTGAAACCTCTCACTTCGCTTCTTCTCCGTTTTAGAGCAACAGCAATCAGCAAACAGTCGGTGGTTGGATTTGAATAACGTTTATTGAAAAACTATGGTTTGAGGCGATCAACCAGTTAGCAAGTCGGACATTTCCGAGTTTCCTAGTTCCGACTAGACCTTGAACGCGGCATAAATAATGGACAAAAATGTACTCTTGAAAAAATGATCAGTATTTTTTGTAACGTGGTTCCAATAATGAAAATGAAAGATCTTTTAAATTGATCACCTGACAATAGTTCAACAAATATCTACCTTCTTGAGGAAAATAGACTCATCATCACTTAATTTAGTAGTGATGTTTGGCCTTTGGAGGTTTAGTTTAGAAGGTTTCGTCTTCTTTCAGGAGTGCTTTCGTAAATTTGTTTATTTTTAGATTAGATATATTAACACCATGTTACAGTTGTAGGGTGCAATATTGCCTGGATTAGAGGAATTTGCACTTGCATCTGCGACCGCAGTCGTCCCAGTGGCAGCTGCGTTAGACAATAGGCGGCAGAGTAAATAGTCATGTTGGTATCCCTCTGCCTGCTTGCTTGCGTCTCTATTAAGTCTCTATTAACAGACAAGCACCCCCGATCATCTGGAACCTGAGTTGCTGTTCTGTCGTGTAGCACTACTGATTCAACTTTCAGAAAGGACATTAGTACTGGTGATATTCTCACAACTGATGAGTTTTCGGCTGAAGCTCACTAAACACGTTTCCATCCAACCATTTTATCCAGATGAATTATCTGACGCATGAAAAAAGTCATGACCGGGCTGATGGAAACATGAAATTGATTTACAATTTATAAATGCCGATGGATAATTTATTCGTTCGACATGGTAGGATCTTTATGTGTCGGTAGAATTAATTATGCGAGTAATGGCGGTGGAAACGCCTTTATGCGCAAATATTGAAAAACATAATACTCATCATTAGAAGCAAACTTGGAGTCACGCGACGATATGTTGTGTGATCCTACCACTGCGACTTGGAAAAACAGGCAGTTTATTAGGCTACAGGTGAAATAAATGATGATGAACTTCACAGGGTGGGGAATGTGCAAGGTAATGAGCTTGGAATAGATATCGAGGGTCTTATTCTGGTGACATGATGATCGATGCTTGGCTGCCGTTTGACAAATACAAATAATATCGCTCTTATCCATAATAATCTTTAATAATGTAGGTAGCCTACCCGCACTTTATCTACGAGCTGTTGGCTAGAATGCATGTGCCAAGACCAGAGTGTGAGGACATTTGCAATATAACGCAACAGTTTTTGTGGCAAAACCATCAGGAGAGTTGAAAATGTGATGGAACCCCATTTAATTTCAATTTTTTATTCGATATATGGGAATTTAACTGTCAAAGTTATTTTTATGTGCACCACGTCATCACGCACATACTTTTAAACGCAATCAGTAATTTCATGTAAACACATCTCTGGTGGGAAAATGTTCATATTGTTTTAGGTAGATGAGAATATTCGCATGAAAATCTGTCGCAATTTAGATGGAAACCTAGCTATAATTTGGATGGAAACCTAGCCATATTTTCACCTGTTGCTAACTGTGTGTGTGTGTTTGGTTTTACTATCCTTGTGGGGACCAGAAGTCCTCACAAGTATAGTAAAACAAACATCATTTCGCTGGTCCCCACAAGTAAAAAGGCTATTTAGGTATAGAGTTACAGTTAGATTTTTAATTTACATGTTTTATTTAACTAAGCAAGTCAGTTAAAAACTAATTCTTATTTACAATGACGGCACTATGAGACTCCCAATCACGCCCGGATGTGATGCATTGACTTGGGGGTTAGAGGTTATGGAAAATAGAATTTTGAATGGGAATCAATTGTTTGGTCCCCACAAGAATAGTAAATCAAACGTGTGTGTGTTGAAAAATCTGATTTGGAATACTGCCACATGAGAAGAAGAAGGCAGGAACACCCTTGATAAGGATTAGCAAAAAATACTGTATAAAAGAAATAATAAAAATACTGAGCTATACTGTATGCTCCAAAAAATTGGGAAATGTTATTATTTTATACTAACACAATTGCACAGAGAAAGAGATTTTGTTTAAAACGTTTTTTTAAATTATTCTAAAAAAGATATCGGTCAAAAATATTTGCACCCGTTTTCAATATCTTTCAATACACCTCACCTTGCGAGGAAAACGGCACTGAGTGTCACGTTCCTGACCTGTTTTCTGTTATTTTTGTATGTGTTTAGTTGGTCAGGGCGTGAGTTGGGGTGGGCATTCTATGTTTTGTGTTTCTATGTTTAGATCATTGGTAATTAGCCTTATATGGTTCTCAATCAGAGACAGGTGTTTGACGTTTCCTTTGATTGAGAATCATATATAGGTAGGCTGTTCACACTGTTTGTTTGTGGGTGGTTGTCTCCTGTGTCTGTGTACCACACGGGACTGTTTCGTTTTGTCATTTGTGTTTGTAGTCTGTTCCTGTTTGTGAGTTCTTCGTGTATTTATGTAAGTTCCATGTTCAGGTCTGTCTACGTCGTTTTGTTATTTTGATAATCCTTTCAAGTGTTTATCGTGTTTCGTCTTTTCTTTAATAAATTCGTTATGTCAAACTTTCATGCTGCGCTTTGGTCCAATCCCTACTCCTCCTCTTCGGACGAAGAGGAGGAGGACAACCGTTACACTGAGCCTTTTTCAATATAAATGGATAACACATTGGGAGGGATCTTAGACCATTCCTCCATTTATGTGCTTATGGACTTCCCTCTTGAATTCAAACCACAGGTCCAGAGACAGATGGCCATTGCAAAATGTAGATTTTGTGGTCAGTTAACAATTTATTTGTGTGCTTGGGGTTATTGTCTTGCTTGAATATCTACTTGCGGCCAAGATTTAGCCTCCCGGTAGAGACAACCAGGTTTTTGGCTAAAATGTCCTGGTACTGGGTAAAGATCATGATGCCGTTAACTTTACCTAGGGCCCCAGGATCCACCACCATATTTTACAGTAAGTATGGAGTTATTTTCTGCCTATCAAATCCATCGTCGCCAAACCCACAACTGGTGTGCTTGGCCAAAGAGCTCCATTTTCACGTCATCTGAAAATACCACTGGTTTCAATCCAAGTGCCAATGTCGTTTAGCAAACTCCAGGCATTTACATTTGTTGGATGACGTGAAAATAAAATTCTTTAGCCATGTACACCAGTGGTGGGTTGGCGTCCCCCCCCCCCCCCCCTTGGGTTGTGCCGTGGCGGAGATCTTTATGGGCTATACTCTGCCTTGTCTCAGGATGGTAAGTTGGTGGTTGAAGTTATCCCTCTAGTTGTGTGGGGGTTGTGCTTTGGCAAAGTGGGTGGGGTTATGTCCTGCCTGTTTGGCCCTGTCCGGGGGTATCGTCGGACGGGGCCACAGTGTCTCCCGACCCCTCCTGTCTCAGCCTGCAGTATTTATGCTGCAGTAGTTTGTGTCGGGGGCTAGGATCAGTTTGTTATATCTGGAGTATTTCTTCTGTCTTATCTGGTGTTCTGTGTGAATTTAAGTATGCTCTCTCTAATTCTTCCTTTCTCTCAGAGGACCTGAGCCCTAGGACCATGCCTCAGGACTACCTGGCCTGATGACTCCTTGCTGTCCCCAGTCCACCTGGCCGTGCTGCTGCTCCAGTTTCAACTGTTCTGCCTGCGGCCATGGAACCCTGACCTGGCCGCAGGCAGACGTCCTACCTGTCCCAGACCTGCTGTTTTCAACTCTCTAGAGACAGCAGGAGCGGTAGAGATACTCTGAATGATTGGCTATGAAAAGCCATCTGACATTTACTCCTGAGGTGCTGACCTGTTGCACCCTCGATAACCACTGTGATTATTATTATTTGACCCTGCTGGTCATCTATGAACATTTGAACATCTTGGCCATGTTCTGTTATAATCTCCACCCGACACAGCCAGAAGAGGACTTGCCACCCCTCATAGGTTTTAGGCTGGGTTTTTCCTAGCCACCGTGCTTCTACACCTGCATTGCTTGCTGCTTGGGGATTTAGGCTGGGTTTCTGTACATAACTTTGAGATATCAGCTGATGTAAGATGGGCTTTATAAATAAATTTGATTTGATTTGGTGGGTTTGGCGTCGAAAGGATGTGAGAAGCAGAAAATAACCCCAAGCCTACTGTAAAATATGGTGGTGGATCTTTTGGACCAGACTGTAGGTTGTGTCCTTCAGAGTTGTAATCAGTGAGGGGAAGGAAGGTTACTGTTGTAGTTTATTTAGTTGGTAAATGCTCATCCCCACCCGGCACAGACAGAAGAGGACCCTCAGAACCTGGTTCCTCTCTAGGTTTCTTCCTAGGTTCCTGCTATTCTAGGGAGTTTTTCCTAGCCACTGTGCTTCTACATATGCATTGCTTGCTCTTTGGGGTTTTAGGCTGGGTTTCTGTACAGCTTTATAAATACATCTGATTGATTTGATTGATATAATGTGAGGCCATTGATATTTCTGTTTTTATTTTCATTGTTTTTTCCTGTGAAGCGCATTGCATTGCATTCATGTCTGAAATGTTGTATATAAATCAAGCTTATTTTTGATTTGATACTGATGGAATGCCACGATAGTGCAAACAGTTCCCTTTTACTTATCACAAACTATGCTTATTAGCTATTTTATGTATGATGAACATTCATGTTTTTGATTAATTAACTGTTTTACTGTTTTGAGTAGGATGTCTGCTCACGGTACAGTTGTTTGTATATCCTTTTCAAACCAATATTAAAGCATTAGATGTCATCCCCCTGGGGTTATTAGCCCAGTATGTGACAGCAACATTGGCAGAGTGGGTGTTAGTGCTTTTCAAAGCACTCTGGTGATAAGAGAAACTTATATTCCATTCATCTGTCCTTTATTTTCATGTGGCGTCAACCTTTCTTGTCAAATTGACTGACATGATTGAATTGTATGAATGTTTATTGTATGGAAAAAGGTGGCGACCGAATTTCAAGAATGTGGGAGGTATTGTTCATGGCGTGAGATTATTGTGTGATAAATCCGTAGAGCGCCTTGCCAAAGTAGAGGGCCAAATGAAAATTGACAACAGACCATTAACACCATAGAATGTGCCCAAGGCTCCTATGGCCCCAATCAGGCAGTAGCTCCTAAACGATTAACACCATACTGCATGTGTGTGAAAAGCCTGTGAATAGACCTGTGCTCTGTTTTAATGAACGGTCTTCATTTGACCTGGCCGATAATCACAAAGACAACATATTCCTAAACCATTTTCTTTCACCATTTCACCGTCCCATTTTAATTTTAATTTAGTTGAACGTATCTTTAAAGATATTAATTAAAGTCTCTATCTATGGTTCATCTTAAGCAGGGTATATACATGTAATGAGAAAAGGAGCGAATGAGAGAGATAACAAGCATGTTTTTGTGTAAGGGAATGAAAACTATCCCCCTCTGTTTTATTGATTTCTATTCAAGAGGTGATCAGCATGGTGCCTGCCATGTTTTGATCTGCAGGCAGTGAAGGGCCAGTTCCAGATGTCATGTTGAAATACAGTGGATTGGCACCAAGTCACAAAAACCGCATTGCTCATGACAACCTCTCCCCTGGCTGGCTGCATGGCTGGGGAGCCAGCTTAGCTTAGTTGTCCCTTGGCAGGAGCTGGTTCCTGTCAAAAAGGTTCCTGAATGTTACGCAACAGTTGGTTTCTTCCAGAAAAGTAATTTTAATGTTGCTCTTATTTCTGCCCCTTTCCTGTCACTTAATATAGCATGGGTCTGGCTTGCCAATTGTTCACCTACCTGTTAATGTGCTTAATTGTGACTGCAGGGTTGTTTGGTTTCATAGCCAAATGTACCTGTAGACAAGGGGAAATAAGTGGCTTTGGCTTTTTACATACTATCCAATTCTCTTTTGCTGTTGTTTTGGTTAGAGATGTACAGTGCATTTGGAAAGTATTCAGACACCTTGACTTTTTCCACATTTTGTTACGTTACAGCCTTATTCTAAAATAGATGTAGTTTTTTTTGTCCCCCATCAATCTACACACAATACCCCATAATGACAAAGTAAAAACAGGTTTTTAGAAATGTTAGCAAATTTCACATTTACATAAGTATTCCGACCCTTTACTCAGTACTTTGTTGAAGCACCTTAGGCAGCGATTACAGCCTCAAGTCTTATTGCGTTTGACGCTAAAAGCTTGGCACACCTGTATTTGGGGAGTGTCTCCCATTCTTCTCTGTAGATCCTCTCAAGCTCTGTCAGATTGGATGGGGAGAGTCACTGCACAGCTATTTTCAGGTTTCCAGAGATGTTCAAGTTCGGGCTCTGGCTGGGCCACTCAAGGACATTCAGAGACTTTTCCCGAAGCCACTCGTGCGTTGTCCTGGATGTTTGCTTAGGGTTGTTGTCCTGTTGGAAGGTGAACCTTTGCCCCAGTCTGAGGTCCTGAGCGCTCTGGAGCAGGTTTTCATCAAGGATCTCTCTGTAATTTGCTCCGTTCATCTTTCCCTCGATCCTGACTAGTCTCCCAGTGCCTGCTGCTGAAAAACATCCCCACAGCATGACGCTGCCACTACCATGCTTCATCGTAGGGATGATTCCAGGTTTCCTCTAGACGTGACTCTTGGCATTCAGGCCAAAGAGTACAATCTTGGTTTCATCAGACCAGATAATCTTGTTTCTCATGGTCTGAGTCTTTTAGGTGCCTTTTGCCAAACTCCAAAGGGCTGTCATGAGCCTTCTACTGAGGAGTGTCTTCCGTCTGGGTCACTCTACCATAAATGCCAGATTGGTGGAGTGCTGCAGAGATGGTTGTCCTTCTGGAAGGTTCTCCCATCTCCACAGAGGAACTCCAGAGCTTTGTCAGAGTGACCATCGGGTCTTTGTCACCTCTCTGACCAAGGCCCTTCCCCCCATTGCTCAGTTTTGCCGGGCGGCCAGCTCTAGGAAGAATCTTGGTGGTTCCAAACTTATTCCATTTAAGAATGACGGAGGCCACTGGGTTCTTGGGGACCTTCAATAATGCATACATGTGTTGATACCCTTCCCCATATCTGTACCTTGACACAATCCTGTCTTGGAGCTCTATGGACAATTCCTTCAACTCATGGCTTGGTTTTTGCTCTGAAATGCACATGTGGGACCTTATATAGACAGGTGTGTGTGTGCCTTACCAAATCATGTACAATCAATTTAATTTACCACAGGTGTATTCCAATCAAGTTGTACAAACATCTCAAGAATGATCAATGGAAACAGGATGTACCTGAGTTCAATTTCGAGTCTCAAAGCAAAGGGTCTGAATACTTATGTAAATAAGGTATTTCTGTTTTTATTTGTAATACATTTGCAAAAATGTCTGAAAACCTGTTTTCGCTTTGTCATTATGGGGTATTCTGTCTAGATTGATGAGGGAAAAATGTATGTTATCAATTTTAGAATAAGGCTGTAACGTAACCCAATGTGGAAAAAGTAAAGGGGTCTGAATACTTTCCAAATGCACTGTATATTTGATTTGGATGGCAATATACATGGAGGTCAATAAAGACACCCACTGTAGCATCTGTGCATGCATTCAATAAATTCTGTAACGTTTAAATTAATAGTATTCTGTTAATTTCAAATACCTTAAATTCATTCTAAACAGCATCTATCAACAGCAGCATTTCTTGATGTATAAGTCAGTCTTTTGTAGAATAACATGGAGCACAGCAGCCTCACTTTCAATCTCTGCCTCTGCTGAATATTCTAATGAAACCGTTTTAAGTCTTGTTCATGGAACTCTGTGGAGATTAATTGGTTCTGTGAAAAGGGAGGAATGGCTCTTGCTGGAAACAAAGGCAATACATTTATTTTTTACATATGACAGAAAGCCTGGCTCCTCAAATAGAATTCATGTAAGCAGCTTATTTGAAATGCTTCCAAATCACCTCAGCATCTGAGTGGAATCGTGCTGCGGACTTTTCTGTTCTTTAATGACAGTTAGCAGGAGAGTTTATTTTGTCAGATTATGTCAGCATGCTGTGTGTTTCATGTCTGAATATGTTACATTTGTGCAATAAAGCACTGGGCACAGTGAGCCATACAAGTATGAAATCTCATCACACACTGGTCCTGTAGAAACTTGTGGGTTTTCAGATTTCCATAAACCATCAACACTGAAAGCAAAAAGAGATGCAAAAATCCTGGCTGGCTTCAATGGGACCAGGTCTGAGTAACCATGTCTGGCAAGGCAGTCCCAAAGTCAGCAGTGAATACACTTACAGTATTCCAACAGCCAATCCCATATCTACATAATAGGACAGCTTCAGTGCCCTTACATCAAGGTTATTATGGTTTTATGATTTAATATTCGTTTTTTTTATTAGTTTTGAGATGTATTTGAAATTCAGTTTAGTTTCAATTTGTTTTTAAACTTGATTTACTATTTTTTTCTTAAGTTTCAGTTTGATTTTTAAAAAAGTTTTGTTTTTATATTATTTGTTTTCAGTTTTAGTGTTAGGGACAGAAAATAGCCTATGCGTGGGAGGCTAGGTGTCACGTTCCTGACCTATTTATGTTAGTTTTTGTGTGTTAGTTGGTCAGGACGTGAGGTTGGGTGGGCATTCTATGTTATCTGTTTCTATGTTGGTTTCGGTTTGCCTGGTATGGCTCTTGATTAGAGGCAGGTGGTTTGCGTTTGCCTCTAATTAAGAGTCATATTTAGGTAGGGCATTCTCACTGTTTGTTTGTGGGTGATTGTCTCCTGTGATGTCTTTCGTCGTTGTGTTCGATGTGTTTTCACTTACGGGACTGTTTGGCTGTTCGTGTGTTTCGATGTAACGTTCCTGTCCGTGAGTTTACGTTTGTTATGTGAGTTTATGTTCAGGTTCCGTTCTACGTCGTTTTTGTTATTTTGTAAGTTTTGAAAGTGTTTGTTTTCGTGTCATCAGTTTTCGTATTAAAAATAAAGATGGCATATTTCCTTGAACCCGCATTTTGGTCAGAAGATCCTTCTCTCCTCACCTCATCCGAGGATGAGGAAAGCGACAGTCTTTACACTAGGAGCCATTTATGTGTTGTAGGCCTATAGTTTGAGGATGTCACTTCTTGCCACTGGGGGACTGTAATACATAAGGTGATGGGCCAGGACCATAGACTTAGATAGACATAGCATCTCTGTATCTGTGTCATGAGCATGGGTAGTGTTTGGGTAGTGAGAGCATGGGTAGTGTTTTTGAGGCCATCTCCATCTTGAATTAGTAAATTTTCTTCAAAAGTAAAATTAATTGGCTAATTCCTCCCGATGACCCGGCTATCACAACTCCAACCGTGTCATGGAATATTCTTTCTACAAACGCATGAGATGCAGGTGCAGAATCCAGATCCAGTGCCACAGGGTACAGCTTTGGATAAATAGCCGTTCTTGCCTGCCAGACCTGGAGAGGTGACTCTGTAAACATGCACCCTTTACCTATTCCAGGTATTTTCGCAGTTCACACTGGGCACTTAATACACTGTCAGATTGACCCTCCGGCTGCACAGTGACCTCAAACACAATCTTTGATGCGAGGAAGCTATTTTTATGATAACTGTGGTCGAGATGATTGCTGGATTCATTGTGCTGGCATCTTCCTGGGTTCCTACTTCTCCGTGGCTGTACTCTCAGATTTGCTAAAGTGCATACAAAAGAATCTTCTCTCATCAGTGGCTCCAGCTTTGTTGAGTGAAGTGCCAGAGACACACTTGGGTCCGTCAGACAAGCTGCTGCATCGGTTGGCTCGAAATTGGCTGCCAGAGGATTCAGTATGCATGCGAAGCCCTCATGCAGTGACTTCAGTAGGACCTGTGCCAACTGTTTTACAGCAGTAGTTGACTGCAAGTGTGCCTCCAAGGTTGAGAAGGTACGGTACCACATCAGACAGCGACTGGCTGTCAGTTTGAAGTTGGTCGGTGTGGATTGTGAACGGCTACAGCAACTTTACAAGCTGCTCTAGCTTGACCCAGTCACTGGTCAGCAAGTTGGTCGGTGTGGATTGTGAACGGCTCCAGCAACTTCACAAGCTGTTTTAGTTTGGCCCAGTCACCTTATGCTCGCCTTCAGATTTCTTCCCTATTAGCTAGTTATAGCTAGTGATAGTTTTGCACAAACTAGAGCTATTTGAAACATCAGCATTTACTGGTAGCATTTACCCGCCAGATTCAGAAGCTGGAAAACCCATTCGATTTTTGCCCAAAGTTTAGAAAATAAATCAAATGTATGATGTTTTTATTTATTTTAGTTAGTTTTGCAGCCAAAGATAATAGTTTCAGTACAGTTTTAGTTTTTCAAATGTTTTTTTATTAACTTTTTATTTATTTTAGTTTCAGTTTTTGTTTACTATAGTTTCCTTGCCTTACATCTCATGTTAGTTGACTGTGAATTAAGCTTTATAAATGACATGTTGAAAATGGCAAAAGAAATTGAATGATTGTGAAAAGAATCTGCATTAAATTGACCACTGTAGACAATGATATTGACTACAGGAGTCTTGTCTACAAAAGGTCCCTGCATGGACTCTGTGTACAGACAACATCCAGGGTCAGAGGTCACCTGAGTCCCACCTCCTGTAACAGCTCCTGCTGCTCCAGTCATAACGAGCTTTGGGTTCACCAGTGTCACCTGACTGACTGCTGTAGCTCTCACTGTCTGTCTGTTTGAACACTGGGTTTCTAAGAAATCTGATGTGGATGGATTAAACCTCATTATTAAGAAATAACCCCTCGGAATGGGGTATGGAACTCTGCAGCTCCAACCTATTTCTGATTATACGAAATAAGTATAATAGACAGAAAAACTCCCTGGCTCATATTTTATACCTGGACTTATTAACTTCCACCCTGAAAAATAAATAAGATACCCGCACACTCTTCTTCTTCTCTGATATAATGATGTTTACACTAATTTAATGTGCATGCCGCCACCAAATGTACAGGTAGTGAACTGGAGTAATCCATTGCACAAAGGAAAAATAAAACAACATCACACAAAAGACAAAAATAGATTTAAAAAATAAAATAAACATACTAGTCCAATCCAAATCACACCCCTACAGAGGCTCAGGATAATCTTCAGTCAGTATTCCCTGCAATGTTTCAGCTGTTAATTCTTGAATACCCCTAAACCTTGCACCCACAAATACAATCATGTCCAGCTTCTTGGACTTCTTGCTCATTTGGGCAGTACAATTAATCCCTTGCGCAATAAACACCACAAAATCCACCTTCACTATCAATGTACATGTATCCTTCAACTGATGAAAAACATTCTGAATCTCAACTGGCTGCTGAGCATCCACTGTCATAACTTCCTCAGCTCTACTAACTCCAACAATTTCCCGCATCTCCGTGTAGGAGACCTGCTGTTCAACTGGATCCGTGCTACTTCAAACTCCTTCACCCTAGCAGGGCAGTCCGGGAATTCGGCAACGTGATTTCCACCACAATTGCAACACCTTAGATCATCACCTACTTCACCAAGATATTGCTTCCAAAGGCACACACATGATACATGAGTCATGACCATACCTTTTGCAATTTTGACACTGTAAAGGTTTATTCACAAATGCTCCCACTGTGTATCTTATGTATCCCAGCTTCATATGAGTAGGCAGATACTCTTCTTCAAACATCAGTAACACCGATTGACTTTCTCTTTCTATTAATCTACTACATGGTTTAGATTATGTTTTCCAATCACTCCTGGAATCTGTTTCGTCCGATAACTAGTCACAATGTCCAACAAGACTGCAGATATAACACCTTTTATCTGTGATCAAAACTCCTGATAACTGATGAAGACACAATGCCTTCTGCACTTTTGAGACCCAGGAAATCAAACAAAACCACTCCTGGTCACTCTGACTGACTCTACCTTTCCTAGTGCCTCCTTAACCAAATACATCATTGTTGATGAATCGCACTCCTACAAGAAACTGATGTTCGTTTCTAACTTTTGCTCTTTTTGCTTCATTTTCCATTGCCACTGTCTGCCATTAATTCTCACCGACTTCACTCAACCACACACCATCAACCAGCACTTCCGCTTCCGCCATCTCTCCCATTTCCCTACACGCTGTTGAATGCATTCTTTGTTTTTGTTGTAAAGGGTCATCGTACCCCTACAGGACTCCAGTTGCCTCCAATTACCCTAGACCACGCCCCTTTCCTCCACACCTGTTTTCACTCCCAAATCACCTCTCCTCTGCCCTTTTTACCCCTTTCAGTTCCCTATTTAAGCATCATGCTCCTTCCTATACACTAGAATAGTTTGTTTGGTGATGCCACAGGGTGGCCCTAGACTTCCGCCTTCCATTGTGCATGATATGCTTAAGTAAGTGTCTTATATTGTAGGATTACTTATGTTGTATTCTTTATATCCATGCTATACTAATGCCACTTTTATGTTTAGTTCTGGAATCCTCCTTGATTTGTAGTAATGCTAAGCCCATTCCCTGTAAGTCACCTGCCACTACCTTGTCATGTCTGCACCTTTATGTTGATGTGGTTCTTTTTTCTATCACCCTTCCAGACCACCACATCCAATCCTATCTCCAAGGCCTTACAAGCCACATCCTAAAGCATATCCTTCCTACCGGCCTTTCAAACCATACCTCTGTTCCAAACCCTCCCCATGTGCCTCTGTTCGTTCCTGTGTAATAAATACCCCTAAACTTGGATTCATGCTCCATCTCCTGATTCGCATTCTGACTGATGCACCATGGTGGCAGAAACAGTCCTGAACCTACCTTACAGTCCGTTCTAGTCCTTTACTTCTGTTTTATTGAGTGCAACGTTTCAACCAGGTCTTTGTTAGGCTTTAGCAACTCTCTTCTACAAAGGACACGGGCATAAACTAACTGCATGTGGTTACTGGTAGTTGAACAGCATAAGTATATGCTATTTAAAATGGCAGTTTAACGAGTAAGTTGCCGTTATACATCTAAGCCTTTGGGGATAACTCTGCATTAATGTCAATGGAAAGTTAAAATCATTAAGAATTAGGAACATGGTAACCAGAGCCTGTTGTGAGCCAAGTTATTAGTGAAATCGCTGTGTCGCCATGAGGGGGAGCATACATGTATAGTTTAACAAATGTATTTAAAGGTCCAATGCAGCAGTTTTTATCTCAATATTAAATCATTTCTGGATAACAATTAAGTACATACTGTGATTGTTTTCAATCAAAACAATCAAAAATAAACATTAGCTGTCACGCCCTGGCCATAGAGAGGCTTTTATTCTCTATTTTGGTTAGGCCAGGGTGTGACTAGGGTGGGCATTCTAGTTTCGTTATTTCTATGTTTTCTGTTTCTATGTTTTGGCCGGGTATGATTTTCAATTAGGGACAGCTGTCTATCGTTGTCTCTGATTGGGAATCATACTTAGGCAGCCTGTTTTTCCACCTTAGTTGTGGGTAGTTGTCTTCGTTAATGCCTGTATATCCTTACGGAGCTTCACATTCGTTTTTGTTTATTGTTTTGTTGGCGACATTTAAAAATAAAGGAAAATGTACGCTCACCACGCTGCACCTTGGTACGGTCATTTCCACCCTGACGACGATCGTGACAATAGCTTCCTATCGAAGATCAATTTCTAAAGAAATACTTTTGATAGGACTGTCTGGGAGAGGTCTGAGGGGGAAACTTAAAAATAGCTGTTATTGGCAAAGAGGTTTGGAACTCGCCTTATTTGTCTAACTAATTTACCAATAAAAATCATGAGCTGGCGCACACCCAGAGAAAATGATTTGGTGTAGAGGTCCTGACTAATGGTGAATAAACTATAAGCTATAAAAACAAAGAGTCGCACACTCTATGTATAAACTCCCAGTAATTTATTGGGGAAACCACCAACATTTCTGCATAACTGTGCCTTCTTCAGGATCTTCAGAGTTTATATACAGAGTTTGTGACTCTCTTGGTTTTTATATCTAACTAATTTACCGGCAGGCCAAAACTCCATCCCACCAAAACAGGCAGAAATTTCAGACGGTCTTTAAAAAAATCTCTTACACTAAAAAGGCATGTTCACAGTTTCACAGTATTGTTCCAACCTCAGTATGGAAAGGTGTATAAAACACAGGGAAATCTAGTTTTGACTGCACTGGGCCTTTAACAATATGTACATGTTTTTATGAGTTTACACAAGAAACACTGGACCAGAATTCGGGGGCATTTGTAACTTGATAGATTTTATAAGCCATGTGCTGTTATGATATCTGACATTATTGTTGTCAATCATATGAATCGATAGACAGACAATCAGAAAAATGTAATTAGACTGTAGATACAGGGATACATACATTTTTACTTGCTCAATCATTCCTTTCTCCCACTCTGCATCTGTGATCTCAGAAGCAACTGTTCCCTCAGTGAAGGCTTTGTTTTGCCCCCATCCAAGTGCTGAGCAGGTTTAAAGACCCAGTTTAAAGCTGCCACTGTAAAGGGCCAGCCGCCCACTCACAGTCTGTGTAACTCTGTGGGGTAATGAGGAAGGGAGAACCAACACTTAGTTGGGCAGAAAAGTATCGTAACAGTATGAACATTTCTAGTTTGGCAGAGCAGTATAAGAACAACAACAACAGTATGGCAGTATTAAATAAAGTTCCCAAAAGAGACAGGCCACTACTCAGGGCATGGTATGAAGAGAGCACCTGCAGCATCTGTGGTACAGAATATAGCAGATGTTTGAGTGGTGCTTTTCAGTAAATTAAATATGGAGAAGGTTAGGGGGCAGGTTGACTGTAACCCCAAACTCCTAGTCTGCCAGCATGGCTTGCTTCTGTTTCGCAGGACCATCTCTCTCATAAGATATCTCATAAGGATAATCTTACTCAGACAAAATAGACTGATTATGTCTGTGTCTAGGCTATGCAGCATACAACTAAATTGAGTTATGACATTGTTATTAATAACATTTCAGCGATGGATTGATTTCAAACTGAAATTCAGTTCTTTCTCAGTCAACAGTCAGAATTTAGCCTTTATTAAGCTCTATTAAGTCCATTTAATTGGTCCCCTTACACATTCTGATAACAATGCACAGATATTCAGTATGGAACATTTTTATAAGGACTCTAAAAACAAGATTCATTTATTGGCTGTGAGTAGGAGAAGAAACATTCTTGATCAGAATGAGAGATAAATAGATCCAAGGTCACTTATTGAACCTGCAGGCATCTGTCTCCTACTCACATGATTCCAAAGAGAAGGCTGAGCTATTCTTCCTATAGTTCTGCATATGCTAGGTTCATGGGTTATGCATGCATTGCTCTATAGCAGCTTCATCATAAGCAATAGCCTTGTTACTTCTGTCAATTTTCTTCAGTTAGAACACCACAAGGCCTGGTGTCAGTCAGGTCGTGTCTACACTTGACACTTACGTGAGTCTTCTGCTATCAGAATACGAAGATCGCATTGAAAAGACGGGTGTGTTCCGATCTGGCTGACCACTTCAGGAGATGGTCAGGGATGCATTGTGTACAGATTTCTCCTCAGTCTGGATGCAATCAGGCTACCAAAAGCTTATACAGTGGCCGATGTCCACAGCACTCCTTCCAGAAATCTCCAGAAAACCTGTGTTTTGGGCCCTAGAGGCTAGAGTTATGCTAACCCGTTTGCAATCTCTTTAACATTGCTTGCTAGGTTGCTGACTAGCTACTGAGGTTAGCTGGCTAGTAAGCAACAGTAGTTAGCAACTGCCATCAGTTGTTTTTGTGTTATTATCATATTTTGTAGAATGCATACTGGCATTTGAATATAGCGCGGGAAAAGGTCATCCGGACACACTGTGGACACGGTAGACACATTTAAATGTCGGTGTAGATGCCCGTTCGGAATTCCACGATCATATAGTTCTGAATACTAAAGCTGCATGAACCATCAAATCTAGACACGGCCTCAGTGAACATGATATTGAGTGGACAGACAGCATGTTTGCCAATGAGGACAGGGCAATAATTTCCCTCTCCAGCCTCTCCACAGGGAGGTGAGAACTGAGCAGCCAGCTTTGTTTACTGAGCTTGGAGACTTGCCCAGCCAGCTTGGCAAACGTATACCATGGTATTGAAACTAATGGAGGTCACATGATGGCTCCCCGCTGTGTCCAGCATGGATTCCTGAATGACAGCTTCCTACTTTGAACCCAAATGGGAGTGCGCTGCTAGCAACGGGAGTGTTAATATATAGAAAGTACATGGAGACATAGTGTGGTGAAGCTGTGGGACAGCTTGTAAGGGAGGTCGCCACTAAATCATGAACTAATTGCTCGCACCTGTGCCTGCTTGTAAGACTGCCTTGGACTCTGGGAAACTGATATAAGGCAGAGGTTTAGGTAGGTCTTGGCGGGGGAGCTGTGCTTTGATGAATGTTGAGCTTGTGGCCTTTGCAAGTATCCACATTGCACTCACCTTAACGGGGAGGTTGTCATTCACTGCTGGGTAGGGTGGCCTGTGATGAAGACAGGTAGTGAGGGGGAATTTTGGAAACCAGATAAGCTAGTGGGGTTGCTAAGAGTGTGAGCCATCACCCCGGCTTTTGGGAAGAGACTGTGCTGGGCATTGTAGCGTGTTCTTGGACATTCAAATTAATTAGCTAGGCTTTATCAGTGTTTGTAAACAGAGCGTGCTGCGAATGTAGTGCGCTCCTCTATTATACGTAATTAATCAGGCTACAACCTATGGTGATTATAGCCTAGTTGTTGTTCCTGTCCAGTTTGTAGCCTATTCAGTACACCATATTCACTGTCAGTCTGCCACTAGCCAAGCTGACCAACCCAAAGGTGGTGCACACACCCAGAACCCATGGGGGGGGGGGGGGGGGGGGGTGAATTGTGATTAGGATATTATGCACCTGTGTGCAATGAATTTGCATGTGTGTACAATTGCGTTTCATTGGGCTAGGCTCAGTTTGGAGTGAAGTGGTAGTAGAACCATGGATGTTCAGTTCTATTTAACCGAATACCTCACTAGTGTGTGTAGTGTCATGTTTAAGTCTGTTATCGCACTTAATAGCCTCAGTGCTTTACACCTTCTTCAGATTGGGTTACAGAGACTGCAGGTATTTAGTAGGTCGCATAGCATTTCAGGCATGCTGTCTTATGAAATTATGTAGTTAATAAAGATCATTGTTTGCTATATCTGTGTTGAGTTTTAGTGTCCTATCCTTTGTCACCGGACCACATGGTCAAACAAAGAGGGTGGCAGCATCAAGCTGGTGGTCTAGCGAGCGTTATCACAATAACAACAGTTTAGAGATATTATGCAACGCTGAATCATCGATTTCATGGTGATTCCTATTTATGAAAAGATTTCTGGCAAGTCGATGTGTTGGAGTATACACAAAGCTGATGTATTAACCAAAATGAGGAGGATTGCAATGCAACTGAATCATTTGGTGATTGATAATGAAATCCGAAGCTTTTGAGTACCAATATCATCAACCAGTTGCTTTTCTTTGCTCCGCTCATTGATCCAAGACCCTTTCATTTCTTTCAAATGTAATTTGAATGAATCATTAAAAAAAATATTTGCCTTGAATGTGCTATAGAAATAGGGGGACCCCTAAGATGATCATTCAGTAGGACTAATATATTGATGTATTGTCATCATAAAATTGGATACAACGGATCTGCACAATCTCCTCAAACTGTCACTGCAGTTTATCAGAACTGCCAGTTCAGTTCTCTTGGTGTTATTTCTATAAAATATGTATCATGTGGTTATAGTGAGTGAGGCATCATTGATGAGGAGAGCTCAGTTGCCTTGTACATTCATGTGATCTCTCAAGGATACCTGGAAAAAATGCTGCTCAAAGGAAAATAATGTTGTTACCTAGAGGAAAGGTTAGTATAGATTAGTATGGAGTGCTATTACGTGACATATTAAGTACATTTATTGTTCACTTAATTCAGGCGGATCCTGCAGGCTCTCCTCCAGCCTCTCGTCAATTATCATCGTCTGAGTTGAGGGTGCCAAGTCCAGGGGTCTATTTTCTCTTCTTTCCAGAAGAGGAAGAACTTATCCTAGCCATAAAAGCTTGCAGAACACGTGGGGACATTGCTTGCATCCGCTATGACAGGCTCATTGTCCACCCTCCCTCCCAAAAGTCTGGAAGGGATGAGAGAGCCAAGCTTGTGGGTTCATAATGTCAACATCACAACACACAAACACTTACACACACCAACTGGTTGATGGACCGCTGAATTTTTTTTGGTTGCTTTGTTTCTTCTTCTCCATATGTCTATCTCTGATAAGCTACCCAGGAAAGGGCTAAAAATAACATATATTAACATATGTCACATTAGAAACAGTGGCGGTCGGTGACGTTTAAGATGAGAGAGGACAATATATTATTTTTTACAAGCATGGCCTTATTTCTATTACACCATATTGGATGACTGTCATTCATATTCCATTCCCCAACTCAATGTAACATCGATAGGTTTAGGCTACTACATGATACTCACATTTTCCCTATACCCATCATGAAGTTGCTACAACCTAGCCTATGAATTAAAGTTTACAACAGGCTGAACACTGTATGCTGGAAAAACACTCGGTTTGTTAGTTTTGATTCAAACGAAACCGCTGTTAATGAAAAACAAATACCAAACGTGATTTGTGTGGATTCCGCGAGTGCTAGCTGGCTGTACTACAGACACCTGTCGTCGTCGTGAGAAAGACTCATTGTTATCTTTTCTAAAACAACTGGTTGCAGTAAAGAGCCAACCTGGATACTAAGGAGATCCTGAGGGAAATCGACGAGTACCCACAGCTTTACTCTATGGAGGAACAACATATTCCATCCTGGAAAGATCCGACTACCTCACAAAATAACTTTAACCCGACAAAAAAAGAAAAACAGATTCATCTACAGACACAGATGATTTACTTACCGTTGAAGTAGAGGTTAGTGCTCTGGCTGGAATCTATGCAACACTGGAAAAGTTGTGTGAGGAGGTAGCAGGGCTGAGGGGGAGTTTGGCGTTTAGCCAGAGTGAAATTCTCACGCTCCAAGGAGAGAACAAGGCACACACAGCCAAGGTTAAAATCCACGATTCCAACATGGAGTGTCTACTCAGGGAAAACACGGTGATGAAGGAGTAGCTACTAGACATATAAAGTCATAGCATGCGTGAAAATCATTTTTTTTCTGGGATTCCTGAGGACACATCCAATAATTCAGAGGGTGCGATCAGAGAATTCATGCAATCCGTCTTGAAACTTACTATTGAGACTGTAAACAAGGTGGCTTTCCACCGAGTACACAGACTTGGAGTGACAAGACCAAGGGTCCCCGACCGATCATCGCAAAATTTGAACACTACCAACAAAAGGAGCTGATCAAAAGCAGGGGAAGGGAGCTTAAAGGGACCAAATTCAGTCTAAAAAAAAATATATATATATATATCTGAACACTATGAAGTGAATATGAACACACACGTACTCAATTACATGCTGGCTTATACATACGGACTTATACATACACACACACACCTAATCTCACACTCTCTCTTTCTCTCTTTTCTGTTCTCTCCCTCTCTCACCTCTCTATTGTCGAGAACTGGTTTATAATTTAATATGTTTCTTGTTTGTCAATCTATTTTATATATTTGTCTACAAGTGTATGTATGTTTACAACAAGCAAGGGGAAGATATCAGAATAGGGGCATTGGGGAATAATAACATATTGTACGGAATACATTTGTACTGTAGTGAAGCCGTCTATAGTAATGCAAGGTCTCTTTCATGATCATGTGAAACGTCAATTGCTATGGAAATGCTGGGATGTGTTTTTCAATGATGTTAAAGGTAATTATGATGCAACTATGACAGTGATACAATATGGATTACAATTATCATCATGAATGTTAAGGTTATACGCACTACATGTTACACACATAGACACTCAACCATGCAAATTGGCAGAGTTATTATTTATTTGGACAGCAAACATTATAGTCTTACTCTTATACAGACATCGTACATACTTTCACTAAATCACATCCAATGTCTTACACATCAACCTACTCAGATTTACGACACGCATAATATCTTGTCTCGATTTTATAACATCTGTGGCATTGGCTCACAGGCAAACAGGCAAGGGAATAAAACAAATATTGCTAGAACCTATTTCTTGAATTCTAAATATCAGACATTTGAAAGCTCTAATTTTGACCGTCATAATAACTCTGATGGCAGTAACTTTACAAGCACTAATTATTGTCAGTTTAGACTGAGAATAGTATCTAGTTATGGTAAGGGTGAAATAAGTATAGCCATTTATAATTGTAATGGTTTAGCAGATTATAAAAAAGAAAATCAGTCTTGACATGGATAAAAGAAAAGGAATATAACATATACTGTTTACAGGAAACTCACTCGACATCCTTAGGTGAAGTTGTGTGGAAAAAGGAATGGGGTGGTGAAATAATTTTCTGTCATGGACAAAGGAACTCAAAAGGTGTGATGATATTAATTAACAATAATGTTGATCTGAATGTGCAAACAATCAGGAATGATTCACAAGGAAGGTGGATCTTTTTGAATATGAAAGTGGACGAAAAAGAGATTTGGCTCATTAATCTAAATGGTCAAAATCAGGATGATCCATACTTATGGTAGGAGACTATAACACAGTGTTAAGTACCTCAATAGACTGTAAAGGTAATCACACTACAAACTATCATCACCGTGCCCTTAAGGAAATCACAAATATTATGGACACATTAGAAATAGTTGATATTTGAAGACTAAAAAACCCTGACCTAGTGAGATATACATGGAGGAGACTTAATCAAGCTAGTCGTCTTGACTACTTTCTTGTCTCTTTCTCTCTTGCATCAAATGTTTTATTTTATTTTATAGGAGACATCGGATCATCATCTAATTGGGCTTCACATAACTGTTATAGAATTTCCACGTGGATGGGGATATTGGAAATTTTATCAAAGTTTACTGGAGGACAACTTATTTTTTAACTAAAACAAAATAATTTATAACTGAATTTTTCCAGTATAATATAGGTTCAGCAAATCCCCTCATTGTTTGAGATACGTTTAAATGTACCTTCAGAGGTCATTCAATTCAATATTCATCAATAATGAAAAAGCAGTTTCTGGCCACAGAGACAAGAGACAAGATGTCACGCCCTGGCGTAAAAGATAGGCTTTTATTCTCTATTTTGGTTAGGCCAGGGTGTGACTCGGGTGGGCATTCTAGTTTCGTTATTTCTATGTTTTCTGTCTCTAAGTTTTGGCCGGGTATGGTTCTCAGTCAGGGACAGCTGTCTATCGTTGTCTCTGATTGGGAATCATACTTAGGCAGCCTGTTTTGCCACCTTAGTTGTGGGTAGTTGTCTGTGTTAGTGGCCTGTATAGCCCTAGTCAGCTTCACGTTCGTTTTTTGTTGTTTCTTGTTTTTGTTGGCGACGTTCATAATAAAAAGAAATGTACGCTCACCACGCTGCACCTTGGTCCGGTCATTTCCACCCTGATGACGATCGTGACACAAGACTAACAAGGGAAATACATGAACTAATAGAACAGGTAGATAGTAATAAAAACGATACAAAATAAGTTAGAAGAAAAACAAAAAGACCTTGAGGAACTTATTCAAGAACAATCTAATGTAATCTATTACAAAAATAAAGCAAACTGGATGGAATATGGAGTAAAATGCACAAAATTATTCCTGAATCGCCAATACAGGAACGTTAACAAAAATAATTTGCAGAAACTTGTTAATGAAGACAGAGTCATCTATGATTCTCCAAATTATATTTTAAAAGAGGAAGCTAAATATTGTAGGCAGATGTTCTCTTTTCTGTCTCATCCTCTCCCACTGAATGAAGATTACGGTAAGGAATTCTTTCCAAATAATATAAAAAATTTAAAATTAACAAATGTACAGAAAAATCAGTGAGAAGGTCAAATTACAGAGGAATACTTTTTAGGCTATTAAATCCTTTCAGTCTGGAAAACCCCCAGGGCTTGATGGCATACCCGTAGAGGTATATCAAGCCTTTTTTGATATACTAAAAGATCCATTGTTAGATTGTTTGATCTACTATAGAAATTGTAGTCTGTCAGGTACTCAGCAGGAGGTCTGATTTCTCTATTATTTTAAACAAGACCCAGATGCCAAATATAAAGATCAAGTCTATCTAAAAAACGGGCACCCCTTACACTTCAATGTTATGATGCCAAAATACTAGCGAAATGCATAGCACTCAGAATTAAAAGGATTTTACCAGGTATTGTTCATCCTGATCAGACAGGTTTTTTTACATGGACGATACCTTGGAGATAATATACGACAACTACTAGACATAATAGAACATCATGAAACATCTAAGAAGCCAGGCCAGGTATTTATAGCAGATTTTGAAAAGGCATTTGATAAAGTAAGACTGGATTTTATTTATAAATGCCTGGATTTTTTCAATTTCTGTGTTTCTCTTATTAAATGGTTAAAAATAATGTATAGGTGTAAAATAGTAAATAGCGGCTACTTCTCAGAGAGTTTTGAATTGTCAAGAGGAGTTAAACAAGGATGTCCGCTGTCACCATTTCTATTCGTTATGGCCATCAAAATGCTAGCTATTAAAATCAGATCCAATAACAACATTAGAGGATTAGAAATCCAAGGCTTAAAAACAAAGGTGTCCATGTATGCCAATGACTCAAGTTTTATATTTACCCCGCAAGCTAGATCCCTGCAATGTCTCATTGAAGATCTAGATAACTTTTCTGTATTCTCTAGACAAGAACCTAATTATGATAAGTGTACAATATTACATATTGGATCATTAAAAAATACAACTTTTACATTACCCTGCAGTTTACCTATAAAATGGGCTGATGGTGAAGTAGACATACTTGGTATTCATATTACAGAATATATAAATAAGCTCTCCACAGTGAATTTCAATAGAAAACGTAAAAATAGACAAGATCCTGCAACCTTGGAGAGGTAAATACCTGTAGTCATATCTCAGTTTACTCACTTACTTATGGTGCTGCCTACTCCTAATGATTCGTTTTTCAAATCATATGAGCAAAAAATATTTTGCTTTATCTGGGACGCTAAACCAGACAAAATAAAGTGTGCCTATCTATATAATGAATATGAATTGGGTGGATTGAGATGATTAAATATAAAAGCACTAAACCTCTCTTTAAAAGCTTCACCTATTCAAAAGTTTTACTATAACCCTAAATGGTTCTCAAGTAGACCACTAAGAAAAGCTCATCCTGTAACGATCGTCCTGGAAAGAAGGTGACCAAAACGCAGCGTGGTAAGTGTTCATTGTAATTAAGTAAATAAACTGAACACTGAAACAACAAAAAACAACAAAGAGAGTGAATGAAACGAAACAGTCCTGTCTGGTGCAGACACTAAGCAGAAAACAACTACCCATAACACACAGGTGGAAAAAGGTTACCTAAGTATGGTTCTCAATCAGAGACAACGATAGACAGCTGCCTCTGATTGAGAACCACACCCTGCCAAACACACAGAAATTAAAACATAGAACACCAGACATAGAATGCCCACCCCAACTCACGCCCTGACCAAACCAAAATAGAGACATAAAAAGGATCTCTAAGGCCAGGGCGTGACAGATCCATTGTTTAAATTTTTTTGCGTTTTTGCCTTTGTGCAGATTGCCATGTCTCATTTTCGATTAATTGAAAATGATACTTTTTTCAAAGCATCTCTCTTCTCTAACAAGGATTGCAGAGCTGGCTACAATTAAAACTTCCTCCCTCTGAAAAGATAGAACAAATATTACAACAAATATTATGGCTGAACTCAAATGTGCTGGTTGATAAAATACCTGTATTTATGGGAAAGATATTGTTGCTAGGGTATTTTGTTCTTAAATTATATTGTAAACTGGAATCGTTGAGTTATGTCCTTCATGGAGTTATCAGAATTGTACGGGAAAGTCTGCTCAATCCAAGAGTACCACAAATTGATTACAGCATTATCCCAAAAATGGAGGAGGCAGGTGGCAGCGGGAGGAGGTAGGGAACTGGTCTGTCTGCCCAATATAAAGGATCAAAACTGGTGGAGGAATAAAAATAGCATAAATAGGAAAGTATTCCAATTTCATTTGAGTACCAGGCTGTTGACAACTGTGCCATACAGATTGAAAAATAGTTGGGAAGAGATTTTTGATGTACTGATTCGATGGTACAGGGTGTATGAGTTGATATATAAAACAATACCAGATTCAAGACTTTGTGCTTTTCAGCTAAAATTATTATATCGAATTCTTGCCACTAACAAAATTTTGAATATTTGGGGCATAAAATCATCAAAGCTCTGCAGATTTTGTTATGAGGACACAGAATTAATAGACCATTTATTTTGATATTGCCCTCATGTAGCCTGTTTCTGGTCTCAGGTTCAGGAATGGCTGAAGATGCATAGTATTGATCTAAACTTGACCCTAGAAATAGTACTGTTAGAAGATCTGGAGAGACCAGAAGAGAGACTACTAATCTACTAATATTCTTATTAAAATGATTTATCTTCAACTCGCAATCTGTGGATTATATTCGATTAGATAGATTGAAATTGTTCGTGAAACATCACAGCAGAGTTGAATAATATATGTTGCTTAGAAATCCGAAGAGGTTGGCCAGCAGAGATAGGTGGGATGGGCTGAGGGAAGGTGAGGGTTGGGATGGGGAATTGGAGACAAGTGGGAGGGAGACGCTGTGCGGGAGATAGAATGATGGTCAAAGATAAAAGTAAAAAATAAAACATAATAAAAAGTATGTTTGAATGACACTGAGGGGCAGTGTTTTTACAGCTACTGCCGGTTTTCCCTGAGGCTGATGCCGTGCAGGTTTTTGTACACATACGTATACACACACTCATTCAAATAAATGCATACAAGAACACACACATACATTTAATAGTGCCAGACATGCACACAAACATATACAGTTGGCATTGGTGTTACATGTACGATTTTAGTTGTCCTTGATGTCCTATGTTTTTTCGTTTTCTGTTGTTGTTCTTTCTGCATTGTTGTTTTCTGTTTTCTTTTCATTTTCTCTCTTTAGTTCATTTTCTTGGTTGTTGGTGCATCGGGGGGGTTCTTTGGGGTGGGGAATGGTATTAATTATATACTGTATATATATTTATATTTTTTTCTTCTTCTTGGGGGGACTGTGGGAAGGGTCTCGAATGGTTCAGGGACAGCTATTGGGGAACTGTGGGGGGGATCTTGGAGGGTTTAGGTTCATGTCTTTTGGCCTGGTGGGACATCTGTCAACGTGCCCTTGAGCAGGATATTGACCCTGGATGCTTCTGTGTGTCGCTCTGAATGGGAGTCTGTTGGATGACTGGTGTGGTGTAGTTTTGAGCGGCTTCACTGCAAGTATAATGTATGTTTCGGATATTCAATAAAACATAAAAAATATGTATATACATTTTTTTTTTATTAAATAAAAAAAATCTTTACAATGCAGGTACACAGGTCCAGAGAAAAATGTGAGAAATCGAGGTGACAGACAGTAACACATTCAATACCTCCTTGCACACTCTTGCCTGCATCTACAGTCGGATGTTTACATACCCCTCAGCCAATACATTTAAACTCCGTTTTTCACAATTCCTGACATTTAATCCAAGTAAAAATTCCTTGTCTTGGGTCAGTTAGGATCACCACTTCATTTTAAGAATGTGAAATGTCAGATTGATAGTAGAGAGAATGATTTATTTCAGATTTTATTTCTTTCATCACATTCCCAGTGGATCAGAAGTTTACATTCACTCCATTAGTATCTGGTAGCTTTGCCTTACAATTGTTTAACTTGGGTCAAACGTTTCGGGTAGCCTTCCACAAGCTTCTCACAATAAATTGGGTGAATTTTGGCCCATTCCTCCTGACAGAGCTGGTGTAACTGAGTCAGGTTTGTAGGCCTCCTTGCTTGCACATGCTTTTTCAGTTCAGCCAAATACATTTTCTATGGGATTGAGGTCAGGGATTTTAGATGGCCACTCCAAGACCTTGACTTTGTTGTCCTTAAGCCATTTTTCCACAACTTTGGAAGTATGCTTGGGGTCATTGTCCATTTGGAAGAACCATTTGCGACCAAGCTTTAACTTCCTGACTGATGTCTTGAGATGTTGCTTCAATATATCCACATAATTTTCCTCCCTCATGATGCCATCTATTTTGTAAAGTGCACCAGTCCTGCAGCAAAGCACCCTCACAACATGATGCTGCCACCCCCGTGCTTCACGGTTGGGATGGTGTTCTTCGGCTTGCAAGGCTCCCCTTTTTCCTCCAAACATAACGATGGTCATTATGGCCAAACAGTTCTATTTTTGTTTCATCAGACCAGAGGACATTTCTCCCAAAAATATGATCTTTGTCCCCATGTGCAGTTGCAAACCGTAGTCTGGCTTTTTTATGGCAGTTTTGGAGCAGTGGTTTCTTCCTTGCAGAGCGACCTTTCAGGTTATGACAATATAGGACTCGTTTTACTGTGGATATAGATACTTTTGTACCTGTTTCCTCCAGCATCTTCACAAGGTCCTTTGCTGTTGTTCTGGGATTGATTTGCACTTTTCATACCAAAGTACGTTCATGTCTAGGAGACAGAACGCGTCTCCTTCCTGAGTGGTATGACGGCTGCGTGGTCCCATGGTGTTTATACTTGCGTACTATTGTTTGTACAGATGAACGTGGTACCTTTAGGTGTTTGAAAATTGCTCCCAAGGATGAACCAGACTTGTGGAGGTATACCATTTTTTTCTGAGGTCTTGGCTGATTTAGTTAGATTTTCTGATCATGTCAAGCAAAGAGGCACTGAGTTTGAAGGTAGGCCTTGAAATACATCCCCAGGTACACCTCCAATTGACTCAAATGATGTCAATTAGCCTATCAGAAGCTTGTGAAGCCATGACATAATTTTCTGTAATTTTCCAAGCTGTTTAAAGACACAGTCAACTTAGTGTATGTAAACTTCTGACCCACTGGAATTGTGATACAATGAGTTATAAGTGAAATAATCTGTCTGTGAACAATTTTTGGGAAAATGTTTTGTGTCATGCACAAAGTAAATGTCCTAACCGACTTGCCAAAACTATAGTTTGTTAACAAGAAATTTGTGGAGTGGTTGAAAAACTAGATTTAATGACTCCAACCTAAGTGTATGTAAACTTCCGACTTCAACTGTAGCTGATCAGGGGTGTAATCATTACAGTTAAAATTAAAGTTTCTATTGGACAAATTCAGATATGTTTATTCCTGTTTCTTTCCGTTTGCTTCCGTTTAAGAAATGTTTTTCAACAGAATACTGTTCACATGTACACACAGTTCACTTTCATAGCAGCCATTTACAAACAGCATGAACGTTTTTCTTGTTGTATAATTCCTTCTCCCATCTACGTGCTCTCTTCCCACCTTTTCCTTAGCTTGTGGAATTCAGTGCACAACACATCAGCGGTCAGTGACCAGGCGAAAAAACATTTCCAAGCCAAACCTTCATATCATAACCGCTAACCGCTAAACACAGCCTACATCGTTGTCACCATATTAGCTAACATTAGTAACGTCATAGTCGACATAGCTACTATAACTAACGCCTTAGTAAACCCGCTACAATCATGCAGTACAGTGTACAGTCAGCAAGCCGTTTAGCAGTTACACAGGCAGGCCCCAGTGGCAATAAATAAAACCAAACGCTAACCTTGACTTGGAAGAGTTCCAGTGTTGGATAGCCATAGCCAGCTAGCAACATAGCATCCCTCTCTGAGACAGATGTTTGAGTAGGCTAAAGTAGCTAGGTGCATTTGCTAGCTAGGTCAAAGTGAAAATAAGAAAATACAACTAAATATAGCTATCTCTCTCTCTCTTGCTTATCCTTCATTTTTAAAGAAGTTATTTTGTTTTAAAGCTGTTCTTCAACTATTGTATTTCTTTCTTTGCTAGCTAGCTGTAGCTTATGCTTTCAGTACTAAATACATTTTCTTTGATTGGGTGAACAACATGTCATTTCATGCTGCAAGAGCCCTGATAGGTTGGAGGACGTCATCCGGAAGTTGTCATTATTACTGTGTAAGTCTATGGAAGGGGGTGAGAACCATGAGCCTCCTAGGTTTTGTATTGAAGTCAATGTACCCAGAGGAGGATGGAAACTAGCTGTCCTCCAACTACACCCTGGTGCTACCCTACAGTGCTGTTGAGGCTACTGTAGAACTTCATTGCAAAACAGTGTGTTTTAATCAATTATTTGGTGACGTGAATATATTTAGTATAGTTTTATTTAAAATTCACTGAAGAGCATGGTCCTCCCCTTCCTCCTCTCAGGAGCCTCCACTGCTTAGAAATAAGGTTAATTAAATCAATAACTTGCTAACGTCAGATAACCTTCATATACAGTGCCTTCAGAAAGTATTCACAACCCTTGACTTTTTCCAATTTTTTTTTGTTACAGCATGAATTTAAAATTGATTAAATTTAGATTTTGTCACTGGCCTACACACAATACCCCATAATGTCAAAGTGGAATTATGTTTTTAGAAATGTTTTCTAATTCATAAAAAATGAAAAGCTGAAATGTCTTGAGTCAATAAGTATTCAACACCTTTCTTATGGAAAGCCTAAATGCACTGTACACAAATATAAACGCAACATGCAACAATTTCTAAGATTGTAATGACTTACAGTTCATATACACTACCGGTGAAAAGTTTTAGAACACCTACTCATTCAAGGGTTTTTCTTTATTTTTACTATTTTACTATTTTTACTAATAATAGTGAAGACATCAAAACTACGAAATAACACATATGGAATCATGTTGTAACCAAAAAAGTGTTAAACAAATCAAAATATATTTTATATTTGAGATTCTTCAAATAGCCACCCTTTGCCTTGATGACAGCTTTGCGCACTTCAAACCGGGATTCATCCATGAAGAGCACATTTCTCCAGCGTGCCAATGGCCATCAAGGTGAGCATTTGCCAACTGAAGTCGGTTACACCTCCGAACTGCAGTCAGGTCAAGACCCTGGTGAGGACAACGAGCACGCAGATGAGCACGCAGATGAGCTTCCCTGAGACTGTTTCTGACAGTTTGTGCAGAAATTCTTTGATGGCTGGTCTCAGACAATCCCGCAGGTGAAGAAGCGGGATATGGAGGTCCTGGGCTGGCGTGGTTACACGTGGTCTGTGGTTGTGAGGCCGTTTGGATGTACTACCATATTCTTTAAAACGACATTGAGGCAGCTTATGGTTGAGAAATGAACATTCAGATCTCTGGCAACAGCTCTGGTGAACATTCCTGCAATCAGCATGCCAATTGCACGCTCCCTCAAAACTTGAGACATCTGTGGCATTGTGTTGTGTGACAAAACTGCACATTTTAGACTGGCCTTTTATTGTCCCCAGCACAAGGCGCACTTGTGTAATGATCAGGCATATCAAGAAGCTGATTAAACAGCCACACCTGTCAGGTGGATGGATTATCTTGGCAAATGAGAAATGCTCACTAACGGATGTAAACAAATTTGTTTACAACATTTTAGAGAAATAAGCGTTTTGTGCGTATGGAAAATTACAGGGATCTTTTATTTCAGCTAATAACACATGGGACCAACACTTTGCATGTTGCATTTATATTTATGTTCAGTATAAGTTCAGGAGTAAAAATGTGCTTAAAAAGTCACATAATATGTTGCAAGTTACCTCATCTCTGGACCCCACAGATACAATTATCTGTTAGGTATCTCAGTCGAGCAGTAAATTTCAAAAACAAATTCAACCACAAATACCAGGGAGGTTTTCTAATGACTCGCAAAGAAGGGCACCTATTTATAGATGGGTAAATATTAAAAAAGCAGACATTGAATATCCTTTTGAGCATGATGTTATTAGTTACACTTTGGATGGTGTATCAATACACCCAGTGACTACAAAGATACAGGTGTCCTTCCTTACTCAGTTGCCGGAGAGAAACGAAACCGTTCAGGGATTTCACAATGAGGCCAATGGTGACTTTAAAACAGTTACAGAGTTTAATGACCGTGATAGGAGAAAACTGAGGATGGATCAACAACATTGTAGTTGGAGACACCTGAAACCCCACCTCTTCAAGGAATACCTAGGATAAAGCAATCCTTCTGCCCCCCCCCCCCCCCCCCCCCCTTAAAATGATCTAGATGCACTATTGTAAAGTGGCTGTTCCACTGGATGTCATAAGGTGAATGCACCAATTTGTAAGTCGCTCTGGATAAGAGCGTCTGCTAAATGACGTAAATGTAAATGTAAATGTAGTTACTCTACTATACTAACGTAAATGACAGATTGAAAAGAAGGAAACCTGTACAGAATGAAAATATTTCAAAACTGTCACGACTTCTACCGAAGATGGCTCCTCTCCCTGTTCGGGCGGCTACTAGCTGCCACCGATCCTTTTTCCTTTTCTTTTGGTTATGTCTGTTTTGTGTTTCACCTGGTTTAATTTTGGTTAATTAGGGGGGGTTTTATCTCGACATTTCCTTTGGGTTTTTGTGCGGGATTGTTTTCGTTTGACTGTCAGTTAGTTTGGGTTGCATTTTCTCTAGTTCATTTTTAACAGGTGGTTTTTCCCTGGACTGTGTCTGAGTGGGGTTTTTGGCTACTGCTGTAGTCCGGTGTCCTGTTATTTTGAGCTCGTTGAATAAAACACCCTTTTCTTTCGGAATTTGTTTCTCCTGCGCCTGACTCCACACCCACATCTCCTTGGTGGGATCTGACAAAAACATGCATCCTGTTTGCAATAAGTCACTAAAGTAAAACTGCAAAAAATGTAGCAAAGAAATTAACTTTATGTCCTGAATACAAACGTTATGTTTGGGGCAAATCCAACACAACACATCACTGTTGCGGTATATGTTCAGAGCCATATCCCTATAATACTTAGAGATTATCTCATGTCAAGTGTTGAAGTGTTGTAGTTGCAAGTTTACCTGCCTCATCTAAAGCCTATGATTTTAGGGTGTTTTATATAGGCCATTGTCACGTTCCTGACCTATTTCTGTTAGTTTGTTATATGTGTTAGTTGGTCAGGACGTGAGTTTGGGTGGGCATTCTATGTTTTCTGTTTCTATGTTGGTTTATGGGTTGCCTGGTATGGCTCTTAATTAGAGGCAGGTGTTTGGCGTTCCTCTAATTGAGAGTCATATTTAGGTAGGTGTTTTCACAGTGTTCGTTGTGGGTGATTTGTCTCCTGTGTTTGTGTATGTCTTTACGCCACACGGGACTGGTTTCGGTTTGTTTGTTCAGTGTCCTTTATGTGTAGGCTTTTTTCCCTGTTCGTGCGTTCTAGTGTGTTATTGTGAGTCCGTAGTTCAGATCTGTCTACACCGTTTATTTGTTTTGTTAGTGTATTAGTCGAGTTCGTGTTTTTTTTCGTTAATAAATCATGTCTACAAACTCAGCTGCATTTTGGTTCGATCCCTGCTCCTCCTCTTCTGATGAAGAGGAGGAGGAAAGCCGTTACAGAATCACCCACCAATCCAGAACCAAGCGGCGTGAGTTCGAGCAGAAGACTACACAGGTATCATGGACTTGGGAGGAAATATTGGACGGGTGGTCCATGGGCACAGCCGGGGGAGAATATCGCAGTCCCAAAGCTGAGCTGGAGGCAGCGAAAGCAGAGAGGCGGTGGTATGAGGAGGCAGCAAGGAGACGTGGCTGGAAGCCCGAGAGAAGACCCCAGAAAATTCTTGGGGGGGGGCTAAGAGGTAGTGGGCCAAGGGCAGGTAGTAGACCTGCGCCCACTTCCCAGGCTTACCGTGGAGAGCGGGAGTACGGGCAGGCGCCGTGTTACGCAGTAGAGCGCACGGTGTCTCCTGTAGGAGTGCATAGCCCAGTGCGGGCTATTCCACCTCCCCGCACTGGTAGGGCTAGATTGGGCATTGAGCCAGGTGTCATGAGGCCGGCTCAACGCGTCTGGTCTCCAGTGCGTCTCCTCGGGCCGGCTTACATGGCACCAGCCTTACGCATGGTGTCCCCGGTTCGCCTACATAGCCCGGTGCGGGTTATTCCACCTCCCCGCACTGGTCGGGCGACGGGGAGCATTCAACCAGGTAAGGTTGGGCAGGCTCGGTGCTCAAGGGAGCCAGTACGCCTTCACGGTCTGGTATTTCCGGCACTACCTCCCCGCCCCAGCCCAGTACCACCAGTGCCTACACCACGCACCAGGCTTCCAGTGCGTTTTCAGAGCCCTGTGCCTCCTCCACGCACTCTCCCTATGGTGCGTTTCTCCAGCCTAGTGCCTCCAGTTCCGACACCGCGCACTAAGCCTCATGTGCGTCTCCTAAGTTCTGTGCACACTGTTTCTCCCCGCACTCGTCCTGAGGTGCGTGCCCTCAGTCCGGTACCACGCACCAGGAATATAGTGCGCTTCGAGAGGTCAGTGTGTCCTGTCCCTGCTCCCCGCACTAGGCTTGAAGTGCGTGTCCTCAGTCAGGTGCCTCCAGTTCCGGCACCACGCACCAAGCCTACAGTGCGTCCCAGCCGGCCAGAGTCTGCCGTCTGCCCAACGGCGCATGAACTGCCTGTCTGCCATGAGCCTGCAAAGCTGCCCGTCTGCCATGAGCCTACAGAGCCTTCCGCCAGACAGGAGCAGCCAGAGCCTTCCGCCAGACAGGTGCAGTCTGAGCCATCCGTCTCCGCAGCGCCATCTGAGCCATCCGTCTCCCCAGCGCCATCTGAGCCATCCGTCTCCCCAGCGCCGTCTGAGCCATCCGTCTCCCCAGCGCCGTCTGAGCCATCCGTCTCCCCAGCGCCGTCTGAGCCATCCGTCTGTCCTGAGCCATTAGAGCCGCCCGTCTATCCGGAGCCGTCAGAGCCGATAGTCAGTCAGGAGCCGCTAGAGCCAGTTATCAGTCAGGATCTGCCAGAGCCGCCAACCAGACAGGATCTGCCAGAGCCGCCAACCAGACAGGATCTGCCAGAGCCGCCAACCAGACAGGATCTGCCAGAGCCGCCAACCAGACAGGATCTGCCAGAGCCGCCAACCAGACAGGATCTGCCAGAGCCGTCAGTGAGCCATGAGCGTCCAGAGCCTTCAGCCAGCCATGAGCGTCCAGAGCCGTCAGCGAGCCATGAGCGTCCAGAGCCGTCAGCGAGCCATGAGCGTCAAGAGCCGTCAGCCAGCCATGAGCGTCAAGAGCCGTCAGCCAGCCATGAGCGTCGAGAGCCGTCAGCCAGCCATGAGCGTCGAGAGCCGTCAGCCAGCCATGAGCGTCGAGAGCCGTCAGCCAGCCATGAGCGTCCAGAGCCGTTAGCCAGTCATGAGCTGTCCCTTAGCCCGGAGCGGCTATTTACCCAGAACTGCCCCTCAGTCCAGAGCTGTCTCTCTGTCCGGAGCTGCCTTTCAGTCCGGAGTTGCCCCTCTATCCTGATCTCCCTCTCTATCCTGAGCTACCTCTATATCCTGATCTATCCCTCTGTCTTGAGCTATCCCTCTGTCTTGATCTATCCCTCTGTCCCGGTGCTGCCCCTGTTGTTGATGTTACCAAGAGGATTTTGTGGGGGTAAGATGAGGGTGGACATTCATAGGGGGAGATGGAAGCTGGGATTGACTATGGTGGGGTGGGGACCTCGCCCGGAGCCTGAGCCACCACCGTGGTCAGATGCCCACCCAGACCCTCCCCTAGACTTTGTGCTGGTGCGCCCGGAGTTCGCACCTTATGGGGGGGGTTATGTCACGTTCCTGAACTATTTCTGTTAGTTTGTTATATGTGTTAGTTGGTCAGGACGTGAGTTTGGGTGGGCATTCTATGTTTTCTGTTTCTATGTTGGTTTATGGGTTGCCTGGTATGGCTCTTAATTAGAGGCAGGTGTTTGGCGTTCCTCTAATTGAGAGTCATATTTAGGTAGGTGTTTCACAGTGTTCGTTGTGGGTGATTTGTCTCCTGTGTTTGTGTATGTCGTTACGCCACACGGGACTGGTTTCGGTTTGTTTGTTCAGTGTCCTTTATGTGTAGGCTTTTTTCCCTGTTCGTGCGTTCTCGTGTGTTATTGTGAGTCTGTCGTTCAGATCTGTCTACACCGTTTATTTGTTTTGTTAGTGTATTAGTCGAGTTCGTGTTTTTTTTCGTTAATAAATCATGTCTACAAACTCAGCTGCATTTTGGTTCGATCCCTGCTCCTCCTCTTCTGATGAAGAGGAGGAGGAAAGCCGTTACAGCCATCAAGTGCTAACAGTCAGTATCTAGATAATGTGTGTAAAATGCTTGATTGTGTGTGTGATGTTAAGAGGTCTATTTTTTGGGTGACCTGAACATTGACTGGTTAGCAACTAACTGTCCTAACTGTCCTCTCATGTCGCAAGGATCTGTACACAATTCCTGGAAGCTGAGAATGGCATAGTTCTTTCATGGCCTGCATACTCACCAGACATGTCACCCATTGAGCATTTTGGGATGCTCTGGATCAACATGTACGACAGCGTGTTCCAGTTCCCATCAATATCCAACAACTTTGCAAAGTCTTTGAAGAGGAGTGGGACAACATTCCACAGGCCACAATCAACAGCCTGATCAACGCTATGCGAAGGACATGTCACGTTGCATGAGGCAAGTGGTGGTCACACCGGATACTGACTGTTTACTGATCCGTGCCCCTACCTTTTTTAAGTATCTGTGACCAACAGATGCACATCTGTATTCCCAGTCATGTGAAATACATAGACTAGGGCCTAATGAATGTATTTAAATTGACTGATTTCCTTATATGAACTGTAACTCAGTCAAATATTTGAAATTGTTGCATGTTGCATTTATATTTTTGTTCAGTATATAATCCATCCAATTTATAAAGCCCCAAAACTAGGCTCCAGGTTTAGCTAAATATAAATTGTAAGAGAAGAGAGCTCTGCTTGTCAATTAAAGTGTCAACTCGAGTGATGATATTGTAATAGTTAATTTCCTTGAGAACCAAACTGCACCTGTTATACTGGGCATGGAGAAGCGCGGTCCCGAGTGAAATTTGTGGGCGCGCTCTTTATGGCACGTCGCAAAAGAGGGGGAGCAAACTGGCACGAGCCTACCGTCGTTGTCAGGGACGGGGTGCATCTGTGGAAAAAAAGATAGGACATAACAATAGCAGCATCCAGTTTCGGTGTACATTGATCCAGGGTGCGTCATAGAAAACGAACACGAACATGGCGCTCCTTTATATAACATAATGTACACGACACATGGAATGGCCAATATATTTTTTTGTTTGCTGGACTACGAAGAAGAGTGTACAATAAAATGGAGTGGTAGGGGGGTAAAGGCGCGCTGTCTCCATCATAGGGAGGCGCGTCCACCTGCTGATACAGGGAGTCCGGGCTTGGGAAAAATATGGTGAGGTCGCACTCGCTGCATTGAGGAGAAGATACAGTTTCCATCTGTCAAATAAATAACTGTAAATGGAATGATGGCGACGGGAAAAGCGCAGCCCGTGTGAAAAGAGAGGTAAGTTAAATGTTGTACAATGACGAATATGGTTCTCAGTTCAGGGCAACACACTTGCATAAAGAATATGCAACGTCAAATAGCCTACAATTTCTTCGGCTGCATTCGAGAGAAAAGGGGGGAGGGTATTTCATGTATCACGTTAAATCAACATTAATCTGTTGTGTTTGTATCTTTAAGAATGTATTTAATTGAATACAGTTACTTCACTTTTAAACTGTGCAGAAAAGCAATTGTCATAAAATGCATTGAAAGACAACATTCCTTATTAAGAAAAAAGTGATACCCTACATTGGAGCATTAGAGGTACCAGCAAACTGCACCCCATATCCCATCCCCCAAAACACACAGACACACAACACACAGGCAATATGAGAATTGTCAGTCCAGATCCTGGACAACCTTTGCAGTATTTGGCAGTGCTTAGTTCAATAAACAAGATGCTTAAACTTGAACATTTCACTGAATAATGTGCTCCCCTTGGCATGAAATCGACCATTGCTCTGTGCTCCCAGATTCATTTATTTTCAGCATGGAGTTCCCAGCTTTTCTTCTTTCCCTGTGGTTAGATGCTGTGTTCAATTTCCGTTCATATTTGTATGTGACATAAGGTCAGACCTGTCGAACTCGCATAAATACACTCTTAGGGTTTACAAAAAGGACAAGCAAATAAAAATTGTCTCAACATTATTGTTATTACAGTATTATTATCATTGTAAGATTTAATCTCTATCCTACTTCTCACATGGATGGCAATAACATATATGGAGCTCTCTGCCAAATTGCAGGGATAGGTCAACTAAATGATTCACCCTCTTTCCAGAATAATGCCTGGATAAAGCTATCTTTCACAGGTGGTTGTCCCTAAGAGGCAGAGTTTAACTCAACAACATTCCTTTGTGAAAGGGCTGGGGAATTGTTTATCAGGCTTAATTATGCACAAGTGTTAATTTGAAATTGAAGGTCATTTTTTTGGTTTCATGTTTTTGAAAATACAGTAGATAAGAGGACGAAATACACCCTCTTAATTTAGCCCAGAGTGTCCCCAACAATCGGCACTGAAAATCCTTTCATTTGATCAGGTCTGTATATCAATTCAAGCAGGGTTCCTGCTAAGAGCTACCCATCCCAGTGCCAGACCTAGTACGTTTCCTTTACTGTCCCAAGGTGTTGTTTGGTTGCCCAGCCCCAGGTCACTCCATTGATGTTATAAGGTACTAAAATAGTTTTGAAGGAATATGCTGTTTTCCCCATCCCATTTTGCCTATTATGTTTGAAAGTGAATAGGATTAGGCATGTTCAGGGTGAGACAACAACAATCCACTTAATGTAGTCCTCTGTGCCTCCGTTCTATGGGTTTTGTCTTCCTTACTTCAGCAGCCCAAGGTTCTCAGAGAGAACTAGAGAGAGAGCAGGTCCTTGAAGGCTGGGCTGCACACAGCACTGCATTGTGTTTATCTGAAAGTAGTGCCAGAGGGGGAGGAGCGAGGCTGCCTGGGAGGTTGGGTGAAAGGTTGTACCAATACCTGGGCAGACGTCACACTGATTAACACATTTCAGTCTTCTATATAGGAGCCGGTATGTATGGTATCAACCGGTATTTCCCACCAGTTAAAATGACCATACAGAACATGAACAGACATGTTTTCATACGATTTAACCTGTTGAATAGTGGGCAAATGTTTTTGTGCCTGGTTATCAGTCATTCATTCATTAATTCACTCAGAGATAACCCCCTCCCTCCCTCAGTACTGCATTGTTGCGGTGACTGGCGCTGCTCGGCATCGGAGGGAGTTGAGGTAGCATGCTGTAATTAACAGAAAGGTAACGACCCCGTGAGATGGGTGGCTCAGCCCTTTTTGATTACTTTCATGACACCAGGGAAAGAGTCTGAACTGAGCTTCCTCTCTAGTGGGACAGACAGACAGACAGACAGACATTAGAGCAGAGCAGAGTGCTGAGATCTTTAGCTGCCCATGCTGGGCCTGTAACATTCACAATGCTTCTAACCTCTATCCTCCTCACTGGCAGGCAGATACAAACACCAACCCCACTGCTGTGGTCCTGGATGACCCTTGTCTGTCTCTCTATGTCAAATTATGAAGGAATCACTAGCTGTATTTCTTTATTGAAAAATATCCTCTGTGAGACTTTTGCATATGGTATTATACACTGAGTATACAAAACATTAAGAGCACCTGCTCTTTCCATGACATAGATTGACCAGGTGAATCCAGGTAAAAGCTATGAGTCCTTATTTATGTCACTTGTTAAATCCACTTCAGTTAGTGTAGATGAAGGGGAGGAGACAGGTTAAATAATGATTTTTAAGCCTTGAGACATGTATTGTGTATGTGTGCCATTCAGAGGGTGAATGGGAAAGACACAAGATTTAAGTGCCTTTGAACAATGTATGCTAGCAGGTGCCAGGCGCAGCAGTTTGTGTCAAGAACTGCAACAGGTTTTTGTCACAGTATATCAAGAATGGTCCACCACCCAAAGAACATCCAGCCAACTTGACACAACTGTGGGAAGCATTGGAGTTAACCAATGGCGATTTTAGCACATCAATCTTGGTGGGGCAAACAAATTATAATGTGGGATGCATGCCAGCAAAGCCACTACACAACACTAAACAATACATTAATTGCACTATAACGGTGACAAACGGTGCCCACAAACTGTTAGGGCCTACCTAAAGCTGTCCCAACAGCAGAGTCCCAACAGCAGTCCCAACACCTTATTACTGTTACACCTGGCTATCAGCAGAGCCTTGTCTGGCAGCGAAACAGTTAATTCAGCCTCATTTACTGCCTTTCAGCCTCATCTACTGCCTTGTTTAAACAAATGTGGTTTCTACTGACAATTGAGATGTACAAAATATGGAATAAGGGCGTATAAGATGCAATCCGTAATTTCGATTAAGACATTAATGAGAAAGCTTGGACGTACGTAGTCAGTATAACTATTTGTTCAGCACTTTTGAAATGTACAGCGACAGAATTCAGAACATGGGCCATTCCTACAGTGTTCTCCCTGTACACCAAGTCAGAACCGTAGGATAAATAAAGGGGGCATATAAGCAGACAATGAAAGCGCTTACAGTATTTGATGATTACATTTCTCTAAAACAGGTTATAGGCTACATGTGCACCACCAAGTCAGAACAGCGAAATTAAGATGTGAAAGACCAAATTTTTAGGGTGAGGCACATGGGCTACTAACAGCTTACTACACAACATACAGTTAGTATTACTTTCTTAGCTACAGTATACATATCTCCCTGGCATATTACATAATTTATGCAGCAGCATACAAAACATTTTTGGACTCACTTTTTTGTGCTGTGCTCACTTGAACAGGAAGGTGGCGCAGCGGTCCTTCGTGGGCAAATTTTGTCATCAAAGTCTGGCATTCTCTGGATTTATGGTGCTTTCAAGACAACTGGGAACTAAAAAAAAAGTTGAATCATGATGACATCATTGATCTTCTGGTCGTAGCTCTAGAAAGAGGCCTGAGATCCCGATTTACAATTCGGAGTTGGATGAAAGTTCAAAATGTATTTTTCCAGTTGTAGCTCGTTTTTCCCGAGTTCCCAGTTGTCTTGAACTCACGAAAGTCAGATTTTGTAGTTCTGAGTTAACAGTTGTTTTGAGCGAGGCACAAATCATGCTTCATTGACAGCATGGCCAATGATGAATGTATATCATTTTAAACTAGGAAAAGAGACCATTAAACTTAGAGTTGGGACCACACAGCCACTCCACTGAATAGCAGGCTAATGATTGCTTTGCAATGCTTGCAGTTATCCACGGATTCCTTCCAAACCACTCATTGTTGAATTTGCGATTTCCAACTTGTTGTGTAATGTTTATGTCCATTGGCCGATGAGCACCGATATGTTTTATCTATAATTATTTATCTTCATATGACAAGGATTTAAAAGGATTTGCCAGTAGATTGTTGAATTGATTCATGATGATGACTGCTAGCTAAGACTTTGAAAGTATAATGTTGATAGTCCAATCAAAGCTACTGTAGATATAACGTGATTTGACTTAATTTTATCTGTGGCCAATGACCTTGAGCCTTCTTGGATGGGCACTTCTAATGTAACTCTATGGCAGCACCCAAGGGGCTTGAATTTTCGATCTCTACCTGTCACGATCGTGTGGCGGATTGACGGACCAAAATGCAGCAGTTGGAAAATAAGCCATCTTCTTTTATTTAACGAAGAAGGCACACGAAACAAAAACACTTTAACAAAATAACAAAACGACCGTGAAGCTACAAACGTTGTGCACTTACACACACTGGCTACAAACGTTCTTACATAGACAATTACCCACAACCAATGAGAGCCTATGGCTACCCTAAATAAGGCTCCCAATCAGAGACAACCGAAATCAGCTGTCTCTAATTGGGAACTCATTCAGGTAACCATAGACTCTCCTAGAATACTAACCAACATAGACAACGCTAGACATATACACTCAACACAAAACCATCTACTACACCCCATAACCCCTTTACCAAATAAACACCCAAAACCAACAAAACATAAACATTACCCATGTCACACCCTGACCTAACTAAAATAATAAAGAAAACAAAGAATAATAAGGCCAGGGCGTGACATAACCCCCCCCTTGAGGCGCGAACTCCGGGCGCACCATACACAGTCTAGGGGAGGGTCTGGGTGGGCTCCCCTCCACGGTGGCGGCTCCGGCTCTGGTCGTAGTCCCCACGTCACCACAGTACCTAACCACCTCCTAGGCTTCCTCCAAACGACCCCCCTCCACATTAACCCCATTGCATTAAGGGGGAGTTCCGGACTAAGGGACAGCTCCGGACTAAGGACCAGTACCAGGGTAAGGGGCAGTACCAGGGTCAGGGGCAGTACCAGGATAAGGGGCAGTACCAGGGTAAGGGGCAGCACCAGGGTAAGGGGCAGCACCAGGGTAAGGGGCAGCACCAGGGTAAGGGGCAGCACCAGGGTAAGGGGCAGCTCCAGGGTAAGGGGCAGCTCCGGACTGAGGAATGGCAGCTCCGGACTGAGGGACTGCAGCTCCGGACTGAGGGACTGCAGCTCCAGACTGAGGGACGGCCCATGGTTGGCTGACAGATCTGGCTGCTCATGGCTGGCTAACGGATCTGGCTGCTCATGGCTGGCTAACTGATCTGGCTGCTCATGGCTGGCTGACGGATCTGGCTGCTCATGGCTGGCTGACGGATCTGGCTGCTCATGGCTAGCTGACGGATCTGGCTGCTCATGGCTAGCTGACGGATCTGGCTGCTCATGGCTAGCTGACGGATCTGGCTGCTCATGGCTAGCTGACGGATCTGGCTGCTCATGGCTAGCTGACGGATCTGGCTGCTCATGGCTAGCTGACGGATCTGGCTGCTCATGGCTAGCTGACGGATCTGGCTGCTCATGGCTAGCTGACGGATCTGGCTGCTCATGGCTAGCTGACGGATCTGGCTGCTCATGGCTAGCTGACGGATCTGGCTGCTCATGGCTAGCTGACGGATCTGGCTGCTCATGGCTAGCTGACGGATCTGGCTGCTCATGGCTGGCTGACGGATCTGGCTGCTCATGGCTGGCTGACGGATCTGGCTGCTCATGGCTGGCTGACTGATCTGGCTGCTCCTGTCTGGTTGGCGGCTCTGGCAGATCCTGTCTGGTTGGCGGCTCTGGCAGATCCTGTCTGGTTGGCGGCTCTGGCAGATCCTGTCTGACGGACGGCTCTAGCGGCTCCTGTCTGGCTGGCGGCTCCTGTCTGGCGGACGGCTCAGTGGGCTCATGGCAGACGGGCGGCTTTGCAGGCTCATGGCAGACGGGCGGCTTTGCAGGCTCATTGCAGACGGATGGCTCAGATGGCGCTGGGGAGACAGATGGCTCAGATGGCGCTGGGGAGACGGATGGCTCAGATGGCGCTTGGCAGACGGGCAGTTCAGTCATTGCTGTGCTCATTGCTGTGCAGACGGCAGACTCCTGCCGGCTGAGGCGCACTATAGGCCTGGTGCGTGGTGCCGGGACTGGTGGCACCGGGCTGGGGACACGCATCTCAGGGCTAGTGCGGGGAGCAGGAACAGGGCATACTGGACCCTGGGAGCGCACATTAGGCCTAGTGCGTGGTGCCGGAACTGGTGGTACCGGGCTGGGGACACGCATCTCAGGGCTAGTGCGGGGAGCAGGAACAGGGCATACTGGACCCTGGGGACGCACATTAGGCCTAGTGCGTGGGGCCGGAACTGGTGGTACCGGACTGGGGACACGCATCTCAGGGCTAATGCGGGGAGCAGCAACAGGGCACACTGGACTCTCAAGGCGTACTATAGGCCTTGTGCGTGGTACCGGTACTGGTGGTACCGGGCTGAGGACCCGCACATCAGGGCGAGTACGGGGAGAAGGAACAGTGCGTACAGGACTCTGGTAACACACAGAGGGCTTGGTGCGTGGTGTAGGCACTGGTGGTAATGTGCTGGAGACACGCACCACAGGGCTAGTACGTGGAGGAACAACAGGGCTCTGGAGACACCCAGGAAGCTTGATGCGTGGTGTAGGCACTGGTGGTAATGGGCTGGAAACACGCACCTCAAAGCTAGTGCGGGGAGCAGGAACAGTGCGTAAAGGGCTCTGGGGACGCACCTTAGACCTAGTGCTTGGTGCCGGAACTAGTGGTACAGGGCTGGGGACATGCATCTCAGGATGAGTGCAAAAAGTAGGAACAGGACACACCGGGTTGTGAAGGTGTACTGGAGACCTGGTGTGTATAGCCGGCATCAACTCTTCCGGAACTTTAACACGAGTTTCAGGCTGAGTACGAGGAACTGACACAGGTGGCATCGGACAGCTAATACGCTCCTCAGGAAGAATGCATTGCATACTCTGCCAAACCAACAGCTCTCTCTCTTCACTCTCCTCCAATTTCGTCAACAACTCTTCGAATGTCTCATAATCTCCCCTTCGTTCACTCTCCTCCAATCTGTCCAATAACTCCTCGACACACTCAGACTCACCCCTCAACTTCGCCGACTGCTCCAAGTGCCCCCCTCCAAAAAAAATTTTGTGCTGTCTCTTGGGCTTCCTCCCGTGTCGCCGTGCTGCCTCTATCTCTGCCTTGGGGCAGTGATATTCCCCTGGCTGTGACCAGGGTCCTCTCCCGTCTAGAATTTCCTCCCATCTCCAGAAATCCTGTGTAGGTAGGTCCTGTTGCCGCCTTCCATGCCGCTTGGTCCTATGGTGGGTAATTCTGTCACGATCGTGTGGCGGATTGACGGACCAAAATGCAGCAGTTGGAAAATAAGCCATCTTCTTTTATTTAACGAAGAAGGCACACGAAACAAAAACACTTTAACAAAATAACAAAACGACCGTGAAGCTACAAACGTTGTGCACTTACACACACTGGCTACAAACGTTCTTACATAGACAATTACCCACAACCAATGAGAGCCTATGGCTACCCTAAATAAGGCTCCCAATCAGAGACAACCGAAATCAGCTGTCTCTAATTGGGAACTCATTCAGGTAACCATAGACTCTCCTAGAATACTAACCAACATAGACAACGCTAGACATATACACTCAACACAAAACCATCTACTACACCCCATAACCCCTTTACCAAATAAACACCCAAAACCAACAAAACATAAACATTACCCATGTCACACCCTGACCTAACTAAAATAATAAAGAAAACAAAGAATAATAAGGCCAGGGCGTGACACTACCGTTAGACTTGGTGGTGACGTAGTGTTCCCACGAGTGACAGAACACTGAGCCAATCACGGGGCAACGCTCCGTATCTTCTGCTGGCTTGCCCCACCACCACAGAAATCACTGAGCTAGGCTGAAACACCTGCATTATGGAGCTGCCTTATTAGGGTTGCACACTTTGGGGAATATTCAGAGGTGGAAACCTTCTGTGAGAATTAACGGGAATATATGGGAATTAACGGGTATATATGTGAATTAATGGAAATATATGCAAAGTAATATTAATACCATTTAAATGTAGATGTTGTTTGCATAGCATATATTTACCATATCATATGGAGACAGGAACATAAACCTTTTACATTATCATAAGTAGATATAACTGCAAATTATTAAATCCTTCCAATACAAATTTTTAAAAACAATTTAGTTTTTACAATTTACGAATTGAACTTTAATGAAATGAGTTGACTCTTTGCATGGGATGATTTCACTGAACAACAAAGAAAGGGAATATTGAATGATCCCCAATGATTCATCGCATCTCCCAAAAACGTTTTCAACATACATCTGTGAATAATAGTCTAGAAACTAAAGCTTTGGTTGTCTTCCTCTCAGGCTTCCATGTCTTCTCCCTGGACCTCCTCAATGCCCACCTCTTGAACATCAGACTCTGAGGCCTCATCTTCACTGTCACTTTCCAACCTTGTTGAGGATGACAACGAGCCATCCTCAACAAGGTTGGAAAGTGACAGTGAAGACAGTGAAAAACAGACGCCTCACAAGTCCTCAGTGAAGACAGTGAAAAACAGACGGAAGTCCTCAACTGGCAGTTTCATTAAATAGTACCCGCAAAACACCAGTCTCAACGTCAACAGTGAAGAGGAGACTCCGGGATGCTGACCTTCTAGGCAGAGTTGCAAATAAAATGCCATATCTCAGACTGGCCAATAAAAAGAAAAGACTAAGATGGGCAAAAGAACACAGACACTGGACAGAGTAACTCTGCCTTGAAGGCCAGCATCCTGGATTTGCCTGTTCACTGTTGACGTTGAGACTGGTGTTTTGCGGGTACTATTTAATTAAGCTACCAGTTGAGGACTTGTGAGGCGTCTGTTTCTCAAACTAAACACTCTAATGTACTTGTCCTCTTGCTCAGTTGTGCACCGGGGCCTCCCATTCCTCTTTCTATTCTGGTTAGCGCCAGTTTGCTCTGTTCTGTGAAGGGAGTAGTACACAGCATTGTACGAGATCTTCAGTTTCTTGGCAATTTCTCGCATGGAATAGCCTTCATTTCTCAGAACAAGAATAGACTGATGAGTTTCAGAAGAAAGTGCTTTGTTTCTGGTCAATTTGAGCCTGTAATCGAACCCACAAATGCTGATGCTCCAGATACTCAACTAGTCTAAAGATGGCCAGTTTTATTGCTTCTTTAATCAGGACAACAGTTTTCAGCTGTGCTAACATAATTGCAAAAGAGTTTTCTAAGGATCAATTAGCCTTTTAAAATTATAAACTTGGATTAGCTAACACAACGTGCCATTGGAATACAGGAGTGATGGTTGCTGATAATGGGCCTCTGTACGCTGTAGATATTGTAGATATTCCATAAAAAGTCATTTACAACATTGACAATGTCTACACTGTATTTCTGATCAATCTTATGTTATTTTAATGGACAAAAAATGTGCTTTTCTTTCAAAAACAAGAACATTTCTAAGTGACCCCCAAACTTTTGAACGGTAGTGTATATATATTTTTACATTGTTTGCAAACTGATATGTAGCACGTATTAATGCCAAAATAACATGCAAAACAGGCAAGCCCCCCCCCCCCCAAAAAAAAAAAGAAATGCGGGTCTCAAAACAGGCTGACAGAATGCCAAGAGTGCAAAGCTGTCATCAAGGCAAAGGGTGGCTACTTGGAAGAATCTCAAATATCTCAAAACACTTTTTGGTTGCTACATGATTCCATATGTGTTATTTCATAGTTTTGATGTCTTCACTATTATTCTTCAATGTAGAAAATAGTACAAATAAAGAAAAAACTTGAATAAGTGGGCGTGTCCAAACTCTTGACTGGTACTGTATATACACACAAATCTAAAGTAAAGGAATGGAATTAAGAATATATAAATATTTGGATAAGCAATGTCGGAGCGGCATATACTAAGATACAGTAGAATGAAATAGAATACGGCATATACATATGAGATGAGTAATGCAAAATATGTAAACATTATTAAAGTGACTAGTGTTCCATTATTAAAGGAAGTGATTTCAAGTCTATGTATATAGGGCAGCAGCCTCTAAGGGGCTAGTGATGGCTATTTAACAGTCTGATGGCCTTGAGATAGAAGCTGTTTTTCAGTCTCTCTGTCCCAGCTTTGCACCTGTACTGACCTCGCCTTCTGGATGATAGCAGAGTGAACAGGCAGTGGCTTGGGTGGTTTTTGTCCTTGATGATCTTTTTGGCCTTCCTGTGACATTGGGTGCTGTAGGTGTCCTGGAGGGCAGGCAGTTTGCCCCCGGTGATGCATTCGGCAGACCGCACCACCCTCTGGAGAGCCCTGTGGTTGCGGGCAGTGCAGTTGCCGTGCCAGGCGGTGATACAGCCTGACAGGATGCTCTCAATTGTGCATCTGTAAAAGTTTGTGAGGGTTTTAGGTGCCAAGCCAAATTTTTTCAGCCTCCTGATGTTGAATACACTGTCTGCGTGGGTGGACCATTTCAGTTTGTCAGTGATGTGTACGCCAAAGAACTTTAAGCTTTCCACCTTCTCCACTGTGGTCCCGTCAATGTAGATAGGGGGGGTGCTACTTCTGCTGTTTCCTGAAGTCCACGATCAGCTCCTTTGTTTTGTTGACGTTGAGTGAGAGGTTATTTTCCTGACACCACACTCCCAGGGCCCTTACTTCCTCCCTGTAGGCTGTCTCGTCATTGTTTGTAATCAGGCCTACTACTATTGTGGCGTCTGCAACCTTGATGATTGAGTTGGAGGCATGCGTGGCCACACAGCCATGGGTGAACAGGGAGTACAGGAGGAGGCTGAGCATGCACCCTTGTGGGGCCACTGTGTTGAGGATCATCGAAGTGGAGGTGTTGTTTTCTACCTTCACCACCTGGGAGCGGCCCGTCAGGAAGTCCAGGACCTAGTTGCACAGGGCCGTGTTCAGACCCTAGGGCCCTGGGCTTAATGATGAACTTGGAGGGTACTATGGTGTTGAATGCTGAGCTATAGTCAATGAACAGCATTCTTACATAGGTATTCCTCTTGTCCAGATGGCGATTGCATCGTCTGTGGATCTATTGGGGTGGTAAGCAAATTGACTGTGAGCTTGTGTGGCCTACTACTTCGCGGCTGAGCCGTTGTTGCGCCTAGACGTTTCTACTTCACAATAACAGCACTTACAGTTGACCAGGGCAGAAATTTGACAGACTGACTTATTGGAAAGATGGCATTCTATGACGGTGACACTTTGAAAGTCACTGAGCTCTTCAATAAGGACATTCTACTGCCAGTGTTTGTCTATGGAGATTGCATGGCTGTGTGCACAATTTTATACACCTGTCAGCCATGGGTTTGGCTGAAATTGCCAGATCCACTAATTTGAAGGGGTATCCACATACTTTTGTACATATAGCGGTAACTCAGAAGGAAAAAAACGAGGTCAAATCATGACGTTGGTGATATTCAGTTTGAAAAGTCTGCCCTCTAGAAAGATGCCTGAGTGTCCGACTTGGAATTCCGAGTTGGATGACCGTTCAAATCTATTATTCCCAGTTGGATCTCATTTTTATTTCCGATTTCCCAGTTGCTTTGAACGCACTGAAGTCTGAAGTCGGATATATAGGAGTTCCCAGTTGTTTTGAACACAGCATTAGTCTCAGTGGAGTGAGGAAGAGAGCAGCAGAGGGTCCGCCTCTCACGGTCCCTGTTCTCTCCTTCTTTTCCTCCGGTGAGACTGACCAGTTTTTGCACCTACTGTTGGCCCCTTTATCATTGGCTTTTCTCCAGAAATGTTTGGTGATCGACTAGCAATGCCTGGAAGATCGACCAGTCAATCGACCAGTTGGCGACCACTGACTTAGAAGTTAAATCATAGGGATTTTTTTTACACACTGGCAGAACATAGGCTTTCACCAAATCGACTGGAGTTTCATGATTTTTATTTCTGGGGGTGGATTATCCCTTTTAATGTTTTGTATACTCAGTGTATATTAATAAGACATAAATATGGCACACACACTCTAAAAAGAACTAACATTTTATAGATTCTCTAAGGCTTCCAGGCATTAGAGAGTTAGAAGCAGTGAAGACAGTTGTTACATCTGTACCTTTAGAAAAAAATATTTTTCTCTCAGCTCCACCCTTATTTGCTAAATAACCTATTACCAATGTCTCTTAGCTAAGGACTCTTGCACGTTTCTATTATTAACAAATATGTGACTATTGGCTTTGGTTCACAATGATATTTAGGGAGGTGTTGCTATTGTAGGCTGAGTGCATGTTGGCATTCTGGGCTGTTGCAGAATGTCAGGCTGTCCGTCAGAGGTCTTTCTGTAAAGAGGCCCTTGTGCTGTTGTTGTAGGGGCATGCACTCAGAGAGGATTGGCAGGAGGCTTTTGTGTGCCCCCCCACCCCCCCTTGAAAATTGAGCCTCCAGTTTAATGCACTAGAGCTGTGAAGGGGGAGGAGTCGTTCTGCCAGCCATTAATGACTTGCGTCATCAGAAAAGTTCCTCCTTGCATTCAGACCAAAAAAATGTTTCACGTATCTATTTTGAAAGGGCCCAAGTTTCAAAGGTACGGCTGTTGTTATATCCTGTCTCTCACAATCAGACACCTCAACATTTTGGTTAACTTCTCAGGTCAACCTCTCAGTAAATGACCATACTCTCCAGTCTCTCCGTCAGTGTTTCCTCAATTACATGTTGTATTGATACAGTGCATTCAGAAAGTATTCAGACCCCTTGACTTTTTCCACATTTTGTTCACATAAGTATTCACACCCCTGAGTCAATACATGTTAGAATCACCATTGGCAGCGATTACAGCTGTGAGTCTTTCTGGGTAAGTCTCTAAGAGCTTTGCACACCTGGATTGTACAATATTTGCACATTATTCTTAAAAAATATATATTTCAAGCCGATTTAAGCAACACCAGTGTATATTTGGCCTTGTGTTTTAAGTTATTGGCGTGCTGACTGGTGAATTTGTCTCCTAGTGTCTGTTGGAAAACATACAGCACCAGCTTTTCCTCTAGGTTTTTGCCTGTGCTTAGATCTATTCCATTTATTTTTATCCTAAAAAACTCCCCATCCTTGCTGATGACAAGTATACCCATAACATGATGCAGCCACCACCATGCTTGAAAATATCAAGAGTGGTACTCAGTGATGTGTTGTGTTGGATTTGCATCAAACATAACGCATTGTATTCAGGACATAAAGGTTATTTCTTTGCCACATTTTTGCGCTTTTAATTTAGTGCCTTATTGCAAAATGTTTATTCTGTCCAGGCTTCCTTCTTTTCACTCTGTCTATTAGGTTAGTATTGTGGAGTAACTACACAATCCATCCTCAGTTTTCTCCTATCACAGCCATTAACCAGTTAAATGTTACAAAATGTAATCGGAAATGTAATCTACTTAATCCCCCAAGGTAATGATTTATTATGAGAGGGCCATAAACAATAACTAGTAATGCTGCATACTCCAAGAAAGATTCAAATAAAAAGGGTTATAAATTGCTGTGGTGTGGTCATTTTTGAGGACACAAGCTCAAGTATCCAGTACAAATATGATAAAAATATGAAAATATGAAATATTTTATGATGTATTTCCTATTCTACAAAACTGTATGACTAAGGCTTGAAATTACATATATGCTTTCTAAATATAGTATAATCAAATTATAAATTGAATAACTATAAGATTTCACCTTCCTTATAACTGTAAGATGCATATTTGTATGTCTAGTGTTAGAGAAAATGTGCATATTTTCTAAAGGTCTCTCTTGATCAAAACGTCTGCCTCCATTGCTGTGAACTTCTCACAGAGCTCTAGTGTGGCTTCATGAACTCATTAGGAACTCACCTTTCATCTCATATTAATCGTGGCTCATATTAGACTACTGGCTCTAAATCGATCCCTGAATGTGCTTCAGCGACAAAATCACTCTCTCCTGCTGCGCTACGATGTAAGGAGTCAAGGCTTATGCATTGTTTGTGGCTGTGACGTAGGGTTCAGCAAGGAGTTGATGGAAAGTCTGAAGAGCCAATGAAATGGTAGGAGGGACATCCCAGATTCTAGTGGTGACAGATTTCACATCCTGCTTCACACAGGCAAAAGAGACATACTCCTGCGTCTGTGAGAATCAGGGCTAACGCTCAATGCAAGCCGTTCCGATCTATGGTGTCCACAGATCGATTTATAAGTGAAAATGTTGTTCGGAACCAGTACCAGAACGAAGCAGTTCTCCAAAACAGGGGACATTAAAACCTCTTAGTTGTGGACTCTGTAACTGTTTTAAAGTCACCATTGGCCTCATGGTGAAATCCCTGAGTGGTTTCCTTCCTCTCCGACAACTGAGTTAGGAAGGACGTCTGTATCTTTGTAGTGACTGGGTGTATTGATACACCATCCAAAGTGTAATTAATAATTTCACCATGCTCAAAGGGATATTCAATGTCTGCTTTTTTTTTACCCATCTACCAATACAGTAGGTGCCCTTCTTTGCGAGGCATTGGAAACCCTCCCTGGTCTTTGTGGTTGAATCTGTATTTGAAATTCACTGCTCAACTCAGGGACCTTACAGATAATTGTATGTGTGGGGTCGAGAGATGAGGTAATCATTCAAAAATCATGTTAAACACTATTATTGCACACAGAGTGAGTCCATGCAACTTATGTGACTTGTTAAGCAAATGTTTACTCCTATTTAGGCTTACCATAACAAATGGATTGGATACGTATTGACTCAAGACATTTCAACTTTTCATTATGAATTAATTTGTAAAAATGTATAAAATCATAATTCCACTTTGACATGATGGCATGTTGTGTGTAGGCCAGTGACACAAAATATCAATTGAATCCATTAAATTCAGGCTGTAACACAACAAAATATGGAAAAAGTCAAGGGGTTTGAATACTTTCTGAAGGCGCTGTAGGTTAAAGTTCAGTGGTGTATAGGTCATAGGTTTGATTAACCTTTAAGCGGTGTAGGGATAAAAAGTTGTACTCAATGTTGTTCTGCTACTTTTTATTTGATTTAACTAGGCAAGTCAAATTCTTATTTACAATGACGGCCTACCCCGGCCAAATCCTCCCCTAACCCGGATGAAGCTTTGCCAGTTGTGCGCTGCCCTATGGGACTCCCGATCACGGCTGGTTGTGATACAGCCCGGGATCGAACCAGGGTCTGTAGTGATGCCTTTAGCACTGAGATGCTAGCACTGAGATGCAGTGCCTTAGACAGCTGCCCCACTCGGGAGCAAAATGGCTAGAAACTTATCATCTTTTCAACCCTACATCGAGCATATGATAAAGAAATGCAAATACTACCTCCCACAAAGAAATTGACGGCATAGACATTTACCTTTATGTACTGCAATTCTGTCAGGACCTTTGCATAACACTTTTATTGAGGATTAACTAATATTCCTAAAATGTCTTTCTCCAGCCTTGTGGACATACAGTACAATCGAACCATGGTACACAATACATCATTATTCAGATAAATCTTCAAGGCTTGAAAAAGAATAATGACTTTCAGCTGGTTTTCCCTTCTTCCATAACTCCTTGTCTGGGGGGGACTGTCTAGTCCATCTAGTTTCAGTCTTAAGGATGGCTCTAATGCTGGATAAATATTAATAAAACATTTTATAAAAAGAGTTTGCTGAAGGAGCTGCTGTCAGGCCCGTCCATCAGTAGAAGCGGAGGCACCTCCTCGGAGAGAGGACCGGCCCTGGCCCTGCTCAAATCAATTGTTGTTTACTAGGCTTTGTACTGCCCTGCCCTTGGGCTGCTCAGCGTTATTTATATTGCCCACTCTTTATTCGGCTCCTTCATTTTTGTTTGGGGCGAAGATGAGAGAAATCAAACAAAGACCTTCCACAAAACCGTGCAGAGGGAATTAGAGGAGCTATAATATTGAACAACAGTTATTGTTGTCCCCAGTCTGAGCCTCAGGTACAGTACTATTATGGGAGTCTTTACCAATCCAATGTACCGATGATTCTGTAGATGCCAAATGCTTGTCATCTTCTCCTCTCACTATGCTACTGACTAATTATGTCAGCACGTCATCACACCAAATATAAGTAGAAAAGGGCTCTGTAGCAATTTGAGCCTCTTTGTTCATCAGCATTTTGTTTCCTATTACTGAGGAGTAATAGATTACAGCGCTCCAAGATATTCTGAGGATAGTTGGTTTGATAGGATATGAAAATGGAACTGAAAAGGAATTCAGTTAGATGGCAAACCTAAAGCTCTAGCTTCACACACTCTGTTCCTTCCTCTCTGCATCCTCTGAGCTTTTGACCCACAGCTCTCTGTCTCTGTCTCTGTCTCTGTCTCTCTCACACTCACACCAGCTCACTGTCTCTGTCTCTGTCTCTGTCTCTCTCACACTCACACCAGCTCACTGTCTCTGTCTCTGTCTCTCTCACACACACACTCACACCAGCTCACTGTCTCTGTCTCTCTCTCACACACACACTCACACCAGCTCACTGTCTCTCTCTCACACACACACTCACACCAGCTCACTGTCTCTCTCTCACACACACACTCACACCAGCTCACTGTCTCTGTCTCTCTCTCACACACACACTCACACCAGCTCACTGTCTCTGTCTCTCTCTCACACACACACTCACACCAGCTCACTGTCTCTCTCTCACACACACACACCAGCTCTCCCTCTCTCCCTCTCTCCCTCTCTCCCCCTCTCTCTCTCTCTCTCTCTCTCTCTCTCTCTCTCTCTCTCTCTCTCTCTCTCTCTCTCTCTCACACTCACTCACACTCACACTCACACTCACACTCACACTCACATTCACACTCACACTCACTCTCACTCTCACTCTCACTCCCACTCTCACTCCCACTCTCACACTCACTCTCACACTCACACTCACACTCACTCTCACACTCACACTCACACTCACACACACACACACACACACACACACACACACACACACACACACACACACACACACACACACACACACACACACACACACACTCACACACACACCAGCTCACTGGCATTTGAGCTGAGTGACAGAGCAGCCCATCGGTACAGTAATTGGTATTCAGAAGGGCAGCTGGGATGCACGCCTCGCAGACAGAGGGGGAATTTAGTCAATACACTGCTTCATTAGAGCTGTGAGTCACCACGCCATGCTTCATTTGTTTGTATTTGTCCAGTACTCTATCAGGAGAAATCAACACCTCCTCCCATGCAACATGCCTAACCCCATGCTAACCTCTGATTGGTGGTTAACTGCTCCCCTGCTCATTATTTACCCAGGAAGATATTTACTGTGGTACAGTGATTGAGAGGTGGCGTCAATATGCTCACAGTTACACATCCACACCAGAGCTGTACTGTATGTCCTTTGTACTGTATTGGCCAGAAGGACAGTTTTATCTCAGAATACATCTCATCCTGAGGCAGAGGCCTTAAACCCTTGAGTCTAGGATTTTATTTAATCTCTTACAACAAATATGTTTAATTCATCACAATATTTTCATATTTTAACATAATCCAGGCTACTGGGCGCTGAATATGTTACAATATGATTATATCAGAAGATAAAGTGGGAGTATTCGGCTCCAGGAAAGAAATTGAAATGTATGAATGAAGGTGTTTTCTTCAGCAACAATGATAATCAAACCAAAGTACTGTCAACCAATAGTGAATTGTTCACAACACTATCTGAAATATTAGTGTTTCATTTACGTTAAGCGTGAGCAAGCCAGATGGCTTATTATGATTTTAGTGCTTTCTTTTTTTCAATTATCAATTTTTTTTGAAGACTGATATACCAAATAAACATCATTATTAAACAAAATTAACAAAGTAAGCAGGTTTTAAGATCTATCGAAAAGTACAGTATCACAGAATAATTGTGTATGTGCAATGTAATTTGTGTGTTTGTGTATTCGTGCTTGCGTGCATGTGTATTCCTCCAATTTACTCAAAATATTTCCCTTATGAGTCCTTCGTTTAATTTCTAACCTCCATTTTAACCCCCTTACATGGAGAGGCAACACAATGCCACAGATGTCTCATGTTTTGAGAGAGCAAGCAAATTGGCATGCTGACTACAGGAATGTCCACCAAAGCTGTTGCCAGATGATGGAATGTTCATTTCTCTACCATAAGCCGCATCCAACGTCATTTTCGAGAGTTTGGCAGTATGTTCAACCGGCCTCACAACCGCAGACCACCTGTATGGCGTCGTGTGGGTGAGCGGTTTGCTAATGTGAACATTGTGAACAGAGTGCCCCATGGTGGTGATTGGTTATGGTATATGCAGACATGATCTACGGACAATGAACACAATTGCATTTTATCAATGTCAATTTGAATGCACAGAGATACCGTGACAAGATCCTGAGGCCCATTGTCGTGCCATTCATCTGCTGCCATCACCTCATGTTTCATCATGATAATGCACAGCCCTATGTCGCAAGAATCTGTACACAATTCCTGGAAGCTGAAAATGTCCTAGCTCTTCCATGGCCTGCAGACTCACCAGACATGTCACAGATTGAGCATGTTTGGGATGCTCTGGATCGACGTGTACGACAGCGAGTTCCAGTTCCCGCCGAAATCCAGCAACTTCCCACATCCATTGAAGAGGAGTGGGACATTCCACAGGCCACACTGAACTGCCTGATCAACTCTATGCGAAGAAGATGTGCCATGCTGCATGAGGAAAATGGTGGTCACACCATATACTGACTGGTTTTCTCATCCACGCCCCTACCTTGTATTAAGCTATCTGTGACCAACAGATGCATATCTGTATTACCAGTTATGTGAAATCCATAGATTAGGGCCTAATGAGTTTATTTCAATTGACTGATTTCCTCATATGAACTGTATATCAGTAAAGTCTTTGAAATTGTTGCATGTTGTGTTTATACTTTTGTTCAGTATATTAGTCCTTTTCACAATGCCCTCCTGAAAACATGTTTTGAAAACTCTAGATACTAAAGATACACTCTAAACTGGATGAAGTGGCGAGTTCATTTGTGATAGACATGTCTCACTCTGTAGAGTTGTTTTTATTTCCGTCATTTGTGGCATCAGGCACCCTGGAATGAAGTCTTTGTGCTTTATAATGGAAAAGTTATCACATTTGTGACTGTAAAAGGAAAAACTAATTTCAAAAGCCCTGGGACGAGGGCCGTTTGCATGTTAATGAGCATATTGAGCTTTTGCTCCTTTGTTACAGTCACCATGTTTTTCCTTCTGGTGTCCTCTGGTTTGATCTGAAATAAAATGATAATCATACGCATGATGACAAATAAGTTGTGACAATGGAGGACAAAGAGATATGCTGTCACCAGCAATTCTGTTTTTGCTTGATTTTTTTCTTGCACTGGAAATGTGGGAAGAATATAATTCATTTCTTCAATGATGTACAAAATGTACACAATACATGAAGGCCTAAATTATATACTCTATTAGATTATACTCTAATAATGCATTGCATACAGTATGTTTCATAAGAGGTTAACCTAATTGCTCATTCGTCTTTTAATTGTGACGTGCTGTTTAATGATTTGGAGTGAAACATAAGAGGAGGCTGATGTATGGGAGAATGAAAGGGCAGGTCAGGCAGCAATGTTGACAGTTGTCTTCAATACAAAATCTAACACCCGAAACTAGTCAGAGTGATAGCGAATGGCACCCTTCCACTATGTGTGTATTAGGTTTGTTTGTGTGCTGGAGGTGTTATTGACTGTAATAAGGAAGAGCTCCTCCTGTTTACTGCAGAGGCTCCTGTTATCATGTAGCTGTACTCCTTCCCAGTTCCCACCTGAAGGAAGAGGGAGAAAATATGCTCAACCATCACGTCTCCAGTTCTACCCAGGACATCTCCTATATGGGCTGTATCGTGCAATCGGCATTCAACCCCTCTACTTCTCTGTTCTTTTGCCCCCTTTCTGTAACACACCCCTCCCCCCACTCCCCTTCCTTAGCCCTACTCCACCCACCTCCTTACCCGCCCCACTCTGTTTGAGATGTGGCCTGCCTGTGTAACTGGAGGGGGTTAGTGGAGGGGGTTGTATGGGTACAGAGATGAGAGGCTGAATCTCAATTAGCTTGAGTTTTTGCCTCTCAATACAGCAGCACAAATGGGCCAAAGAGTCTTGAACTACAAGAGACGTCAGACAGGAAAAAAAGGACCAGAAAATTTCACATATTGTGGATTCGTTGTTTGAACGTATTTGTAATTTAATCTAAAATAAGATCTATTTAGCGTCCTTGAATAACCTTTATTGCTCCATTTGTTTTCTCTCTAAATTAATATCTAAAAGGCAGAAATAATATAGATACGAGAGAAATCCAGAATCATGAGTCATGCCTCAAACTGTAGCCATTATAATTGCTTATTGAACCAGATGAGAGCCGAGGTTTTCAAAGTCTTGACTTTACAGCAAAGTTAAATATGTCACCTTAGCTTCGTTATGTTTTATGGAGAAAAATGAATGGCTGAAAACAAAACTGTTTAATTTACAAGGTTGTTGCTATAATCTTTGGCCCCTCTTGGGTTCTGTCAAGGACTAGGCCTACATCACATTGACATTCTGTTGTCTCTCTTTCTGGTTAAACTTTCCATGCGTTCTTCAGCAGAAATCCTTTCTCAATACTTGAATGAATTATCCTCTTATGGGTGAACACCCTGTATAGAGTCATTTTCAAGGTTTATACAAATATGTCCATTCAATAGAACATTCAGTCAGAAAAGCAATAGTACAAACTAGAGGTCGACCGATTAATTGGAATGGCCGATTAATTAGGGCTGATTTCAAGTTTTCATAATAATCGGAAATCGGTAATTTTGGATGCCAATTTTGCCGATTTTTTAAATACACTGCTCAAAAAAATAAAGGGAACACTTAAACAACACAATGTAACTCCAAGTCAATCACACTTCTGTGAAATCAAACTGTCCACTTAGGAAGCAACACTGATTGACAATAAATTTCACATGCTGTTGTGCAAATGGAATAGACAAAAGGTGGAAATTATAGGCAATTAGCAAGACACCGCCAATAAAGGAGTGGTTCTGCAGGTGGTGACCACAGACCACTTCTCAGTTCCTATGCTTCCTGGCTGATGTTTTGGTCACTTTTGAATGCTGGCGGTGCTTTCACTCAGGTGGTAGCATGAGACGGAGTCTACAACCCACACAAGTGGCTCAGGTAGTGCAGCTCATCCAGGATGGCACATCAATGCGAGCTGTGGCAAGAAGGTTTGCTGTGTCTGTCAGCGTAGTGTCCAGAGCATGGAGGCGCTACCAGGAGACAGGCCAGTACATCAGGAGACGTGGAGGAGGCCGTAGGAGGGCAACAACCCAGCAGCAGGACCGCTACCTCCGCCTTTGTGCAAGGAGGAGGAGGAGCACTGACAGAGCCCTGCAAAATGACCTCCAGCAGCCACAAATGTGCATGTGTCTGCTCAAACGGTCAGAAACAGACTCCATGAGGGTGGTATGAGGGCCCGACGTCCACAGGTGGGGGTTGTGCTTACAGCCCAACACCGTGCAGGACGTGAAATACAAATCGTATAGAGAGAAATAGTCCTATAATTCCTATAATAACTACAACCTAAAATTTCTTTAAACATTAAACACATATTGCACTTTTATTTTCTTCTCCAACACTTTGTTTTTGCATTATTTAAACCAAATTGATTTATTTGAAGCTAAATTGATTTTATTGATGTATTATATTAAGTTAAAATAAGTGTTCATTCAGTATTGTTGTAATTGTCATTCTTACAAATAAATTCAAACAATCGGCCGAGTAATCGGTAACTGCTTTTTTTGGTCTTCCAATAATTGGCACGGCGTTGAAAATTAATAATCGGTCGACCTCTAGTACAAACCCCATGTCTCTACCAAATAAGGTTAAAAAGTTACATACGATTTACTCTGAGAATTTAGCATGTTTAGAGTGATTGAAATTTCTTCACAGGCAGGATCAAAAAGTTGTCACTGCTCAATAGAACTCTGTGGTGCTGCTCTGCAGCAGAACGTCGCTAACTTTGAACGTCAACTGACAACTGCAGGTTCGTGAGTGAAAACATCAGCTTTTTCTAAATGAAATCCACTGAATACAAAACTAAATAGGGACTAAATATATATTTACAAAGCAAACAGACTGAATTTCAATATCCACCCACCGCGAAGACTAGCAGTACCAGTTTTCATTGTGCATTTCTGATTCAAGGTAGATGATCGCCAATTTAGGCAATGAAAGCCAAGGATCTGTGCCCAGATTCACAAAACACTTCTTACACAAAAACGTAAGAAGTTTCTTAAAAAAATAAATAAGTGCAATTCCTCAACAATCTTAAGATTTAATGATTTTCTTCAAAAATGTCTTACATGAATTAAACATTTTGGTTCTTCCTTTAAAAGTAGTGTCGTACTGCAGCACAGCTTGCGGTTAGCCGCAAAATTTTATGGCACGTTATTTAAGTGACACGTTATTTAAGTGTCAGCCATTGTTGCCATTAATGGTAGCTAATGCTAGTTTACCCACCAGAGACATATAGCTGTAGGCCTAAGAGTCAAAGGGAGCCTTGAATAGAACAGACAATATGGGATTGATTTTTTACAAATGTAGCTTAATTAATTTGATGAATATTATAGTTTTTCTCTTCCAAGAAAAATGAAAATGCATTTCTTACTGTAGCCGATGTACTGTAGGCTAATGGGGTTCAGTTAGGAAAATATGACACTGTACAACGTGTTTCTATTCCAAGAAAACGAATATGCATTTGTTACTGTAGCTGTTTTAGCGTAACTTACTTATTGGCATGAAGGCCTACTTAAATATAGAGTACATCAATCAATCACTCATTAATTTGTGTATGTCATCACACATCATACAAGTCATCCATGTCTTTAAATATAGTCAAGCATTTTAGTTATAAAACCAAATAACAATGGGAGCCTTCATTCATTTTACTATCATGGCTAAAGCGATTTAACTAAGGGTTTCAGTTAGGAAAATATGGCGCTGTACAACGTGACCGGTTGGGAGTAGGCCTAAGCTACTAAGTGACTGCAAGTGAAGAGCAAAATAATCCTTACATTTCCACATAAACATCTGATTGATTTATAAAGACCAGTCCCCATGCTCTGTCATTCAGCGATATTTATTCCTATAGTAATTCGTAATGGATCCATCCAGATGTGGTAAGAAAACAGTGCATTTGGTGGGCTGTGCAAAAGATATGGGAGAAGTGACATGCCTCGCAAACATCCATTAATACTGTACATTTAAATTCCCTAAACTTGGCAAGCGTCTATTGTCCTGCTGATAGCCCATCAAGGGTGGATGGATTCTAGCCCATCAAGGACATGTTGGTTGCATAGTCCACAAACAGGAGGTGGAGTTCCAGAGCTCCCAGGTGTGCTTGGCATGGATTGTGACTCCATCCCATTCCTCGCCCTCTTCAATGCGTCTTTCCCCGCCTGACTCTCTGCCAATGCCGCCTTACTCGCCGCCAATGACGAGTGACTCTCTGCCAATACCACCTGGCTCTGGACAAATGCATCAGCTGATTAATTTTACAATCACAGCTAAAGCGATTTAATTAAGGGTTTCAGTTAGGAAAATATGGCACTGTACAACGGAACCGGTCGGGAGTAGGCCTAAACTACTAACTGACTGCAAGTGAAGAGCCAAATAATCCTAACATTTCCAAATAAAAATCTGATTGATTTGTCAATCAATTTACCCTATTGTCCTGCTGATAGTTGAAATAAACATCTGCATTTTGAAATAGTATTTTTATCATAATTTACGAAAGCATAAATACTGTACAGTATATCCTTGATCTGACATTTTGCAGTTGCATGAGGTTTGGAGTTAAACCTTTAGAGTACTTTTTTTTGGTAAAGGTTGTCCCGCTAATAGCCCATCCTGGAAACGTCGTTTGCAGAATTCACAGCCCGCTACGCTTGTGAAAAAAGAATGACTCAAGCTGTTCATCACTACTGTAAATAAAAACAGAATAACTAAGGGGGTTTTATATAATTATAACGCCGGGTTAATAATAATAATAAACGTTGGATAACAGATCGGCTCTCGGAACTCATTAAGAGACAGCTTCTATCTTCAATATAATCATTCATTCAGAAGGTTAAACCCATAGGTTTTAGGCCTGCAGTAGGTTATAAACAGAAAATGGCATGTTAATTCATAAACCATGTAATTGGTACATCAAAAATCTCTTCCCAACTATTTTCAAATCTAAATGGCACACCTAGCAATTTTTTGGTCCTTAAATGAAAATGGTATACATTTTTATCACAATTTTCTTTAACCAATTTTGGTCTTTAATGCTGGCCCGACAGACAAGTTCCTTACTTTCCCCCCTTCCACTTGATAAAGTTTTTGATCAATTAGTATATTTAAGTTTAACCACAATATTGGTTGTATTATTTGTTCTGTCTTTTCTGGATTAAACTGAAATTGCAAGCAACTTTCAATGGCTTGTTAAAAAATATATATTTGAGATTTAATTTTCAAATAACCGAAAGTGAGCGGTTGTAAACTGAATAAAAGCCTTTCTTGAACATGGGGTGAGACATTCTTACTAATTTGTAAATAAAGACAGTTTGTTATTTACAATTTTGTTTTTAGAGGGAGAGAAATCAAAAGCCCACCGTGCCAATTTTTCAAAAATCGTCAATTCACATGTCAAGTGTAATTCCCCCAAGTTCTCTTAATATGTAAATAAATGATACAATTTAAGACGGAGAATAGTATATTCATTACCGGAGATAACGATAACAGCCAAAATGGGAGCCACTTACAAAAACTACAAACTCTAGCTCATTAAAAGAAATAAAAAAACAAGCCTGAAATTCTTTATAAAGACTGTTGACATCTAGTGGAAGCTCTAGGAACTGCAATCTGGGAGGTATTACTTTTCTATTCCCATTGACATCCATTATAATCAATGGTGAGCTGGGGGGGGGGAAATCTGGATGTATTGTCCTCAGGTTTTCACCTGCCATACTCAGACATTTTAACAGTTTTGGAAACTTTAGTGTTTTCTATCCAGTACTACCAATGATATGCATATCTTAGCTTCTGGGCCTGAGTAACAGGCAGTATACTTTGGGCACCTCATTCATCCAAACACTGCCCCCTATCCCAAAGAAGCTAACTCCAGGACCACCAACAGTTTGTTCTTGCCTGATACAGGACTCTAGTGCCAGAGAAGAGACATTCTGTCATTGCACCGCACTAACAGCATAAGCTAGTAACTTTTAAAGGAAGAACCACTGTACACGCTGGAAGTCAAGAAGCAGGTGGTAAGTTTAATATAAGAAATAACATTGAACGATACAACGTAGGAGTAGCGTCTAGACAAACAGAAACAATACTGCCTGGGGAAGGAACCTAAGGGAATGCCAGAAGAAGGGTAGGTAATGGAGTCCAGGTGTGCTTAATGATGGAGTGCAGGTGCACGTAATGATGGTTCCCAGGACTGGTGATTAGTAAACCGCCGATGTTGAATGCCGGAGGGGGAAGAGTAAACGTGACAGTACTGAGGGAGGGAGAGAAGTGATGAGTACCGACGCTTCCAAAGAAGATTATCCAGATGGATGGCGACCGCGATGAGTGCAGCCAAGGAGAGGTTGTCGCCTCGACAGACCAGTTCAGTCTGAACCTCCTCACGCAGTCCTCTTCTGAATAGCGTACGAAGCGCCATCTCATTCCATCCGCTGGATGCTGCCATTGTCCGGAAGGTTAGCGTGTACTCGGCAGCCGTCTTGTCCTCCTGCCCTAGTTGGAGTAGGCGCTCACCCCCCCTTTCTGCTCTCCGGTGGAGGATTGAAGATACCTCTGAACCGAGCCATGAACCCCTCATACAAATCCAGCTCCTCTCGCCCATTGGCCCATTTCAACGCCCACCCAGTCAGAGAAATAACTGTGGCAGCCTTGGACCTCTCAGTGGTAGGAGCTCCCAACTGGTGTGCAAAGTAGAGGGAGCACTGTAGTAGAAGGCCACAGCATTTAGATGGGTTGCCATCATTTATCTGGGAGGGACAAATGGGCATCGCTGGCCTGGGCAGGTTACTGAATGGGCTGGTGTGCTGGCTCGCTGGGTCGACTGGTGGTAGAGTATCCTCCGCTAGGTGAAGGCAACGCCTCTCGGGTATGTTCGAGACATTGAACAATGAAGAACCTCTTCCATACCCGTCCCCAGTTGTGCCAGCTGGTCGTGGTGTTGACAAAGTAGGTATCCCTGCTCGTCAACCGTCAGATGTTCTGATTTCATGCTGCTTCCATTTTGTGAGGCAGTATTTTGTAATAACCAGGTGGTAACGTTAATATAACAAATAGCGATACACTGTAGGCATAGCATCTAGTCATGAACAACAGAAACAATACTGCCTGGAGAAGGAACCTAAGGGAGTGCCAGATAAAGGGAAGGTAATGAGTGAGGTAATTGAGTCCAGGTGTGCTTAATGATGAAGCACAGGTGCGCATAATGATGAAAGCCAGGTGAGCGTAATGATGGTTCCCAGGACCGGTGATTAGTAAACCGGCAATGTCGAACACCCGGAGTAGAGGAGCAGGAGTAGACATGACAAAGGGTTTAGCCATCTTGGAATTAAGAACATTTCCAAGAACTTTATTTTCAATAATTGAATTTCTTCTTAACTTTTTGCTTAAGGAGAAACATAAGAAATAGCTAAATAAAATGTCCAAGAACCTTTTTGAGGAATAGCAACTTTGCTTAACTCTATCATTAAGGAAAAATGCCAGTTAAGAAGACATTTCTTCTTAAGAAGGTTTTGTTAATCTGCGCCCTGGGCCCTGGAGGTGAAAATTATGAAGGTATCAAGTGGATTTTGATTGGTCCAACCAGCAGAAACACCTCCAAATGGTACCACCAAATATAGAAGAGATACAACCAAGAGCAGCGCAGTCTAAACTAGCAATTGTCACAGCAAATTAACGTTCTTATTTCATCAACACTGTCAAGGACAAGTTTATTAAGGTATACTGTTGTAGAGAACAATCAAATTATTAATTCTATGTCATTTATAATGACATAAGGCAAGGAAAACTACGTTTGGACATTCATTTTGTAACACCCTCTTGAATTGCCCTGTTTTTCTCTACACTATACAGCAGTGACTGAACACCCTACTCTATATGAGGTAGAGTCATGTATTTCAGGGCTTGGCCTCTGAATGACTGCAGGGCTTTACGCTGACCGTTTTTACAAGAAGCATGTGTTCGCCTAATTTGAAAAATGTAGGCGCACACAAAGAAATGTAGGGAATGCAAATATTGATATAATAACCATCATATTGAAGTAAACTTGGAGTCACGCGACGATATGTTGTGTGATCCTCCCACTACGACTCGGGAAATAATGCAGTTTATTTGGCTACAGATGGAATAAGTTATGATGAACTTCACAAGGTGGTGAAAGTGCATGCAGTGATTGAGACATGATGATCGATGCTTAGCTGCCTTTTGACAAATTAAAATGATCTCGCTCTCTTGTCCATAATAATTTCATCATATAGGCTATCCTACTCACACTGTGAGCTGTTGGCTCGAGCCCACGTGCTTAGACCAGAGTGGGCACATTCGCAATATAACGGAAACATTTTTTGTTGACAAAACCATCAATAGAGTTGAAAATGCGATGTAAACCCATTTAACTTGTATTCTTTATTCTGTACATGGAAATTGAACCACAAAAGTTCTATTTATATGCACTAAGTCATCACGCACTGCCTTTTATCCGCAACAGGTCAATTTGATGGAAACACATCTCTGGTGGCAAAATGCGCACATTGTTTTATTTGGATTTTAGAATATTTGCCTGAAAATCTGTCACCAATTGGATGGAAACCTAGCTACTGACAGTGTTAAATTTAACACTGGTCCAGTGTCTATACGGATCCACACTTTTCAGTGTTAAATTAATACACTGCTTAGTGTAAAGGCTTATTTTCAAATTTCCCGGAGTACGTTGCCTTTCTGGTGAATTGTAGAGTTACCCCCCATGACTGTATTTGTTAGTGGCAGAGACATGGTCGTTGCAGTCTATTTTTTTTTTGTCCTTTGGCTTTCACCAAGTGAGATCCTAAGCAAATATGTCATCATTAAAATTAAATTATTCAACACAGAATTATTTAATAAGGCATTATTTTTAGGGCCTGAAACTGCTGGTTTTCAGGCCTGCAAGTCACATTATACTGGCTTGCAAAGTAAAATGTAATTCCTCTTGGAATCCAGCCAGAGTGGGGAAGTCTTAAGATATGAGACTACCTAAACCATCTTAACTGGAACAATTTGTTTAGAAAAATGTATGCTTTTTTATATTTGATGTCATAAGATTAATGAATCCAGGGTTTCCCAAACTCGGTCCTTGGGCCCCCCCTGGGTGCACGTTTTATTTTTTGCTCTAGCACTACACAGCTGATTCAAATAATCAAAGCTTGATGATAAGTTGTTTATTTGAATCAGCTGTGTAGTGCTAAGACAAAAACCAAAACATGCACCCAAATTAACACCAACACTTGGGTTATTTTACACCAATGAGTGTTTATTTGACACTTACAGAGTTAATTTAACACTTGAATCAACACTAGAAATGTTACTGTTACTGAAAAATCTAAACTAGGTAACACGGGCCAACTTGCTGTGTGGCTTTAAAAAATGATAGTTACTGATGTCAATATTTTAACATTTTTTATTTATTTCACCTTTATTTAACCAGGTAGGCAAATTGAGAACACGTTCTCATTTACAATTGCGACCTGGCCAAGATAAAGCAAAGCAGTTCGACACATACAACAACACATAGTTACACATGGAGTAAAACAAACATACAGTCAATAATACAGTGAAAAATAAGTCTATATACAATATGAGCAAGTGAGGTGAGATAAGGGAGGTGAAGGCAAACAAAATATATATATAAATAAATAAAAATATAAAAAGGCCATGGTGGCGAAGTAAATACAATATAGCAAGTAAAAAATAACACTGGAATGGTTGGTTTGCAGTGGAAGAAGGTGCAAAGTAGAGATAGAAATAATGGGGTGCAAAGGAGCAAAATAAATAAATACAGTAGGTAAAGAGGTAGTTGTTTGGGCTAAATTATAGATGGGCTATGTACAGGTGCAGTAATCTATGAGCTGCTCTGACAGCTGGTGCTTAAAGCTAGTGAGGGAGATAAGTGTTTCCAGTTTCAGAGATTTTTGTAGTTCGTTCCAGTCATTGGCAGCAGAGAACTGGAAGGAGAGGCGGCCAAAGGAAGAATTGGTTTTGGGGGTGACCAGAGAGATATACCTGCTGGAGCGCGTGCTACGGGTGGGCGTTGCTATGGTGACCAGCGAGCTGAGATAAGGGGGGACTTTACCTAGCAGGGTCTTGTAGATGACCTGGAGCCAGTGGGTTTGGCGACGAGTGTGAAGCGAGGGCCAGCCAACGAGAGCGTACAGGTCGCAGTGGTGGGTAGTATATGGGGCTTTGGTGACAAAACGGATGGCACTGTGATAGACTGCATCCAATTTATTGAGTAGGGTTTTGGAGGCTATTTTGTAAATGACATCACCGAAGTCGAGGATTGGTAGGATGGTCAGTTTTACAAGGGTATGTTTGGCAGCATGAGTGAAGGATGCTTTGTTGCGGAATAGGAAGCCGATTCTAGATTTAACTTTGGATTGGAGATGCTTGATGTGAGTCTGGAAGGAGAGTTTACAGTCTAACCAGACACCTAGGTATTTGTAGTTGTCCACATATTCTAAGTCAGAGCCGTCCAGAGTAGTGATGCTGGACATGCGGGCAGGTGCAGGCAGCGATCGGTTGAAGAGCATGCATTTAGTTTTACTTGTATTTAAGAGCAATTGGAGGCCACGGAAGGAGAGTTGTATGGCATTGAAGCTCGCCTGGAGGGTTGTTAACACAGTGTCAAGAGAAGGGCCAGAAGTATACTTGGTTAACTTCCGGGTTGGAGGGAGTAGTCGCATTCAGCTTCGCTCCACAGGTAGTATTACCATTTCATTTTCATTTTCATTACAGTACAACGGTTTGATTTGTTTGATCTTAGCTAGCTACATAGCCGTCTTTGTATCAAACATAATTGTGTAGTTATTGAGGTTCGCTAGCCAGCTATTTTCGTCCTAACGTAACGCAACGTAGCCAACAATGCTAGCTAGCCAGCTAGCCACCGAATAGAAGCATTGTAGAAACGAGTGCATTACAACGGAACGACTTGATTAGTGTAGTGTTAGCTGGCTACACAGTTGTCTTTGCTATCTTTGATTTGTTTGATCTTAGCTAGCTACTTAGCTGGCTACATAGCCGTCTTTGTATCAAAGATAATTGTGTAGTTATTGAGGTTCGCTGAGGTTCGCTAGCCAGGTATTCTCGTCCTAACGTAACGTAGTCAACCCTGCTAGCTAGCCAGCTAGCCACCGATTAGCAGCACTGTAGAAACGATTACATTACAACGGAACGACTTGATTAGTGTAGTGTTAGCTAGCTACATAGTTGTCTTTGCTATCTTTGTATCTAAGATAATTGTGTAGCTTTGAGTAATTATCGGTTAGCTAGCCAGCTATTTTCGCCTGCCGCGCTGCCGTCCTCCTACCTAGCCAACACTGCTAGCTAACACTGCTAGCTAGCCAACTTCTACCGAATAGCAGCACTGTAGAAACTTACATTACAACGGAACGACTTGATTAGCGTAGTGTTAGCTAGTTGTCTTTGCTGTCCTTGTATCCAAGATAATTGTGTAGTTTAGAGAAATTTAGAGAAATTGTCGAGGTTACCTAGCCAGCTTCACTTTCAACAACGCAGCCACTGCTAGCCAGCCTACTTCACCAGCCAGCAGTACTATATCATTTTAGTCAATAAGATCTGTTATTTTATTTTCTTTGCAACGTAAGCTTAACTTTCTGAACATTCGAGATGTGTAGTCCACTTGTCATTCTAATCTCCTTTGCATTAGCGTAGCCTCTTCTGTAGCCTGTCAACTATGTGTCTGTCTATCCCTGTTTTCTCCTCTCTGCACAGACCATACAAACGCTTCACACCGCGTGGCCGCGGCCACCCTAACCTGGTGGTCCCAGCCCGCACGACCCACGTGGAGTTCCAGGTCTCCGGTAGCCTCTGGAACTGCCGATCTGCGGCCAACAAGGCAGAGCTCATCTCAGCCTATGCGTCCCTCCAGTCCCTCGACTTCTTGGCACTGACGGAAACATGGCTCACCACAGATAACACTGCTACTCCTACTGCTCTCTCTTCGTCTGCCCACGTGTTCTCGCACACCCCGAGAGCTTCTGGTCAGCGGGGTGGTGGCACCGGGATCCTCATCTCTCCCAAGTGGTCATTCTCTCTTTCTCCCCTTACCCATCTGTCTATCGCCTCCTTTGAATTCCATGCTGTCACAGTTACCAGCCCTTTCAAGCTTAACATCCTTATCATTTATCGCCCTCCAGGTTCCCTCGGAGAGTTCATCAATGAGCTTGATGCCTTGATAAGCTCCTTTCCTGAGGACGGCTCACCTCTCACAGTTCTGGGTGACTTTAACCTCCCCACGTCTACCTTTGACTCATTCCTCTCTGCCTCCTTCTTTCCACTCCTCTCCTCTTTTGACCTCACCCTCTCACCTTCCCCCCCTACTCACAAGGCAGGCAATACGCTTGACCTCATCTTTACTAGATGCTGTTCTTCCACTAACCTCATTGCAACTCCCCTCCAAGTCTCCGACCACTTACTTGTATCCTTTTCCCTCTCGCTCTCATCCAACACTTCCCACACTGCCCCTACTCGGATGGTATCGCGCCGTCCCAACCTTCGCTCTCTCTCCCCCGCTACTCTCTCCTCTTCCATCCTATCATCTCTTCCCTCTGCCCAAACCTTCTCCAACCTATCTCCTGATTCTGCCTCCTCAACCCTCCTCTCCTCCCTTTCTGCATCCTTTGACTCTCTATGTCCCCTATCCTCCAGGCCGGCTCGGTCCTCCCCTCCCGCTCCGTGGCTCGACGACTCATTGCGAGCTCACAGAACAGGGCTCCGGGCAGCCGAGCGGAAATGGAGGAAAACTCGCCTCCCTGCGGACCTGGCATCCTTTCACTCCCTCCTCTCTACATTTTCCTCTTCCGTCTCTGCTGCTAAAGCCACTTTCTACCACTCTAAATTCCAAGCATCTGCCTCTAACCCTAGGAAGCTCTTTGCCACCTTCTCCTCCCTCCTGAATCCTCCTCCCCCTCCCCCCCCTCCTCCCTCTCTGCAGACGACTTCGTCAACCATTTCGAAAAGAAGGTCGACGACATCCGATCCTCGTTTGCTAAGTCAAACGACACCGCTGGTTCTGCTCACACTGCCCTACCCTGTGCTCTGACCTCTTTCTCCCCTCTCTCTCCAGATGAAATCTCGCGTCTTGTGACGGCCGGCCGCCCAACAACCTGCCCGCTTGACCCTATCCCCTCCTCTCTTCTCCAGACCATTTCCGGAGACCTTCTCCCTTACCTCACCTCGCTCATCAACTCATCCTTGACCGCTGGCTACGTCCCTTCCGTCTTCAAGAGAGCGAGAGTTGCACCCCTTCTGAAAAAACCTACACTCGATCCCTCCGATATCAACAACTACAGACCAGTATCCCTTCTTTCTTTTCTCTCCAAAACTCTTGAACGTGCCGTCCTTGGCCAGCTCTCCTGCTATCTCTCTCAGAATGACCTTCTTGATCCAAATCAGTCAGGTTTCAAGACTAGTCACTCAACTGAGACTGCTCTTCTCTGTATCACGGAGGCGCTCCGCACTGCTAAAGCTAACTCTCTCTCCTCTGCTCTCATCCTTCTAGACCTATCGGCTGCCTTCTCCTCTCCACCCTCTCCGAGTTGGGCATCTCCGGCGCGGCCCACGCTTGGATTGCGTCCTACCTGACAGGTCGCTCCTACCAGGTGGCGTGGCGAGAATCTGTCTCCTCACCGCGCGCTCTCACCACTGGTGTCCCCCAGGGCTCTGTTCTAGGCCCTCTCCTATTCTCGCTATACACCAAGTCACTTGGCTCTGTCATAACCTCACATGGTCTCTCCTATCATTGCTATGCAGACGACACACAATTAATCTTCTCCTTTCCCCCTTCTGATGACCAGGTGGCGAATCGCATCTCTGCATGTCTGGCAGACATATCAGTGTGGATGACGGATCACCACCTCAAGCTGAACCTCGGCAAGACGGAGCTGCTCTTCCTCCCGGGGAAGGACTGCCCGTTCCATGATCTCGCCATCACGGTTGACAACTCCATTGTGTCCTCCTCACAGAGCGCTAAGAACCTTGGCGTGATCCTGGACAACACCCTGTCGTTCTCAACTAACATCAAGGCGGTGGCCCGTTCCTGTAGGTTCATGCTCTACAACATCCGCAGAGTACGACCCTGCCTCACACAGGAAGCGGCGCAGGTCCTAATCCAGGCACTTGTCATCTCCCGTCTGGATTACTGCAACTCGCTGTTGGCTGGGCTCCCTGCCTGTGCCATTAAACCCCTACAACTCATCCAGAACGCCGCAGCCCGTCTGGTGTTCAACCTTCCCAAGTTCTCTCACGTCACCCCGCTCCTCCGCTCTCTCCACTGGCTTCCAGTTGAAGCTCGCATCCGCTACAAGACCATGGTGCTTGCCTACGGAGCTGTGAGGGGAACGGCACCTCAGTACCTTCAGGCTCTGATCAGGCCCTACACCCAAACAAGGGCACTGCGTTCATCCACCTCTGGCCTGCTCGCCTCCCTACCACTGAGGAAGTACAGTTCCCGCTCATCCCAGTCAAAACTGTTCGCTGCTCTGGCACCCCAATGGTGGAACAAACTCCCTCACGACGCCAGGACAGCGGAGTCAATCACCACCTTCCGGAGACACCTGAAACCCCACCTCTTCAAGGAATACCTAGGATAGGATAAAGCAATCCTTCTGCCCCCCCTCCCCCCCTTAAAAGATTTAGATGCACTATTGTAAAGTGGCTGTTCCACTGGATGTCATAAGGTGAATGCACCAATTTGTAAGTCGCTCTGGATAAGAGCGTCTGCTAAATGACTTAAATGTAATGTAAATGTATACAGAATAGTGTCGTCTGCGTAGAGGTGGATCAGAGACTCACCAGCAGCAAGAGCGACATCATTGATGTATACAGAGAAGAGAGTCGGTCCAAGAATTGAACCCTGTGGCACCCCCATAGAGACTGCCAGAGGTCCGGACAACAGACCCTCCGATTTGACACACTGAACTCGATCAGAGAAGTAGTTGGTGAACCAGGCGAGGCAATCATTAGAGAAACCAAGGCTGTCGAGTCTGCCGATGAGGATGTGGTGATTGACAGAGTCAAAAGCCTTGGCCAGGTCAATGAATATGGCTGCACAGTACTGTTTCCTATCGATAGCGGTTAAGATATCGTTTATGACCTTGAGCGTGGCTGAGGTGCACCCATGACCAGCTCTGAAACCAGATTGCATAGCGGAGAAGGTATGGTGGGATTCGAGATGGTCGGTAATCTGTTTGTTGATTTGGCTTTCGAAGACCTTAGAAAGGCAGGGTAGGATAGATATAGGTCTGTAGCAGTTTGGGTCTAGAGTGTCTCCCCCTTTGAAGAGGGGGATAACCGCAGCTGCTTTCCAATCTTTGGGAATCTCAGACGACACGAAAGAGAGGTTGAAAAGGCTGGTAATAGGGGTGGCAACAATTTCAGCAGATAGTTTTAGAAAGAAAGGGTCCAGATTATCTAGCCCGGCTGATTTGTAAGGGTCCAGACTTTGCAGCTCTTTCAGAACATCAGCTGACTGGATTTGGGAGAAAGAGAAATGGGGAAGGCTTGGGCGAGTAGCAGAGGGGAGGGCAGTGCTGTTGACCGGGGTAGGGGTAGCCAGGTGGAAAGCATGGCCAGCCGTAGAAAAATGCTTATTGAAATTCTCAATTATAATGGATTTGTCGGTGGTGACAGTATTTCCTATCTTCAGTGCAGTTGGAAGCTGGGAGGAGGTGTTCTTATTCTCCATGGACTTTACAGTGTCCCATAACTTTTTTGAGTTTGTGTTGCAGGAAGCAAATTTCTGCTTGAAAAAGCTAGCCTTGGCTTTTCTAACTGCCTGTGTATACTGGTTTCTAGCTTCCCTGAAAAGTTGCATATCACGGGGGCTGTTCGATGCTAATGCAGAACGCCATAGGATGTTTTTCTGTTGGTTAAGGGCAGTCAGGTCAGGAGAGAACCAAGGGCTATATCTGTTCCTGGTTCTAAATTTCTTGAATGGGGCATGCTTATTCAAGATGGTGAGGAAGGCATTTAAAAAAAATATCCAGGCATCCTCTACTGACGGGATGAGATCAATATCCTTCCAGGATACATCGGCCAGGTCGATCAGAAAGGCCTGCTCGCTGAAGTGTTTCAGGGAGCGTTTGACAGTGATGAGTGGAGGTCGTTTGATCGCTGACCCATTACGGATACAGGCAATGAGGCAGTGATCGCTGAGATCTTGGTTGAAAACGGCAGAGGTGTATTTGGAGGGCAAGTTGGTTAGGATGATGTCTATGAGGGTACCCGTGTTTACGGAATTGGGGTGATACCTGGTAGGTTCATTGATAATTTGTGTGAGATTGAGGGCATCAAGCTTAGATTGTAGGATGGCTGGGGTGTTAAGCATGTTCCAATTTAGGTCGCCTAGCAGCACAAGCTCTGAAGATAGATGGGGGGCAATCAGTTCACATATGGTGTTCAGAGCACAGCTGGGGGCAGAGGGTGGTCTATAGCAGGCGGCAACAGTGAGAGACTTGTTTTTAGAGAGGTGGATTTTTAAAAGTAGGAGTTCAAATTGTTTCGGAACAGACCTGGATAGTAAAACAGAACTCTGCAGGCAATCCTTGCAGTAGATTGCAACACCGCCCCCTTTGGCCGTTCTATCTTGTCTGAAAATCTTGTAGTTAGGGATGAAAATGTCAGAATTTTTGGTGGTCTTCCTAAGCCAGGATTCAGACACGGCTAAAACATCTGGGTTGGCAGAGTGTGCTAAAGCAGTGAACAAAACAAACTTAGGGAGGAGGCTTCTAATGTTAACATGCATGAAACCAAGGCTATTACGGTTACAGAAGTCATCAAAAGAGAGCGCCTGGGGAATAGGAGTGGAGCTAGGTACTGCAGGGCCTGGAGTTGAAACATGTGTAGGGCCCTATAAAATCTGTTGTATTTTTTGCCTGATTCTGTTTAGTTTTTCCCAAATTCCGTTTCCGTTTTCCCACCAGTTTTTTAACGTGTTCGCTTTTAAAGAGAAGAGAAAAACAACAAAATTGAATGTTGTAAGTCCACAACAATGATTAAACCGCATCAGGAGACCACTTGAGGTCTGGGAAAAATATAGGATATATATTTGGGTGTAGTTACCCTTTAATGCAAGTACAAACAAGGAAGAGACTGTTGTTAGCAATTTTTCTGTAACACTCATGTGAATGCAGAGTTTGCAAAACAAATGGCCACTAGATTGCTGCAAATAATCATGATATCATTCTGCCAGGTACGCATAGGCTACTTTGTAGTTAACATTTCATTTAGACCTTTTTTGGGAAAGCCTTTCCATCTCTACCAGAAGGAGGTTATAATTAGCATCATTGTAGCCATATGTGTGCACCGCACACACAGACAAGGGCATTCCTGTGCCTTTTCAGAAAGTTGCAAGAAAATAAGAATCACTGATTCATTGTCTTATGTCTTATGACCAACTTGGGAAAATTAATGTATTTTCGAATAAGTTCAATATAATAGTTGATTTCCTACTAAGTTTAACACATTTTCTAATATTGTTAAATTCCGTTTTAATGTCTGGATTCTGTGATTCCGTCCACGTTTTCTGCAATGCGGATTTATGGGACCCTACATGTCGGCCCTACATTTATCTTATCTTGGCCAATCCATCCAATCGTCATTGCACATGCTTCAATGCTTTTAGCAAAACCTATGCTAGTTCATTTGGCTTGCTTTATCATGCGCAAATGCCTTGTGTTCATTCTCCTAAAGTGAGATGCATGTGGACCACCAACCAAGTGCTTTCTAGCTGATCTACTGAGATGTTTTTAGATGCGGTCCCTCTCTTTTGTTCTCTCTGACTGTGCTCTGTTCTGGACCAGTCGGCCATGTGGGTTTCCCGATCTGTCAGGGTCCCATAAGCAGTGAGTCTGCCACAGCAGTCTTTGTCAGACATAAGGAACGTTTTGGATGGATGCAGTGCTGTCTGGTCATACAGAGGATGGGTAGTTGAAATAGCCTATGTAGGTGTCGGATCATAATTTGACCCATTGTTTCGCAGATGTAAAATAATCCTGCAGCAGGAGGATTTTATTTAAAAAAAAATTATGTAAATATAATTTGTAATGGGAATTAGTTTTGATAGGCTGCACTGTAGGCTATAGTTTACGTGTGAGATGTAGTGAGAGAAAAATAACTGCGGTTTTCAGTTCATTTAAATCACAAGGTTCATTTAAATTTCCTGTTGCGCAGGACAATTCTTTGCGACAACAGAGTGATCAAATTAAGATACAACATCTGTACATGAGGTATTCCTGGATCTAGAATTGAGACTAAAAGTCCAACCGTATTGTGATGAGTATAACTTTGGAGTATAACTTCAGCAAGTGTTTTCCCTGTGCTGTGTTTTCCTTCCAAAAGTCAGTTGGTGAATTGACAGTTGAGGGTGGATGCATTTGACTGCGCTGTTAAGACCTGATTTCTTTTTTGTGTTGCTTTGTTTATCCAGGGCAGGCAATTGGCAAGCGTTCCAAGTCTAGTACACCATGCTTGGAGGGGGCGGGGGTGTCGATTGGAGCGCCAACTATTTGCTTCCAACAAAAGACACTGGGCAAAATATAGTCTGTCAGGATTTAAATGTGCTTCAATCGTCACCAAAACATATCGACTAGCCTACAAACTTCTTTTCTCTGCTTTATTTTCTGACATCTTTCAGGATATTTTATCCAGTATTTATTTGAAGGCTCTAAAATGATTTAATGTCTCGGAATTAGCTCTTCAATTATATGAAGTTTGAATCCAGCGACTCTCTCAGTCAGTCTTCTTCAATGACAACATGGTTGCAGTCAGAAGGCTAAGTAGCCAGTGCATTACTAGACTATTTCAGCTAGCCTGCATGCATAAACAGCCCCACATCAGAAAGGGAAAGCAGTTGCAGCTTTGGTATTTCCCCAGGAGGATACATAAGTGTAATTTTACATTTTCCACTCTCCAGCCATACCCCCATCCCCATGAGCAGGATCACAAAGAAAATATGCTGTGTATGTATGAGTACAACAGCAATTTTATCTCTCTCTGTCTTTTGGTCGCTCTCTGGGCAAGATCATTTTGCAATTAGAGGCAGTTCGAAATTTACTGGGGTGGGGGGGCTGGTCCAAAATAGGGAGTGTTATAACAACAACAAAAAATTGCTTTGGGGTAGGCTTGTGTGATTTTTTTTATTGGACACGGGAGAGTAGTGCATTTTGTTTGTGGTTTACATTCCCCATTTTACAGATTTTACTACATCATTGCTTTCATATAGCCAAATTCCCTCTTGTACTTGCATGCGCCTCCCTTATCAAGGTGTTTTGGGACTTCCCTTATGCACTACGCTTTTCTGCGAACTATACCGTCAACTCTATCTTGCCCTCTATCCATAGTGACAATAGTGGTAAGTGGATTGTTTGTCCAGATCTGCAATAGGTTAACTAGCGATCATACCCAGGGCTGTTACGGTGACCATATTACCGCCACACCGGCGGTCCCCGGTCATGATGGCAGTCAAATTCCATGTGACCATTTAGTCACGGTAATTAGGCTTCTCCAAGCTCTGATGCTGCTGATGGTCATTAGTAGCCTACCTAACTTACTAACTGCCTGGTACTCAGCACTATATTGTCCCTCTAATCACTCTGACATCAATGCAAATGTATTTGAAAATCTAATCAAACACTTCATGAGAGCCCATGAGCTCATGTTGCGCAACATTTATATAGGCAGAGTAATGGCCTCCATAAAAAAAAAATAGGATAGGCCTGCTATATTTATTTCTCAACTTTCCTAATATTAAGCACATTGCTTATCTTTACAACAGGAGTATAGCCTACCTGGTGTTAACCGATCAACACAGAATAGTCGCATGTACACACTCCCTCAAATATTTTGGAGAAAATATCCTTTCTATTTTTTTCAGCTGTGTTCAATTGTATTCTTCATACTATAAAATAATATAAAATAATGACACGGAATTCTAAGCAAATCTTGTCTGCTAAATGAACTAGTGTAGCCCACAGCTATTTGTCATAGCCACATCAGGACCTAACATGGATAACTCAGAGTATGCTATTCTGTTCTTCTGAAATAGACTATGTTTTCTTCATATCATGCTTCTTTAGAACTGTCTAAAATAAATAATGGATTTATTGTGAAGGTGTAGGCTATATTACATGGATTTATTAGACTTTTTTAAATGTAGGTGTTCCAAAGGTCTGCATCAGTGGCTTGTAGGCGTGTGGAAGCTAGGAGATGCTAAATGCGTTTATATTAATTAACGGTCAATTACCGTGAGACAGTTATTTGCTTGACAATCACCGGCTGACGAAATTTCGTGACCACCACAGCCCTAAACATACCACACATAAAATCATTCAAATCTGCACCAATTGTCTATATAAATCCATAAGAACATAGAGGTAGCTGATAGGCAGCGGAGAGGCCAGGTGCGTCATTGGGCATGAAAGAGCAGTCAAGGCATGAGACACACAGCTCAAAAAGCTCCCCTATTTATCATATTTAGGCCATACAAATTTGATTTACTAAATAACGCATGCCCCTCTTTACATTTCTCAAAATAGTAAACACGAATTAATAAATAGTGATTCATTTAATCAAATCAAGTTTATTTTATATAGCCCTTCGTACATCAGCTAATATCTCGAAGTGCTGTACAGAAACCCAGCCTAAAACTCCAAACAGCAAGCAATGCAGGTGTAGAAGCACGGTGGCTAGGAAAAACTCCCTAGAAAGGCCAAAACCTAGGAAGAAACCTAGAGAGGAACCAGGCTATGAGGGGTGGCCAGTCCTCTTCTGCCTGTGCTGGGTGGAGATTATAACAGAACACGGCCAAGATATTCAAAATGTTCATAAGTGACAAGCATGGTCAAATAATAATCAGGAATAAATGTCAGTTGGCTTTTCATAGCCGATCATTAAGAGTTGAAAACAGCAGGTCTGGGACAGGTAGGGGTTCCATAACTGCAGGCAGAACAGTTAAAACTGGAATAGCAGCAAGGCCAGGTGGACTGGGGACAGCAAGGAGTCATCATGCCCGGTAGTCCTGACGTATGGTCCTAGGGCTCAGGTCTTCCGAGAGAGAGAAAGAAAGAGAGAAGGAGAGAATTAGAGAGAGCATACTTAAATTCACACAGGACACTGGATAAGACAAGAGAAGTACTCCAGATATAACCAACTGACCCTAGCCCCCCGACACATAAACTACTGCAGCATAAATACTGGAGGCTGAGACAGGAGGGGTCAGGAGACACTGTGGCCCCATCCGATGATACCCCCGGACAGGGCCAAACAGGAAGGATATAACCCCACCCACTTTGCCAAAGCACAGCCCCCGCACCACTAGAGGGATATCTTCAACCACCAACTTACAATCCTGAGACAAGGCCGAGTATAGCCCACAAAGATCTCCACCACAGCACAAACCAAGGGGGAGGCGCCAACCCAGACAGGCAGATCACGTCAGTAACTCAACCCACTCAAGTGACGCACCCCTCCTAGGGACGGCATGAAAGAGCACCAGTAAGCCAGTGACTCAGCCCCTGTAATAGGGTTAGAGGCAGAGAATCCCAGTGGAGAGAGGGGAACCGCCCAGGCAGAGACAGCAAGGGCGGTTCGTTGCTCCAGAGCCTTTCCGTTCACCTTCACACTCCTGGGCCAGACTACACTCAATCATGTGACCTACTGAAGAGATAAGTCTTCAGTAAAGACTTAAAGGTTGAGACCGAGTCTGCGTCTCTCACATGGGTAGGCAAACCGTTCCATAAAAATGGAGATCTATAGGAGAAAGCCCTGCCTCCAGCTTTTTGCTTAGAAATTCTAGGGACAATTAGGAGGCCTGCGTCTTGTGACCGTAGCGTACGTGTAGGTATGTACGGCAGGACCAACTCGGAAAGATAGGTAGGAGCAAGCCCATGTAACGCTTTATAGGTTAACAGTAAAACCTTGAAATCAGCCCTTGCCTTAACAGGAAGCCAGTGTAGGGAAGCTAGCACTGGAGTAATATGATCAAATTTCTTGGTTCTAGTCAGGATTCTAGCAGCCGTATTTAGCACTAACTGAAGTTTATTTAGTGCTTTATCCGGGTAGCCGGAAAGTAGAGCATTGCAGTAGTCTAATCTAGAAGTAACAAATGCATGGATAAATTTGTCTGCATCATTTTTGGACAGAAAATTTCAGATTTTTGCAATGTTACGTAGATGGAGAAAAGCTGTCCTTGAAACAGTCTTGATATGTTCGTCAAAAGAGAGATCAGGGTCAAGAGTAACGCCGAGGGCTTTCACAGTTTTATTTGAGACGACTTTACAACCATCAAGATTAATTGTCAGATTTAACAGAAGATCTCTTTGTTTCTTGGGACCTAGAACAAGCATCTCTGTTTTGTCCGAGTTTAAAAGTAGAAAGTTTGCAGCCATCCACTTCCTTATGTCTGAAACACAGGCTTCTAGCGAGGGCAATTTTGGGCCTTCACCATGTTTCATTGAAATGTACAGCTGTGTGTCATCCGCATAGCAGTGAAAGTTAACATTATGTTTTCGAATAACATCCCCAAGAGGTAAAATATATAGTGAAAACAATAGTGGTCCTAAAACGGAACCTTGAGGAACACCGAAATGTAGTTGATTTGTCAGAGGACAAACCATTCACAGAGACAAACTGATATCTTTCCGACAGATAAGATCTAAACCAGGCCAGAACTTGTCCGTGTAGACCAATTTGGGTTTCCAGTCTCTCCAAAAGAATGTGGTGATCGATGGTGTTAAAGGCAGCACTAAGGTCTAGTAGCACGAGGACAGATGCAGAGCCTCGGTCTGACGCCATTAAAAGGTAATTTACCACCTTCACAAGTGCAGCCTCAGTGCTATGATGGGGTCTAAAACCAGACTGAAGCATTTCGTATACATTGTTTGTCTTCAGGAAGGCAGTGAGTTGCTGCGCAACAGCTTTTTCTAAAATTTTTGAGAGGAATGGAAGATTCGAAATAGGCCGATAGTTTTTTATATTTTCCGGGTCAAGGTTTGGCTTTTTCAAGAGAGGCTTTATTACTGCCACTTTTAGTGAGTTTGGTACACATCCGGTGGATAGAGAGCCATTTATTATGTTCAACATAGGAGGGCCAAGCACACGAAGCAGCTCTTTCAGTAGTTTAGTTGGATTAGGATCCAGTATGCAGCTTGAAGGTTTAGAGGCCATGATTATTTTCATCATTGTATCAAGAGATATAGTACTAAAACACTTAAGTGTCTCTCCCGATCCCAGGCCCTGGCAGAGCTGTGCAGATCCAGGACAGCTAAGCCCTGGAGGAATACGCAGATTTAAAGAGGAGTCCGTAATTTGCTTTCTAATGATCATGATCTTTTCCTCAAAGAAGTTGATGAATTTATTACTGCTGAAGTGAAAGCCATCCTCTCTTGGGGAATGCTGCTTTTTAGTTAGCTTTGCAACAGTATCAAAAATACATTTTGGATTGTTCTTATTTTCCTCAATTAAGTTGGAAATGTAGGATGATCGAGCAGCAGTGAGGGCTCTTCGATACTGCACGGTACTGTCTTTCCAAGCTAGTCGGAAGACTTCCAGTTTGGTGTGGCGCCATTTCCGTTGCAATTTTCTGGAAGCTTGCTTCAGAGCTCGGGTATTTTCTGTATACCAGGGAGCTAGTTTCTTATGACAAATGTTTTTCGTTTTTAGGGGTGCAACTGCATCTAGGGTATTGCGCAAGGTTAAATTGAGTTCCTCAGTTAGGTGGTTAACTGATTTTTGTCCTCTGACGTCCTTGGGTAGGCAGAAGGAGTCTGGAAGGGCATCAAGGAATTTTTGTGTTGTCTGAGATTTTATAGCACGACTTTTGATGCTCCTTGGTTGGAGTCTGAGCAGATTATTTGTTGCGATTGCAAACGTAATAAAATGGTGGTCCGATAGTCCAGGATTATGAGGAAAAACATTAAGATCTACAACATTTATTCCATGGGACAAAACTAGGTCCAGAGAATGACTGTGGCAGTGAGTAGGTCCAGAGACATGTTGGACAAAACCCACTGAGTCGATGATGGCTCCGAAAGCCTTTTGGAGTGGATCTGTGAACTTCTCCATATGAATATTAAAATCACAAAAAAATTGAATATGATCTGCTATGACTACAAGGTCCGATAGGAATTCAGGGAACTCAGAGAGGAACGCTGTATATGGCCCAAGAGGCCTGTAAACAGTAGCTATAAAAAGTGATTGAGTAGGCTGCATAGATTTCATGACTAGAAGCTCAAAAGACGAAAACGTCATATTTTTTTTTGTAAATTGAAATTTGCTATCGTAAATGTTAGCAACACCTCCGCCTTTGCGGGATGCACGGGGGATATGGTCACTAGTGTAACCAGGAGGTGAGGCCTCATTTAACACAGTAAATTCATCAGGCTTAAGCCATGTTTCAGTCAGGCCAATCACATCAAGATTATGATCAGTGATTAGTTCATTGACTATGACTGCCTTTGAAGTGAGGGATCTAACATTAAGTAACCCTATTTTGAGATGTGAGGTATCACGATCTCTTTCAATAATGGCAGGAATGGAGGAGGTCTTTATTCTAATGAGATTGCTAAGGCGAACACCGCCATGTTTAGTTTTGCCCAACCTAGGTCGAGGCACAGACACAGTCTCAATGGGGATGGCTGAGCTGACTACACTGACTATGCTAGTGGCAGACTCCACTAAGCTGGCAGGTTGGCTAACAGCCTGCTGCCTGGCCTGCACCCTATTTCATTGTGGAGCTAGAGGAGTTAGAGCCCTATCTATGTTGGTAGATAAGATGAGAGCACCCCTCCAGCTAGGATGGAGTTCGTCACTCCTCAGCAGGTCAGGCTTGGTCCTGTTTGTGGGTGAGTCCCAGAAAGAGGGCCAATTATCTACAAATTCTATCTTTTGGGAGGGGCAGAAAACAGTTTTCAACCAGCGATTGAGTTGTGAGACTCTGCTGTAGAGCTCGTCACTCCCCCTAACTGGGAGGGGGCCAGAGACAATTACTCGATGCCAACACATCTTTCTAGCTGATTTACACGCTGAAGCTATGTTGCGCTTGGTGACCTCTGACTGTTTCATCCTAACATCGTTGGTGCCGACGTGGATAACAATATCTCTATACTCTCTACACTCGCCAGTTTTAGCTTTAGCCAGCACCATCTTCAGATTAGCCTTAACGTCGGTAGCCCTGCCCCCTGGTAAACAGTGTATGATCGCTGGGTGATTCGTTTTAAGTCTAATACTGCGGGTAATGGAGTTGCCAATGACTAGGGTTTTCAATTTGTCAGAGCTAATGGTGGGAGCCTTCGGCGTCTCAGACCCCGTAACGGGAGGAGTAGAGACAAGAGAAGACTCGGCCTCAGACTCCGACTCGCTACTTAATGGGGAAACCGGTTGAAAGTTTCTGTCGGCTGAATGAGCGACACCAGTTGAGCATTCCTACAGCATTTCCCTCCAGAAGCCATGAGAAAGTTGTCTGGCTGCAGGGACTGTGCGGGGGGATTTATACTAACGTTACTATCTGTACTTACTGGTGGCACAGATGCTGTTTCATCCTTTCCTACACTGAAATTACCCTTGCCTAACGATTGCGTCTGAAGCTGGGCTTGCAGCACAGCTATCCTCGCCATAAGGTGATCGTTCTCCTGTATATTATGAATACAGCGACTGCAATTAGAAGACACCATGTTAATGTTACTACTTAGCTTCGGCTGTTGAAAGTGCTGACGAACCATGTCCAGATAAAGTGTCCGGAGTGAAAAAGTTGAATGAGGGAAAAAAGTTGTGATGGAAAAACTAAAAATATAAACGGTAATTAAAAAGAAAAAAAATACGTAAAGTTGTCAGCTAGTAAAGTAAGGTTGGCAACAAAATGCACAGCAACACGTCTGCAAATTCAAGAGGAAGTTTTAATTTAATTCATATGAAAATATTTTTTTACTATTATTTTTGACAAATTGAATGATGCGCTTCAGGGTCCGGTTAAATCGCGGTGAATTGAATCATGGGAATCAAAATAATAATTTGTGAATCGCAAATAAAAAAAGTAGCTGTAGCCTTCCATTCGAGTTGTTTTGCTGCAAAACTAATTTTGTAAATACAGTGCATTCGGAAATTATTCAGAGTTTTTTCCCGCCTCATCTACACACAATATCCCATAATGACAAAGCAAAAACAGGTTTGTGTAATACATTTTAGAATAGGGCTGTAATGTAACAAAATTTGGAGGGGTCTGTAAAGGGGTCTGAATACTTTCCGAATACACTGTACTTTAATTAACCTCTCTTCAACAGCCAGTGAAACTGCTGGGCGCCAAATTCAAATACAGAAATACTCATTATAAAAATTCAGAAAACAAAACATATTTTACATAGGTTTAAAGATTAACTTCTTGTGAATCCAACCACGTGTCAGATTTTAAAAATGCTTTTCGGCGAAAGAATACCGTACAATTATTTGAGAACATAGCCCACTAGACAAATCATTACAAACAGTAGCCAGCCAAGTAGAACAGTTACACATGTCAGAAATAGAGATAAAATTAATCCCTTTGATGATCTTCATATGGTTGCACTTAGCAGACATTCATTTACTCAATAAATGTTCCTTTTGTTCGATAAAGTCTCTCTATATCCAAAAACCTCAGTTTTGTTCCTGCGTTTTCTTCAGTACTCCACAGGCTCAAACGCAGTCAAAACAGGAAGACAAAAAAAATCCTAATTGTATCCGTAAAGTTCATAGAAACATGTCAAACGATGTTTATATTCAAACCTCAGGTTGTTTTTAGCCTAAATAATCGATAATATTTCAACCGGACAATAACGATAACGACAATAACAATAACGTCAATTTAAAAGGTAAACAAGAAACGCACTCTCTCGGTCGCGCGCATGAAAAAGCTCTGTGACAGCTCTGTGACACACACTAGGGTCCACTCATTCAGACTGCTCTTACTTCTTCATTTTTCAGAATACAAGCCTGAAACTATTTCTAAAGACTGTTGACATCTAGTGGAAGGCATAGAAACTGCAATTTGAGTCCTAAGTCAATGGATACTGTAATGGCATTGAATAGAAAACTACAAAACCAAAAAAAAACGACTTCCTCAATGGATTTTTCTCAGGTTTTTGCCTGCCAAATCAGTTCTATTATAGTCACAGACACTATTTTAACAGTTTTTGGAAACTTTAGAGTGTTTTCTATCCAAATCTACCAGTTATATGCATATCATATATTCTGGGCCCAAGAAGCAGGCAGTATAATTTGGGCTTACATTTCATCCAAAATTCCGAATGCTGCCCCCTACCCTAGTGAAGTTAAGGGCTTGTAAGTAAGCATTTCACTGTAAGGTCTAAACCTGTTGTATTCGTTGCATGTGACAATTAAATTTTAATTTGATTTGATTTATATCAGGAATTGGCAACCTGTTCTCATTCTGAGAAATAAGCATCCTAAAACTAGAACCGCTTGGTCTTTCAGCCTACAAGTACCCGCGAGAGAATGTTGCCGGGCGTCGCCTTTAGCATATCAACCCACAAGGTGCGCAAACATAAGCACCAAGGCTTGATAAAGAGTGCATGAACTATTGAAAAGGATTAATTGCATGAAGAAATATTAATGGAAATACAAATCATATCAAAAGTGCAAATCAATCCCAGAACAACAGCGAAGGACCTTGTGAAGATGCTGGAGGAAACAGGTACAAAAGTATCTATATCCACAGTAAAACGAGTCCTATATCGACATAACCTGAAAGGCCGCTCAGCAAGGAAGAAGCCACTGCTCCAAAACAGCCATAAAAAAGCCAGACTACGGTTTACAACTGCACATGGGGACAAAGATCGGACTTTTTGGAGAAATGTCCTCTGGTCTGATTCATCAAAAATAGAACTGTTTGGCCATAATGACCATCATTATGTTTGGAGGAAAAAGGGGGAGGCTTACAAGCCGAAGAACACCATCTCCATGAAGCACGGGGGTAGTGGAATCATGTTGTGGTGGTGCTTTGATGCAGGAGGGACTGGTGCACGTCACAAAATAGATGGCTTCATGAGGATGGAAAATTATGTGGATATATTGAAGCAACATATCAAGACATCAGTCAGGAAGTTAACCTTTAAAAACGTACCATCACACGAGTGTGATCGTTCTGCAGTGGTCCCTGAAGCGTACGATCACACCCTTGTGATTAGAACGCTAATTTAGAACGGCCAGTTTCAAATGACGCAACAATCAGCATTTGAGCAGGTCACACTTTTTTCAGAAACTATTTACACAAACACAGTCCTTACAAAGTTATGTCCAGAATGTGAGCAGTTTATTTTTGGAAGTATCTATAGCTTAACATAATCATCAATGTAGGCTACATTTGTCCTAGCGCTAACTGAGGAAAGATTGACGCAACACAAGCGGTCATATTTTATAACTCTCGGCTGACATAAACTACAATATGAATTAGCTAATATAAATTACTATTTATAATTATTCACATCACGGGTGAGCTCACCATTGATCGAAATAATTGAGTAAAACACTTTCTAGAAATCGAAAGTAATCCGACAATGATTAGTTTCAGCGCGCCGCATGCCTTTTTTCCACACAGAAACCAAAGATAAGAGAAGACAAGATGAGTTTGGTCTATTAATAGTATGCATGTTGAAGGGGTGTGTCGTCTATCATCGTTCACATCCCACCATTCACTTCCTGAAGTTCTCAAAAAATGAGTGAACCCTTACTCACCTCATTTTGTTACAGCATCTTTGGTCCGACAGACAATTACGTGAAACCCAGAATGTATTGTATGTCAACAAACATGACTCCACACATAGCTGGAATTAGCTTAGCTCATCATAATCAGTACAAGCTTCAAAAAAGTATTTTACACACATAATATGTGTCCATTACAATCTATGCAATAATCGGAATGCATGATTTATCACTGGTACTTGAAAAACATGTGAATAAAACAGTAAATATATCAATAATTACCACACAAAACATTTTCTGTTAGTGATTTATTGATACAAATGGCGCGTGCAGGCAGTCAATCACGTAACCTCTCATTCTCACTCTGAGCCATTCAGTGTTGTTGTTTATGTACGTAGCTAGTGAGCTAAGCTGTAGCATTAGCAATGTCTTTCAAAAGGAGACAACTCACAAATGCGGAAATTCTGGAGATTTAAAACAATTCTGACAATGAGTCTGAAAGTCAGGAATCAGGTTCCGACAGTGACAGTGAGGAGCTGCCCCCCAGCCATTGAGAACCCTGAATCTGAGGACCCCTTGTCCACTGACAAAGTCCCAGTTCCCTTTGAAGACGCTGGTGGTGATGGCGGCAGACCGACAGTGGATGAAGTACAGGAGTTATGTGGTAGCTGGAAGGCTGCCAGCCATTTTACCCCTCCCGGCCCTGCTGTTTTCTTTGATGAGTCTCAGTCTGGAGTGCAACGCCCCTTGCCATTTCCATCTGAGGCAGAGTGCTTCAAGTTGTTTCTGACAGAGGAGCTGGTGGGAGACATAGCAGAGACCAATCGCTATGCCTTGGAGCTACAGGAGAAGAGAGAGCCAGGAGTGGGGGGGGGGGGAACAATCACAATTAGTGAAATGTATACCTTCCTGGTGACAGTCCTTCTCATGGGGATAGTAAAGAAGAACTCCTTAACAGAATACTGGAGCACAGATCCCATGTTTGCAACTCCCTTCCTTGCCACCCTCTTTTCCCAAGATTGCTTCCTAGTTCTGCTGTGATGACTGCATTTCATCAACAATGCTACTGCCATCCTAAATGACCCGTTATACAAAATAAGAAATGTCAACAGCTGGCAGTAAAGTGGCATGACAAACGAGACATCCATGTCCTCTCCACTGTCCATACAGCAACCATGTCGGCCACAGGGAAGGTGGACCACCTGACGGGAGAGAGAAAAATCAAAACAGACTGCGTGTTTGACTATAACCTCAAAATGTTGGCAGTGGATAAGGCAGACATGATAAACAGCTTTGTGGAATGCACTCAGAAAACGACCAAGTGGTATAAGAAGATATTTTTCCATCTGATCAACGCAGCCCTCAGTGGCCACATAGTTCACCGCCAACTATCAGGTGAGATGATTCCTGAACAAGTGATTTTTTTGTAATTGGACATACAGTTCACATGCAAATCACATACAGAAACTATTAACGTAATAAGGCACTTACTTTGATAGAAACGCAGTCTGGATTTGAACCTGTGGGCCTGTAGTGACGGCTCTAGAACTGAGATACCGTGGCTTAGACAGCTGCGCTACTTGGGAGGCATAAGGCCTGGGTAGCTTCAAAACACAACACATGCTAATACTTCTCTGACGCAATTAGCATTGTTTTCCAGAGCTAATAGCAGAATGTAGCTAGCTACCTAAGCATTGAGTATAACACCATAAAGGTTATGAAATGAGTAACGTTACCCCGCGTGTCTGCAGTTATAAGGAATATACACAAAAATACTATGATACAGTAGAAACGACATAACACGACATGCAGAGACAATTTTAACATAATAAGGCACTTACTTTGATAGAAACGCACACATTTCCAAAGTTATTATTGGTAACGAAAACAACTATGACTGCGATGCAGGCGACAGACGGAAAATGTGAATACGTGTCTGCAGGACGGGAGATGAGCAAATGTCTGCAGACTTGAACTGCACGAACATTTGGGACACACCTCAATTCAAACTGTTCTTAAAAAATAAAAAACTTGTTCGTTAGAAATTGACAAGTTGAAACAGCCTATAAATAAAAACAGGCTCAGTGCCTTGGTTTGAGGGCAGCACGGTTTAAATGTACTGTTGCGTAACAATCACATTCTGGAATGGAGAGAACGCTCTAACATCACGTGCATAAAAAAACTCATGCTGGGGCGACCGTTAGAGATATTTGGAACTCACACATGAAAGGGTTAAAGCTTGGTCGCAAATGGGTATTCCAAATGGACAATAACCCCAAGCATACGTCTAAAGTTGTGGCAAAATGGCTTAAGGACAACAAAAGTATTGGAGTAGCCATCACAAAGCCCTGACCTCAATCCCATAGAAAATTTGTGGACAGAACTGAAAAAGCGTGTGTGAGCAAGGAGGCCTACAAACCTGACCCAGTTACACCAGCTCTGTCAGGAGGAATGGGCCAAAATTCACCCAACTTATTTTGGCAAGCTTGTGGAAGGCTACCCGAAACGTTTGACCCAAGTTAAATAATTTAAAGGCAATGCTACCAAATACTAATTGAGTGTATGTAAACATCTGACCCACTGGGAATGTGATGAAAGAAATAAAAACTGAAATAAATCATTCTCTCTTCTATTATTCTGACATTTCATTCTTAAAATAAAGTGGTGATCCTAACAGACAGAACATTTTTACGAGGATTAAATATCAGGATTTATGAAAATCGGAGTAAATCTATTTGGCTAAATTGTATGTAAACTTACGACTTCAACTGTATACATAAGTATGTGGACACAGCTTCAAATTAGTGGATTCGGCTATTTCAGCCACAGCAATTGCTGACAAGTGTATAAAATCGAGCACACAGCCATGCAATCTCCATAGACATTGCCTGCATCCGTAATTGGTCTGCGACCAAACGACCACCCCTAATCACTGTCAAACGCTCCCTAAAACACTTATGCGAGCAGGCCTTTCTAATCGACCTGGCTAGGGTATCCTGGAATGACATTGACCTCATCCCATCAGTAGATGATGACTGGCTATTCTTTAAAAGTGCCTTCCTCACCATCTTAAATAAGCATGCCCCGTTATAAAAATGTAGAACTAGGAATAGATATAGTCCTTGGTTCACTCCAGACCTGTCTGCCCTTGACCAGCACAAAAACATCCTGTGGCGTTCTGCATTAGCATCGAATAGCCCCCGTGATATGCAACTTTTCAGGGAAGGTAGGAACAAATAGACACAGGCAGTTAGGAAAGCTAAGGATAGCTTTTTCAAACAGAAATTTGCATCCTGTAGTACTAACTCAAAAAAGTTCTGGGACACTGTAAAGTCCATGGAGAATAAGAGCACCTCCTCCCAGCTGCCCACTGCTCTGAGGCTAGGAAACACTGTCCCCACCGATAAATCGACTATAATTGACAACTTCAATAAGCATTTCTCTACGGCTGGCCATGCTTTCCACCTGGCTACCCCTACCCCGGTCAACAGCAACCCGCCAAAGCCCCCACCATTTCTCCTTCACCCAAATCCAGATAGCTGATGTTCTGAAAGAGCTGCAAAATCTGGACCCCTACAAATCAGCCGGGCTAGACAATCTGGACACTCTCTTTCTAAAATGATCTGTCGAAATTGTTGCAACCCCTATTACTAGCCTGTTCAACCTCTCTTTCGTATCGTCTGAGATTCCCAAAGATTGGAAAGCTGCCGCGGTCATTACTGCGCAGCCGTATTCATCGACCTGGCCAAGGCTTTCGACTCTGTCAATCACCACATTCTTATTGGCAGACTCGACAGCCTTGGTTTCTCAAATGATTGCCTCGCCTGGTTTACCAACTACTTCTCTGATAGAGTTCAGTGTGTCAAATCGGAGGGCATGTTGTCCGGACCTCTGGCAGTCTCTATGGGGGGGCCACAGGGTTCAATCCTCGGGCCGACTCTCTTCTCTGTATACATCAATGATGTTGCTCTTGCTGCTTGTGATTCTCTGATACACCTCTACGCAAACGACACCATTCTGTAAACTTCTGGCCCCTCTTAGGACACTGTGTTAACTAACCTCCAGACGAGCTTCAATGCCACACAACTCTCCTTCCGTGGCCTCCTTCTGGCCTTAAACGCAAGTAAAACTAAATGTATGCTATTCAACCGATCACTGCCCGCACCTGCTCGCCCGTCCAGCATCACTACTCTGGACGGCTCTGACTTAGAATACGTGGACAACTACAAATACCTAGGTGTCTGGTTAGACTGTAAACTCTCCTTCCAGACTCATACTAAGCATCTCCAATCCAAAATTAAATCTAGAATCGGCTTCCTATATCGCAACAAAGCATCCTTCACTCATGCTGCCAAACATACCCTCATAAAACTGACAATCCTACCGATCCTCGATTTCGGTGATGTCATCTATAAAATAGCCTCCAACAATCTACTCAACAAACTGGATGCTGTCTATCACAGGGCCATCCGTTTTGTCACCAAAGCCCCATACACTACCCACCATTGCGACCTGTACGCTCTCGTTGGTTGGCCCCTGCTTCATACTCGTCGCCAAACCCCTGGCTACAGGTTATCTACAAGTCTCTGCTAGGTAAAGCCCTGCCTTATCTCAGCTCACTGGTCACCATAGCAGCACCCACTTGTAGCACGCGCTCCAGCAGGTATATCTCACTGGTCACCCCCAAAGCCAATTCTTCCTTTGGTCGTCTTTCCTTCCAGTTCTCTGCTGCCAATGACTGGAACGAACTGCAAAAATCTCTGAAGCTGGAAACACTTATCTCCCTCACTAGCTTTAAGCACCAGCTGTCAGAGCAGCTCACAGATTACTGCACCTGTACATAGCCCATCTATAATTTAGCCCAAACAACTACCTCTTCCCCTACTGTATTTATTTATTTATTTTGCTCCTTTGCACCCCATTATTTCTATTTCTACTTTGCACATTCTTCCGCTGCAAATCTACCATTCCAGTGTTTTACTTGCTATATTGTATTTACCTCGCCACCATGGCCTTTTTTTGCCTTTACCTCCCTTATCTCACCTCATTTGCACACATTGTATATAGACTTATTTTTCTACTGTATTATTGACTGTATGTTTTGTTTATTCCATGTGTAACTCTGTGTTGTTGTATGTGTCGAATTGCTATGCTTTATCTTGGCCAGGTCGCAGTTGCAAATGTGAACTTGTTCTCAACTAGCCTACCTGGTTAAATAAAGGTGAAATAAAAAAAAACATTGGCAGTAGAATATCCTTACTGAAGAGCTCAGTGACTTTAGACGTGGCATCTTCATAGGATGCAACCTTTCCAACAAGTCAGTTCATCAAATTTCTACCCAGCTAGAGCTAGAACTATAAGTGCTGTTATTGTAAGGTGGAAGCATCTAGGAGCAATAACGCCTAGCCGCAAAGTGGTAGGCCATACAAACTCACAGAATGGGACAGCCAAGTGCTGAAGCGCGTAGCGCTTCTGTCCTCGGCTGCAACACTCTCTACTGAGTTCCAAAATGCCTCTGGAAGCAACGTCAGCACAAGAACTGTTCCTCAGGAGCTTCATGAAATAGGTTTCCATGGCCAAGCTGCTGCAAAAGCGCCTAAATTCACCATGCGCAATGCCAAGCATCTGCTGGAGTGGTGTTAATCTCGTCTCCATTGGACTCTAGAGCAGTGGAAATGCGTTCTCTGGAGTGATGAATCACGCTTCACTATCTGGCAGTCCGACGGATGAATCTGGGTTTGGCGGATGCCAGGAGAACGCTACCTGCCCCAATTTGTAGTGCCAACTATAAAGTTTGGTGGAGGAGGAATAATGGTCTGGGGCTGTTTTTCATGATTCGGGCTGGGCCCCTTAGTTCCAGTGAAGGGAAGTCTTAACGCTACAGGATACAATTACATTCTACACAATTCTGTGCTTCCATATTTGTGGCAACAGTTTGAGGAAGGCCCTTTCCTATTTCAGCATGACAATGCCCCCGTGCACAAAGCGAGGTCCATACAGAAATGTTTTTTTCGAGATCACTGTGGAAGAACTTGACTGGCCTGCATAGAGCCCTGACCTCAACCCCATTGGTTTTAAATATACTTAAGTATCAAAAGTAAATGGAATTGCTAAAATATACTTAAGTATCAAAAGTAAAAGCATTAATGATTTCATATTCCTTATATTATGCAAATCAGATGGAACAATTTGTATATATTTTTTTATTTACAGATAGCCAGGGGCACACTCCAACACCCAGACATTAATTTATAAATGAAGCATTTGTGTTTTGGTATGTTCTCTTGATAAGTGTGTGAATTGGACTATTTTCCTATCAAAATGTAACAAGTATTTTGGGTGTCAGGGAAAATGCATGGTACATTGTACAAAGTACATTGTTTTCTTTAGGAATGTAGTAAAGTAGAAGTTAATATAAATAGTAAAGTACAGATACCCACAAAAACGATTTAAGTACTACTTTAAATATTTTTTACTAAAGTACCTTACACCACTGCCTATAGCCTATTTTATTTTCCCTTAAAATAAGAACTCTACAGTGTAATCCATTTGATCAACTTTATTTGTAGATTCGATTAGTAATTGAGTTACAGTAATTAATGAAGTCCAGTTACAGTTTCTTTAGACAAAGTAGAAACTAAAAAGTTAATAATAATATAACCAGCCAGGTTCACAGGTGAAATCATTTGCCGTATTCCTAAACAAAAGCACCATTGCATGAACAATTGTAAAGGATGAATTGCATAAATAAATATTAATGGATTTATATTCATGACAAGATATAAAAACAGTAATTTGTTGATTGTATCAGACACTGTGTTGTGCCCTTATACTGTACGTGTCCCTTTACGCATGAATCAATCTCGTCTTCTCTTTATGCTTCAGCTCCACAGTCGGCATACAGCTTCGGGGCTTTGTGTGAGCAAGCCCCACAAACAAATCGGTTGCCCTGCACACAGTTTTCATGGGCCTTGTTTCATGTGCACCTGCCGCAGGTGTCTCATAATCTCTGAAGCGGTTGCGTGGCATGGTCTCTCGGAAAGAGTCCACCCCATACCTATCAGACTAAAAAGACTCCACTTCCATGCTCTTTCTGCTGTATGCCCCACGGATATACAAGAGTGCAATAAATGCTTTGAGTTCATCCATAGACATGTCCTAGGTCCTAATATCTGATGTGCTGCAACATCTGCATGTCACATAAACTCATCACTCTTTTCTACCCAAACCATGCCTCCCTCCCAGACTCCTGTCTCATCGTGGCAGTTGGGATCACCTTCTCAGTTGGCTCTGTTCTGTGTTTTCTGCGGCGAGGCTCAGGCATTGGAGGCGGAGGCTTGAAGTCAACATCAGAATCAGATGAAGACTCTTCATCATCAACGTTGATTTTAAGCTCAATATCTGATCCGACTACAACTCATCTAAATTCTGCAGCATTTGCAATGCTGTCAGTGCATCCATTCGTTTGGTTCGGCTTGCCATTGTGAACTACACACATTGAATGTTGTATCTCCGAGGGGTAATTATATACCATTTCCAGCCTTTCATAATAAAATAATTAGACTGCCCACAATTCTTAATCATCATTACACTATTGTTCTAAATTCAATCACCCTCATCACCTTCCTCATCATTCAGTTCATGCAACACGTCACATGCACCTTCATCAGTTTCTAGCTGGATCTATTGCCCATTCATCCAATGGCGACAGAAGAGCATTGTTTAATTTTAAGTTTATTATGATACTAGTTTTTGCTTAGTTGCCAGAGCAGTGCTGCCTCGCGAATGGTCATGTGCTGAATGCATGACTGACAGCACGGATATTCTTGGGAAAAGTTTTTTTTTTTTGTTATTTGACAAACGTAAGTGTTATAGAAACTGCAGAATATGCTCTTTCTGATAACATACTGAACCAAAATATAAACACAATATGTAAAGTGTTGGTCCCATGTTTCATGAGCAGAAATAAAAGATCCCAACATTTTCAAGAGCGTGTAAAACTTTCATCAAGGCAAAGGGTAGCAACTACTAGCTACTTTGAAGAATCTACATTTTTTATTTGTTTCACACTTTTTGGGTTACTACATGATTCCATATGTGTTATTCTACAATGTAGAAAATAGTAAAAAATAAAGAAAAACCCTTAAATGAGTAGCTGTGTCCAAACTTTTGACTGGTACTGTAGAAATCAACATGTTTCATCTGCATGTGACTCTGAAGGAAGGTTTGATAAAGTGATGGTCCTTTCCATGCATCTGTCAATTACATGATGCGCCCTTCACTTCATGTAAAATTTGACAACAGAGAAAGCCACAAAGCCTAATATTGTCACTCATTAGATTATTGTCAATTCAAGTTTATTTTATATAGCCCTTCGTACATCAGCTAATATCTCGAAGTGCTGTACAGAAACCCAGCCTAAAACCCCAAACAGCAAGCAATGCAGGTGTAGAAGCACGGTGGCTAGGAAAAACTCCCTAGAAAGGCCAAAACCTAGGAAGAAACCTAGAGAGGAACCAGGCTATGAGGGGTGGCCAGTCCTCTTCTGGCTGTGCCGGGTGGAGATTATAACAGAACATGGCCAAGATGTTCAAAATGTTCATAAATGACAAGCATGGTCAAATAATAATCAGGAATAAATGTCAGTTGGCTTTTCATAGCCGATCATTAAGAGTTGAAAACAGCAGGTCTGGGACAGGTAGGGGTTCCATAACTGCAGGCAGAACAGTTGAAACTGGGACAGCAGCAAGGCCAGGTGGACTGGGGACAGCAAGGAGTCATCATGCCCAGTAGTCCTGATGTATGGTCCTAGGGCTCAGGTCCTCCGAGAGAGAGAAAGAAAGAGAGAAGGAGAGAATTAGAGACAGCATACTTAAATTCCCACAGGACACTGGATAAGACAGGAGAAGTACTCCAGATATAACCAACTGTCCCTAGCCCCCCGACACAAACTACTGCAGCGTAAATACTAGAGGCTGAGACAGGAGGGGTCAGGAGACACTGTGGCCCCATCCGATGATACCCCCGAACAGGGCCAAACAGGAAGGATATAACCCCACCCACTTTGCCAAAGCACAGCCCCCGCACCACTAGAGGGATATCTTCAGCCACCAACTTACAATCCTGAGACAAGGACGAGTATAGCCCACAAAGATCTCCACCACAGCACAAACCAAGGGGGAGGCGCCAACCCAGACAGGAAGATCACGTCAGTAACTCAACCCACTCAAGTGACGCACCCCTCCTAGGGACGGCATGAAAGAGCACCAGTAAGCCAGTGACTCAGCCCCTGTAATAGGGTTAGAGGTAGAGAATCACAGTGGAGGGGAACCGGCCAGGCAGAGACAGCAAGGGCGGTTCGTTGCTCCAGAGCCTTTCCGTTCACCTTCACACTCCTGGGCCAGACTACACTCAATCATATGACCTACTGAAGAGATAAGTCTTCAGTAAAGACTTAAAGGTTGAGACCGAGTCTGCGTCTCTCACATGGGTAGGCAAACCATTCCATAAAAATGGAGATCTATAGGAGAAAGCCCTGCCTCCAGCTTTTTGCTTAGAAATTCTACGAACAATTAGGAGGCCTGCGTCTTGTGACCGTAGCGTACGTGTAGGTATGTACGGCAGGACCAACTCGGAAAGATAGGTAGGAGCAAGCCCATGTAACGCTTTATAGGTTAACAGTAAAACCTTGAAATCAGCCCTTGCCTTAACAGGAAGTCAGTGTAGGGAAGCTAGCACTGGAGTAATATGATCAAATTTTTGGGTTCTAGTCAGGATTCTAGCAGCCGTATTTAGCACTAACTGAAGTTTATTTAGTGCTTTATCCGGGTAGCCGGAAAGTAGAGCATTGCAGTAGTCTAACCTAGAAGTAACAAATGCATGGATTAATTTTTCTGCATCATTTTTGGACAGAAAATTTCTGATTTTTGCAATGTTACGTAGATGGAAAAAAGCTGTCCTTGAAACAGTCTTGAAATGTTCGTCAAAAGAGAGATCAGGGTCAAGAGTAACGCCGAGGTCCTTCACATTTTTATTTGAGACGACTTTACAACCATCAAGATTAATTGTCAGATTTAACAGAAGATCTCTTTGTTTCTTGGGACCTAGAACAAGCATCTCTGTTTTGTCCGAGTTTAAAAGTAGAAAGTTTTCAGCCATCCACTTCCTTATGTCTGAAACACAGGCTTCTAGCGAGGGCAATTTTGGGGCTTCACCATGTTTCATTGAAATGTACAGCTGTGTGTCATCCGCATAGCAGTGAAAGTTAACATTATGTTTTCGAATAACATCCCCAAGAGGTAAAATATATAATGAAAACAATAGTGGTCCTAAAACGGAACCTTTAGGAACACCGAAATGTACATTTGATTTGTCAGAGGACAAACCATTCACAGAGACAAACTGATATCTTTCCGACAGATAAGATCTAAACCAGGCCAGAACTTGTCCGTGTAGACCAATTTGGGTTTCCAGTCTCTCCAAAAGAATGTGGTGATCGATGGTGTCAAAGGCAGCACTAAGGTCTAGTAGCACGAGGACCGATGCAGAGCCTCGGTCTGACGCCATTAAAAGGTCATTTACCACCTTCACAAGTGCAGTCTCAGTGCTGTGATGGGGTCTAAAACCAGACTGAAGCATTTCGTATACATTGTTTGTCTTCAGGAAGGCAGTGAGTTGCTGCGCAACAGCTTTTTCATAATTTTTTGAGAGGAATGGAAGATTCGATATAGGCCGATAGTTTTTTATATTTTCCGGGTCAAGGTTTGGCTTTTTCAAGAGAGGCTTTATTACTGCCACTTTTAGTGAGTTTGGTACACATCCGGTGGATAGAGAGACGTTTATTATGTTCAACATAGGAGGGCCAAGCACAGGAAGCAGCTCTTTCAGTAGTTTAGTAGGAATAGGATCCAGTATGCAGCTTGAAGGTTTAGAGGCCATGATTATTTTCATCATTGTGTCAAGAGATATAGTACTAAAACACTTAAGTGTCTCTCCCGATCCCAGGCCCTGGCAGAGCTGTGCAGATCCAGGACAGCTAAGCCCTGGAGGAATACGCAGATTTTGTTATGCTGATGAAGGAGGACCCAAAAGCGACGTAATAGAAACAGAGTCTTTATTCCAGTCTTAAACAAACAATGATGTTCCTGGATATTATCCAAAGGTAATCCAAAACAGGAAACTGAAAACCTCTTGTCAGTAGAGAGGAACGACTGGAGACGCGACCACCGACTGCAGGTCGCTTCAGGAAGGCACAGACCGTAGCTGACATAGACACCTGCTCACACGCAACATCTGACAAATGCAAAAACACAACAGGGCGGAACAAGGACACAGAGCAGCTAACCTCAAACAAGAATCCGACAAAGACAGAAGCGGAAAACAGAGGGAGAAATAGGGACTCAAATCAGAGGGCAAAATAGGGGACAGGTGTGAAAGAGTAAATAAGGTCGTTAGGAGAATGAGAACCAGCTGGGAGCAAGAACGGAACGATAGAGAGAGAGAGCGGGAGAGGGAAAGAGGGAGGAGGAGAGAGAGGAATAGAAAGAGGGAAAGAACCTAAAAAGACCAGCAGAGGGAAGCACAGGGACAAGACATGATGATCAAAGCCAAAACATGACAGTACCCCCCCACTCACCAAGCGCCTCCTGGCGCACTCGAGGAGGAACCCTGGCGGCGACGAAGGAAATCATCAATCAACGAACGGTCCAGCACGTCCCGAGAAGGAACCCAACTCCTCTCCTCAGGACCGTAACCCTCCCAATCCACTAAGTACTGGTGACCACGTCCCTGAGAACGCATGTCCATGATCCTCCGTTCCTTGTAAATAGGAGCGCCCTCGACAAGGACGGGAGGGGGGGAGGGAAGACGAACGGGGGCGCGAAGAAAAGGCTTGACACAAGAGACATGGAAGACAGGGTGGACGCGACGAAGATGTCGCGGAAGAAGCAGTCGCACAGCGACAGGATTAACGACCTGAGAGACACGGAACGGACCAATGAACCGCGGAGTCAACTTGCGAGAAGCTGTCGTAAGGGAAAGGTTACGAGTGGAAAGCCACACTCTCTGACCGCGACAATACCTAGGACTCTTAATCCTACGTTTATTGGCGGCTCTCACAGTCCTCCCCGCAGACGAAGGCAGACCGGTAATAAAGTCTAAGGCGATCTGAGACCATGGTCGAGAAGAAATGGGAAGCGGTCTAAGACGACCGGCAGGAGGAGAGTTACCTGACTTAGTCAGCGCGCAGTCCGAACAAGCAGCCACGAAACGGCGCGTGTCCCGCTCCTGAGTAGGCCACCAAAACCGCTGGCGAATAGAAGCAAGCGTACCCCGAACGCCGGGGTGACCAGCTAACTTGGCAGAATGAGCCCACTGAAGAACAGCCAGACGAATAGAGACAGGAACGAACAGAAGGTTACTAGGACAAGCGCGCGGCGACGCAGTGTGAGTGAGTGCTTGCTTTACCTGTCTCTCAATTCCCCAGACAGTCAACCCGACAACACGCCCTTCAGGGAGAATCCCCTCGGGTTCCGATGGCGACAATCGATGAGAAAAGTAAGCGCAAGGATGGACCTTATCGTCAGACTGGAAGCGCTGGGACAGAATGGCTCCCACGCCCACCTCTGAAGCGTCAACCTCGACAATGAATTGTTTAGTGACGTCAGGAGTAACAAGGATAGGGGCGGATGTAAAACGCTTCTTGAGGAGATCAAAAGCTCCCTGGGCGGAACCAGACCACTTAAAGCAAGACTTGACAGAAGTCAGAGCTGTGAGAGGGGCAGCCACTTGACCGAAATTACGAATGAAACGCCGATAGAAATTAGCGAAACCGAGAAAGCGCTGTAACTCGACACGTGACTTAGGAACAGGCCAATCGCTGACATCCTGGACCTTAGCGGGATCCATCTGAATGCCTTCAGCAGACAGATAATCAACGAGAGCCTTACGTTCGGGAGCCGACAGAGAGAATAATCTACCCCGAGGAGAAGTGGTCCCCGGATGGAGATCAACACAACAATCATACGACCGGTGAGGAGGAAGAGAGTTGGCTCTGGACCGACTGAAGACCGTGCGTAGATCATGATATTCCTCCGGCACTCCTGTCACATCACCAGGCTCCTCCTGAGTAGAGGGGACAGAAGAAACAGGAGGGATAGCAGACATTAAACACTTCACATGACAAGAAACGTTCCAGGAAAGGATAGAATTACTAGACCAATTAATAGAAGGATTATGACATACTAGCCAGGGATGACCCAAAACAACAGGTGTAACAGGTGAACAAAAAATCAAAAAAGAAATGGTCTCACTGTGGTTACCAGATACTGTGAGGGTTAAAGGTAGTGTCTCATATCTGATACTGGGGAGAGGACTACCATCTAAGGCGAACATGGGTGTGATCCTCCCTAACTCTCTGAGAGGAATGTCATGTTTCCGAGCCCATGCTTCGTCCATAAAACAACCCTCAGCCCCAGAGTCTATCAAGGCACTGCAGGAAGCAGCCGACCCGGTCCAGCGTAGATGGACCGACAAGGTACTACAGGATCTTGATGGAGAGACCTGAGTAGTAGCGCTCACCAGTAGCCCTCCGCTTACTGATGAGCTCTGGCCTTTAACTGGACATGACATGACAAAATGTCCAGCAGAACCGCAATAGAAGCAAAGGCGGTTGGTGATTCTCCGTTCCCTCTCCTTAGTCGAGATGTGAACACCTCCCAGCTGCATGGGCTCAGTCTCTGAGCCGATGGAAGGAGATGGTCGAGATGCGGAGAAGGGAAACCCCGTTAACGCGAGCTCTCTTCCACGAGCTCGGTGACGAAGATCTACCCGTCGTTCTATGCGGATGGCGAGTGCAATCAAAGAGTCCACGCTGGAAGGAACCTCCCGGGAGAGAATCTCATCCTTAACCTCAGCGTGGAGTCCCTCCAGAAAACGAGCGAGCAACGCCGGCTCGTTCCAGTCACTGGATGCAGCAAGAGTACGAAACTCTATAGAGTAATCCGTTATGGATCGATCACCTTGACATAGGGAAGCCAGACCCCTGGAAGCCTCCTTCCCAAAAACTGAACGATCAAAGACCCGTATCATCTCCTCCTTAAAGTTCTGATAAACGTCAGAACACTCAGCCCTTGCCTCCCAGATAGCTGTGCCCCACTCCCGAGCCCGCCCAGTAAGGAGTGATATGACGTAAGCGATCCGAGCTCTCTCTCCAGAGTATGTGTTGGGCTGGAGAGAGAACACAATATCACACTGGGTGAGAAAGGAGCGACACTCAGTGGGCTGTCCAGAGTAACATGGTGGATTATTAACCCTGGGTTCCGGAGACTCGGAAGACCAGGAAGTAGCTTGTGGTACGAGACGAAGACTCTGAAACTGTCCTGAGAGATCGGAGACCTGAGCGGCCAGGGTCTCAACGGCATGACGAGCAGCAGACAATTCCTGCTCGTGTCTGCCGAGCATTGCTCCCTGGAACTTGACGGTAGTGTTGAGAGAATCCATAGTCGCTGGGTCCATTCTTGGTCGGATTCTTCTGTTATGCTGATGAAGGAGGACCCAAAAGCGACGTAATAGAAACAGAGTCTTTATTCCAGTCTTAAACAAACAATGATGTTCCTGGATATTATCCAAAGGTAATCCAAAACAGGAAACTGAAAACCTCTTGTCAGTAGAGAGGAACGACTGGAGACGCGACCACCGACTGCAGGTCGCTTCAGGAAGGCACAGACCGTAGCTGACATAGACACCTGCTCACACGCAACATCTGACAAATGCAAAAACACAACAGGGCGGAACAAGGACACAGAGCAGCTAACCTCAAACAAGAATCCGACAAAGACAGAAGCGGAAAACAGAGGGAGAAATAGGGACTCAAATCAGAGGGCAAAATAGGGGACAGGTGTGAAAGAGTAAATAAGGTCGTTAGGAGAATGAGAACCAGCTGGGAGCAAGAACGGAACGATAGAGAGAGAGAGCGGGAGAGGGAAAGAGGGAGGAGGAGAGAGAGGAATAGAAAGAGGGAAAGAACCTAAAAAGACCAGCAGAGGGAAGCACAGGGACAAGACATGATGATCAAAGCCAAAACATGACAGTAATTTGCTTTCTAATGATCATGATCTTTTCTTTTCCTCAAAGAAATTCATGAATTTATTACTGCTGAAGTGAAAGCCATCCTCTCTTGGGGAATGCTGCTTTTTAGTTAGCTTTGCAACAGTATCAAAAAGAAATGTTGGATTGTTCTTATTTTCCTCAATTAAGTTGGAAAAGTAGGATGATCGAGCAGCAGTGAGGGCTCTTCGATACTGCACGGTACTGTCTTTCCAAGCTAGTCGGAAGACTTCCAGTTTGGTGTGGCGCCATTTCCATTCCAATTTTCTGGAAGCTTGCTTCAGAGCTCGGGTATTTTCTGTATACCAGGGAGCTATTTTCTTATGACAAATGTTTTTCGTTTTTAGGGGTGCAACTGCATCTAGGGTATTGCGCAAGGTTAAATTGAGTTCCTCAGTTAGGTGGTTAACTGATTTTTGTCCTCTGACGTCCTTGGGTAGGCAGAAGGAGTCTGGAAGGGCATCAAGGAATGTTTGTGTTGTCTGAGAATTTATAGCACGACTTTTGATGCTCCTTGGTTGGAGTCTGAGCAGATTATTTGTTGCGATTGCAAACGTAATAAAATGGTGGTCCGATAGTCCAGGATTATGAGGAAAAACATTAAGATCTGCAACATTTATTCCATGGGACAAAACTAGGTCCAGAGTATGACTGTGGCAGTGAGTAGGTCCAGAGACATGTTGGACAAAACCCACTGAGTCGATGATGGCTCCGAAAGCCATTTGGAGTGGGTCTGTGGACTTTTCCATATGAATATTAAAATCACCAAAAATTAGAATATGATCTGCTATGACTACAAGGTCCGATAGGAATTCAGGGAACTCAGAGAGGAACGCTGTATATGGCCCAAGAGGCCTGTAAACAGTAGCTATAAAAAGTGATTGAGTAGGCTGCATAGATTTCATGACTAGAAGCTCAAAAGACAAAAACTTCATTTTCTTTTTTGTAAATTGAAATTTGCTATTGTAAATGTTAGCAACACCTCCGCCTTTGCAGGATGCACGGGGGATATGGTCTCTAGTGTAACCAGGAGGTGAGGCCTCATTTAACACAGTAAATTCATCAGGCTTAAGCCATGTTTCAGTCAGGCCAATCACATCAAGATTGTGATCAGTGATTAGTTCATTGACTATAACTGCCTTTGAAGTGAGGGATCTAACATTAAGTAACCCTATTTTGAGATGTGAGGTATCACGATCTCTTTCAATAATGGCAGGAATGGAGGAGGTCTTTATCCTAATGAGAGTGCTAAGGCGAACACCGAGTCAATTGAATCTTGTCTATAGCAGTAGCTGTCAGTGCCGTTTATGATGATTGAGGACAATTTTATTTTTCATGGGCATGGCCTTATTTCTATTACAGCATGTTGTCATTCATATTCCATTCACCCAGCTCAATGTAACACTGTAGTTTAGGGTACTACATGGTACATGAATTTTCCCTATACCTATCATGTGGTTGTTACAACCTAGCCTATGAATGAACGTTTACAACATAGGTTCACACAGGTTGAGAGAAAAAAAATTCAACAGAATTGTCGGAATGAATACACCCCTGATCATAGCAGCCACATTATATTCATTCTAGCTTCTATGCACTCTCCTCCTCTCACCTTTTCCCTTAATTTGTGGACTTCAATGAACAACACATCAGCTGTATGTGACCAGGCAAAAAAACTTTTCCAAGCCAAACCATATCATAACCGCTACACACAGCCTAGATCGTTGTCCCCAAATTAGCAAAAGTAACATCCTAGTCAACATACAGTAGAAGTCGGAAGTTTACATACACCTTAGCCAAATACATTTAAACTCAGTTTTTCACAATTCCTGACATTTAATCCTTGTAGAAATTCCCTTTTTTAGGTCAGTTAGGATCACCACTTTATTTGTAATTTTTTTTATTTTTTATTTTTTTATATATATATATTTTTTAATTATCCCATTTTCTCCCCAATTTTCGTGGTATCCAATCGCTAGTAATTACTATCTTGTCTCATCGCTACAACTCCCGTACGGGCTCGGGAGAGACGACGGTCGAAAGCCATGCGTCCTCCGAAGCACAACCCAACCAAGCCGCACTGCTTCTTTAACACAGCGCGCCTCCAACCCGGAAGCCAGCCGCACCAATGTGTCGGAGGAAACACTGTGTACCTGGCCCCCTTGGTTAGCGCGCACTGTGCCCGGCCCGCCACAGGAGTCGCTGGAGCGCGATGAGACAAGGATATCCCTACCGGCCAAACCCTCCCTAACCCGGACGACGCTATGCCAATTGTGCGTCTCCCCACGGACCCCCCGGTCGCGGCCGGCTGCGACAGAGCCTGGGCGCGAACCCAGAGCGACCACTGCGCCACCCGGGAGGCCCACCACTTTATTTTAAGAATGTGAAATGTCAGAATAATAGAAGAGATAATTATTTATTTAAGATTTTATTACTTTCATCACATTCCCAGTGGGTCAGAAGTTTACATGCACTCAATTAGTATTTGGTAGCATTGCCTTTAAATTGTTGAACTTGAGTCAAACATTTTGGGAGCCTTTCACAAGCTTCCCACATTAAGTTGGGGGAATGTTGGCCCATTCCTCCTGACAGAGCTGGTGCCTCCTTGATCGCACATGCTTTTTTAGTTCTGCCCACAAATTTTCTAAGCGATTGAGGTCAGGGCTTTGTGATGGCCACTCCAATACCTTGACTTTGTTGTCCTTAACCATTTTGCCACAACTGTGGAAGTACTCCTGGTGTCATTGTCCATTTGGAAGACCCATTTGCGACCAAGCTTTAACTTCCTGTCTAATGTCTTGAGATGTTGCTTCAATATATCGACATAATTTTCCTCCCTCATGATGCCATCTATTTTGTGAAGTGCACCCTCCTGCAGCCAAGCACCCCCACAACATGATGCTACCACCCCCGTGCTTCACGGTTGGGGTGGTGTTCTTTGGCTTGCAGGTATCCCCCTTTTTTGCTCCAAACATAACGATGGTCATTATGGCCAAACAAACAGTTCTAATTTTGTTTCATCAGACCAGAGGACATTTCTCCAAAAAGTATGAACTTTGTCCCCATGTGCAGTTGCAAACCGTAGTCTGGCTTTTTTATGGCAGTTTTGGAGCAGTGGCTTCTTTCTTGCTGAGCGGCCTTTCAGGTTATGTCGATATAGGACTAGTTGTATTGTGGATATAGATACTTTTGTACCTTTCCTCCAGCATCTTCACAAGGTCCTTTGCGTTTGTTCTGGGATTGATTTGCACTTTTCACACCAAAGTACGTTCATCTCTAGGAGACAGAACGCGTCTCCTTCCTGAGCGGTATGACGGATGCATGGTCCCATGGTGTTTATACTTGCGTTCTATTGTTTGTACAGATGAATGTGGTACCTTCAAGCGTTTGGAAATTGCTACCAAGTATGAATCAGACTTGTGGAGTTATCTTGGCTGATTTCTTTTGATTTTCCCATGATGTCAAGCAAAGAGGCACTGATTTGAAGGTAGGCCTTGAAATACATCCACAGGTACACCTCCAATTGACTCAAATTATGTCAATTAGCCTATCAGAAGCTTCTAAAGCCATGACATAATTTTCTGGAATTTTCCAAGCTGTTTAAAGGCACAGTCGACTTAGTGTATGTAAACTTCTGACCCACTGGAGTTGTGATACAGTGAATTATAAGTGAAATAATCTGTCTGTAAACAACTGTTGGAAAAATGACTTGTGTCATGCACAAAGTAGATGTCCTAACCGACTTGCCAGAACTATAGTTGGTTAACAAGAAATGTGTGGAGTGGTTGATAAACGAGTTTTAATGACTCCAACCTTTGTGTATGTAAACTTCCGACTTCAACTAGAACTAATGCCTTAGTAAACCCGCTACAATCATGCAGTAACATTACAGTGTATAGTCAGTAAGCAGTTACACCGGAGGGCCCCGGTGGCAATAAAAGCTTACCTTGACTTGAAAGAGTTCCAGCTAGCTAACATAGCATCCCTCTGTTTGAGCGGGGTGTTTGAGTAACTAAACTAGCCAGCTGCATTTGCTAGCTAGGTAAGTGAAACTGAAAGTGAAAACAATTTACAAAATCTCTCTCTCAAGTACTCACCACATTTTATGCACTGCAGTGCTAACTACCTGTACTTTATGCTTTCAGTACTAGATTCATTTTCTGATCCTTTGATTGGGTGGACAACATTTCAGTTCATGCTGCAAGAGCTCTGATAGGTTGGAGGACGTCCTCCGGAAGTTCTCATAATTACTGTGTAAGTCTATGGAAGGGGGTGAGAACCAAGAGCCTCCTAGGTTTTGTATTGAAGTCAATGTACCAAGAGGAGGACGGAAGCTAGCTTTCCTCCGGCTATACCATGGTGCTACCATACAGAGTGCTGTTGAGGCTACTGTTGACCTTCATTGCAAAACAGTGTGTTTTAAGCAATTATTTGGTGACGTGAATATATTTGTTAGAGTTTTATTTAAAAAGGTTAACTTTTTCGATGTTTTACCATTTTTATTTTTATGAAATTCTCAGTGAATTTCATAAAAATACAAATGGTAAAACATCGAAAATGTTTTGGAAAATGTAGAGGATGGTCCTCCACTTTTTCCTCTGAGGAGGGAGGGATATAGTTTAGGTGTAGTTTCGATGCTCATCAACTTTTGTTTTGCATTATTCTAAAGGCCTACTGCAACACGTAGCATGTTTTAGTTTCCCTTACAATACATTTGATTAGTAATATAGTTACAGTAAATTAAACAGTCATGTAACAGCTTATTTTTACAACTTAAAATGTAAAAGAGAATGGTATCAACCCTCAAATTACAGTATTAACATGATTGCCAACGCTCATAAATAGGCATAACTCAAACTCATCATTAAACTATTGTTGTTTTAAAATAAATCAACCTCATCATTCAGTTAGGCACAATTTAAATTTGATTGTGAAGTAACTTACACAATTATCGTCCATTTTATCCATTTGTCATTCATTCAGCGGGCTGGCATCGTTTGCCTCGCTGGACAGAGTCAAGGATATGTGTTGCATTATTCTAAAGGCCTACTGCAACATGTAGCATGTTTTCGTTTCCCTTACAATACATTTAATTAGTAATAGAGTTATAGTAAATACAACAGTCCCATAACAGCCTCTTTTTACAAAGTTAAATGTAAAAGAGAATGGTATCAACCCGCAAGGCTTACGGTCAAATTATTTGCAAACTCATCATTACTCATCACTATTGTCTTTCTAAATTAAATCAACCTCTTCACCCTCCTTATCATTCAGTTTGGTCTCATTTAAATTCACTTGTGAAGTAAGGTGCACAATTATCGCCCCATTCATTCATTCATTCATTCATTTGTCATTCATTCAGTGAGGAGAGAGAGACGCATTAGCGCCTTGCTGGGTAGCAATGTCCTAGAGCACATTGTCTTGGCGGGTTAAGTTGGGAATAGGTGTGAAAAAAGCAGGTATAAAGGCTCTAAATAGTTTTATGTTTGCGATTTCAAAATTCTGTCAAATAAGCAGTGTAAAATACAAACATTTAGGAAGTCAGGGAAGGATCAGGACATAGCTTTTTTGAAGGGGCAGATTTATTTTATTTACAAAATCAAACATCATTGGCCGTTCTAATGTTAACCAGTCTAGGCCATTTGATTTCAATATCTTAACAAAGTGATCAGGCTATGTTGTTCAAACAGTTGGGGACAGATAGAAGATGTTATTCAAAACAGTTCAACTCTTCTAACTTGTTAGCAAGAAAATATATCCAAGTTGGCTAGACTTTAAATATAAAGATTAGCTGGCTACTTACTAGCATGTGGGCTTGTGCTTGAGAGATTGTTTGAGACCAGTGTTCATTTTCTATAATGCCTGCTACAAAAAGTTGGTCATTATTAGTGGATGTGCATTCTGCATGTTTATGGTAAAATTTCTAACAACATTTTTATTTTCATCAACTTGAAATCCAGATCAACGCAATTGCACAAAAGCAGGTTAAACTATTTTGATTACATTAATAGTGGATATTATGGTTATATTTAACCTAGATATAATTGTACATACAGTGTATTGACCTTTAATTGTGCAACGAAGCTTATTTAGAGAAAACGTTAAAAAAAATCTTTATATACAGTGCATTCGGGAAGGTATTCAGACACCTTCCCTTTTTCCACATTTTGTTACGATACAGCCGTATTCTAAAATGTGGACAAATCGACATTTTTGCAAATGTATTAAAAATAAAAACTGAAATATCTTATTTACATAAGTATTCAGACCCTTTGCTATGTAACTCGAAATTGAGCTCAGGTGCATCCTGTTTCCATTGAACATCTTTGAGATGTTTCTACAACTTGATTTGAGTCCACCTGTGGTAAATTCAATTGATTGGACATGATTTGGAAAGGCACACACCTGTCTATAAAAGGTCCCACAGTTGACAGTGCATGTCAGAGCAAAAACCAAGCCATGAGGTCAAAGGAATTGTCCGTAGAGCTCCAAGACAGGATTGTGTCGAGGCAGAGATCTGGGGAAGGGTAGGAAAAAATGTCTGCAGCATTGAAGGTCCCCAAGAACACATTGGCCTCCATCATTCTTAAATGGAAAACGTTTGGAACCACCAAGACTCTTCCTAGAGCTGGCCGCCCCGGCCATACTTAGCAATCGGGTGAGAAGGGCCTTGGTCAGGGAGGTGACCAAGAATCCGATGGCCACTCTGACAGAGCTCCTCTGTGGAGATGGGAGAACCTTCCAGAAGGACAGCCATCCCTGCAGCCCTCCACTAATCAGGCCTTTATGGTAGAGTGGCAAGACGGAAGCCACTCCTCAGTAAAAGGCACATGACAGCTCACTTGGAGTTTGCCAAAAGGCACCTAAAGGACTCTCAGACCATGAGAAACATGCTCTGGTCTGATGAAACCAAGATTAAACTCGTCACGTCTGGAAGAAACCTGGCACAATCCCTACGGTGAAGCATGGTGGTGGCAGCTGTGGGCATGTTTTTCAGCGGCAGGGACTGGGAGACTAGTCAGGATAGAGGGATCCTTGATCAAAACCTGCTCTAGAGCACTCAGGACCTCAGACTGAGGTGAACGTTTATCTTCGAACATTACAACGACCCTTAGCACACAGCCAAGACAATGCAGGAGTGGCTTCGGGACAAGGCTCTGAATGTCTTTGAGTGACCCAGCCAGAGCCAGAACTCAATCTCCAAACTCTGGAGAGACCTGAAAAAAAACAGCTGTGCTGTGAGTTTCCTTCTCATCTTTCTCTTTTATTCCTTTCTTGAGCACACTGAGGGGCTGTCAACAGTTTTGTGAAATATGTTTAGTTGTGCTAAACATGTTAATGTCGATGTTCCTGAACAGATTTCACTTGGTTTCCAAAATTACCTCAAAAAGGCACCGGAAGAAATGGCAGCAGTTTTACGGGGCACCCAACCAATTGTGCTATTATGTGGGGGTTTTTCACGTTATTTGTAACTTATTTTGTACATAATGTTTCTGCAGCTGTATCTTATGGCAAAAAAGAGCTTCTGGATATCAGGACAGCGATCACTCACCTCGGATTAGACAAAGATTTTTTCTACAGCAAGGAGGATGCACAGGACATTCTCCAAACACCCGACAGGGCCGACATCCCCGTTATTTGCAAGAGGAAGCAACGCAGGTACAGAGAACAAAGAGCCGGATGCCTCGTCAGGACCTGGAGAAGGCGAGTGGGAAAGCTGCCATTACCGTCAATACTACTTGCCAACGTGCAATCATTGGACAATAAATTAGACGAGGTACAATCACGAATATCCTACCAACGGGACATCAAAAACTGTAATATCCTAAGTTTAACAGAATCGTGGCTGAATGACGACATGGATATTCAGCTAGCGGGATATATGCTGCACCGACAAGATAGAACAGTACACTCCGATAAGACGAGAGGGGGGCGGTCTGTGCATATTTGTAAACAACAGCTGGTGCATGAAATCTAAGGAAGTCTCTAGATTTTGCTCGCCTGAAGTAGAGTATATTGTGATAAATTGCAGGCCTAGAGAGTTTTCAGCTATACTTTTTGTGGCTGTTTGTTTACCACCACAGACAGATGCGGGCACTAAGCCCGCTGTATAAGGAAATAAGCAAACCGGAAACCACTCACTCATTGGCGGCGCTCCTAGTGGCCGGAGACTTTAATGCAGGGAAACTTAAATCAGTTCTACCAAATTTCTATCAACATCTTAAATGTACAACCAGAGGGAAAAAAAAATTCTAGATCACCTGTACTCCACACACAGAGACACGTACAAAGCTCTCCCTCGCCCTCCGTTTGGTAAATCCGACCACAACTCTATCCTCCTGATTCCTGCTTACAAGCAAAAATTAAAGCAGGAAGCACCAGTGTTTTGGTCTATAAAAAAGTGGTCAGATGAAGCAGATGCTAAACTACAAGACTGTTTTGCTATCACAGACTGGAACATGTTTCCAGGATTCTTCCAATGGCATTGAGGAGTACACCACATCAGTCACTGGCTTTATCAATAAGTGCGTTGAGGACGTGGTCCCCACAGTGACTGTACGTACATACCCCATCCAGAAGCCATGGATTACAGGTAATATTCACACTGAGCTAAAGGGTAGAGCTGCCGCTTTCAAGGTGTGGGACTCTAACCCGGAAGCTTACAAGAAATCCTGCTATGCCCTCCGACGAACCATCAAACAGGCAAAGCGTCAATACATGGCTAAGATTGAATCATACTACACCGGCTCTGACGCTTGTCTTTCGTGGCAGGGCTTGCAAACTATTACAAACTACAAAGGGAAGCACAGCCGCGAGCTGCCCAGTGACACGAGCCTACCAGATGAGCTAAATCACTTCTATGCTCGAATCGAGGAAAGCAACACTGAGGCATGCATGAGAGCATCAGCTGTTCCGGATGACTGTGTGATCACGCTCTCCGTAGCCGACGTGAGTAAGACCTTTAAACAGGTCAACATACACAAGGCTGCTGGGCCAGACGGATTACCAGGACGTGTGCTCCGGGCATGTGCTGACCAACTGGCAGGTGTCTTCACTGACATTTTCAACATGTCCCTGATTGAGTCTGTAATACCAACATGTTTCAAGCAGACCACCATAGTCCCTGTGCCCAAGAACACAAAGGCAACCTGCCTAAATGACTATAGACCCATAGCACTCACGTCCGTAGCCATGAAGTGCTTTGAAAGGTTGGTAATGGCTCACATCAACACCATTATCCCAGAAACCCTAGACCCACTCCAATTTGCATACTGCCCAAACAGATCCACAGATGATGCAATCTCCATTGCACTCCACACTGCCCTTTCCCACCTGGACAAAAGGAACACTTATGTGAGAATGCTATTCATTGACTACAGCTCAGCGTTCAACACCATAGTACCCTCAAAGCTCATCACTAAGCTAAGGATCCTGGGACTAAACACCTCCCTCTGCAACTGGATCTTGGACTTCCTGATGGGCTGCCCCCAGGTGGTGAGGGTAGGTAGCAACACATCTGCCACGCTGATCCTCAACACTGGAGCTCCCCAGGGGTGCGTGCTTAGTCCCCTTCTGTACTCCCTGTTCACCCACAACTGCATGGCCAGGCACGACTCCAACACCGTCATTAAGTTTGCAGACGACACAACAGTGGTAGGCCCGATCACCGACAACGACGAGACAGCCTATAGGGAGGAGGTCAGAGACCTGGCTGAGTGGTGCCAGAACAATCAAATCAAAGTTTATTTGTCACGTGCGCCGAATACAACAGGTGTAGACCTTACAGTGAAATGCTTACTTAAAGGCTCTAACCAATGGTGCAGGAAAAAATGTGTGTGTGTGTGTATGTGTAAGTAAGTAAAGAAATAAATAAAACAACAGTAAAAAGACACTTGAAAAAAAGAGTAGCAAAGCTATATACAGACACCTTTTAGTCAGGCTTATTGAGGTAGTATGTACATGAATGTATAGCTAAAGTGACTATGCATATAAGATAAACAGAGAGTAGCAGCAGCGTAAAAGAGAGGTTGGGGAGCACACAATGCAAATAGTCCGGGTTACCGTTTGGTTACCTGTTCAGGAGTCTTATGACTTGGGGGTAAAAACTGTTGAGAAGCCTTTTTGTCCTAGACTTGGCACTCCGGTACAGCTTGCCATGCAGTAGTAGAGAGAACATTCTATGACTGGGGTGGTTGGGGTCTTTGACAATTTTTAGGGCCTTCCTCTGACACCGCCTGGTGTAGAGGTCCTGGATGGCAGGCAGCTATGCGCACTCATTCCCAGAATGGGGAAAATGTCCTTTCTATTTTATTCAGCTAAGTTCAATTATATTCTTCTTGCTATAAAATCATATAATATAACATAATGGCACAGGATATATAAGCATATCTTGTCTGCTAAATGACCAAGCATGCTTATGGTCATCTAAGCATGCCTATGGCATTGCACATAGCCAGAGAACATACAGTAGGCCAACTCATATTCTGTTCGTCTGTCACAATGGCGTGTATAAGTGGCAGAGGAAGTCAGGCGCAGGAGAGTCAAAATAGAGTGTAGAATGGAGTACTTTAATTAAAGTCCCAGTAATCTGCTCCATAACACTCACGGAAAAAAATATAAAACAAATCTGGGTACGAAGACCCGTCGCACACCTATACACAATTAACACAACACTTGACAACGAACAATCTCTGACAAACACATGAAGGGAAACAGAGGGTTAAATACACAACAGGTAATGAATGGGATAAACAACAGGTGTGTGGGAAGACAAGACAAAACCAATGGAACATGAAAAATGGATCGATGATGGCTAGAAGACCGGTGAAGTCGACCGCCGAACACCGCCCGGACAAGGAGAGGCAACGACGTCGGCAGAAGTCGTGACATTACCCCCCCCCTGACGCGCGGCTCCAGCAGCGCGTCGACACCGGCCTCGGGGACGACCCGGAGGGCGAGGTGCAGGGCGATCCGGATGGAGGCGGTGGAATTCTTTTAACATGGAAGGATCTAAAACGTCCTCCACCGGAACCCAGCATCTCTCCTCCGGCCCGTACCCCTCCCAGTCCACGAGGTACTGAAGGCCCCTCGCCCGACGTCTCGAATCCAAAATGGATCGAATAGCGTACGCCGGGACCCCCTCGATGTCTAGAGGAGGCGGAGGAACTTCACGCACTTCAGCCTCCTGGAGCGGGCCAGCCACCACCGGCCTGAGGAGAGACACATGGAACGAGGGGTTAATACGGTAATTAGTGGGCAGTTGTAATCTATAACATACCTCGTTCACTCTCCTCAGGACTTTAAACGGCCCCACAAACCGCGGACACAGCTTCCGGCAGAGCAGGCGGAGGGGCAGGTTTCGGGTCGAGAGCCAGACCCTGTCCCCTGGTACGAACACCGGGGCCTCACTGCGGCGACGGTCTGCGCCAATTTTCTGGCGCCTTATGGCACGCTGAAGGTGGACGTGGGCTGCCTCCCAAGTTTCCTCAGCGTGCCGAAACCAATTGTCCACCGCAGGAGCTTCGGTCTGACTCTGATGCCAAGGAGCCAGAACCAGCTGATACCCTAATACACATTGAAAAGGGGTAAGGTTAGTGGAGGAGTGACGTAGCGAGTTCTGGGCTATCTCTGCCCAGGGCACGAACTTCGCCCACTCCCCTGGCCGGTCCTGGCAATAGGACCGCAGAAACCTGCCCACATCCTGGTTAACTCTCTCCACCTGTCCATTACTCTCGGGGTGAAAACCTGAGGTAAGACTAACCGAGATCCCCAGACGTTCCATGAACGCCTTCCAGACCCTTGACGTGAACTGGGGACCCCGATCAGACACTATATCCTCAGGCACCCCATAATGCCGGAAAACATGTGTAAACAGAGCCTCCGCAGTTTGTAAGGCCGTAGGGAGACCGGGCAAAGGGAGAAGACGACAGGACTTAGAGAACCGATCCACAACGACCAGGATCGTGGTGTAACCCTGTGAAGGTGGAAAATCAGTCACAAAATCCACTGACAGGTGCGACCACGGCCGTTGAGGAACGGGTAAAGGTAAAAGCTTACCTCTAGGCAGGTGTCTAGGAGCCTTGCACTGGGCGCACACCGAACAGGAGGAAACATAAATCCTCACGTCCTTAGCTAAAGTGGGCCACCAGTACCTCCCATCAAGACAGCGCATCGTCCGACCTATCCCAGGATGACCAGAGGAGGGTGATGTGTGAGCCCAATAGATCAATCGGTCGCGGACAGCAAACGGAACGTACAGACGACCAGCTGGACACTCAGGAGGAGAGGGCTCTGCACGTGACGCCCGCTCAATGTCCGCGTCCAGCTCCCACACTACTGGCGCCACCAAACACGACTCTGGGAGTATGGGAGTGGGATCCATGGGTCGCTCCTCTGTGTCATACAGCCGAGACAATGCGTCTGCCTTGACGTTCTGGGAGCCTGGTCTGTAAGTAAGCGTAAACACAAAACGAGTGAAAAACATGGCCCACCTTGCCTGGCGAGGATTTAGTCTCTTCGCCTGCCGGATGTACTCCAGATTGCGGTGGTCAGTCCAGATGAGAAAAGGGTGATTAGCCCCCTCAAGCCAATGCCTCCACACCTTCAAGGCTTTTACGACAGCTAACAGCTCTCGGTCCCCCACATCATAGTTACGCTCCGCCGGGCTGAGCTTCTTCGAAAAGAAAGCACAGGGGCGAAGCTTCGGTGGCACACCCGAACGCTGAGAGAGCACTGCTCCTATCCCAGCTTCGGATGCGTCCACCTCTACTATGAATGGCAAAGAGGGATCCGGATGAGCCAACACAGGCGCCGAGGTAAACAGAGCCTTCAGTTTACCAAAAGCCCTATTCGCCTCGGCCGACCACTGCAAGCGCACCGGTCCCCCCTTTAGCAGTGAGGTAATGGGAGCTGCAACCTGACCAAAACCCCGGATAAATCTCCGGTAGTAATTGGCAAACCCTAAAAAACGCTGCACCTCCTTTACCGTGGTTGGAGTCGGCCAATTACGCACGGCTGTAATGCGGTCGCTCTCCATTTCCACTCCTGAAGTGGAAATCTGATGCCCTAGGAAGGAGATGGATTGTTGGAAGAAAAAGCATTTCTCAGCCTTGACATATAAATCATGCTCCAACAGGCGACCAAGCACCCTGCGCACCAAGGACACATGCTCAGCGCGTGTAGCAGAGTATATCAAAATATCATCGATATACACCACTACACCCTGCTCGTTCAGGTCCCTGAAGATCTCATCTACAAACGATTGGAAGACTGATGGAGCATTCATCAACCCATATGGCATGACCAGGTACTCATAATGACCTGAGGTGGTGCTAAATGCCGTCTTCCACTCATCACCCCTCCTAATACGCACCAGATTGTACGCACTACTGAGATCCAATTTTGTGAAGAAGCGGGCCCCGCGCATTGACTCCATTACTGTATTGATCAAAGGTAGCGGGTAACTATATTTTACCGTGATTTTATTAAGGTCTCGATAATCAATGCACGGGCGTAAACCGCCATCCTTCTTCTTCACAAAAAAGAAACTCGAAGAGGCGGGTGAAATGGATGGCTTAATGAACCCCTGACGCAGGGATTCAGAGATATAATTATCCATAGCCACTGTCTCCGCTTGCGACAGAGGATACACATGACTCCTGGGATATGCAGCGTCTACCAGGAGATCTATCGCACAATCCCCCTGTCGATGGGGTGGTAATTGAGTCGCCTTCTTTTTACAGAAGGCGAGTGCCAAATCGGCATATTCTGAGGGAATGCGCACGGTGGAAACCTGGTCTGGACTTTCCACCGTAGTAGCACCAACGGAAACCCCTACACACCTACCTGAGCACTCTCGCGACCACCCCGTGAGAGCCCTCTGTGGCCAAGAAACAGTGGGGTTATGAGTAGTTAACCAGGGTAGGCCTAACACCACAGAATACGCAGGGGAATCAATAAGGAAAAGACTAATCTTCTCCTTGTGACCCTCCTGTGTTATCATAGACAAAGGTGCGGTGACCTCCCTGATAAACCCTGACCCTATTGGTCGACTATCTAAGGCATGAATAGGGAAAGGCATATCCACAGAAACAACAGGAATCCCTAAACTATGAGCAAAATTTTTATTAATGAAAATCCCAGCCGCGCCTGAATCTACTAGCGCCTTATACTGGGAATGCAGGGAAAAATCCGGAAAGGTGACAGAGACAAACATAAGTGCAGCAGAGGGCTCTGGATGAGTATGGTGCCTACTCACCTGGGGTGATGCCAGAGTGCCCTGCCTGCCTTCTCTATTCCCAGAGGAACCAACCCGGCACCGATCAGCAGTGTGATCTCTGCGATCATAGATGGTGCTCGAGCGGGTACCCCCTCCGGTCTCCCTGCGCACCATCCCTCCCAATTACATAGGTTCGGGAGAGAGAGTGCGGGAGGATGGAACAACCAGACCCCGATCTAGACGTCCCCGAGTAGCCAGCATGTTGTCCAGCCTGATGGACATATCCACCAGTTGGTCGAAGTTGAAGGTGGTGTCTCTACAGGCCAGCTCCCGACGGACGTCCTCGCGTAGACTACAACGGTAGTGGTCGATCAGGGCCCTGTCGCTCCATCCAGCGCCGGCAGCCAAAGTCCTAAACTCCAACGCGAACTCCTGAGCACTCCTCTTCCCCTGCCTCAGATGATGGAGGAGCTCACCTGCTGCTCTGCCTTCGGATGGGTGGTCGAATACCTTCCGGAAATGGCAGATGAGCTCCTCAAAATGGTCCAACGCCTTATCCTCTCCACACACAGCGTTGGCCCACTCCAGGGCTTTCCCGGTAAGGCAGGAGACGAGGGCGAAGCTTTTCTCACGGTCTGATGGTACTGGAGAGACCGTGGCCAGATACAAGTTCAGTTTTAGGAGAAAACCCTGGCAGCTGGCAGTATCTCCATTGTATCCCGTGGGTAGGGATAACTGGATCCTGTTCTGTTCCGGAGGATAAAAAACGTTCGAAGGAATTCCAGGTGGTGGTGGAGGTACTGGACAAGCTCCCTGTCTCTCCCAGCGGTCCATACTCTGGACAATGCGATCCATGGCAGCGCACAGACTGTCAATCTCCGCCGCGTGTTCCAGGACGCGTTCCTCAACCTCCATTAGCGAAGTGCCTCCTCCTGCTGACTTCATTTTTTATGGTCAGAGATTCTGTCACAATGGCGTGTATAAGTGGCAGAGGAAGTCAGGCGCAGTCAAAATAGAGTGTAGAATGGAGTACTTTAATTAAAGTCCCAGTAATCTGCTCCATAACACTCACGGAAAAAAATATAAAACAAATCTGGGTACGAAGACCCGTCGCACACCTATACACAATTAACACAACACTTGACAACGAACAATCTCTGACAAACACATGAAGGGAAACAGAGGGTTAAATACACAACAGGTAATGAATGGGATAAACAACAGGTGTGTGGGAAGACAAGACAAAACCAATGGAACATGAAAAATGGATCGATGATGGCTAGAAGACCGGTGAAGTCGACCGCCGAACACCGCCCCGACAAGGAGAGGCAACGACGTCGGCAGAAGTCGTGACATCGTCTGAAATACATTTTCTTCATATCATAATGTTTCTTTAGACCTGACTAAAATAAATAATGGATTTACTGTGAAGGTCTATATTAAATTGATTTATTCAACTTTTTTAAATGTAGATGTTCCAAAGGCGTGCATCAGACTCTTGCAGCTTGTATGTGTGGAGGCCTGGAAATGCTAAACATGTTTATGATAATTAGCAGTAAATTACAGTGAGATCGGCCGTCTTTTGCATGACAATAACCGCCTGACAAAATGTCATGACCACAACATCCCTATAATCTGAGTGAGACTGACTAACAAAATCAATGGGGGCCCCCTGGCCAGTAATTCGACCATGATTACTACGTTTAGATAGCTGGCCCTAGACTAACTTACCAATCAAAAAAATGTGAGCTGACATTGGCTAATTGAGTGACTATCAGTGACTGACATAACAAGATAAAATTGCATCTTGTGTATTCTACTATTCTAACTTGCAACAGTAAATTGAGACCCCGACTGAGTTTAAAAATAATAAAACACATTTTAAATTGATCTGACGGACGCATGAGCCGCCGGTTGCCAATCCCTGATCTAAACAAAGTGAACAGGCTGTGTTGTTCAAACAGTTGGAGACAGACATGAGGGTGTATTCATAACAGTTCAACTGTTCTACATGTTAGTTAACCAATAAACGAATCAACTTTGATTTGTTGGTTTGATTTGTCGACTAGATTTTAAATACAGTCAGGTCCATAAATATTTGGACATTGACAAAGTTATTATTATTTTAGCTGTCTACATATTGTCAGCATATTGGAGTTGAAATTAAATAATGAATATGAGTGCAGACTTTCAGTTTTAATTTGAGGGTATTTACATCCATATCGGGTGAACGGTGTAGGAATTACAGCACTTTTTATATGTGGTCCCCCCCTTTTTAAGGGACCACAACTAAAATTGGCTGTTCAGCTGTTCCATGGCCAGGTGTGTGTTGTTTCCTCATTAGTTCATTTAAACATGAGCAGATAAAAGGTCTAGAGTTTATTTGAAGTGTGGAATTTGCATTTGGAATCTGTTGCTGTTAACCCTCAATATGAAGTCCAAAGAGCTGTCACTGCCAGTGAAGCAAGCCGTCATTAGGCTGAAAAATCTAAACAAACCCATCAAAGAGATAGCAAAAACATTAGGTGTGGCCAAATCAACTATTTGGTACATTCTTAAAAAGAAAGAACGTGCAGGTGAGCTCAGGAGCATCAAAAGGTGCGGAAGACCACGGAAAACAACTGTGGTGTATGACCGAATAATTATTTCCCTGGTGAAGAAAAACCCCTTCACAACTGTTGGCCAGATCAATAACACCCTCCAGGAGGTAGGCATATCTGTGTCAATGTCAACAATCAAGAGAAGATTTCACCAGAGAAAATACAGAGGGTTTACCACAAGATGTAAACCATTGGTAAGCCTCAAAAACAGGAAGACCAGATCAGAGTTTGCCACAAAAACATCTAAAAAAAAGCCTGTACAGTTCTGGAACAACATCCTATGGACAGATGCGACAAAGATCAACTTGTACCAGAATGATAAGAAGAGAAGAGTATGGAGAAGGGAAGGAACTGCTCATGATCCAAAGCATACCACCTCGTCTGTGAAGCATGGCGTGAGCATGTATGGCTGCCAATGGAACTGGTTCCCTTGTATTTATTGATGATGTGACTGCTGACAAAATCAGCAGGATGAATTCTGAACCCCAGCATCTGGGGATGTCTATGGGTTCCAGACTTCCGGCAGCCCTTACTGCAAAGGATTTTCAACCAAGTATTAAAACTCACAATTTAATTTATGATTATGTTAGTTTGTCCAATTACTTTGAGCCGCTAAGATTGGGGGGCTATGTATAAAAATGGTTGTAATTCCTACAATTCCTATAATTTTGACAAAACCCTTAAATTGAAGATGAACTTCTACACTTAAAGCACATCTTGATTGTTTCCTTTCAAATCCATTGTGGTGTGGTACAGAGCCAAAATTATGCAAATTGTGTCACTGTCCAAGTACTGATGGACCTGACTGTATAAAGATTAGCTGGCTACACACTAGCATGTGGGCTTGTGCTTGAGATATTGTTATTGAGCTGTGTTAATTATCTATAATGCCTGCTACAAAAAGTTGGTCATTATTAGTGGATGTGCATTGTGCATGGTTCTGGTTAAATTTGTAAGAAAAATTGCATTTTCATAGACAGATTTAAAAGCCAGATCAGTGAAAGTTGCAAAAAAAAGCATGTTAAACTATTTTGATAAAATAATGAAATTATTAGTGTATCTTATGGTTGTGGAAGGCTTATATTTAGCATAGGTATAATTTTACAAGCCCTGAATTCATTTGATTATTCCGGACGGTTTGAAATGCAGTGTATTGACCTTTAATTGTGCAACAAAGCTTATTTAGAGAAAAATATATATATACATATATTATAATATATAAATAAATATATATTGTGAATCGTCCAAAAGTTTTGAAATATTGAGATGTGATTTTTAGGCCACATCGCCCAACCCTATTTGCAATGCTAATGTGATGTCAAACTGTGCATACATTAGCTGGCAGACAGAGAAAGTATGTTCATTTACTAAGTGCCCCAGGCTTTAAAATGTGGTTTTACGTGAACTGTAACAGCTAGAAATTGGTTGTATATTATCTAGCTACTGTTCCTTAGTAATTCACACAAATTGGAAGGGAAGGTAAGGGCAATGATTATTCTGAACACTGGAAATTCTTTCTCTGTAAAATGTGTATCACAATGATCCGTTGTCAGCTCCTATATTGAGAGGCTTGGGTTTCAGGATATGACAGATAGAAAACAATGGTTGTGTCCCAGTGTTTCTAGTCAGAAAAAAGAGGGATCAATGGGATCATACTAAATGGTAATAAAGTAGCTGAAATGTTGTGTTTGTAGTAGTCAAGTGTATTCAGCCAGAAAAGTCTTGGTCGGTTGGTATGTGGGTGGTATGGATGAAATATATATTTTTTTAAATCGATCAAGTTTCAGTACCGGTAATAATTCATATATATCCAGAGAGTCCCAGGAAATACCGCAAAAGTCGGAAGTGCCCATTTAAGGTGTTTAAAACGAACATATGGTCACTATGCCAGAGGGGTAAATAAGAGGGGCACTGCACCGCCTTGTCATCTTGGCAATAAACAAATTAAACTGATATTTAGTAATGATAGAGTAACTATCTTTGTTCACCAGTGCAGTAGGCTATCTCGACACAGAGTGTGCTCAGGAGCTCACTTTGTGCGTTGTCGAATCATTCTAACTTTGTAACGGCAGTCAAACATAAGTCAAATGACCTAAGTTGCTAAACTTGCTAGATAACCTCCTTCAATGAATGACAGAATATCTCCTATATTTAGAAAAATCTATTTTTGTAAAACATTTTTTACTAGGCAAGTCAGTTAAGAACAAATTCTTATTTACCCTGCCAAACCCATCCCTAACCCAGACAGCGCTGGGCCAATTGTGTACCACTCTATGGGACTCCGGATCATGATACAGCACAGGATCGAACCCAAGTCTGTAGTGACACCTCTAGCACTGCAATGCAGTACCTTAGACTGCTGCGCCACTCAGGACCCTTTGGTGATTATAGAGATAGCAGATCAGCTCAAGAATAACGGGGAGATGAATATGGAGATAACAGATCAGCTCAAGAATAACGGGGAGATGAAGTTGAAATTTAACAGGGACCAACACTGTTTAAAAAAAATATCCATATCTACTCTCATACCGTTTGTTGATCACACATTCTCTACCGAAGGTCTCATATGGGCAGCACGTACGAGACAGCGCAGAGAAGCTGGGGAAATGTTCTAGCAGTATTTTTATATGCATAGGAGAGAGACGTGCTTTGATAATGCAACCTATGGATTACAGAATAAAATTAGGAGTTTTCATGGGACACAGGAGTGTCACGCCCTGGCCTTAGTTATCTTTGTTTTCTGTAATATTTTGGTTAGGTCAGGGTGTGACAGGGGGGATGTTTGTGTGTATTTGTCTCGTCTTGGGTGGTTGTATGGTATAGGGGGTTTTGGTAGAGTGTATGGGTTTGTATTTCGTGTCAGTGTTCGTGCCACACGGGACTGTTTTCGGTTTGGTCACGTTCGTTGTTTTGTATCTTGAAGTGTATGAGGAGGCAGCACGGAAGCAAGGCTGGAAGCCCGCGAGTAAAACCCAAAAATTTCTTGGGGGGGGGGCTACAACGGAGTGTGGTGAAGTCAGGTAGGAGACCTGCGCCAACTCCCTATGCTTACCGTGGAGTGCGAGAGTACGGGCAGACACCGTGTTATGCGGTAGAGCGCATGGTGTCTCCTGTACGTGTGCATAGCCCGGTGCGGGTTAATCCACCTCCCCGCACTGGCAGGGCTAGATTGGGCATTGAGCCAGGTGCCATGAAGCCGGCTCAACGCGTCTGGTCTCCAGTGCGTCTCCTCGGGCCAGCATACATGGCACCAGCCTTACGCATGGTGTCCCCGGTTCGCCTACACAGCCCAGTGCGGGTTATTCCACCTCCCCTCACTGGTCGGGCTACGGGGAGCATACAACCAGGTAAGGTTGGGCAGGCTCAGTGCTCAAGGGAGCCAGTACGCCTGCATGGTCCGGTATATCCGGCGCCACCTCCCCGCCCCAGCCCAGTACCACCAGTGCCAACACCACGCACCAGGCTTCCAGTGTGTCTCCAGAGCCCTGTTCCTCCTCCACGCACTCGCCCTATGGTGCGTGTCTCCAGCCCGGTACCACCAGTTCCGGCACCAGGCATCAAGCCTCCTGTGCGTCTCCAGAGTCCTGTGCGTCCTGTTGCTGCTCCCCGCACTAGCCTTGAGGTGCGTATCCTTAGCCCGGTACCTCCAGTTCCGGTACCACGCACCAGGCCTACTGTGCGCCTCAGCCGACCAGAGTCTGCCGTCTGCCCAGTGCCGCCTGGACTGTCCGTCTGCCCAGAGCCGCCTGCGCTATCCGTCTGCCCAGAGCCGTCAGAGCTGCCCGTCTGTCCCGAGCCGTCAGAGCTGCCCGTCTGTCCCGAGCCGTCAGAGCCGCCCGTCTGTCCCGAGCAGCTAGAGCCGTCCGCCAGTCAGGAGCAGCCAGAGCCGTCCGCCAGACAGGAGCAGCCAGAGCCGCCCGCCAGACATGACCAGCCAGAGCCGTCCGCCAGCCATGACCAGCCAGAGCCGTCCGCCAGCCATGACCAGCCAGAGCCGTCAGCCAGCCATGACCAGCCAGTGCCGTCAGCCAGCCAGTGCCGTCAGCCAGCCATGACCAGCCAGTGCCGTCAGCCAGCCATGACCAGCCAGAGCCGTCAGCCAGCCAGGATCTGCCAGAGCCGCCAGCCAGCCAGGATCTGCCAGAGCCGCCAGGATCTGCCAGCCAGGATCTGCCAGAGCCGCCAGGATCTGCCAGAGCCGCCAATCAGCCAGGATCTGCCAGAGCCGCCAATCAGCCAGGATCTGCCAGAGCCGCCAGCCAGCCAGGATCTGCCAGAGCCGTCCGCCAGCCATGACCAGCCAGAGCCGTCCGCCAGCCATGACCAGCCAGAGCCGTCCGCCAGCCATGACCAGCCAGTGCTGTCAGCCAGCCAGTGCCGTCAGCCAGCCATGACCAGCCAGAGCCGCCAATCAGCCAGGATCTGCCAGAGGCGCCAGCCAGCCAGGATCTGCCAGAGCCGCCAGCCAGCCAGGATGTGCCAGAGCCGCCAGCCAGCCAGGATCTGCCAGAGCCGCCAGCCAGCCAGGATCTGCCAGAGCCGCCAGTCAGCCAGGATCTGCCAGAGCCGCCAATCAGCCAGGATCTGCCAGAGCCGCCAATCAGCCAGGATCTGCCAGAGCCGCCAGTCAGCCAGGATCTGCCAGAGCCACCAAAGCGGGTATTAACTATGGTGGAGTGGGGGCCACGGCCCGCACCCGAGCCGCCGCCGTAGGAAGGCTCACCCGGACCCTCCCCTTCTGTGTCAGGTTTTGCGGCCGGAGTACGCACCTTTGGGGGGGGGGGGGTACTGTCACGCCCTGGCCTTAGTTATCTTTGTTTTCTGTAATATTTTGGTTAGGTCAGGGTGTGACAGGGGGGATGTTTGTGTGTATTTGTCTCGTCTTGGGTGGTTGTATGGTATAGGGGGTTTTGGTAGAGTGTATGGGTTTGTGTTGAGTGTTGAGTGTAGGTGTCTAGGTAAGTCTATGGTTGCCTGAATGGTTCTCAATCAGAGACAGCTGTCATTCATTATCTCTGATTGGGAGACATATTTAAGGCAGCCATAGGCATTAGGCTATTGTGGGTAATTGTCTATGTTTAGTGTCAGCACTATTTTGTTTGAATAGCTTCACGGTCGTCTGTTTGTTGTTTTGTTTGTTTGTTCGTCTTCATAATAAAAGAAGATGTCTTTCTATCACGCTGCGCCTTGGTCCTCTATTCAAAGTTACGACGATCGTGACAAGGAGTCAGGATTTTGAGTATCAGTGGGATTAGGACTGGACAGAAAACTAGTCTAGGCTATAGGACAGGAGATATCATTTTCCCTCATGCCTCTGAATTGTTAACAGACTTCATGTCTGTGACATAGATGCCTATGTAGTGAATTGTGCATAGGCCTATGAAATGTGTGACTAAAGACTCACAATGACAGCTCAAAGAGGCACGTGTTCTTTTCCAGACTATACTGTAGAGCTTTCCTGTCGGGTTTATCAACTGCCTTCAGTTTACGTGTGCAGTCCGGCAGTGTCAATTATGCGTGCGCTTTGAATTTATGGCGATTTTGTGTGAAGTAAATACGCTAGGCTAAAGGCTTCCATGCAACAACCTGTTTGGATAATGTGCTATATTTAATTTTTTTGATAATCTGATACTGCGCATGTTGTGTATTTTGTGGAATTGCATTAGTGCCGACATTGGGGAAATTATTAGTAATTTCCTGGGTCTTGTCCTTTCTTTTTTTCTGGAAATATGAAGTGTTCCCGAGGATCCCGGTTACCCATGCTAATCCCTAGTGGGTGGTGCTTCCTCCTCTCCAGCCCTCTGTGGAGTTTTGTTTCATTCTATTTCGTTTTATTTTTTTCTGTGTTTATGCCTCAGTAGTGGAATCACTTGGGAAGTCTTTCATATCCCCACTCTGTGCTGTCCTGATGGCTGTCAGTGTAATAGTATGTGAGGTGGATTGTGGGGTTATTTCCCTGGAGTGAAAATACGATTGTTGCATCAGTCAGTCAGTCAGTGCCTTCCCAGCCTGCATCTTAACACTTTGGAGTTAAACTTAGTCAGGATGCCCTCCTGCACCGGAAGTCTGAATCACTTCTACCTCCCACCTACAGCTATTGTATATGTGCTATACAGCAGCGATTCCCTAACTTTTCCAAATCTGAGACCACCAAATCACAGCCAAAAGCTCTTGAAGACCACCATTCATGAATTTGATGATTTATTTTTACATAAAATATATTGGTGGTCAAATTTGGAGTCAGTTTTATCAGTGAATGCAACAATAATTGTGTTATTATTATTGTAAACCATTTGCATTGTAAAAATTAATGTAAAATTGCGTATTTATTTATTTTTATTTAACCTTTAGTTTACTAGGCAAGTCAGTTAAGAACAATTTCTTATTTACAATGACGGCCTACCAACAGGCAAAAGGCCTCCTGCGGGGAGGCTGAGATTAACAATAAAAAAAATATATATATAAAGGACAAAACACACATCACGACAAGAAAGACAACACAACACTACATAAAGAGAGACCTAAAGACAACAACATAGCAAAGCAAAAACACATGACAACACAGCATGGTAGCAACACAACATGACAACAACATGGTAGCAACACAACATGGTAACAGCCCAAAATATGTTACAAACATTATTGGGCATTGACAACAGCACAAAGGGCAAGAAGTTAGAGACAACAATACATTACGCAAAGCAGCCACAACTGTCAGTAAGAGTGTCCATGTTTGAGTCTTTGAATGAAGAGATTGAGATAAAACTGTCCTGTTTGAGGGTTCGTTGCAGCTCGTTCCAGTTGTTAGCTGCAGCGAACTGAAAAGACGAGCGACCCAGGGATGTATGTGCTTTGGGGACCTTTAACAGAATGTGACTGGCAGAACAGGTGTTGTATGTGGAGGATGAGGGCTACAGTAGATATCTCAGATAGGGGGGAGTGAGGCCTAAGAACGTTTCATAAATAAACATCCACCAGTGGGTCTTGCGACAGTTATGCAGAGATGACCAGTTTACAGAGGAGTATAGAGTGCAGTGATGTGTCCTATAAGGAGAATTGGTGGCAAATCTGATGGCCTATTGGTAAACACCATCTAGCCGCTCAAGAGCTCCCTTACCTGCCGATCTATAAATTATGTGTCCGTAATCTAGCATGGGTAGGATGGTCATCTGAATCAGGGTGTTTGGCAGATGGGGTGAAAGAGGAGCGATTACAATAGAGGAAACCAAGTCTAGATTTTACTTTAGCCTGCAGCTTTGATATATGCTGAGAGAAGGACAGTGTACCGTCTAGCCATACTCCCAAGTACTTGTATGAGATGACTATCTCAAGCTCTAAACCCTCAGAGGTAGTAATCGCACCTGTGGGGAGAGGGGCATTCTTCTTACCAAACCACATGACCTTTGTTGTGGAGGTGTTAAGCACAAGGTTAAGGGTATAGAAAGCTTGTTGGACACTAAGAAAGCTTTGTTGTAGAGCATTTAACACAAAATCTGTGGAAGGGCCAACTGAGTATAAGACTGTATAATCTGCATATAAATGGATGAGAGAACTTCCTAATGCCTGAGCTATGTTATTGATGTAAATTGAGAAGACCGTGGGGCCTAGGATTGAGCCTTGGGGTACTCTCTTGGTGATAGGCAGTGGCTGAGACAGCAGATTTTATGACTTTATACACTGCACTCTTTGAGAGAGGTAGTTAGCAAACCAGGCCAAAGACCTCTCAGAGACACCAATACTCCTTAGCCGGCTCACAAGAATGGAATGGTCTACCATATCAAAAGCTTTGGCTAAGTCAATAAAAATAGCAACACAACATTTCTTAGAGTCAAGGGCAATGGTGACATAATTGAGGACCTTTAAGGTTGCAGTGACAAATCCATAACATCAGCGGAAACCAGATTGCATACCAGAGAGAATACTATAGACATAAAGAAAGCCAGTCAGTTGATTATTGACAAGTTTTTCCAACACTTTTGATAAACAGAGAAAAATAGAAATAGGCCTATTGTCACGCCCTGACCATCGAGAGCTTTTATTCTATATGTTGGTTAGGTCGGGGTGTGATTTAAGGGTGGGTTATCTAGGTGAATTATATTTCCATGTTGGCCTAGTATGGTTCCCAATCAGAGGCAGCTGTTTATCGTTGTCTCTGATTGGGGATCATATTTAGGTAGCCATTTTCCCATTGTGCTTTGTGGGATCTTGTCTATCTTTAGTTGCCTGTGAGCATTATTATAGCTTCACGTTTAGTTTGTTCGTTTTGTTGTTTTGTTGTTTGAAGTTTTCTATTCCATAATAAAGGATGGAAACATACCATGCTGCATCTTGGTCTACTACTTATGACGAACGTGACACCTATAACAGTTAGGATCAGCTTGATCTCTCCCTTTAAATAAAGGATGAACTGTGGCTGCCTTCCAAGCAATGGGAACCTCCCCAGAAAGGAGAGACAGGTTAAAAAGGTCGGAGATAGGCTTGGCGATGATAGGGTCAGCAACCTTAAAGAAGAAAGGGTCTAAACCATCTGACCCAGATGTTTTTTTAGGGTCAAGTTTAAGGAGCTCCTTTAGCACCTTGGACTCAGTGACTGCCTGCAGGCAGGGGAAAAAGAGGGAGAAGCATCGGGGATAGTCGCATTAAAAGGGGTGGGAGATTAGGAAATGTTGGACGAGCAAGGAGGCATGGCTGAGTCAAATAGGAATCCTGACTTAATGAAGTGGTGATTAAAGAGTTTAGCCATGTGCTTCTTGTCAATAACAACCACATCATCAACTTTAAGGGACATGGGCAGCTGTGAGGAGGAGGGTTTACTCTCCAGGTCTTTAACCGTTTTCCAGAACTTCTTGGGGTTAGACACACAGAGAGAGAACTGCTTCTTAAAGCAACTAACTTTGACCTTCCAGATAGCCTGAGTGCACTCATTTATCATTCTCAGCCCGAGTATGCGTGTGCCGAGCCTTTTGCCAAATGCAATTCTTGTGGTGGAGTAACTCTGCAAGATCACGGTCGAACCAAATGAAAATATAAAAAAAGAAGGTCCAAGCGTCTTCAACAGAGGGGATTCAACCTGATTCTCGTTAAAGTTAATTCGAGTTTTTTAGCAAGCGTCTATGACAGGTCAGGACAGGTCGTTTCACTGAGCAGCCATTACGAACACAGGCTGTAAAACAGTGATCACTAAGTTCATTACAGAAAACACCAGACTGATACCTATCGGGATTATTTGTGAGGATAACATCAAGAAGAGTAGCCTTTTCTGGGTGTTTGGAGTCATACCTTGTGGGATTGGTAATAATCTGAGAAAGATTTAGGTATTCCCATTGCTTTAGGACTTGGTCAGGTGGTTTAAGCATGTTCCAGTTTAGGTCACCTAGCAAGACAAATTCAGTGTGTAAGGGGCCAGGAGAGAGCTTAGGGCAGGTTGGGTACAGGCCGGTGCTGATGGAGGACAATAGCACCCCGCAACAGTCAACAAAGAGCTATTTGAAAGTTAAAAAAAACAAAAAAAAACAGCAAATCAAATTGTTTGGGGACAGACTTGATGGAGACAACCGAGCACTGAAGGTGATCCTTGGTAAAGATTGCCATTCCCCCACCTTTGGAAGATCTGTCTTGCCCGAAAAAGGTTATAACCAGAAAGGTTAACATCCCTTCCTTAACCACGTCTCAGTAATGACCAACACATCTGGATCCACACTTTCAGTTGATCCAATTTAGGTAATAAGCTTCTAGTGTTAACGTGCAGAAAACCCAGGCTTTTACAAGAGCAGAAATCTGTGAAGCAGATATCAGAGCGCAAGTCAGAATTGGGGATAGCAACAGTAGATGCACATTTCCAGATATCATCAACAGTAATACAATCAAGGCACCAAATAGGACACATAGTACAGGGAGAGCTCTGCGGTGCTGATTTATGACATCTGAATGTGCATCAGATGGCAACAAGATCATACTGTACAGCAACTTCATCAGGTAACATGAATATAAAGCCAGCGAGAGATGGTTAGAATGGGATGGGAGGCCAAAAGTCTGTGTAATTAATAGAGAGTCAGTGTCTCGAGTGTGGGAACAAACATAGTCTGTCCCACGGTTGGGTAAAGAAAGTTCGTAGTCAACAAAGCATGCAGGAGTCATGAGGCAAATAGCAAAATGCACAAGAACAAAATGTAATATAACGCCTTGGGGTTAGACATTGTAAGTTCAGAGTCACTCGCCCCAACAGTGCGTGTGTGCTGGAGGTGAGCGAAAGCTCGGGGGGGCACCAGGGCAGACGGTGAACAGATCGCCAGGTGGAATCCAAGCAGCAGTGCAGCAGGCAACGGGAGTAGGTGTCACAACCCACTTGGGAGAAGCTTTTATTTCTGGAGGCAGATTTCTTGTGAAAATGCCAGCGGATGGTCTCTGAACAGCAGGAGGAGGCTTCGAGGCCTCTAGATTTGGGTGGGGTAGCCTACCATTTGTTGGGCTCAAAGGCTTCGACACCTCTCGCTTCACACATCCGTGCTAATTTCAGTTGTATCTCTTTGTCCTAGCAAGCTTGGTAGCCTTAGCATTCAGTCCTTATAAAGTAAAATATATCACTGTAAAGTATTTTTCTTCTTGGCTTTTGAAAGTAAGAAATTGCTTCAGGCTAAGCATTCCTCACTCAGTCCCAGGTTGGATGGTGTTTTCAGGTTTCTGTTTGTTTGCCAGAGCATTTACTGTATAATTTGGGAATAATAATCCTTGGTTGTAGGAAGCATTCCAGGTAATTCCGTCCAAAATCAGGTTGTAAATTTGGAGTTTCGACTTGGAGTGAAAGTTATTTTGTTTAGCGTAGCATCCTGTATATGTCCCTGCCAAATATCATACGTTTGTCAAACTCTAAATCTTTCTATTTTTTAAAAACATGCTGAAAAATGTGGGAGCTCATCTGCTCATGACCTCTTTCTCTCTCTCTATTTCTCTCTCTCTCTCTCTCTCTCTCTCTCTCTCTCTCTCTCTCTCTCTCTCTCCCTCTCACTCTCACTCACTCTCTCTCTCTCTGTCTCTCCATCTCTCTCTCTCTCTCTCTCTCTCTCTCTCTCACTCACTCACTCTCTCACTCTCTATCTCTCTCTCTCTCTCTCTCTCACCCACTCACTCCCTCTCCATCTCTCTCTCTCTCTCTCTCTCTCTCTCTCTCTCTCTCTCTCTCTCTCTCTGCCTCTCACTCACTCACTCCCTCTCCATCTCTCTGCTTATAACACTGGTAATACTCCCAACTGTTATTATTTTTGGAAGAAAACATTTTTCTAAAATAATAACAGTACCCCAGGTTGAAAACCAAACACACTCTCACACACAATGTGTGTATATACAGTTAATACTCTAAGTGTGACTGTCAATTTGAGTCTGCACGGGTAGTCCATCCATCACGCAAATAGATTAAATTAATCATGATATGATGCAAGACAGAAGGGACACGCCAGATATAGTCGTCTGTATGCTCAAAGTAATGGTATAGGTTGGGGTAATAAATATCCAATAAAAAACATAAAACATATTTTCCTCCTCAGTACCTCCAGTTTTCCACTGCAGCTTTTCCACCTCTGCAACCTACCTGTCTACTCTGTATTTACAGTACAAGGTTGCCCGTCGCCCAGATGGCCTTTGAAATCCTGTAGTACACCTGTTCAATAAAAATGTATGCTGCCCTTCTAAGCTGCTTGTGGAAGTCACAATAAAGTGCTATTATGGATTTACGGATTAGAGCTTCTCTTATCAGAATTCATATTAGCTGCTTTGATATGAAAAAAAGCTGCTCCTCCTTGGCCTTGATAATCCTGCTGATATGTATGGAAGGTTTGATTATCTCAGTTTTTAAAAATTGCAATAAATCCCCAGTCCTGTTTTCTTTTTAAATGTTTTCCCCCTTTATACTGCAATCTGCTGTATATCTGACGGGTGAAACCTTTTCTCTGTTAATTACAGAAATTAGATGAATATATCAGCAAGTTACGCCAACATTACTATGAATTAAAACACTGCACTATTGGAATGGTTTCTAAATTCAAGTAATGGACAACTGTCACACCCTGACCGTAGAGATCCTTTTTATGTCTCTATTTTGGTTGGTCAGGGCGTGAGTTTGGGTGGGCATTCTATGTCTGGTGTTCTATGTTGTCTATTTCTTTGTGTTTGGCCGTGTGTGATAATCCATGGCACGAAGCCTCCAGTGATGATCCATGGCACGAAGCCTCCTGTGATGATCCATGGCACGAAGCCTCCTGTGATGATCCATGGCACGGAGCCTCCAGTGTCGCCATCTAGTCTGGAGCCTCCAGCGACGCCCTCTAGTCCGGAGCCTCCAGCGACGCCCTCTAGTCCGGAGCCTCCAGCGACGACCTCTAGTCCGGAGCCTCCAGCGACGGGTTTCAGTCCGGAGCCTCCAGCGACGGGCTTCAGTCAGGAGCAGCCAGAGAAACAGACGCCTCACAAGTCCTCAACTGGCAGCTTCATTAAATAGTACCCGCAAAACACCAGTCTCAACGTCAACAGTGAAGAGGCGACTCCGGGATGCTGGCCTTCTAGGCAGAGTTCCTCTGTCCAGTGTCTGTGTTCTTTTGCCCATCTTAATCTTTCATTTTTATTGGCCAGTCTGAGATATGGCATTTTCTTAGCAACTCTGCCTAGAAGGCCAGCATCCCGGAGTCGCCTCTTTACTGTTGACGTTGAGACTGGTGTTTTGCGGGTACTATTTAATGAAGCTGCCAGTTGAGGACTTGTGAGGCGTCTGTTTCTCAAACTAGACACTCTAATGTACTTGTCCTCTTGCTCAGTTGTGCACCGGGGCCTCCCACTCCTCTTTCTATTCTGATTAGAGCCAGTTTTCTCTGTTCTGCGAAGGGAGTAGTACACAGTGTTGTACGAGATCTTCAGTTTCTTGACAATTTCTCGCATGGAATAGCCTTAATTTCTCAGAACAAGAATAGACTGCCGAGTTTCAGAAGAAAGTTCTTTGTTTCTGGCCATTTTTAACATGTAATCAAACCCACAAATGCTGATGCTCCAGATACTCAACTAGTCTAAAGATGGCCAGATTTATTGCTTCTTTAATCAGGACAACAGTTTTCAGTTGTATCTTGCAATCAGAACTTTGTATAATTTTGAAAGTTGAATGTTGAAGACTTACAATTTGCTATAACATCACCATACTCCTGTAATGGGATACTGCTATGCCCTACTACAAATCCATAGCATTTCATTATTTTAAGTGAAACAGGTCAACTATACGTTATGTTGACTACGTTGTAGTCTAGCACCACCATATGGCATGTCTTTCAGAAGGTCTTCTGTAGTTAAAACATAGTACAAAGAGTAACCATTTCAAATTTCAAGAAAATGTGATATCTGGTTCATATGAAATTCAGTGTTTTATCTGGGAAGTCAGTTGTTCCTCCTGAGAAGAAAGGCACAGAGTAGTGTCAGTGTGTGTCATAGAGCCCCCCATTTAGAGCCCTGACTGCAGCAGATGGATCAGGTTTTGTGGACGTTATTGTGGACTTGTACAAGTGAAGGTGATTCTCCTGCATTAGCAGTGATCCTTTCTGTTTAACAGTGACCCCTTCTGAGTAGAGAGAGAGAGCTATGATAACCTGGGCCTTCATTTCAGATGATAGGACCTGTTTTCCTTTTCTCTGCAAACATACATTTAAAAGAATATATATATAAATTGAATGTGCCTCACAAGGGTTTGATAACCACAGATGCTACTCCATGCCAGTAATGGATTCAAGTCTGGCAGTTATACTTTCACGCATTTGTCATCTTAGGCCTGCCAGGTGTTGTTTTTAGTTGTAAAAGGATGCTGAGCATCTCCCGCTGAAGATAATGTTTCATATCTCAGCAAACTCTCTCCCTGTACTACTCTGTTTCCAGTGGTCTCTCTCTACGCAGTGCTGAGATAAGACAATTCTGCGGTTAAGATTTTAATACCGCTTCCCAATGACTCATAGTGATAACTTAAGAGTAGACCAGAGTCTTTTCAGTCAAATTAGTGCACAGTGGTAGACAGAGTGGCCAGGGCAAAACAGAGACCCCTTGCCACGATAAAACAGACAGAGAACCATGGCCAGGTTAACACAGAGACCCTTGACCAGGTTAAAACCTCTCCAGGGTCGGTGTCCCCCCTGTGGGACGGTTGCACTAACGTAGGCTAATGTGATTAGCATGAGGTTGTAAGTAACACAATAATTTCCCAGGACATAGACATATCTGATATGGGCAGAAAGCTTAAATTCTTGTTAATCTAACTGCTCTGTCCAATTTACAGTAGCTATTACAGTGAAAGAATACCATGCTATTGTTTGAGGAGAGTGCACAGTTATGAATTTGAAAATCTATTAATAAACCAATTAGGCACATTTGGGCAACATTTTGAACAGAAATGCAATGGTTCATTTGATCAGTCTAAAACTTTGCAAATACACTGCTGCCATCTAGTGTCCAAAATCGAAATTGAGCCTAACCTGGAATAATACATTGTGACCTTTTTCTTGCATTTCAAAGATGATGGAACAAAAAACAAATAAAAAAACATATTTTTCTTTGTATTATCTTTTACCAGATCTAATGTGTTATATTCCCCTACATTAATTTCACATTTCCACGAACTTCAAAGTGTTTCAAATGGTATCAATAATATGCATATCCTTGCTTCAGGTCCTGAACTAAAGGCAGTTAGATTTGGGTATGTCATTTTAGGCGAAAATTGAAAAAAGGATCCGATCCTATTAACGGGGTTGGTTATGTTTCCACTTGACACTGCAGAAATATGTATTCAATATTTCTGTATTCCTATTGGTTGGTTGAATTTACATATCAATAAGGTGTTATGCCATTAGTCATGCTTGCAGATAGGGGGAGATCGCGAACATACATTCTTCTCAGTCTGATATTGACATGCAAGCGGTAGGTCACGTTCTGAAATACTATATTCTACAATGTGTACGAGTTCACTACATACATGTCCTGATGTGTATACAGTGCCTTCAGAAATTATTCACACCCCTTGACTTTTTCCACATTTTCTTGTGTTACAGACGGAATTTAAAAGTGTAGCTGGCCTACACACAATAATGCACCATAATGTCAAAGTGGAATTATGTTTTTCTAGAAGGAAGCCTGGACAAAATGTAAAAAATGACAAAACATGCATCCTGTTTGCTAAAAGGCACTAAAGTAATACTTTAAAAAATGTGACAAAGCAGGTATGTTTTTGTCCTGAAAGCAACGTGTTATGTTTGGGGCAAATCCAATACAACACATTACTGAGTGCCACTCTCCATATTTTTATTCATAGTGTTGGCTGCATCATGTTATGGGTATGCTTGTAATCGTTAAGGACTGGTAAGTTTTTCAGGATAAAAAAATGTACAGAATGGAGCTAAGCACAGGCAAAATCCTAGAGGAAAACCTGGTTCAGTCTGCTTTCCAGAGATTAATTCACCTTTCAGCAGGATAATAACCTAAAACACAAGGCCAAATCTACACTGGAATTGCTTACCAAGAGGACAGTGATTGTTCCTGAGTGGCCGAGTTACAGTTTTGACTTAAATCTGCTTGAAAAGCTATGGCAAGACCTAAAAATAGTTGTCTAGCAATGATCAACAACCAATTTGACAGAGGTGGAAGAATTTTGAAAATAATAATGGGCAAATGTTGCACAATCCAGGTGTGGAAATCTCTTAGAGACTTACCCAGAAAGACTCACAGCTGTAATCGCTGCCAAAGGTGATTCTAACATGTATTGACTCAAGGGGTTGAATACTTATCTAATCAAAATATATTAGTGTTTTATACTTCATAAATGTTTTACAAATGTTAGAATTTTTCTTCCACATTAACACTATAGTATTTTGTGAGGATCGTTGACAAAAAATGACAATTAAATCCATTTTTATCCCACTTTGTAAGGCAACAAAATTTGCAAAAAGTCAAGCAGTGTGAATACTTTCTGAAAGAATATGTGTACAGTACCTGTTAGATATTGGGGGCATCTTGGGATGTGCTTTTGTATGTTATTTCTGTAAGAGCGAGTTAGCTAGCATGATCAAGATGGTAATGGTCACATTAGTCCCTGCTAAATCATAGTTATTTCAGACAAACCATGAAATTACAGCCATCAACATACTGTTGTCCTGCACATCTAATGTGATTCCTTGTGTCTATCATCAGGTACTTACATTTATTGTATTTTGTACTCTTTTTGTCATGGTAATGTTTGATTACAAAATACCCATTCTGATATTGACATGCAAGCGATGGATCACAAATCTACAGCCATCAACATACTGTTGTCCTGCACATCTAATGGGCAACCCTTGTGTCTATCCTCAGAACAAACACCAATCAACTTGGCCCGCTGGCTGGGTATTCCTTTCTTGAAAATCACAACGCAAGAGTGTTACGATATACGATCACATCTATTACACTTGTGCCGAGACCAGTCTTTTTGTCTACGCTGGACATTTGTTACACCAGGTTAACACAGAGACCCATGGTCAGGTTAACACAGAGACCCATGGTTAGGTTAACACAGAGACCCATGGTCAGGTTAACACAGAGACCCATGGTCAGGTTAACACAGAGACCCATGGTCAGGTTAACACAGAGACCCATGGTCAGGTTAACACAGAGACCCATGGTCAGGTTAACACAGAGACCCATGGTCAGGTTAACACAGAGACCCATGGTCAGGTTAACACAGAGACCCATGGTCAGGTTAACACAGAGACCCATGGTTAGGTTAACACAGAGACCCATGGTTAGGTTAACACAGAGACCCATGGTCAGTTTAACACAGAGACCCATGGTCAGGTTAACACAGAGACCCATGGTCAGGTTAACACAGAGACCCATGGTCAGGTTAACACAGAGACCCATGGTCAGGTTAACACAGAGACCCATGGTTAGGTTAACACAGAGACCCATGGTCAGGTTAACACTGAGACACATGGTCAGTTTAACACAGAGACCCATGTTCAGGTTAACACAGAGACCCATGGTCAGGTTAACAGAGACCCATGGTCAGGTTAACACAGAGACCCATGGTCAGTTTAACACAGAGACCCATGGTCAGGTTAACACTGAGACACATGGCCAGCCCACTGGCATAGACGTCAGTTCACCGTCTATTTTGTTGTCAAATAAAGTGAAATCACATTGACATTGGATTTAGGTTGGGTAAAAATAGATACAATTCCCCCACACTGATGACATTTTGCAAATCCAATCAGTTTTCTACATTGATTCAACGTCATCACATTACATTTTTGGGGTTAAAATTATGTGGAAACAACATTGATTCAACCAGTTTTTGCCCAGTGGGAGGTTAACACAGAGACCCATGGCTAGGTTAACACAGAGAGAGAACCATGGCCAGGTTAACACAGAGACCCATGGCTAGGTTAACACAGAGACCCATGGCTAGGTTAACACAGAGAGAGAACCATGGCTAGGTTAACACAGAGAACCATGGCCAGGTTAACATAGAGACCCATGGCCAGGTTAACACAGAGACCCATGGCTAGGTTAACACAGAGACCCATGGCTGGCCAGGTTAACACAGAGACCCATGGCTGGCCAGGTTAACACAGAGACCCATGGCTGGCCAGGTTAACACAGAGACCCATGGCTGGCCAGGTTAACACAGAGACCCATGGCTGGCCAGGTTAACACAGAGACCCATGGCTGGCCAGGTTAACACAGAGACCCAGGTTAATTACACAGAGACAGAGAGCCAGTCCAGGTTACCAGCATCGTTCCAGCTGGCAGTGAGTCAGCACTGCACTGGCAGAAAGTCTGGTTTCATGCGGCTCACAAACCTTTGTCGCAAATGGCCTCCAGGAGATGAAACAACATGGCTTAATAAGGTGTTAAATTGGACATGATCGTTAGACAGAAGGCTAATTTTATGCAACCTCTTATTGCTTCTTTTCCATCTTCATTAATCTGGCCATTTGTTGTTGCTCCTTGGTTGCAAGAAAATGAATGGGGGAGGAGGACGGGGAGTGGGAAAGAGTAAACAGGAGAGTTAGAAGCTACGAACAAGCTAAGAAAATTGAATATGGTACAGAAATCTGATCTTGTTGGTGTGATTTTATACTATTGTTACTTCTGACATTTGCTTAGAGCAATTCTCATAAAGCAAGTTATTGAGGAGTTTTGAGACCTGAGAAATGCTTGATTAAAGCAATATACAAAAGGCCAGGAGGATTTGCCTGCAATTTACATACAGCCTGAGGCTCAGGTGTTGAAAAGCCTACTAGATACAATATATGTCAGTCTCCTATATTGGTGCCCAATATCCCTTGATAGCCCGTAGATTGGGACAGATATTTTAGGGGAACAAAGAATAGAATCTTGGGCAAAAAGCCATGGTATTGAGGAGAAATATAGTTTAAAAAAAACATTTTCATACATAAAATCTCCATTCCCTAGGCTCTTGTGAAGCCTTTCATACATTGTAGTTGACAAAGACGAGGGTCCACAAAGATGTATGTGACAGTGTATATTGTTATGATAACATAATAAGCCATCTCCTTTTGTCAGCTCCAGTGTTTTTATTTTTTCCTGTGTCTCTTTCTCTGTGTTTTTGCAGGTTGGATAGTGGCAATAGTGTAAGGGACAACTAGAACCAAGCTAAATTGATGGATGTTTTTCAAGAACCCAACTTTTCTGTGCTGGCTCCAAACCTGGAACAGATCAACAAAGAGGATGAGAATGGTAAAGACATTTATATGTTGCTTTGCTAGAAACACTTTACTTGAATCAAAAAAATGATGGACACACCAAGATGTAATTCCTCACCACAGGTGTATATCAACACTTCATACTGTATGTTTTAGCATTTTAAAATGTTTCTATTAAGGAACAGAGGGAATGCTGTTACATTATCACAGTACATGATGTCCTGCTGGTTACAAGGAGGCACAGAGTTCTTATATGGAACAAGATGCTATGCATTGTTTTCACCTCCTCTGCTACTGAGTTTGCCTGTTACCTTCACAGAACTGAAAGGCAAGAAGCCCCAGCCTTGATATTTAGTGACCTTAACCTTTGCTGCATCTGAATGGATGAGCAATGTTTCAGTGCTCAGAGACAGTCCAATGTGTGGAATGTTTTCCTCCATTTTTTACTTCTGAAACTACTTATCATCCTTTCCCACCCCTAACGATCCTGAATGTCAAAGGGGGAAGACCACTCACAAAGAGCAGGGGAAAGGTTATTACCTTTGTCATTCCTTCCATGTATCCTACAAATACATGAACCAGAGTAATAGAAGAGGCAGAGCAGAAGCCTTATTTAAGAGTGAAAAATAGGCTAATGGCATATTTCCACTATAATTGTCCCATTACTTTCTATTGGGTATTTTATTCTCAATGTATTCTTATCTCAAATTATAAAGCACAAGAAACACAATAATGAGAAAATGATGAGCATTTCATTTTCCTCAATAAAAAGCAGAATTCACCTTTTCAGCTTGAATTAGCTATATTATTCTGTGTCTTTGTACAAAAGGATGACTTTGTGCAGCCTGTTTAAAAAAACACGACCTGTGCATTTTATCAGCTGGAAGAGAGCCTAGGAACATACATTGAGCTGAAAATGAAAAATAATTAAAGATAGGAAATAGTAGAGTATATTAAAATGTCCTTCCATATAGGACAGTATATTAAAGTACTCTCACATTGTCCATCAGTGAGTTCACTGGTGAATTAGTTATTATCTGATATCATCTCTCTGTTCTGCTCTACAGAATCACACATCCAGGACAGTAATCTGCAGCCAGACAGCACCGCCGTCTCACCTACAGCCAATCAACTAAAAGGAGGCCATGAGAGTGAGAGGACCTCACTGAACCCATTCTCACCCCTCAGCCCAACAGAGACCTCTGAGCCCAGCATCACCACCACTACCACTGATGACTCCTCTTCCATCCACGCCATCTCCCTCACCTCCTCTTGCACAACAAAAGAGGTGAGTCCCTGGGCTCTTCCAGAGGACTGTAGTAACAAAGCAGCTTTCACAATAATGGAGATAGGGAGTGTATCAGCCCTGTCTGGAGGAGACTGCCTCATGCCACAAAGCCGCACATGCCTGGGCTGTTTCATCGAGACCAAGGACGCTACAGAGCCTGAGCCAGGGCTGGACCTGGGCCGGGACTATGACCCCTGTCCTGTCTCCTGTCCTGACATGGCCATGCAGTGCATGAGTTCTGGGGATGGTATCCCCTACGGGGATCAGCTGCTCTCAGACCAGCTCCTCAGCTACCCAGAGCACAAGATCAGGGCAGAGGAGAAGACAGATGATGAGAAGTCAGCGGAGGACAGCGACTCAGAGGACGCCACGCCGAAGAGTATCTACGAAGGTCTGCTCCTGGACAAGTGCAATGGTGAGGAGGCTCTACTGGCCAACTCCAGCCAGGACTGGGGCTGCTTTGAGTCCTTTATCAGCGAGAGTAAGATCGAGCTGCTGGACCTCTGCTCTAAGAACGAGCTCTCTGTCAACCTCTTCTCAGAAGAGGACGTAGACAACTACATGTTTGATGATGAGGACGAGGACTCCACCCTGGGCAGCGACGTGTGCTCGCTGAAGATCCGCTACGAGTCCTTCCAGGACAACGTCCGAGAAAAGACCAACCCCATTCAGGAGGAAACCCAGTTCAACTTCTTCCCAAGTGTCGTGGCCAAAAAGGAGGGTGAGGGAGCAGTGAAGAAGGGAGCTGAAGGAGCACAGGTGAAGGGAGAGATTGTTGAAGTCTGGGCGGCTGGAGAAAAGGTTGACAAAAACAACAGCAGCAGCTCTGCTGAGGTGACGCCGAATGTCAGTCCAGAGAGCAGCTACCTGTTTGACTTCAACAATTCCACAGTGGACTCTGGAGAGTACAGCGATGACAGCTCCTGTACTGGATCCTCCCTTGACACCTGCCAGACCAAACAGAAACACTGCTTCCTCTCCAGGGAGAACTCCAGCTCCTCCAGCCAGCTGAGCTATGGGCTGAGGTCCAAGAGAAAAGTCAGATACAGCGACGACTATCTGTACGACGTGGATTCTATCGAGAGCGAGAGGAACACAGAGAAAAAAGACAAGCAGACGGTGGTCCCAAAAAAAGAGGAGGATGATGACTGGTGTCCAAAGAAGAGGAGAAAATCCTCACGAAAAGAGCCTCCGGTGATAATCAAATACATCATCATAAACCGATTTAAAGGGGAGAAGCACATGTTATTAAAGCTTGGCAAAATTGACACATCAGAGACAACAGTAAGCTTAAGTAAGGACTTAGTTCATAAGTACCAGAGAATGGCTCCTCTGAAAGACTACTGGCAAAAGAGGCGCCAGGAAATGCAGGAGCAGCGCATGCTGGCTGCTGGTGATAAAAACACATTTCCAAATGGCTGCAGGCGTTCCCTTAATTCGAGCCTGACAAAACGAAAATACAGGATTGCAAATAGAGTCCGGATTCAAAGAATTCACGCTGTAAAGCTCTCGCCAAACCACACCGATCACAAGCAAGAGGTGGGCGCAGCTGAGGATGAAGCTGCCTGTACAGATATGGAATCTATAACAACAACGACCTCTGACTGTGCTGCTAGATTAGACCAAGGCAGTGTGACAGGAAAAAGCAGATCGCTAGAGAGGGAGGGGAAAAGACTTGGGAATAAGACTGTGCAAATAAGGAAATTTAAAAGCGAGGCCAGACTGAGGTTGAAAAGAATGAACGAGGCTCAGCAGGAGGATGGTAAAACTGTGATACAGCTACAAGAGGTTGGCCCACTATCCCCAAATCCGCACCCTGACATAGTTTACTCCACTGCAGGCAGCCCCCAGATTTGTGATGACTCTACTGTCAGTGTCGACCCCAATGAAAAGTCCACTTTTATACCAGCCCCCTGCTCCCCTTCCAGTACAATGACCCATCCTGTAAATGTGAATAGTGGTCTACATGTCATCCCTGGAGGCTACCTGCAGACATTACTAGAGGCCTCTGACTCATCCAGTAACACTGGGCTGACATATTACTCCCAGCAGCATCCCCGACAGCAGTTTCTTCATGGCTTCTCCCAGGAGGAGAATCCATTCACTAACCTACAGCTGGCCCAGAGCTGTGTTCTATCCCCACCCTCAGAGTCTGAGCTCCAACAGTCCCCCTCTAACTGCTCCAATCAGATGGAGCCAAACTTCACTCACACATCATGGCAGTCTGAAGGTAAACATTTATCATTTACACCTGATATTAAACCTGAACCTTCTGACTTTTCCAGCACCATTTCTTTGCCAATGACAAACAACTTGCCGTTGTCAGGATATAGTCAAGTCAATGTAGATGGCAACAGACTGCTGTATGATAAGGCATATTTGCCTGAGGAGCCACCAGGACTAGACTCAGGCCTACAAGTCAGCCAGTCAGCTAAAGAGGAACAAGTGCAGTTCCATAGAGTCACTCTAAACACAGAGAACGGCAGGCTGGCCAGCTATGACTCTATGAGTTCACTGTCTGCCACCTCCAGCAACTACAGCTCTATGAGTCTCAAGTCCTGTGAGAAGGAGAGTGAAGACGATGTGAACGAGAACTTCTTGGCCCACTGCAGTCCCAAACTGGTGATCCAGCGAAGTACCGATGAAATCACTCCCCTCAGGGAGTCTACAGACCTACTGGACATCTCCAACTTCACCCCCGATAAGTTCAGGCACTCGCCATTGTCAGATATGTCGCCACCTGACACACCAAATCTCTCCCCACAGGTGATGGGGACAGAAATTATGGAAAACCTAGGAAAGGCCAGGGAGTTTCAGGGAGAGACAGGAGACATGACTCTCTCAGCTACACCTGATGGGACTAAGTGGGACTGTAATGTCCTGCCACAACAAAACCATGATGGCAGAGCGATAAACAATCATCAGTTCCAGTTCCATACTTTCAATGACAATGACGGCACAGGTAAGATTGATGGCCCCAACGTCTTTGATGAGCAGCCCGAATCCATCGGAGGTCGAACTAAAGGTCCCAAGTCAAAAAGGAAAGCAACCAGTAAACAGAAAAGCAAGGCTCCAAGGGCCCCCAAGACAGAGAAGAACAAAGCCCCGAGACAGAATTCTAGTTCATCCAAAAAGCTAAAAGCCCTGCTTGATGCAAAGGCAAATGCAAAAGGTGAAGAAAGTGAAGGCCTTGCTGGACTATCAGAAGACTGGCCTTTACTGGAGGAGCATGGTGGGGGCTGGGCAGACGGCAACAACAACAGTCCTGTGGATGACGACCAGCGAGAGTTTGAAGAGCCCTCCAACATCCTGTCCAACATAGCCTCTGGGATGGCAGAGGTCCAGAGGTTTATGAAGGTGTCAATCGAGCCACTGTGGGACCCCATGTCTGGACTCTGTCAGCCTCCAGATGCCAACAGCCTTAAAACTAAGACACTTAAAATCCTGGCGGGAACAACAGCTAACGTCAGGAAAAAGGGTGGTTATACCACCTCCGCTGTGGCAGGAAGGGGCAGAAAGGCAGCTGGCATGGGAGCCAAAAACCAAGCCAAGTTAATTCCTTCAAACCCCTTCTTCCCCCCTCTCATGCTGGACTGCAACGTGTTCAACAAGTCCAGCCTCGGTATACCTGGCATCTGTGGGCCCGCACACAAAAAAATGTACCGTCACAAAACCGGTGCAAAATTTGCTCGAGACGAAAACAATACAGGGAAGCGGGACTCGAGCAAGAACGTAGCTCTGATGACCTCTTATGAGAAACGGAGGTAATATTTTGTACCAGTGGCTGCAAAGTATGTCCCACTCACTCTATTTCCTCCTGCCCCTTGCTCAGTTCCCTGGGTTCCCTTACTGCTCTCACTTTTTGACTGAAATCCAAGTGTTGCATGGCAAAGACTTTAACCTTGACTACCCCACCTGCTGATTTTACCCTAAATAGAGCCGAAATAACTTGCATGTAAGATTTTATTTGTTCCTGAGAAACTACCTATTGAGTGATTGATTGTCTTCAGCTTGACTGGGTTTTCAAACTACCGTGGCTACATTTTGTTTCTGACTGCTGCTTGATTCACCTTTCTTGGTCTTTAGATTGTTTTGTTTTTTGTTACTTTAGGTTTGACTTTTGTATAATAAGAAAGATTGCCTTGAAACTGTTTTGAAAATAATTTTTGTGATACTTAGTGTTTTGCTTTGTTTTTTCATTTCTCCATTTCAGCAGGACAGCTTGCCCCATCTTAATAATGTCAAAATTCCGTCTGTTGCTCTCCACAAAATAAAATCACAGTTCAAAAGTTGTCCATCCTTACATTCAGACAGTGGTTTCCTTCAGTGTAAGAAGAGAGAGTGGAGTGAGTCACAAGTGAACAGTTACAGTAGGCTTATCCTATCATTACTGATATCACCCTGCCATTCCAGTTGTGGATGTTTCACTGGTGTTGGAGAACTGTATCGCTGTTCTGCTGGGAACTAGACTTCATAATTAAAAAAGGGACTCTTTTTGTATTAACAATAAGACAAATTTATCAAACTGTCCTAATTGTATTAATATCTTTAAATGGTATTATTTGTCATTGGCTTATTGCCATGGTTTGGGGAGAGTTGGTGGGAGGGTAAGTGGAGTAAGTACCCAAAATTGCAATTTGTTAATGCTATTGTACAGAGACATATGCACTATTTGCAGAATATGACAATAATTATAATGTTGAAAATGGAATTAATGTGCCAAACGTTGATCAAGTACCTGTATAAACATTTTCTATCTGTATGTATATTGGCTGTTTCATGTTCTTTTTGTTACGGTTGTGCGGTGGGGGTTCTGGACTATGGTGGCAGGTCGACATTCCAGAGATCTTACACTTGGGATCTATTCCGTTTGCCAAGCACCTGCAGCTGACAGTGATACACCTTTTACCAAAATGCAAATGACTGTCTTTTCTTTCATACATTCTTCTGAAATGATTGCCATCTGAACTCCAAATCAACAGCCAGCATGGAGATACAGAGAAGGGGATTAAATATGCTCTAACAGGTTAATTACATCGAGATCATCGGACTACAAGGTTCTATCTGCATTTTTGTCAAAATGTAGTTATTGGCATAGCCTTGATCTGTTCAATGTTCTCTACCTATATAGTTCTGTAAATACACCAATTCATGTTGTTAAGTTTTAAAGAATACAAGATAAAAATTGCTGACACCATTGAAACCAATGAGGGTTCGGATCTTTAAAGCCAATTATCTCAGAATCATATTTTTGCAAATAGAACCTTATAGTCCCAAGCGCTCAAAATATTGAGGTTTACATTTGTACTATACTCAAGATGAGCACACAGATTAATGTAATCTCATGCATTCACCTACCACTGCACCAACATGGAGCTCTATATTAGATTTATACAATTTATTTCAATTGACATAAATTGATACTATCCATCAGAGATCAATATTTATTGTGAAGACCTTTGTCTCTCGCAACCTCCCTTCCCCTCCATCTTCTCCAAGTTGCCAGGCTAGCCATTTAGATGTGGGACCAGGACAAGTGTCACCACTAGGTGGTGTGGAGCAAACTGCCTTATATCATCCCTGCCCATTGTCAATTGAATGTACTGTACTTCCTCTCCAACAAGAGTTGTATATGATGTACCACTGTTGAGCTGCCTCGGAAAGGTGCTTGAAAGCAAATTAATTTACAGGTAATTGAAAAAAGGATGAAGAAATCTTCTGTGCCCTATTTATGAATGTATTAGATACTGTTATGTTTGATGTAGCCTAATTCTGCCATGATTTTGACATTAATTGAAATTATGTTTTGCCTTTTTTGTTGAAAAGAATATTGAGCTTTATAAATATTGTCAGAGTTGTTGCCAGAGGGATTCCAAAAGAACTCTTGACGTCCTCGATGAATCTTGTATATTTTTCAGTGTAATGATTTGTAAAATATTTTCTAAGTGTATATTTTTCTTAGAAAGTGCTGTGAAGTATTTGTGAGTGTGGATACTCTTTTTTCACCTTTACAGGCAGTGAAAGGGATGCGTAATGACACGCCTCTGGTTTTAAAAACCAAAATAACAAACATGACAGAAAAAAACTCCAAAAAAGGAGAGGGTAAAACACTGGGAAAAAAGCTGTAACATTTTTTTGGAAGTTTTGTAATCAGACCAATCTTGTTGTGGGAGTGTAGTGCTACTGTGTAAAAAGTATGATAAAACAAAAAGAAAAACTGAAATAAAGACATGTTTGTGATTTTATTGCTGTTTTATAGATTTTCATGTAAATCATTCTAGTATTATTTTGTTTTGTTGTAACTGTTGCAAAGGTTTAAATATTTGTGGACAAGCCTGTATGGTGACAATGTAATATTGGTAACTTGCTGAGTTTTGTAATAATGTTTATGGAATAAATATCAAATAAAAATGAGCTTTTGATTGCTGCTTTCAGATGAGGTCTCCATTTTCGTCTCTGTAGGGACTGTATTGACCTCTTTCTGAGAATGTATACCGTCCTTATGTTGCATGCATCTTGAAGATTTCAAGAAGTGTTCAAATATTTATTGTAGTCTGTGCATGTGTTTGCATGTCTGAAAATAGATTCATTCCCAGGACTCCACAAAATGCTAAACATGTTACTTCATATAATTTTTATTTTCAGATATTTGCTTTGATGAATAGGCACATGTTTAGAGAGACTACAATCTATCTATTCCAGTGGCGTATATTTATGGATGGCTTCCCCGCAAAATTTACAAAAACACAAAAAAACATAAAATTATGTATATTTTATCTCTCTTATGTTTCATTATTTTCCTTCAATTCACAAGAGGTTGAATGTATCTCACCGGAGAAAGCATCTGAGTGTGCAAAACAGCTCCCCTCTGTCTCAGTATGTGTAGCCCATCTAGCTGATGATGTCTGGTCATTGAATGCAAGGGAAGCAAGCGAGAATTTGGCCTCCCTTGATAAAAAAAATGTATAAAATAATAACCAATCAACGAACTGAGTGAGCTCAATTGTGAATGGTCCTAGTGCACCAAAGAAAAGTGTCAAGGGAAGCCAGTTTGGATTTGGCTTCACACCAATCACATCACATCAATAGCCAAAAGTCATAGACAGAAAAAACTTGAATTGTTGCATTTTGTTGTGTTGTTGTCCTCTGGTGACTAGCTAGCTAGCTAAAATTGACCCTGTCCTAAATTAGCCATGGATGGAGATAGGGATTTTTACTTGTGGTTTTACTTAATTCTCTGTATTGGCCAATGATTACAATGGTGATTCTGATCCATGAAAGATAGGAGGATGGTATTGGCGTGAGGGTGAGTCAACATGTTTTTTCTACTTACATACATAAACACACACACACACACAGAAATCAGTACCATGGAAAGCCACATGATATTTAGCTTATGTTGATTGGACTACGTTGTTTTTGGAATCTTTTAGTTGTCACTGAATTAGATTAAGCATAGGTGATTTGATGATGTTGAAATGTTGAAGTTGAAATGGTCCTGGAATAGTGGAGGCAGCTCCTGATTTCTTGGCGACTTGCAGCAACTCCGGTGTTCTAAATCAATAGTTGTTTAGTAGTGCTGGAAACATCAACTTCATTGACCAACTGTTTATTACATGCAACATGCTTTGTGAATCCACCGGACAGATGTTGATCTCTGGTTTTGTGATGAAACAAAGGTGTGGTTGAATATATTCTGCCGCTGTGTCTTCTTATTGTCTCGGCCTTAGGCCTATATATCACGGTGGCAACAAGGTATAAGAATTAACGGGTTATAGAGCAAACAACGCAATTATCACAACACTTATGTTGTAATATGGCTTGTTTTGCTTGGCTTGGCTTCCCTAGTGATTTTACCCACGCACTGATCTACTCTAGATTCTAGAAGTAGATTCTTGCATGGACCAGTCAAACTAGTGGCCTAATTATCATCAAGTTTTAGTGAAAACTGTTTAGTTTGAATTATCTGGATAAATTAGTAGGCCAGACAATTTTAAAATCCTTTATGGCATAAACTATTCCTATGTTATGTTTAGTGGTTTGGCACAAGGAAGTACAACTGATAGAGCTCTTAGTCCAGCAGATGGCACCATTCAATCGTTTTCTCTTTATGAGAAATAGTTCAGACTATCCTGGTGTATTGTCTTGTGATTTGCATGGAATATACATTGCACAATAGGTATATTCATATACTTTTCTTATCCACTGTTGCACACATTTTAATTAAATAACAGAGAAATCGGAATATGTGTGAATGTAACAACAATATTCCAACCAAATTAAAAATATTATGTTGTGTATATATTGTTTGTGGTAACAGCATAACCCAAGGTCAGCATGCTCAGTAATTGAGTGAGAGGAGTAAGAATGTCTACCACTGAGAGGAAGACAACTGAATATTTATTAAATGTAAACTGGGGAGGAGGTGAGACAAAACACTGCTATGGAAATACACAGGGTGCATTCTACAACTCTACTTGTATCCTCCCTTTTTCCTCAAGGTAAGGAGGGGTGGACAAGTCACAAAGGAAAAGAGAGAACATTTCCACCAGGAGGCATGGATGGAGGAGATATAATATGTGCAAACAAGGGTTTCCGTGCTTCTACACCTGCATTGCTTGCTGTTTGGGGTTTTAGGCTGGATTTCTGTACAGCACTTTGAGATATCAGCTGATGTAAGAAGGGCTATATAAATACATTTGATTTGATTTGATTTTCAAATCAAATTGTATTTGTCACATGCACTGAATACAACAGGTGCAGACCTTACAGTGAAAAGCTTACTTACAAGCCCTTAACCAACAATGCAGTTTTAAGAAAATACCTAAAAAAGTAAGAGATAAGAATAACAAATTATTAAAGAGCACTCTGGGGGTACAGGTGTTGAGGTAATTGAAGTAATATGTACATGTAGGTAGAGCTTTTAAAGTGACTATGCATAGATAATAATACTCTAGTGATTAGACAGCTTCTGGCGACAGCATTTTGGCCTATGCAGATCAATACATTTCTACGCCAAGGGCTTCACATTGAATGGGGTTTTCTATCTCCTTATCTTTCGTGGAATGAGTTTGACACGTGGTCTAGTTGCATACCAGCTGCTCCAGTAGACTTCCAGTCATTGCACTAACACAAGTTAGCTGGCAAGACACAGACAGACCAAACGTGTTTTTGCGTGGATTCCGCGAGTGCTAGCTGGCTGTACTACAGACACCTGTCGTCGTCGTGGGAAAGACTCATTGTTATCTTTTCACAAAACAACTGATTGCAGTAAAGAGCCAACCTGGATACTAAGGAGATCCTGAGGGAAATCGACGAGTACCAACAGCTTTACGCTATGGAGGAACAACATATTCCATCATGGAAAGATCTGACTACCTCACAAAATAACTTTAACCCGACAAAAAAAGAAAAACAGATTTATTTACAGACACAGACGATTTATTTACCATTGAAGTAGAGGCTAGTGCTCTGGCTGGAATCCATGCAACACTGGAAAAGTTGTGTGAGGAGGTAGCAGGGCTGAGAGGAAGTTTGGAGTTTAGCCAGAGTGAAATTCTCACGCTCCAAGGAGAGAACAAGGCACACACAGCCAAGGTTAAAATCCACGATTCTACTCAGGGAAAACACGGTGATGAAGGAGTTGCTACTAGACATATAAAGTCGTAGCATGTGTGAAAGGTCTTTAGCATAATGGCAGACAAAACAAAATATGTAAAAATAAGGAGCAGATATCTCTAGTACTCAGGTACTATTTCAGAGGAGCTGTCCATGAGAGCTTTCTCCACCTTGAATCGGCTGATCGATTAGATGCAGCAGGGCTTTCTGACAAAATCATACACATATTAGAAAGTCATGGTCTTGAATACAAAAACAACCTAGTAGGCCAAGCATATGACGGTGCTTCTGTTATGAGTGGCAAGCATTCAGGCGTCCAGGCACGCATTAAAGAACAAGCGAAGCATGCCTTAAACATCCACTGCAGTGCACACAATCTAAACTTAGTTTTAGTGGATACAGTCAAAGCTGTTCCTGATGTAGGACAGTTCTTCTCCTTACTAGAAAGACTTTACGTCTTCACATCTGGGTCATATGTGAATCAAAAATGACTTAGCATACAAAAAGAGATGTACCCAGGTGCACCTAGAGAGCTTCAGAGACTAAGTGACACTTGCTGGGCATATCGATATATGGCTCTACATACTATTATGGATAGATTACTTGCCATTAAGCGAGTCCTGCAAGACATAGTCCAAGAACACAATGGTGACAGATCTGTTGAGGCACTTGGTCTGCTTACACAGATAGATTTCCAAATCATTGTGTGCCTTGTTACACTCCATAAAGTGTTTGGAGAAGCAACATTTCTATCAGATATACTACAGTCTTCATCACTCTTCATCACTTGACCTGTCAAAGGCTGTTGATTTAGTTGAAGCCTTCGTTCAAACTTTGAATGACTACAGGGATGAGTCATTTTTTGATTGTGTTGACCACAGCTGAGCAATGTGATACTGCAATACACCCCCCTGCAAAACGATCAAAAAAGCTAAGCTCTCAATTTAATGGAGACTGTACTCAGTACAGTGGGTCAGAGGTCAGATCCAGAACAAGAAGAAGGCCGTTTTCGTACAACTCTTTTCTACCCTGTTTTAGATCATATGCTCAATGAGCTTAACAGAAGGTTCCCTAGCAAAAACTGTGACATAATGAATGGCATCCAAACTCTAAACCCTACAAGTGATGTGTTTCTCACTGTGAAACCATTTGTGTTTCCATTTGCTAGAATGTATGAATGTATCAAATATTGAGGACTTGGGGCATGAACTACATCAGTTCAGAAGAATTTTAGAAAGGAAAATACAGAGTGGCATGCAGAGACCCTCCAGTGTAGTAGAGCAGGCATTATTCATTGAGCCTTATAAAGAAGTTTTCTTTGAGCTCTTTAAACTGTGCAAGATAGCTGTTTCAATCCATGTTAGTACTGCTTCTTCTGAACTGAGTTTTTCTGCACTAATGCTGGTGAAAATGTATCTCAGGTCCACAATGTCAGATGACAGATTAAGCAATTTAGGTGTATTGAGTCAAGGAGGGCAAAGGCCTTGAGTCTAGATGAATTTGCTGATCTTTTTGCAAAAAAACACAACCGGAGAATACAGTTGATGTGACCTGATACTGAATATGTAATGCAAATAAAAAATTATAATGGAAATGCAAATAAATAGTTGAATGATTATGAACATGGTCTTTTGCCTGCTAATGCCTGCAATGCAGTGAAGAAAACGATATGACAACAATAACGTCTAATGTAACTGGCCCCTCTAACAGTACAACTGGCCCCAGCTTGGCCCCCCCAGTTGAAATGGTCTAGAACCGCCACTGGTTGAAAAACAAATGATAGTCCCACTAAGCGCAAACCAGATGGGATGGCGTATCACCAGTGGTGTAAAGTACTTAAGTGGTGTAAAGTACTTAAGTAGTATTTTTAGGTATTTGTACTTTCTTTACTATTTATATTTTTGACAACTTTTAATTCACTACATTCCTAAATAAAATATACTTTTTACTCCATACATTTTCCCTGGCACACAAAAGTACTCATTACATTTTCAATGCTTACCAGGACAGGAAAATTGTCAAATTCACACACATCAAGAGAACATCCTGGTCATCCCTACTGCCTCTTATCTGGCAGACTCATTAAACACAAATGCTATGTTTGTAAATTATGTCTGAGTGTTGGAGTGTGCCCCTGGCTATCTGTAAATTAAAAAAACAAGAAAATCATGCCATCTGGTTTGTTTAATATAATGAATATGAAATGATTTATTATTTTACTTTATATTTTGGAAATAACATTTTTGACCCGTTTCAGGAAACAAGGCATATGTCGCAGATCACTACTTCACACGAGAGCCATTTGTCACGTTCCTGACCTGTTTTCCTTTGTTATGTATTTGTTTTAGTTGGTCAGGGCGTGAGTTGGGTGGGTTAGTCTATGTTTTCTATTTCTATGTGGGGTTTTGTGTTCGGCCTGGTATGATTCTCAATTAGAGACAGGTGTGTATCGTTTGTCTCTGATTGAGAGTCATACTAAGGCAGCCAGGGTTTCACTGGTGTTTTGTGGGTGTTTGTTCTTGTGTCAGCGTTTGGGCCACACAGGACTGTTGCAGGTTAGTCATGTTTGTTGTTTTGTTAATTTGTAGTGTTTTGTTGGTTTGCCATTAAATCATGAATACCTCCTACTCCGCATCTTGGTCCGATCCATGCTCCTCCTCGTCTGAGGAGGAGAACAACAGTGACAACCTTTACACCATTTGAACAGGTGTGTAGACCTTAGAGTGAAATGCTTACTTACAATGTTTTAAAAGTTAAGAAGTAAAAAAAAATACAAAAGTGTTAAGTAAAAAATAGAAAATAAAAGGAACAAATAAAACAGCAGCAGTAAAATAACAAGCGAGGCTATATACAGGGGGTACTGTTACAGAGTCAATGTGCGGGGGCACCGGTTAGTTGAGGTAATATGTACACTGCCGTTCAAAAGTTTGGGTTCACTTAGAAATGTCTTTTGTTTTTGAAAGAAAAGCTATTTTTTTTGTCCAGTAAAATAACATCAAATTGATCAGAAATACAATGTAGACATTTAATGGAATATCTACATAGGCGTACAGAGGCACATTATCGGCAACCATCACTCCTGTGTTCCAATGGCACGTTGTGTTAGCTAATCCAAGTTTATCATTTTAAAAGGCTAATTGATCATTAGAAACCCCTTTTGCAATTCTGTTAGCACAGCTGAAAACTGTTGTTCAGATTAAAGAAGCAATAAAACTGGCCTTTAGAGTAGTTGAGTATCTGGAGCATCAGCATTTGTGGGTTTGATTACAGGCTCAAAATGGCCAGAAACAAAACTTTCTTCTGAAACTCGTCAGTCTATTCTTGTTCTGAGAAATGAAGGCTATTCCATGTGAGAAATTGCCAAGAAACTGAAGAGCTCTCCAGTTGGTACCAAAACATTCAAAAGACATTTTCTCAAAAGTGAGGTTACAAGTTTATCAACTTTCAAAGCAGAATTACTTTCCCATTGTTCCTCAAATGAAGTGTATGAAATACAATTTTGTAGCTCGGTCTCTGCTTTTATCCAACATAAAAAACTTTATTTCAAAATTTGCTACATAACCCTGAATCAAGGCGGTTGGACCATTGTCACATTTACTTTTGATGCTTAAGTATATTTAAAACCAAGTACTTTTAGACTTTTACTCAAGTAGTATTTTACAAGGTGACTTTCACTTTTGAGTAATTTTCGATGAAGGTATCTTTACTTTTACACAAGTATGACAATTGAATACTTTTTCCACCACTGCGTATCGCTGCAGAATTCTGTGGTAGCCATGCTGGTGTGTGCCTTGAATTCTAAATAAATCACTGACCGTGTCACCAGCAAAGCACCACCACACCATCACACCTCTTCCTCCATGCTTCATGGTAGGAACCACACATGTGGAGATCATCCGTTCACCTACTCTGCGTCTCACAAAGACACGGCGGTTGGAACCAAAGATCTCAAATTTGGACTCCAGACCGGTCTAATGTCCACTGCTCGTGTTTCTTGGCCCAAGCAAGTCTCTTCTTATTATTGGTGTCCTTAAGTAGTGGTTTCTTTGCAGCAATTCAACCATGAAGGCATTTCAAAGGTCTTGAAATTTTCCGTATTGACTGACCTTCATGTCTTAAAGTAATGATGGACTGTCATTTCTCTTTGCTTATTTGAGCTGTTCTTGCCATAATATGGACTTGGTCTTTTACCAAATAGCGCTATCTTCTGTATACCACCCCTACCTAAACACATTAAGAAGGAAAGGAATTCCACAAATTAACTTTTAACAAGGCACACCTGTTAATTTAAATGCGGTGAGGTGACTACCTCATGAAGCTGGTTGAGAGAATGCCAAGCGTGTGCAAAGCTGTCATCAAGGCATAGGGTGGCTACATTTAAGAATCTCAAATTTAAAATATATTTTGATTTAGCACTTATTTGGTTAACTACACAATTTCATATGTGCTATTTCATAGTTTGAAAGTCTTCACTATTATTCTACAATGTATAAAATAGAAAAATAAAGAAAAATCCTTGAATGATTAGGTGTGTCCAATTTTGACTGGTACTGTATTTATAATTTTTAAGTTAAAAAATGGATGTAGCAACTACAGATTGCCTGTTTTTAAGTTTGAGCATGTGTCCATTAGGCCTATGGATTTTAATTTCTTTTATCAGAATTAATTACATTCAGCAATAAAAATCCCACTTCCATAGGCTGGGATCCGAACTATGCAGCTGTTGCAAGAGCGATTTATTTTGTAATATTTTTTATTTATTATAATTTTTTACTGGCTGTCCACTGGTTTAAAAAACAATGATTGATAGGCAGCTTAAACTTCTTGAATTCAACCATTATTGGGTTCAAATACACATTTAGATTTGTGAACAGCCATCCACAACAACTACAATCCGTAAGGCAGAAATAGCTAAATCAAATCAAATTGTATTGGTCACATACACATGATTAGCAGATGTTAATGTGAGGTGTAGCGAAATGCTTGTGCTTCTAGTTCCGACCGTGCAGTAATATCTAACAAGTAATTTAACAATTTCACAACAACTACCTTATACACACAAGTGTAAAGGAATGAATAAGAATATGTACATATAAATATATGGTCGAACGGCATAGGCAAGATACAGTAGATGGTATAGAGTACAGTATATACATATGAGATGAGTAATGTAGGGTATGTAAACATTATATAAAGTGGCATTGTTTACATCCAATTTTTTATTAAAGTGGCTAGAGATTCGAGTCAGTATGTTGACAGCAGCCACTCAATGTTAGTGATGGCTGTTTAACAGTCTGATGGCCTTGAGATAGAAGCTGGTTCAGTCTCTCGAAGTAATCCTCTAGTTTTTCAAAAGTATCTGTAATCTGATTACAATATTTTTGCTGGTAACAACAGATTAGTTACGTTTGTTGTAATCCCTTACATGTAATAGATTACATGTAATCCGTTACTACCCGAACCATGACTGCGACGTTATTTGCCTGTTTCTGGCCCGTCTGTTAGCTTGCACGATTCTTGCTATTCTCCTTCAACCTCTCATCAACATGCTGTTTTTACTCGCAGGACTGCCGCTGACTGGATGTATTTTTTTTTGGTGTTGCACTAATCCCTGTAATCCCTAGACACTGTCATGCGTAAAAAGCCCAGGAGGCTGGCAGTTTCTGAGATACTGGAACCGACGCGTGTGCCTGGCACCGACGATCATACCACGCTCAAAGTCGCTTAGGTCAGTCATTTTTCCCATTCTAATGTTCAATCGAGCGGTACCTGAATGCTTCGATGCCTATTTGCCTGCCTTATATAGCTTGCCACGACCACGTGACTCACTGTAGGAGTGAAACATTTTCGTGAACGGATGGTGTACCTAATAAACTGGTCACTGAGTGTATTTGTGATTGTACATTTATTTCAGCACTGAAACCCGCCAGAGCCAGAAACCATGACGTTGAAGATGACACCAAAGTACCTCTTTTGACACCCTTATCACGTCCCATGACAGACTTTGGTTGATTTCCAGGCCATCAACATAGCATAGATGATGAATTACATCAACCAAAGGACTTGTGTGCCACATCATCGACCGCACAGTCAGGCGTCAGACTACTAAATCATGTGGTTAGCTGATATGTTAAATACCTATCCAAATGTTGTATATCTGTCTGGTGTCTCAGCCAGGAACGTGACCTGTCTGACCATTCCTAACTACTCCAACAAACATGTAGGGCTTCCACCCTCAATTGTAACGGCTGTCATATTCGTTCTCCTCCTCAGACGAGGAGGAGCATGGATCGGAACAACACGCAGCGAGGTATGTAGACATAATGATTTATTAAATGAAGACGAAACACGAAGAACACTTGAATAAACTACAAAACAAACGACGTTAAACAGACCTGAACTTGTGAACATAAAAAACAATGAACGCACGAACAGGAAAGAACGAACGAACGAGACGAGACCGTGTGGTGTAACAAACACAGACACAGCAACAATCACCCACAAACAAACAGTGTGAACAACCTACCTTAATATGGTTCTCAATCAGAGGAAACGTCAAACACCTGCCCCCTAATTGAGAACCATATCAGGCAACACATTGAACCCAACATAGAAACACATAACATAGACTACCCACCCAGCTCACGTCCTGACCAACTAAACAAAGTTAAACAAAGGAAAATAAGGTCAGGAACGTGACATCAATCCTTAATTTAGAGATGGGCCTGATCCAGGACCAACCCCTAGTCCAGCTATTAAATCTGCCTATTGCCCTCAAGTACTTGGATGCAGGGTTTCTGCTTATACAAGTTTTCTACCTGGGTGTAAAGATTCACTGATTGGCCAGAGTCCACCCACCTGCTATCCAATTTTCCTGATTAAGAGAGAACGAGAGCCAGCAGTACTTTGGTCCTCAATGGCCTCAGTGTCTGGCATCATTTGTGATGGTGATACTGAGAACCCTCTCCCAGACCCTGAAGGAATACCAGACACACCAACTGATGGTAAGTCAAGCTTTATTTTCGCTACAATATTCAGAAATGGACCACTAATTTTTTTTTTACAATAAATATAACAAAACATAATCTTCACAGATGTGCCTGACCCCTCAGCCCCAGGCCTACCAGAAGGGTGTTCTCTTTGGCGAGAGCTTCAGCTGCACTGCATGTTTTGACGTAGTCCTGAAACAACAAGAGATCAACACATCAATTCTTGGACTCAAACAGCAGCTGGAGGATGTATGTAACAGCCTGAGAGAAATCATTCATTGAAAGAACTTGTTGATTGTGTCAAACATGTGAGACATTCATTTCTGGTGCAATGTAAATGTGTTTTCCTTGTCGATTTGATTACAATATTTGGAAGAACAGATACCTAAAACCGTTACATGATATTGACTCTTGTTTTCAATGCCAGAGCTATGGGTGGATGGAAACACTCCCTGTCAGGCATGGGGTCAGCGGAATGCCAATTTTGATTGCAATGTCGTGGAGCACACTGCAAGCCTTGACAATGTAGCAAACCTAAAAAGGAATTTGCACATTGTATTACATTCACGTAATGGCATTTGAAGGAATGTCATTTCAGAGGCAAACCTTGCTAGGCTAGTATTGTAGTGTGCCTCCTGTACCAGACGGGCACAGCCAATGCCCTTTCAGCAGGCCTATGGTGTGCTCGATTGTTCTTGTGCATGCGTGGGCTTGCCACCTTGCCTCTTGTTGGTTTGTGAGGGGAGTCATAAGCCATGTTTTTAATGGGTAGCCCTGGTCTCCTGCAGCTATGAACACAACATTCAGACATTGTTTCCCAGTAGAGGTCTAACATGGCAAATAAAACATAAGTCACTTACCAATAAGCCATCCCTCCTCAACAGCTCCTTCCTGGAGGTTAAGGCCGACTGAACTGTTCTGCACAATGAATGAATAATGTGTCCATCTTGGACATTTGGCCACTACATTCAACAAAGCCAAATGTGAATCACAGATGACCTGCACATTGACAGAATGGAAACATTTTCTGTTGACAAAGTTTAATTTATTCAATGATGGTGCTTTTATTGCGATGTGGGTGCAGTCAATTGCTGCAATGACATTGGGAAATCCAGCTATGGTATGGAAATCCCTTTTCACTCTGGCCTGTTGCACAGCAGTGTTCGGAAACTGTATGTATTGTGGGGTCAATGAAATAATGCCATGAAGGACTGCAGGCAATATTCGACTCATGGTTGGTTGTGAAATGCCAGACCGATCCGCAATCTCCCGATGGAATGTTCCAGTGGCCAAAAATCCCAGGGTGTCGAGGACTTAGGTATGCATTGGGATGGCATTTGTGAGTTTCATCTCCCTTTCTAATACTGGAGAGAGTTGGTTGCAGAGAGACAATTAAATTTGCCTTGGAAAACAAAATCTACTAATAAGCCAAGTGTCGCACTCAGCAAAAAAATCTGCATGCTTATTAAAAACACGCTCCCTGCGTAATGCAGCTTGTGCCAGATCCTCCAGCAATGCAAGATTTGCCATTTTGGACAAGTCACAATGCCTCAGTGTTGCCTTTTATATTATTTAACTGGTTTAACTAAATTGCCTCAACTTGCATTCCACTCTCTTTCTAATTGACTTTATTATTCAATTAGGCTTAAATGGTTTCATGTTTATGAATTCGATAACACCCTGAGAAAACTATTAATAGTTTATTCGTGTTTTTCTTTTAGACACTTAAAACTATTATCTATTATCTTTTTTCTTCATAGTTTATGATTTGGTCCAGTATGTATCCTTTCTCCATTTGGTGGATGGTATTTCGTTAGCAGTTTGACTTTTCTACCACAAGGTGCTGTGCGTACGTATGATCCGAGGTGTTATTAAATGTACACACATTCTCAAGTATAAGTACAAATTGATAAATCCCACACTTTGCTTAGAAATGATCGCACGCATGGTTTACGAACATTACTGTTGGTACGCAACATTGATAAATGAGGGCCCTCTATAAAAGTTTGAGCAGAAATGTTTTGGTTGTTCAAACCCACAGTTTCATCAGCTGTCCAAGTAGCTGGTCTCAGACGATCCCGCAGGTGTAGAAGCCGAATGTGGAGGTCCTGGGTTGGCATGGTTACAAATGGTCTGCTGTTGTGAGGCCGGTTGGACGTACAGCCAAATTCTCTAAAACAATGTTGGAGGCGGCTTATCGTAGAGGAATGAACATTCAATTATCTGGCAATAGCTCTGGTGAACATTCCTGCAGTCAGTATGCCAATTGCACGCTCCCTCAACATTTTGTGTGACGAACTGCACATTTTAGAGTGGCCTTTTATTGTCCCCAGCACAAGGTGCACCTGTTTAATGATAATGCTGTTTAATCAGCTTCTTGATATGCCACACCTGTCAGGTGGATGAATTATCTTGGCAAAGGAGAAATGCTCGCTAACAGAGATGTAAAAAAAAAAATGTGTGCAAAACATTTGAGAGGAATAAGATTTTTGTGCATATGGAACATTTCTGGGATATTTTATTTCAGCTCATGAAACCTGGGACACTTTACATGTTGCGTTTATTGTTTTGTTCAGTGTGTATTAAAACCAGGAAAATCTGGAGAGTTCCCTGGCAGATTACAGACCCATAAATTTAATAAATTGTGACAATAAAATAACACTCATAAGCAACAGAATGGCAAAAGTCTTATCAGACTTGATACATGTTAATTGAACAGGGTTTATTAAAAATAGACACTTACAAACCAATACAAGAACATGTTTCAGTATAATACAATATGCTAAAAAACAAGATGTAGATTTATCAATAATGGATGTTGATGCCAAAAACTCTTTTGACCGTCTTGAAATGGCCTTTCTATTCAAAACTTTGGAAGCTTCAACTTTCCAAGTGAAATAATACATTTCATTCAAATTTATAAATATCCTACAGCAAACATATACACAAATAATACATTATCTGATTAAATTGCTTTAGAAAGGGGCACGATACAGGGATGTTCTGTCTGCCCCTCCTGTTTGCAATGGCAATTGAACCACTTGCAGAAATAATTAGACAGGAGCCAAGTGTAACAGGTATCAGTATTGGCTATAAAGTAAACTTATTTGCCAACGATCTTTTGATATACCTGACTAATATTGAAAACTCAATGCCCCACTTGTTAAAAATATTTTCAGAATACTCAACAATCTCAGGATATAAAATGAACGTGGAAAAAACTTAAATAATGCCAATAGGAAAAATAATAACTCATGATCTACAGTAATCCTTTAAATGGACTTCATTAAATAGTACCCGCAAAACACCAGTCTCAACGTCAACAGTGAAGATGCTCCGGGATGCTGTGGATGGTGTCCTTGACAATTGTTTGGGCCTTCCTCTGACACTGCCTAGTATAGAGGTCCTGGATGGCAGGAAGTGATGTACTCGGCCAAATGCACTACCCTCTGTAGTGCCTTGCGGTCGGAGGCTGAGCAGTTGCCATACCAGGCGGTGATGGAACCAGTCAGGATGCTCTCTGGTGTACCTGTAGAACTTTTTGAGGATCTGAGGACCCATGCCAAATCTTTTCGGTCACCTGAGGGGGAATAGGCGTTGTCATGCCCTCTTCACAACTGTCGTGGTGTGTTTGGACGATGATGGTTTGTTGGTAATGTGGACACCAAGGAACTTGAAGCTCTCAACCTGCTCTACTACAGCCCCGTCGATGAGAATGGGGGCATGCTTGGTCCTCCTTTTTCTGTAGTCCACAATTTACTTACTTGAAAAGGTTCTCCCAGCCATGTGGACAATTGGAAACATGGCAGCAAAGTTTGTTTGTCACCAGAGCGTTTTAGAGCATATTACTATTACCTGTGAATAAATTCATGAAATGGAGAATGGATTTACCCATTTAATGGGTATTTATCCATTTAATAACCAGACTTTCATACAAACTTGCTATGCTGAATTCTTGACGCACAACATGCTGCTATATTATTTCTTTTTTCTATCTCTACTATCTCTACTTTTTTACTTTTTGTACTTGCTATATTGTATTTACTTCGCCACCATGGCCTTTTTATATTTTTATTTATTTATATATATATTTTGTTTGCCTTCACCTCCCTTATCTCACCTCACTTGCTCATATTGTATATAGACTTATTTTTCACTGTATTATTGACTGTATGTTTGTTTTACTCCATGTGTAACTATGTGTTGTTGTATGTGTCGAACTGCTTTGCTTTATCTTGGCCAGGTCGCAATTGTAAATGAGAACGTGTTCTCAATTTGCCTACCTGGTTAAATAAAGGTGAAATAAATAAATAAATAAAAATATGCTGCCAGCACTCCCACAAGCGAGCCTCTCTGGGCGGCCTAAGCGGCACGCGGCAATTTACCGCGTACTAGTGTACACAAGCCGTGAAGCTGAATGTGAGCAAGAACATTCTCCGCTGAGTTTATAGAACTGTAAAGAATAGGATGGTAGAGCTGTTTTATGTACAATGTTGTCATCAAGATTTGGTTGCTTTTACTCCCGTTCCTATTGGAGAATGCAGCCTTTTGGCAGCCTTTTGGCATGTACTAAAGTCGATTTAATTTAATCGGCACTTGCATCATTCCCCTCGTTTGGTGATTGGCATTTAGGCTGTGACAATGAAAAGGCAGCAAACAGACCTACAGTAAGTTTTAGCAGGGGACTTTGGTAGGGTGACCTGATTTGTAATAATTTTGTCAAACAGATTGTGAACCCAAAGTGTACGATTGATTCTAGAGGGGGGACAATAAATATTACAATTATTTGGTTAGGGTGTAGGGGCAGATTTTATGAAATTTTGTTTTCAGGAGATTTTATTTTCTATTTACTTGATTTAGTCTGATCCGTGGAACAATTCTCATTCTTAAAAACAGGCTAAAATATAGTGTAATTGCTGTGCTTTGTAGGGGCTGTCGTTCTCCTCATCCTCGGACGAGGAGAGGAGAGAAGGATCATCAGACCAAAATGCAGCATTCGGGAAATAAGCCATCTTTTATTTAAACACGACGATGGCAACACGAAAAACAAAACACTTTCAAAATTACAAAACAAGAAAACGACGTAGACGAAAAAACCTGAACATGAACTTACTTGACTAAAACGTAAAACTCACGGACAGGAACAGACTACATCGAAACGAACAACCGAACAGTCCCGTATGGTGCAAGACATAACACAGATACGGAAGACAATCACCCACAAACAAACAGTGAGAACACCCTACCTAAATATGACTCTTAATTAGAGGAAAACGCAAACCACCTGCCTCTAATTAAGAGCCATACCAGGCAACCCAAAACCAACATAGAAACAGAAAACATAGACTGCCCACCCAAAACACACGCCCTGACCATAAACACATACAAAAACAACAGAAAATAGGTCAGGACCGTTACAGAACCCCCCCCACTCAAGGTGCGAACGCCGGGCGCACCAGCACAAAGTCCAGGGGAGGGTCTGGGTGGGCAGTTGACCACGGTGGTGGCTCAGGCTCTGGACGCTGTCCCCACACCACCATTGTCACTCCCCGCTTCTGTCTTCCCCTCCCAATGACCACCCTAAAACTAACATCCCCTAAATGAACGGCCAGCACCGGGACAAGGGGCAGCACCGGGACAAGGGGCAGCACCGGGACAAGGGGCAGCACCGGGACAAGGGGCAGCACCGGGACAAGGGGCAGCACCGGGACAAGGGGCAGCACCGGGACAAGGGGCAGGTCCCGGCTGATATACTCAGGCAGATCCTGACTGAACGGCTCTCGACGCTCATGGCTGGCTGACGGCTCTCGACGCTCATGGCTGGCTGACGGCTCTCGACGCTCATGGCTGGCTGACGGCTCTCGACGCTCATGGCAGGCTGACGGCTCTCGACGCTCATGGCAGGCTGACGGCTCTCGACGCTCATGGCAGGCTGACGGCTCTCGACGCTCATGGCTCTCTGACGGCTCTGGCTGCTCATGGCTCTCTGACGGCTCTGGCTGCTCATGGCTCGCTGGCGGCTCTGGCAGATCCTGTCTGGTTGGCGGCTCTGGCAGATCCTGTCTGGTTGGCGGCTCTGGCAGATCCTGTCTGGTTGGCGGCTCTGGCAGATCCTGTCTGGTTGGCGGCTCTGGCAGATCCTGTCTGGTTGGCGGCTCTGGCAGATCCTGTCTGGCGGGCGGCTCTAGCGGCTCCTGTCTGGCGTGCGGCTCTAGCGGCTCCTGTCTGGCAGACGGCTCTGTAGGCTCATGGCAGACGGGCGGCTTAGCAGGCTCATGGCAGACGGGCGGCTTTGCAGGCTCATTGCAGACGGATGGCTCAGACGGCGCTGGGGAGACGGATGGCTCAGATGGCGCTGGGGAGACGGATGGCTCTGGCCGGATACGGCGCACTGTAGACCTGGTGCGTGGTGCCGGAACTGGAGGCACCGGGCTAAGGATAAGCACCCTCCTACTAGTGCGGGGAGCAGGGACAGGGCACACTGTACTCTCAAAGCCCACTCTATAACTGATGCGTGGTACCGGCACTGGTGACACCGGGCTGAGGACAAGCACATCAGGATTAGTAGGGGGAGAAGATACAGTGTGTACAGGGCTCTGGAGACGCACAGGAGGCTTTGTGCGTGGTGCCGGAACTGGAGGCACCGAACTGGATACACGCACTACAGAGAGAGTGCGTGGAGGAGGAACTGGGCTCAGGAGACGCACTGGTAGCCTAGTGCGTAGTGTAGGCACTGTAGGTACTAGGCTGGGGCGGGGAGGTGGCGCCGGAAATACCGGACCGTGGAGGCGTACTGGCACTCTTGAGCATTGAGCCTGCCCAACCTTACCTGGTTGAATGCTCCCGGTCGCCCGACCAAGACCAGACGCGTTGAGCCGGCCTCATGACACCTGGCTCAATACCCAATCTAGCCCTGCCAGTGCGGGGAGGTGGAATAACCCGCACTGACCTATGCACTCGTACAGGAGACACCGTGCGCTCTACTGCGTAACACGGCGCCTGCCCGTACTCCCGCTCTCCACGGTAAGCCTGGGAAGTGGGCGCAGGTCTCCTACCTGCCCTAGGCCCACTACCTCTTAGCCCCCCCCCCCAATAAATTTTTGGGTGTTACTTACGGGCTTTTTGGGCTTCCGTGCCAGACGCGTTCCCTCATAACTCCGGTTCCTCTCTCCGGTAGCCTCTACTCTCCTCAGTGCCTCCAGCTCAGCTTTGGGACGGCGATACTCTCCCGGCTGTGCCCATGGACCTCTCCCGTCCAATATTTCCTCCCAAGTCCAGGAGTCCTTGTTGCCCTGTTCCTTACTCCGTTGAGTTTTCCCTTGCCGCTTGGTCCTAGCGTGGTGGGTGATTCTGTAGGGGCTGTCGTTCTCCTCATCCTCGGACGAGGAGAGGAGAGAAGGATCATCAGACCAAAATGCAGCATTCGGGAAATAAGCCATCTTTTATTTAAACACGACGATGGCAACACGAAAAACAAAACACTTTCAAAATGACAAAACAAGAAAACGACGTAGACGAAAAAACCTGAACATGAACTTACTTAACTAAAACGTAAAACTCACGGACAGGAACAGACTACAACGAAACGAACAACCGAACAGTCCCGTATGGTGCAAGACATAACACAGATACGGAAGACAATCACCCACAAACAAACAGTGAGAACACCCTACCTAAATATGACTCTTAATTAGAGGAAAACGCAAACCACCTGCCTCTAATTAAGAGCCATACCAGGCAACCCAAAACCAACATAGAAACAGAAAACATAGACTGCCCACCCAAAACACACGCCCTGACCATAAACACATACAAAAACAACAGAAAACAGGTCAGGACCGTTACATGCTTGTTATTCCTGAACACTTATTTTATTATTCCACTTCACCATTTTGCATTTCTTCCCAATCTCATATGCCTACGCATGTCGTCAGAGCAAAAACCAAACCATGAGGTCGAAGGAACTGTCCGTAGAGCTCCAAGACAGGATTGTGTCGAGTAACAGATCTGGGGAAGGGTACCAAAACATTTCTGCAGCATTGAAGGTCCCCAAGAACACAGTGGCCTCCATCATTCTTAAATGGAAGAGGTTTTGAAACACCAAGACTCTTTCTAGAGCTGGCCGCCTGGCCAAAACTGAGCAATCGTGGGAAATGGGCCTTGGTCAGAGAGGTGACCAAGAACTCAATGGTCACTCTGTCAGAGCTCTTGAGTTCCTCTGTGGAGATGGGAGAACCTTCCAGAAGGACAACCATCTCTGCAGCACTCAACCAATCAGGCCTTTATGGTAGTGGCCCGATGGAAGTCCCTCCTCAGTAAAAGGCACATGAAATCCCGCTATGAGTTTGCCAAAAGGCACCTAAAGACTCAACTCATGAGAAACAATATTCTCTGGTATGATGAAACCAATATTTAACTATTTGGCCTGAATGCCAAGCGTCACATCTGGAGAAAACCTGGCACCATCCTTACAGTGAAGCATGGTGGTGGCAGCATCATGCTGTGGGGATGTTTTTCCGCGACAGGGACTGGGAGACTAGTCAGGATTGAGGTAAAGATGAACGGTGCAAAGTACATAGAGATCCTTGATGAAAACCTGCTCCAGAGTGTTCAGGACCTCAGACTGGGGCGAAGGTTCACTTTCCAACAGGACAACGACCTTAAGCAAACAGTCAAGACAATGCATAAGTGGCTTCGGGTCAAGTCTCTGAATGTCCTTGAGTGGCCCAGCCAGAGCCCGGACTTGAACCCGATCGAACATCTCTGGAAAGACCTGAAAATAGCTGTGCAGTGAAGCTCCCCATCCAACCTGACAGAGCTTGAGAGGATCTGCAGAGAAGAATGGGAGAAACTCCCCAAATACAGGTGTGCCAAACTTGTAGTATCATACCCAAGAAGACCCGAGGCTATAATTGCTGCCAAAGGTGCTTCAAAAAAGTACTGAGTAGAGGGTCTGAATACTTATGTTTTGAGATACATCAGTTTTTTCTATTTTTAATACATTTGCGAAAAAAATGTTTTTGCTTTGTCATTATGGGGTATTGTGTGTAGATTGATGAGGGGAAAAAACACGTAATCAACTTTAGAATAAGGCTGGAACCTACTGTAACAAAATGTGGAAAAAGTCAAGGGGTCTGAATACTTTCCGAAGGCACTGTATATCAAACTTCAGCAAGACCGCCCAGCCAACCCGAGCCGCCTACACGCCCGACCCCCACCAGTCTAATCAATAACTCAACTCTCTCTCCAACACAACTTCTTTCCCATCTTTTTTTTATGTCTCAAGGGAAAGGTTTGGAAAACAAAAGTAGAATGAAAACAAACACACAGAAACAGTACACCCTCCGTATAATTCATATCATAGGCCTAATAGTACTGTAGAGCTCTTTTTATACTTGCACACAATATAACTGAGTCACTCGGTCCTGCCCTTAGGGGTCCACGGCCTTGTAGCGCCCAAACCCAACACACCCCACTCAGCTTAAGGATCTTAGAGAAACATGAGTTTTTGGTTTCAGGTGTGTTAGGTGCGTTGCCAGAGTGACAACAGGACTGAGCAGCCCAGCAGATAGGGATTGCCTAAATCTCCCCTGACGTGGGCATGTTTTCAATACAGACTCCTTTTGTCATATATTAATCCATATAAGGCACATATGTCAGAGTCAAGGCCCGCGGGCCACATCCGGCCCGCGAGAAGGTTTTTTACGGCCCCTGGGATGATCTTGATTTATTATTAGAACCGGCCCGCAGACCGCAGCAAGCCGGCAGCCCGCAGATCTTTTACACGCACCAATACTACATTTCCCACAATGCAACGGTGACGCACCGAGCAGTAGGCTGCTTCATTTCAATATTTATTGGCACAGCAGTCGTCAGCATCACAGTAAAATTAACTTTCAGATACCCATCAAAAATGGCAAAACGGAAGGTGGACACTGAGAACCGGGGGTTTCAAACAAGGTGGGAGTCGGAGTATATGTTCACGGAGGTAGCTGGAAAACCTGTGTGTCTTCTGTGTGGAGATAGTGTGGCGGTACTGAACGAGTATAATCTGAGACGACATTATGAAACGAAACACGCGGACAAAAACAAGAATATGGACATGGAACAAAGGCTACAAAAGGCAGAGGAATTAAAACGAGGCCTCAAATCTCGACAGGCTCTGTTCAAAAAAGCCAAATCACAAGGCCAGGCTGCTGTCAAGGCCAGTTTTATTTTGGCAGAAGAGATCGCTAAATCAGCCCGGCCATTTACGGAGGGGGATTTCATCAAAAACTGCATGATTAAAGTTTGTGACGAAGTTTGCCCAGAAAAAAGGCAACTCTTTTTAAATGTGAGTCTGAGCAGAAACACCATTGCCGAGAGAGTAGACCAGTTGTCCATCAATCTAAAAGAGCAGCTTGTGAAAAAGGGAAAAGATTTCATTGCATATTCCTTGGCTGTGGATGAGAGCACCGACATTTCTGACATTGCCCAGTTGTCAATTTTCATCCGCGGAGTGGACTCCAGCCTAAGCGTGACAGAGGAGTTTTTGGCTTTACGTCCTATGCATGGCACAACTACGGGGCATGATTTGTATGAAGAGGTGTCAAGATGTGTAAATGAGATGGAGCTGCCTTGGGAAAAACTCGTGGGTTTGACAACCGACGGAGCACCTGCGATGTGTGGACACAGGAGCGGACTGGTGGCGAAGATACGGGAAAAGATGCAAGAGGAAAACGCGACAGGTGAGCTGACAGCTTATCATTGTATCATACACCAGGAAGCGTTGTGCGGTAAAGCCTTGAAAATGGAGCATGTAATGAGCATCATCACGCGCACAGTTAACTTTATCAGAGCCAAAGGTTTGAATCACCGCCAGTTCAAGGCATTTCTGACGGAGTTAGAAACGGAGCATGGTGATTTGCCTTATCACACAGAGGTGCGATGGCTAAGCCAGGGAAAGGTGCTTCAAAGATGTTTCGAGCTTCGTGAGGAGATTTGTCTGTTCTTGGACAGCAAAGGGAAAGACACAACACAACTCCGAGACGAAATGTTTCTGTGTGAAATGGCTTTTCTGTGTGACATTACGAGTCATCTGAATGCAATGAACTTGCAGCTGCAGGGTCGGGATCATGTCATCTCTGATATGTACAGTACAGTGAAGGCATTTAAAACCAAACTGACTCTGTGGGAGACGCAGATGCGGAAAGAAAATTTGAGCCACTTTCCCAGCTGCCAGACCATGAAAGAGAAGCTCTCTACCAGTGCGTTCCCGAGCGCACAGTTGGCTGATAAAATAGGTATGCTTGCCGCTGACTTTCGACGCCGATTTGCTGACTTTGAAGCACAAAAAAGCAGGTTGGAACTGCTCGGTAACCCATTTGCTGTTGACGTGGAAAGCTCACCACCAAACCTCCAAATGGAGTTGATTGACCTCCAATGCAATGATGCACTGAGGGCAAAATATGCGGCAGTGGGTGCTGCGGAGTTCGCCCGTTTCCTCCCCGACACAATGCCCCAGCTGCGCATCCAGGCTGCTCAAACGTTGTCTATGTTTGGCAGCACATACCTGTGTGAACAACTGTTTTCTTTGATGAACCTGAACAAAACATCACACAGAAGTCGACTTACTGCTGAACACCTCCACTCAATTCTGAGGATTTCCTCAGCTCAGAGCCTTACCCCGAACATTGATGAACTTGTGGAAAAGATGGGACACCACCAAGTATCACCCTCAACCTCAAACAAGTGAACATTACTGTGCAATCACATATTTAGAGTTTTTACTCAGTTCAAGTTTAAAAGTTAAAGTTTAATATTTGTTTTCACTGCATGTTACTTCTCCTTAAACAAAGTGTTGTTTTTGATTAATAGATTTTTGCACTTTATTTTATTGTATTTCAATCCAATTATATTTTAAAAATATTTCAGTTGAGTGGATGATAGAAAATTGCTATTATTGTTTTTTTCTTTGAAGTAAATTTAGCCCACTTTTGCTAAAATAGAAAATATAGGCTACTGATGGTGCCTTGAATACCGGTTTCTTTCATTTAATGTTCATGTTATGGGGATTTTTATATAAAGGAAATTTGTCTTTTGTGTCTGTTGAAAATTAAAGATTACTGACAGAGCCATAAGAAAATATTGCTTTATTTATCTGATCATATTGGAATATATTTGTTAGGTTTTCAGTAGGTTCAATTAGGTTCACTAGACTATATGCGTCATTTAAAAATTTTTCAATGAACATTCGAACAGTCCGGCCCTCGGCTTGTAGCTAAATTTTTTATTTGGCCCTCCGTCCATTTGACTTTGACACCCCTGATATAAGGCATCCAGACCGTATGAAAGTTGCACAGTATACCCTTAATCTTAAAACAAATCTAGTGATACTGTACATAACTTGACATTTCTTCCATTTATTGTGGGAGGATAACCAACCTTCCAATTATTGGCAATTCATTTATTAGCCACTATGAATGCAAGGTTACACAGATTCTTCTGATAACAGTCTCCAGTATCAACATTTCCAAGCAAACAAAAACAGGTAGAAATGAGAATCTGTAGACATGCTGAGACAAAAGAACATACTCTTTACCAGAATTCAGCCAGCCTTCACAAGACCACAACATATGCAAATACATTCACTTTAGTGTTTTAGACCTCCAGCAGAATAATACAATTTCTGAGTGAATGATATTCAGTTTCACTGGCATATAGTACGTTCTATGGATGGTCTTAAACTGCCGTAATGTATGTCTGAGATTATGTGAACATGACTGGGCATTCTAACATATCTGTATCCATTCCTCACATTTTTGTTTTACATGTTTTGTGTCATCGGGAAAAGCCCCTATCAACCCTTGATACAGTTTGGAAATCAACTTGAGGTTTGTCAGACTGCCTTAAAATAGCATCTGGCTTGTCCAGTTTGCAGGAATAAATTGTTGTATTTTCAAAAATTCACCTCACCTGTCAGACTGGTCTTCCCTGGCCGCCTAACTCTGAGACCCGTCACCATCTGATCCTCCTAAAATGAGACATGACAAATAATTACCTTGGTGTACATTTATACATTATATTATCCAAGAATAGAATCAATGGTTCAATAATTGAAACGACCATTATTCTCAGATCCCAGACTGTTTCATGCTGGGAGCAGGGGTCAGACTGACGACGTTGGGATTACAATATTTTTGTTGTCCCACAGATTATTTTGAAATGGTCCTCTTTCTGCTTTGTATGCGTTAGCCTACCTATTGTATTAAAAACACATGTTTCGCATTATTCACAATTCGCTGCATCAATTTAAGTAGTTTACCTCTCCTAGTTGGGCGTGAGAGTTCAAGTGCGCCAAGTATGTGTGGTCTCATTGAAATTGAGTGGGCTGCCTACATGGGCGGATAATCACTTGGCAGTTAACTTGAATATGTGTCTGTAAATAAATATTGATAGTGAAAAGAAGTGGAGGGCGCTCAACCAACGTCTTGCTGCCTCCAGTTAAGTAGCCATACCTGCGAAATTAGTTGCGCGTGTGGTCTCAATTAAATAGAGTAGGCTAGCCTTTTTATACATGGACTGAGAAGCACGGGACAGTTTTATCTTTCCAATGAAATGTACTTCCTAAATAGGCATATGATTACATAGTTTACTACATTGCCTAGAAATAAATATTGATTACCCATATTTCTGAATCTTCCCACTTCTAAAAAGTAGGCTATAAAAAGTAGGCTATAAATATAGCTCAATAGAAAGTGCAAGTCTCTCCAAATCTGCTCTCTTCAATCTACACATCTAGCATATTGGCCGATATAGCCCTTTAATACAATGTAAGGGCCATGTGAGAATCTCTGGTAATTTAACGTATTTCTTAAATTATTTTTGCGGATTTAAATTTGCCTATAGGGCGCAAAAAAGCTGGGACCATGGCTGGCAAGTGAGCTGCGTCACATACGCCTAAAATAACATTGCAGGAATGCGGTTGGATTTGGGGCCAGTCCTTGCAGTAGCAGGTGGGAGTACCATAACAGTGAAGCCTGTAACACTTTAGAGCTGTTCATTATTGTGTCAGTGTGAAAAGTAGGGAATTAGCTAGGTAAACTGACAGATCAATAACGTTACATTGACATACTGACTAATAAAACTCCCATTGCACTGAAAAAACGTCAGAATATCAATCTTCAATCATTTGATTCGGATCTAGTTTGATCGAGGCAAAAACAAGAGCTAATGAGCCAACTTTTGTATTTTGTCAGTTATCAGTTATTCCATATCAAGGCTAGATGGGGCATTAGGAAATCATTGGAGAATTAAGTCACACTTCCAGTTTGCACTAATCTTTATTTGACTTGCTGTAATACAGAGATACAGACCATATAAAAGCATACATTAAAATAACCGTGTATTTTGTCAGTTATCAGTTATTCCATATTAAGGCTAGATGGGGCTGAATGGCAACAACTGCAATGCAACTAATTAATCTCATTGGTCCATGACTGTTCAGTCTTGAATATATATGTAGATATGTATGGTCAAAAGACTATACCACTCCCGTGTCTAGCTAGGACTCCACATCCCCGAAGGCCCAAATTCCTAACTTTATCCTATCACTAACACACTTACCACAGTACAATGAATGAGGAAAAAGGGGGAGACAAAATCTAAGTTACACTATTAACAAAAGGAATATATCTCAATCAGGTAAATATAAATCATAAAGGTACGTACCTAATATTTCATCATATACATTCATATATTTACACACATGGTGCTCTGAATGTTCTGTCTTTTATACATTCATGTCTAAATCAGCTCTAACAGAATGTTTTTATTAAACCTTCAAAAGGGACACACACCTACACAATAATGGAAGTTTATCAATCAAAGTAATTGACAGGAAAAGTAATTTACTACATCAATTATAGTAGCAGCCTCTCCCCCTCATTTGCTTAACTGGGGGAATGGGATGGAGAAATGGTTTACTATAGGCAGGGTGGGGCTCAACAGGTTCAATGCATCCCAATGGGCATCCTTTTCCCTGTATAATGCACTATGTTTGACCAGAGTCCTATGGCCCTTGGTCAAAATTTGTGCACTATATATAGGGAATAGGGTGCCATTTGGGACACAGTCCAGTCCATCTGTTGATGAAGCCACATGAAGTCAAAAGCTGCATATCAATTGTCTATCCGTCTAGCCAAGCACTGGACAGGTGTAAGTATTGGCTTGAGATACTTTATACCATTATTAAATCCCTGAGATGAGAAGAAATGTGCAAGTCCACACTTTGGGAGAAGGACAATGGATATGCAGCCAATGTTAATGGTCACACAACTTTGAGTCATTAGTAAAGATTCAAAAAAAGGTATTCTATAAAAGGGCAAATAACTGACAAGTTGTTGCAGTAGTATGTAAGACAATGGATGCAGAGTATAGGTTAATTATGGATTTAGAAAATTGCGGTTAACAGCGCCACACTCAGGCAGAAAACGGAATGCTATATTCTCAGCCAGGCCTGTCTTTTCAAAGCAAATTTAATTATATCTTTATTTGTATTTCTAATATATTCGAAACACAGGTTGTAACCAGATGATCCCAATAATTTAGGTAGTAAACGATGCACCCTCTGGTTTGTTCTTTTGAGAACTGTTTGGGACTCGTTGTTTCCTTGTTTAGGACTACTACTCAAAGATTTTTTACTTAAGTCAAAAACGAAATTAACTGAAATACATTGGTCTATATACTAGCATAACTACTCTACACAGAACCACCGCTGACCCATAGCAAAATTACAGGCTATAAAACGTGTCCCGGTGCAACATGCTTAGCTCGGTCCACTGGGGCGTGGCTTACGGAGCGCTCTCTGAAGTAAACGCTCCTATCGTATTTCAACCGATCGAGTTCTCACCACACAACCTTTCCCCGTCATCAATTTCAGCACGGTATAGTAAGAGTAACCCAGCCAACCTATAGACAAAAAAATTATTCGCCATCCCAAGCGCTCCTCCTTGGCTGTTGGTGGGTTAGCTAAAGAGAAGATAGCCAACATTTATGTATGTTTTTGCTTGTTAGCCGTGTATTTATGTAGCTACGGGTGTTTGGTTACTTCAATCGTATCGCTTGTAGGTCCAAAATGCCTAATATAAAGATATTCAGCGGCAGCTCTCATCCGGACCTTGGCCAGAAAATTGCCGACCGCCTGGGACTTGAATTGGGGAAGGTTGTGACTAAAAAATTCAGCAATCAGGAGACATGGTAGGTTGTATTTAAGCAATTTAGATTTTTTTTGACAAATGTGTGAATTTTGTAGTAATTGTTTGCTAACGTTAGATAACGGAAAGTTAAGTTAGCCCACGTGGCCAATTGAAAGTGCGAGTCAGTGGTCGTTGTTGCTAACTATAGTAGCTAAGATTAGTTTACCACAAACCGGGCATTGGAGTTTAACGGCGGTTGGCATCTACAAACCTGTACCAGTAGTATCTAGTTAACTAGTTGTGTTGGCAATTTTATATTTACCATCAAATGAGACCGGGTAAGGGAAGGAGGTCTCGAACTTCAACTCCCAAAAACCGTTTGGATTGTAATCATGGGATGTCATTTCAATGACCTTTCATGGGATCGTCACTTGTTGCCACAATGTCAAACCCCGCCTAATTCTAAAATACATAATCAAATGTGATTTCAAACCTAAATTTAAAGTTATGCCAAACCTTATATTAAGACCAAACAGCAAATGTTAAAATTTTACGATATAGACGATTTTGACGTTGTGGCTTATTTTCATATAACCATATTAATACTTCTGTGTTTTTACTAGTGTTGTAAAATGATCCTGTTTGACAGTAGACATGGGACTTGCTTGCTTGTTGCAGGGTATAAGTAGCAGGTGCCTTTGACATGTGAAAAGCTTAAGAATATTGTTTACCTGGAGGTTTGTAATAATAGTGCTCATCTTGAGTGTTGACATCCATAGGTTTCTTCAATATCATCTGTTTCTTTTTCAAGTTAATGTTGTTGGTATAATGTTACATCACAGAATAGTTGGTAGAGCAGAAATGTATGACTGTGAATATATGGAACATTCATTCATTGAGTTGTATCCATTGACCTGGAAGCCCATGATGCTATGATCTTAATGTTCTCTACTTGTTATGGTCCTGTCACCATGTATAGTCTACTGTCTGACACCACATGATTTACTCCTGCAGCGTGGAGATTGGGGAGAGTGTCAGAGGAGAGGATGTCTACATTGTCCAGAGTGGTTGTGGTGAGATTAACGATAATTTAATGGAGCTCCTCATCATGATCAATGCCTGTAAGATTGCCTCTGCCTCACGAGTCACGGCTGTCATCCCCTGTTTCCCATATGCAAGACAAGACAAGAAGGACAAGGTGGGGGTGAGGGAAACTTAAATAGTTTGTTCTCTATTCACAGCACCAACACACCACACCAGGAATTCCCAAACTTTTTTGGCCCACGACCCCATTTTGATATCTAAAAATTCTCACGGCCCCAACCATGAGGACATTTTTTTGTTGTAATTAACAGCCAATGTTAACTTTTTTTTATTTTTATATTTGGGGCAATGGCAGTCAATTGAAAAACATTCTAATTAGAGGTCGACCGATTAATCGGAATGGCTGATTAATTAGGGCCGGTTTCAAGTTTTCATAACAATCGGAAATCGTTATTTTTGGACACCGATTTGGCGGGTTTTTTTTCACCTTTATTTAACTAGGCAAGTCAGTTAAGAACACGTTCTTATTTTCAATGACGGCCAAGGAACGGTGGGTTAACTGTCTTGTTCAGGGGCAGAACGACAGATTTTTACCTTGTCAGCTCGGGGGATTCAATCTTGCAACCTACAGTTAACTAGTCCAACGCTCTAACCACCTGATTACATTGCACTCCACGAGGAGCCTGCCTGTTATGCGAATGCAGTAGAAGCCAAGGTAAGTTGCTAGCTAGCATTAAACTTATCTTATAAAAAACAATCAATCATAATCACTAGTTAACTACACATGGTTGATGATATTACTAGTTTATCTAGCGTGTCCTACGTTGCATATAATCGATGCGGTGCATATCGTTGCGCCAATGTGTACCTAACCATAAACATCAATGCCTTTCTTAAAATCAATACACAGAAGTATATATTTTTAAACCTGCATATTTAGCTAAAAGAAATCCAGGTTAGCAGGCAATATTAACCAGGTGAAATTGTGTCACTTCTCTTGCGTTCATTGCACGCAGAGTCAGTGTATATGCAACATTTTGGGCCGCCTAATTTGCCAGAATTCTACGTAATTATGACATAACATTGAAGGTTGTGCAATGTAACAGGAATATTTAGACTTATTGATGCCACCCGTTAGATAAAATACGGAACGGTTCCGTATTTCACTGAAAGAATAAACGTCCTGTTTTCGAGATGATAGTTTCCGGATTCGACCATATTAATGACCTACGGCTCGTATTTCTGTGTGTTATTATGTTATAACTAAGTCTATGATTTGATAGAGCAGTCTGACTGAGCGGTGGTAGGCAGCAGCAGGCTCGTAAGCATTCATTCAAACAGCACTTTCCTGCATTTTGCCAGAAGCTCTTTGCTGTGCTTCAAGCCTATCAACTCCCGAGATTAGGCTGGTGTAACCGATGTGAAATGGATAGCTAGTTAGCGGGGTGAGTGCTAATAGCGTTTCAAACGTCACTCGCTCTGAGACTTGGAGTAGTTATTCCCCTTGCTCTGCATGGGTAATGCTGCTTCGAGGGTGGCTGTTGTCGTTGTGTTCCTGTTTCGAGCCCAGGTAGGAGCGAGGAGAGGGATGGAAGCTATACTGTTACACTGGCAATACTAAAGTGCCTATAAGAACATCCAATAGTCAAAGGTTAATGAAATACAAATGGTATAGAGAGAAATAGTCCTATAATTCCTATAATAACTACAACCTAAAACTTCTTACCTGGGAATATTGAAGACTCATGTTAAAAGGAACCACCAGCTTTCATATGTTCTCATGTTCTGAGCAAGGAACTTAAAACGTTAGCTTTCTTACATGGCACATATTGCACTTTTACTTTCTTCTCCAACACTTTGTTTTTGCATTATTATAACCAAATTGAACATGTTTCATTATTTATTTGAGGCTAAATTGATTTTATTGATGTATTATATTAAGTTAAAATAAGTGTTCATTCAGTATTGTTGTAATTGTCATTATTACAGCAACAAACCAAAAAACGGCCGATTAATCGGTATCGGCGTTGAAAAAATCATAATCGGTCGACCTCTAAATTCTAATAATATATCTGATTGTCTTCTCAAATTATCACATACTTTTAATGTGGGGCTATGACAGTCATTTGAAAATTAGTCTGATATGTCTCTTCTCACCGCCACTAATGAGATGGGTGTGCTTGATGCATGTCGCGTCAGGGGGCATGGTCGAAAGTGTGCACCTCATCTCTGCTGTCACATCCAACCTGGATCTATATTTGGTTTTAATGCAGACAAGATAACTGGATCCAGCTTCACACAGATATGAGCTGGCGAAGGGTACCATGAGTTGTAACGCTTAGAGGGAGACTGCAAGTTATTCCCTTTGAGTCGGGAGCAAAAACTTCTACGTTGTCTGCAGCATTCGGTCACATGACCGCTTGATCAGCTGTTCGATTTCACTTACCGGCATGTCAACTGAGTCAGGATTGGGAAGTACGTCAGAAAGCGCTCTTCCAAGTGTTGGAGGTGAGCAGCCATCACTCGTATGGGGCACTTACTGATTCTGTTTTCTGTTAGAAACATGCACAGCTGAGGGAAGGTGTCATGATTCACTTTGGAAAGACTCTCCAATAAGAATTCTTTCCTCTGAATCCACTGATTCACTCATCTGTAAAATGTTTTTGTATTTCCCCTGCATGCTTGCGTTCAGTTTCCCAAATATGTCTGTTACATGACAACAATTCTTCTCTCAATGTGAAAAAATCTTTCCAACACTCCCTCTCTAACTACCAAGCCTTGGTGTGAAATAGAACATTGTCATGCTCTGGTCCCATATCTCCACATAGTTTTGCGAACAGATGTTAATGTAGTTTACAATCAAAGTTACCTCCTGCAATTTATCTCAGAGTTCTGTGCTCAGCTCTTTTGCCACCAGTTGCTCTCAGTATATCCATATGGGAGAGGGAGACATTCAAAACTAGAGTGCAGAGGCTTGCCCTGCCCCGCCATAGATTGAGCCCCATCTGTGCTTAAGTCCACCGTTTGAGCCCATGGAATTTGTTCTTCGTCAATATGGCCACGCAGCACACTGAACATCTCCTCTGCCGTTTTATGCTCTTGAATCGTGAGACCGAGCAATAGGTCCTCGTGAATAGCATTCCCTGATGTGTGTAGCGAACAAAAGTCAATGCATGGGCATCTCGGCCCTCACAGCTAATTTCCATTTGGAGAGCATACACTGGGGAGTTTGTCATCCAGTCAGTTTTCTTTTGATTGCTAGCAATAGCATTAATTCTTAGTTTAACAGTGTTATCTGACAACGGTATTGCTGTGAGTTTCTGCACATCTGCCTCCCCACACATTGTTTTCACTATATCAATTGCATCCGGTGACATGAACATCTCTGCAATAGTGTGGTTTTATAGTGTAGCGGGCCTAGCAATTCAGTGGGAATGAAATTCTCCCGCGACCCCATTTTTAATATCAGGAGACCGCACATGGGGCTCGTAACCCCTAGTTTGGGAACCGCTGCTCTGCACTATCAATATCAGTCAGTTATTTGATTTGCCTGCTTTTCAAAAACGCCCTATTGGACGAACCACTTTGGTTGAATGGACTAATTAGGGTTGCACATTTTGGGGAATATTGAGGTGGAAACTTTCTTGGGAATTAACGGAAATATATGCAAATTATTAATACCATTTAGATGTTTTTTGCATTTCATATATTTACCATATTATATTGAAACAGAAACATAAGTTAAAATGTTTATTATAAGTAGACATTGCAAATGATTAAATCCATCAAAAGAAAGGGAATATTGAATGATCCCAATGATCCATTGCATCTCCCAAAAACGTTTTCAACATGCATTTGTAAAATGATAACCAAAGCTTTAGTTTCTAGACTGTCTTCCTCTCAGGCTTCCATGTCTTCTCCTTGGACCTCCTCAATGTCCAACTCTTGAACATCAGACTCTGAGGCCTCATCTTCACTTTCCAACCTTGTTGAGGATGGCTCATTATCTGGCTCAAATTTGCCTGGATGGCCACCAATTTTTGAACCCTTGTATTGGTCAGCCTGTTGCGTGCTTTGGTGTGTGTGTGTGTGTGTGTTCCCAAACAAGGACCAGTTACGCTCTGAGGCGGCTGATGTTGGTGTGATTTGGAGGATGATGGAGGCAACAGGGGAAAGAGCCTCAGATCCACAAAGTCCCTTCCACCAGGTGGCTGATGAGATATGTTGGCACGACTGCTATATTGCATCTCCATCCCAAAGCCCTTGCTTGGAAGTGTACTTCGCCAGACTGCCAAGAACTGTGCCCTCATCCAGGCCAAGGTGGCAAGGCATGGTAGTGATGACACCATAGGCCTTGTTGATCTCTGCACCAGATAGGGTGCTCTTACCAGCATACTTGGGGATCCAACATGTACGTTGCGGCGTGTATGGGCTTCAGGCAGAAGTCTTCACGCTTTTTGATGCATTTCAGAACTGCAGTTTCCTCTGCTTGGAGGAACAGTGAAGTGGGCAGGGCAGTACGGATTTATTCTGCAAGCAGAGTCTGAACATCCGACAGGATGGCATTGTCTCCCTCAATCTGTTCAATGGCTACTGCTATAGGTTTCAGGCTGCTTACCACTCTCTCCCAAAATACATAATCCAAGAGGATCCTCTTGATGGCAGACTGTGATATGGCCATTTCTTGGAGAGACTCCTTCCCCTCCAGGAGAATGTCAAACAGTTAATTATTGTAGTTAATTATTCCTTGCCCACAAACATTTGACCACCCATCAGAGATGATTGCAAAACAGTCTGCTTTCTCTATGATTTGCTTGACCTTCACTTGAACTCTGCATCCAGAAAATGAGAAGATAAAGTATGTCTGGTTAGAGGGGTGTATGCTAGGCGAAGAACATTCAGAAATCTCTTCCAATAGACATTGCCTGTGAGCATCAGAGGTGAACCAGTTGCATACACAGCTCGAGCAAGACATTCATCAGCATTTCTCTGACTACGTTCCTCCATTGAGTCCAAAAAACTTCTGGTTCCAGGAGGACCATGAGCTGTTGCTATCGATAAGGTGTCTGATTCATAATTTTCACCTCGAATAGAGGAACTCTTGTCAAAGGTTGCTTGTTGTGAGAGCTGAGAACTTTATGCACTTGGCCAGATGATTCTGCATCTTTGTTGCATTCTTCACATGATTTGGCTTAGTATTTGCAAATGTACACAGCTTTTTCTTCTACATTAGCTGCAGTGAAATGTCTCCACACATCAGATAGTGTCCGTGGCATTTTACTGTAAAGATGAGAAAAAAAAGAGTAAAAATAATAATACAACTCCAGAAATAGTTTAGCAGTTAGATTAAACTACTTTCTAAGATTTTTTTTTTTTTTTTTTAATGAAGCATGTATGGAAACAGGCGAATTAACACTCTTCAGTTAGCAGGCTCAAGCAAGCTAAACCCCACATGGTAGAAAAAACTAACTAACAGAAATTAGCAAGTTAGAAATGATTTTAACACACTTTGCTGTAGGCTAATATTTACTAGTTAACAAAAAATGATGTATGTGATATAAAATATATTCACCCCACCCGGTATTGTAATCAAAACTTACCAGAAAGCATGTAGTCCTTGACTCAGACAGTGTAGTAGTGTGGACTAAATAGCGTCTCATTAGTGTGCAAGATCTTGAGAATCAGCTGCACATGTGATAGAAGTGTGCATGCGAGGGTTGCAATTCCATTGAATTGGGGATAGTTTAACCAAAATACGCCACAAGACCTATAATTAACTTGTGTACCGCACAAAAATGGTTCACTGTTATAAGCTAATTATTTTGATGAATTTAAGCAACATTTCCAAAATTCCAGGGCTTAACTTCCCATGAAAAACTTCCGGAAATTTACCGGAAAGTTTCCGACCCTTTGCAACCCTACTGACAAAGCTAATTCAGAAAGGAGAAGGGTAATTCATTTTTAAAAATATTTTTTTAATATATACTCTGCTCAAAAAAATAAAGGGAACACTTAAACAACACAATGTAACTCCAAGTCAATTACACTTCTGTGAAATCAAACTGTCCACTTAGGAAGCAACACTGATTGACAATAAATTTCACATGCTGTTGTGCAAATGGAATAGACAAAAGGTGGAAATTATAGGCAATTAGCAAGGCACCCCCCAAAACAGGAGTGATTCTGCATGTGGGGACCACAGACCACTTCTCAGTTCCTATGCTTCCTGGCTGATGTTTTGGTCACTTTTGAATGCTGGCAGTGCTCTCACTCTAGTGGTAGCATGAGACGGAGTCTACAACCCACACAAGTGGCTCAGGTAGTGCAGTTCATCCAGGAAGGCACATCAATGCGAACTGTGGCAAAAAGGTTTGCTGTGTCTGTCAGCGTAGTGTCCAGAGCATGCAGGCGCTACCAGGAGACAGGCCAGTACATCAGGAGACGTGGAGGAGGCCGTAGGAGGGCAACAACCCAGCAGCAGGACCGCTACCTCCGCCTTAGTGCAAGGAGGTGCACTGCCAGCGCCATGCAAAATGACCTCCAGCAGGCCACAAATGTGCATGTGTCTGCTCAAACGGTCAGAAACAGACTTCATGAGGGTGGTATGAGGGCCCGACGTCCACAGGTGGGGGTTGTGCTTACAGCCCAACACCGTGAAGGACGTTTGGCATTTGCCAGAGAACACCAAGATTGGCAAATTCGCCACTGGCGCCCTGTGCTCTTCACAGATGAAAGCAGGTTCACACTGAGCACATGAGCACATGTGACAGACGTGACAGAGTCTGGAGACGCCGTGGAGAACGTTCTGCTGCCTGCAACATCCTCCAGCATGACCGGTTTGGCGATGGGTCAGTCATGGTGTGTGGTGGCATTTCTTTGTGGGGCCGCACAGCCCTTCATGTGCTCGCCAGAGGTAGCCTGACTGCCATTAGGTACCGAGATGAGATCCTCAGACCCCTTGTGAGACCATATGCTGACACATGCACATTTGTGGCCTGCTGGAGGTCATTTTGCATGGCACTGGCAGTGCACCTCCTTGCACTAAGGCGGAGGTAGCGGTCCTGCTGCTGGGTTGTTGCCCTCCTACGGCCTCCTCCACGTCTCCTGATGTACTGGCCTGTCTCCTGGTAGCGCCTGCATGCTCTGGACACTACGCTGACAGACACAGCAAACTTTTTTGCCACAGTTCGCATTGATGTGCCTTCCTGGATGAACTGCACTACCTGAGCCACTTGTGTGGGTTGTAGACTCCGTCTCATGCTACCACTAGAGTGAGAGCACCGCCAGCATTCAAAAGTGACCAAAACATCAGCCAGGAAGCATAGGAACTGAGAAGTGGTCTGTGGTCACCACCTGCAGAATCACTCCTGTTTTGGGGGGTGCCTTGCTAATTGCCTATAATTTCCACCTTTTGTCTATTCCATTTGCACAACAGCATGTGGAATTTATTGTCAATCAGTGTTGCTTCCTAAGTGGACAGTTTGATTTCACAGAAGTGTGATTGACTTGGAGTTACATTGTGTTGTTTAAGTGTTCCCTTTATTTTTTTGAGCAGTGTATAATGACAGTGGCTCAATGGTCCTTCAGGCATTGTATAAGCATAGAGGTTAACAATGTTCTTCTTCAGAGTCGGGCACCCATCTCTGCAAAGCTGGTGGCCAACATGTTGTCAGTGTCGGGAGCCAATCACATTATCACCATGGACCTGCATGCCTCGCAGATACAGGTGAGCAATCTGGCACATTAGTTGTCTCATTCCATCAGTATATTGCAGTCACTATTGTAGTATTCACAAGTAAGATGTAAAAACTATTCATTAGACTATACTTGTTACATACTGTAATAGTAAGAAACAGGTTTATAGTTCTATGTTAATTGTGATGTAACTTTGTGGAATAATTGACATCATCTGTAGTACCATAACCTCACCAATCTGTGGATTCCCCTTGCAGGGTCACCTCTATAGCAGACAGGCTGAATGTGGACTTCGCGCTCATCCACAAAGAGAGAAAGAAGGCTAACGAGGTGGACCGCATGGTCCTGGTGGGGGACGTGAAGGACAGAGTGGCCATCTTGGTTGATGACATGGCAGACACCTGCGGCACCATTTGCCATGCTGCAGATAAGTGAGTCACTACTGTTTTTTAGCTGCATAGATCTTTACAGAGTAGAGACTGAATATTCAATCTTTAAATGTACTACCGATACTGAGGAGCTATTACATTTGTTTAGGGAACAGTCTCTGAAAATACAAATTTGATAGCAAGGTTGTTTACAAACAAAAGGGGGGGATTCAACCTATTTTCATTTTCTTTTTTGTTTGTCTTTTTATCCTTCTGGACATCCAGGCTCGTCTCTGCTGGAGCTACAAAGGTCTACGCTATCCTGACCCATGGGATCTTTTCAGGCCCTGCCATCACCCGCATTAACAATGCCTGTTTTGAGGCTGTTGTTGTCACGAATACCATCCCTCAGGAGGACAAGATGAAACACTGTTCAAAAATACAGGTCAGAATAGCGCAATATATATATTTTGTACAATTAAAGGTAAAATACACTGCATGTCAAACAGTCAGCAATAATCTAATGAATTCATGGCTTGTGAAATTATACCTAGGCTAAAATATAAGCCTTCCACAATCATAAGACCCACTAATAATTAGTGCTGAGCGACTAACTGAAATGTAGGTTATTTTTTGTTGTTTTTTAAACAACTGACAGACGTTGACTCAATTTGTTTGAGTTCCATTTCATTCGTTTTTTTCCCTATGAGCTCAAGGCGCACGTTGCACAGTTTCTCTACAGATAAATCAGATCCATCCTGAACTGTGATGTAGTAGGGAGTTGTAATTTCCAACAGGCAAATATTCTACATACAGTACCAGTCAAAAGTTTGGACACACCTACTACTGTTTGTTTTTTCTCTATTTGGACTATTTTCTATATTATAGAATAATAGTGAAGACATCAAAACTATGAAATAACACATGGAATCAAGTAGTAAAAAAAGAAAAGTGTTAAATAGTTTAGATTCTTCAAAATAACCAACCTTTGCCTTGACAGCTTTGCACACTCTTGGTATTCTCTCAACCAGCTTCACCTGGAATGCTTTTCCAACAGTCTTTAAGGAGTTCCCACATATGCTGAGCACTTGTTGGCTGCTTTTCCTTCAGTCTGCGGTCCAACTCATTCCAAACCATCTCAATTGGGTTGAGGTTGGGGGATTGTGGAGGCCAGGTCATCTGATGCAGCACTCATCACTCTCCTTCTTGGTCAGATAGCCCTTACACTGCCTGGAGATGTGTTGGTGTCATTGTTTTGTTGAAAAACAAATGATAGTCCGACTAAGTGCAAACCAGATGGTGTGGCTTATCGCTGTTGTAGCCATGCTGGTTAAGTGTGCCTTGAATTCTAAATAAATCAATGACAGGGTCAACTAGAGGTTGACCGATTAATCGGAATGGCCGATTTTAATTTGGGCCGATTTCAAGTTTTCATAACAATCGGTAATCTGCATTTTTGGATGCCGATTATTGTTAACTTGAAATGACACAACGACAAGGTTCCAGTTTAACAAAGTTTACTATACTATATGAACACACTACAAGGTAGCCATAACACTCGAGGCTAGGTCCAACAACCACTAGACTTCCTGCGCATGCGCATTCTTGACTGAGTGATAGCCCCATAATAACAGAAATATAGGGATACTTAAAACATGAACTTAACAATCTCCCCCTTTTCTTTAAAGACAAATAAAACATCAACAACATAATTAAATGTCCAAGTATTATTCAAGATCCCCATTACAAATGGGTTGTGTGACAGTTTTTATTTGTATTACTCAAGCTGCCACTTTCCATTACTGAGAGCTGTAGGAGCGAGAGCCTGTAGGAGCACAAGACCGGATGCTCCTTTTTTAGTCAGACAGTCAGCAAGCTTTTCCTTTGTCGTTGACCACAGAATCCGCTGGATTCTCTGTGCTTGAATAAGTTCCTTGATGCTGCTAATCTCAAAGTCTTTTCTCTGACAGACTTGGTTGACTTCACAGCATCAACTAATGAGTAGTTGACAGTGACACAAACTACAGGTAGAAAGTGCCGTTTTGTCCCACCAGTGTTAACCTAGCGAAGCATCACTGAAGACAACTAGTTTCAAAGAGTCATCTTTTCCAACATGCTGAAACTTTAAAGTCACTTTTTGTGATTTCAGTTTACGAACAACTTTGTTTGCCTCATGAATGGTTTGTACAGTGGCGTGTTTTGTGTTAGATGCCAAGTTGCAACCATCAAACCAGGTCTACTCTGTCTCGCAGCCCATAAAATTTGTCCTATCTTTGACCTCAATTGACCAGCTTCAATTCCACAGAGGGGAATTCCTTTGTACGGCTCTTGAAGAATCCATGTGGATAGGTTGAAGATTCTTGATATAGCTTTCCTGTTGCATCAGTATTTTTCCATCAACTGTAATAAACTCTATGCCAACATAACAAAAATGATCATGCTCCTCACAGCCAACCTAGAAAACAGCTTTGAGGTGTGGAATCACAGTTGAAGCAAAGGTCTGTGAGCCACCCCAGATAAAGTCATCAACATGACAGGCAAGTACTCCAGTCACATTGCAGTCTTGATCAAGCCAATAGAAGACTGCAGGATCCACTTGTGACATTTTTCCACCTGTATTCAGCATTGTTGCCTTGACTTTGTTGTACCAGTAGAGTGATCCATCTGCCAGTCCATACACACACTTCTTTAGTTTCCACAGTGTTCCTTCGCTTTTAGCTTCAGGCGGAGGTCGGACGTGAATGTCCCTTGACAGCTCTGTTCCCTGCAAACATCCAGATTTGATGTCTATGGAATTAAGTTTCCATTTTTTCTGGCAGATCACTGACATCAGCAATCTGAGTGACTCTGAGGTGCATGTCGGTGAGTCTTTTGGGAGTTCTTTAGCAGCCAGCTCCTCAAAACCTCTAGCCACTAGACGTGCTTTGGGCACTATTCCAGTTAAGGATTCTTTAAGGGTACACACCCACCTTGTTGAGACACACTTTTGGCCAATGTCTTTGACTTCCTCAAACACTCCATTTTTCCTCCAATTACTGAGCTCATCTAGCTAAGCTGAGTCAAATGACACATCCTTTGTTTCAAGTACATCATCATTTTGAATGTCATGCTGTTCTTCTCGATTTCCCATTGGTTCAATTCTGATATTATCTACAAGTGGCAGGTCAGCTGACCCTGTTGTACCAGAAAGTGTAGCTGGTTCAGAGTACTGCAAGTTGTACCAGCTCTTGTGTCTTGCATTTCCTGCTCGTCCAATTACGGTTCCTGTATGTGGAATACCACTTTCTCTGTCCGTGTATTTAACAGTTTGTCCAGTTTTCAGATTGGAACAACCATGTTCTCTTAACACATGTGGCTGTTGAATGTTTTCCTCATTTGAACGCTCAACAGTAATACCTGTGGCATGGTTGAAGGTCTCTGCTCCATTTCTTGTGTCAGTTTCAGTGGCCATATCATTGGATGCGACATCTGGTAGGTTTGTGTCTGTTACTGTGTCCTTTTTGTCATTTTCATTAGGAGACTGATTCTCAGCAACAGCCCCTCTATCTTGTTGATCATTTACTTTCCGCAATCTTGAGTGATGCACCCTGACAGTCATGCCTCCGTGCCTCACAAATATCACCACACCATCTTGACCAATGACTACTCCCGGTCCTTTCCACTCTTGACAGTCAACTCGTTTGTAGTACACTTTGTTTCCAGTTTCGTACTTCTCATCATCATTATTCCCTGAACTGCTGAGTAACTTCTTCAGTGATGCTTCGCTTAATAGTAAGGGGATATCTGTAGGGACCACCTCTGTTTCAATGTGACACTTAGTCTGACCAATTTTTGCTGGTATCTTAACTCTCTTGGTAGAATGGACAATTCTCCCATCTCCAAATTTGAAAGCTCTGTTGCTTGGTGTGTCAATCATATTTTGTACTTCTTTCATATTTAGTTCACTGACATAGCTATCAAGCCATTTTGCACCACACACTGTCCGTGTACATGCAGTATCAATCACAGCAGATCCTAAGGATTCAACTATAAAAATCTCAGTATCAAAAGCAGATTCATTTGAAAACAGTGTAATGTTACACTGCTCTATCTCTGTGTTTACATTTTCCTCTGTTAGTTTAACTTGTTCATTTTTATGAGGACAGTCTTTAACCCAATGGTAAGTGCTTTGACAAATAGCACATTTTGATCTCCTTCCATTTTTGTCCAGTGGATTTGTGCCTGGAAATGGCGCCCTCTTCTGGTTGTCTTGAGAACGTGACTTGTTGGCGCCTTTTCTGTGCTGCTCGATGTAATATGCTGCGTCACTCGCTTGCATTCCATCTGTTATTGGCGCGACAGACGTCTTCTCACCAAATATTCTTTTTAGTGCCGACTTCATAGATGCAAAAGTCAACACAGTACAAGCAGTCAAAGCCAACTGTTTCCCCCTACCATCTAGACAAGCAGTATCTAGTAACTTGAACGCTAACACTGCATCTGGGAGAACCATGTCGTACTTGCGCATTCTATTGTACCTCTGTTCGAAATCAATGATGTAGTCCGCCATTGCAACCGAAAAATCTCTCGTAACACTGTCAAAGTTTGAATATGCCTCGTAGGCACGGTCTTTCTCTTCTTTGAGAAATACAGAATCCAGTGCTGTGATCAAAGTTCCCATACCGTCATCCTTGTTCAAATCCTCAACGGATATTTCCAGTGCTGTATCTCTCGCTCTTCCCTCGAGCGATAATACCACCGCAAGTGCTTGCTTTTTCGCGTCCAGATTAGTAACGCGTATCCAGATTCCCAGTTCATTTTTCCAACTTTCGTACGACCTCTTCTCGTCGAAGCGAGGTGGCACGTTGTAGTTAGAAGCCATCTTCTGCTACCAATGTTAACTTGAAATGACACAACGACAAGGTTCCAGTTTAACAAAGTTTACTATACCATATGAACACACTACAAGGTAGCCATAACACTCGAGGCTAGGTCCAACAACCACTAGACTTCATGCGCATGCGCATTCTTGACTGAGTGATAGCCCCATAATAACAGAAATATAGGGATACTTAAAACATGAACTTAACAATTATGGCCAATTATATTGCAATCCACGAGGAGACTGCGCGGCAGGCTGACCGCCTGTTACGCAAGTGCAGGCAGCAAGGAGCCGTGGTAAGTTGCTAGCTAGCATTGAACTTATCTTATTTAAAAAAAACAATCTCTTAACATAATCAATAGTTAACTACACATGGTTGATGATATTACTAGTTTAACTAGCTTGTCTTGCGTTGCATATAATCAATGCGGTGCCTGAAATTGTGTCACTTCTCTTGCGTTCAGTGCAAGCAGAGTCAGGGTATATGCAGCAGTTTGGGTCGCCTGGTTCGTTGCGAACTGTGTGAAGACTATTTCTTCCTAACAAAGACAGTAATTCATTTGCCAGAATTTTACATAATTATGACATAACATGGAAGGTTGTGCAATGTAACAGCAATATTTAGACTTAGGGTTGCCACCCGTTCAGTACAATACGGAACGTTTTGTTTTCTAAATAATCGGTTCTGGATTTGACCATATTAATGTCCCAAAGCTCGTATTTCTGTGTGTTTATTATAATTAAGTCTATGATTTGATAGAGCAGTCTGACTGAGGTGGTGGTAGGCAGCGGCAGGCTCGTAAGCATTCATTCAAACCGCACTTTCCTCCGTTTGCCAGCAGCTTTTCGCATTGCTTGAAGCACAGTGCTGTTTATGACTTCAAGCCTATCAACTCCCGACATTAAGCTGGCAATACTATAGTGCCTATAAGAACATCCAATAGTCAAAGGTCTATGAAATACAAATGGTATAGAGAGAAATAGTCATGTCATAACTACAACCTAAAACTTCTTAGCTGGGAATATTGAAGACTCATGTGAAAAAGGAACCACCAGCTTTCATATGTTCTGAGCAAGGAACTTAAACGTTAGCTTTTTCAAATGGCACATATTGCACTTTTAGTTTCTTCAACACTGTGTTTTTGCATTATTTAAACCAAATTGAACATTTCATTATTTGAGACAAAATTTATTTCATTTATGTATTATATTAAGTTAAAATAAGTGTTCATTAAGTATTGTTGTAATTGTCATTATTACAAATAAATATAAACAGTCGAAGTTTACATACACCTTAGCCAAATACATTTAAACTCGGTTTTTCACAATTCCTGACATTTAATCCTAGTAAAAATTCCCTGTTTTAGGTCAGTTAGGATCACCACTATTTTAAGAATGTGAAATGTCAGATAAGTAGAATTATTTATTTCAGCTTTTATTTATTTTAATCACATTCCCAGTGGGTTAGAAGCTTACATACACTAAATTAGTATTTGGTAGCGTTGCCTTTAAATTGTTTAGCCTTCAACAAGCTTCCACAATAAGTTGGGTATATTTTGGCCCATTCCTCCTGACAGAGCTGGTGTAACTGAGTCAGGTTTGTAGGCCTCGTTGCTCGCACACACTTTTTCAGTTCTACCCACAAATTTTCTATAGGATTGAGGTCAGGGCTTTGTGATTGCCACTCCAATACCTTGACTTCGTTGTCCTTAAGCCATTTTGCCACAACTTTGGACGTATGCTTGGGGTCATTGTCCATTTTGGAAGACCCATTTGCGACCAAGCTTTAACTTCCTGACTGATGTCTTGAGATGTTGCTTCAATATATCCACATCATTTTCCTCCCTCATGAAGCCATCTATTTTGAAGTGCACCAGTCCCTCCTGCAGCAAAGCACCCCCACAACATGATGCCACCCCCGTGCTTCACGGTTGTGATGGTGTTCTTCGGCTTGCAAGCTTCCCCTTTTTCCTCATTTACATTTACATTTAAGTCATTTAGCAGACGCTCTTATCCAGAGCGACTTACAAATTGGTGCATTCACCTTATGACATCCAGTGGAACAGCCACTTTACAATAGTGCATCTAGATCTTTTAAGGGGGGGGGGGGGGGGCAGAAGGATTGCTTTATCCTAGGTATTCCTTGAAGAGGTGGGGTTTCAGGTGTCTCCGGAAGGTGGTGATTGACTCCGCCGTCCTGGCGTCGTGAGGGAGTTTGTTCCACCATTGGGGTGCCAGAGCAGCGAACAGTTTTGACTGGGCTGAGCGGGAACTGTACTTCCTCAGTGGTAGGGAGGCGAGCAGGCCAGAGGTGGATGAACGCAGTGCCCTTGTTTGGGTGTAGGGCCTGATCAGAGCCTGAAGGTACTGAGGTGCCGTTCCCCTCACAGCTCCGTAGGCAAGCACCGTGGTCTTGTAGCGGATGCGAGCTTCAACTGGAAGCCAGTGGAGAGAGCGGAGGAGCGGGGTGACGTGAGAGAACTTGGGAAGGTTGAACACCAGACGGGCTGCGGCGTTCTGGATGAGTTGTAGGGGTTTAATGGCACAGGCAGGGAGCCCATCATTATGTTCCTCCAAACATAATGATGGTCATTATGGCCAAACAGTTCTATTTTTGTTTCATCATACCAAAGGACAGTTCTCCAAAAAGTACAATCTTTGTCCCCATGTGCAGTTGTAAACCGTAGTCTGGCTTTTTTATGGCGGTTTTGGAGCAGTGGATTCTTCCTTTCTGAGCGGCCTTTCAGGTTATGTTGATATAGGACTCGTTTTACTGTGGATATAGATACTTTTGTACCTGCTTCCTCCAGCATCTTCACAAGGTCCTTTACTGTTGTTCTGGGATTCATTTGCACATTTCACACCAAAGTACGTTAATCTCTAGGAGACAGAACACGTCTCCTTTCTGAGCGGTATGACGGCTGCGTGGTCCCATGGTGTCAACTTGTGTACTATTGTTTGTACAGATGAACGTGGTACCTTCAGCCATTTGGAAATTGCTCCCAAGGATGAACCAGACTTGTGGAGATATACCTTTTTTTTTTAATACCACAGAGGTCTTGGCTGATTTCTTTTGATTTTCCCATGATGTCAAGCAAAGAGGCACTGAGTTTGAAGGTAGGCCTTGAAATACATCCACAGGTACACCTCCAATTGACTCAAATTATGTCAATTAGGCTATCAGAAGCTTCTAAAGCCATGACATAATTTTCTGGAATTTTCCAAGCTGTTTAAAGGCAGTCAACCTCTGACCCACTGGAATTGTGATACAGTGAGTTATAAATTAAATAATCTGTAAACAATTGTTGGAAAAATTACTTGTCATGCACAGAGTAGATGTCCTAACCGACTTGCCAAAACTATAGTTTGTTCACAAGAAATTTGGAGTGGTTGAAAAATTTGTTTTAAGACTCCAACCTAATTGTATGTAAACTTCCAACTTAAACTGTATATAAAAATTGGCAGATTAATCGTTATCGGCTTTTTTTGGTCCTCCAATAATCGGTATCGGCGTTGAAAAAACATAATCAGTCGACTTCTAGTGTCAACAGCAGTGCACCCCCACAAGATCACACCACCTCCTCCATGCTTCACTGTGGGAACCACACATGCAGAGATCATCCGTTCACCAACTCTGCATCTCACAAAGACACCGCAGTTGGAACCAAAAATCTAAAAATTGGACTCCAGACCAAAGGATTTTCCACCGGTCTAATGTCGGGGCGGCAGGTAGCCTAGTGGTTAGAGCGTTGGGCCAGTAACCGGAAGGTTGCTTGATCGAATCCCTGAGCTGACAAGGTAGAACTCAGTCGTTCTCCCCTGAACAAGGCAGTTAACCCACTGTTCCTAGGTTGTCATTGTAAATAAGAATTTGTTCTTAACTGACTTGCCTAGTTAAATAAAGGTTAAATAAATAATAATGATTAATGTCCATTGCTTGTGTTTCTTGGCCCAAGCAAGTATGTTCTTCTTATTGGTTTCCTTTGGTAGTGGTTTCTTTGGAGCAATTTGACCATGAAGGCATGATTCACGCAGTTTCCTCTGAACAGTTGATGTTGAGATGTCTTACTTGAACTCTGTCACATTTATTTGGGCTGCAATTTCTGAGGCCGGTAACTCTAATGAACTTATCCTCTGCAGCAGAGGTAACTCTGCGTCTTCCTTTCCTGTGGCGGTCCTCATGAGAGCCAGTTTCATCATGATTGTTTTTGCGATTGCACTTGGGTAAACTTTCAAAGTTCTTGACATTTTCCGGATTGACTGACCTTCATGTCTTAAAGTAATGATGGACTCTTTGTCCTTTGTTTATTTGAGCAGTTCCTGCCATAATATGGACTTTGTCTTTTACCAAATAGGGCTGTCTTCTGTATACCACCCCTAACCTTGTCACAACACAACTGATTGGCTCAAACACACACCTTAACAAGGCACACCTGATAATTGAAATGTATTCCAGGTGACTACCTCATGAAGCTGGTTGACAGAATGCCAAGTGTGCAAAGTTCAAATCCAATTTTATTGGTCACATACACATGTTTAGCAGATGTTATTGCGGGTGTAGCGAAATGCTTGTGTTTCTAGCTCCAACAGTACAGTAATATCTAACTTCACAACAATACACACATCTAATGGAATTAAGAATATATCAATATTTGAACGAGCAATGTCGGAGCGGCATAGACTGAAATACAGTAGAATAGAATACAGTATACATATGAGATGAGTAATGCAAAATATGTAAACATTATTAAAGTGACTAGTGTTCCATTATTAAAGTGGCCAGTGATTTCAAGTCTAAGTATATAGGGCAGCAGCCTCTAAGGTGCTAGTGATGGCTATTTAACAGTCTGATGGCCTTGAGATAGAAGCGGTTTATCAGTCTCTCTGTCGCCAAGCTTTGATGCACCTGTACTGACCTTGCCTTCTGGATGATAGTGGGGTGAACAGGCAGTGGCTCGGGTGGTTGTCCTTGATCTTTTTGGCATTCCTGTGACATTGGGTGCTGTAGGTGTCCTGGAGGGCAGGTAGTTTGTCCCCAGTGATGCTCCACCCTCTGGAGAGCCCTACGGTTGCGGGCGGTGCAGTTGCTGTACCAGGTGGCTATACTGCACGACAGGATGCTCTCAATTGTGCATCTGTGAAAGTTTTAGGTGCCAAGCCCAAAAAAAATCAGCCTGAAGTGCTGTTGCGCCTTCAGCACACTGTCTGCGTGGGTGGACCATTTCAGTTTGCCATTGATGTGTGCGCCGAGGAGCTGTAAGCTTTCGACCTTCTCCACTGCAGACCCGTCGACGTGGATAGTGGGGTGTTTCTGCAGTTTCCTGAAGTCCACGATCCTCTCCTTTGTTTTGTTGACATTGAGTGAGGTTATTTTCCTGTCACCACACTCCCAGGGCCCTCACCTACTCCCTGTAGGCTGTCTTGTCATTTTTGGTAATCAGGCTTACTACTGTTGTCATCTGCAAACTTGATTGAGTTGGAGGCGTGTGTGGCCACGCAGTCATGGGAGTACAGGAGGGGGCTGAGCATGCACCCTTGTGGGGCCCCTATGTTGAGGGTCAGTGAAGTAGCGGTGTTGTTTCCTACCTTCACCACCTGGTGGTGGCCCGTCAGGAAGTCCAGGACCCAGTTACACAGGGTGGGCTTCAGACCCAGGGCCCCGAGCTTAATGATGAGCTTGGAGGGTACTGTGGTGTTGAATGCTGAGCTATATGAACAGCATTCTTACATAGATATTCCTCTTGTCCAGATGGGATAGGGCAGTGTGCAGTGCGATGGCGAGTGCGTCGTCTGTAGATCTAAAGGGGGCGGTAAGCAAATTGAAGTGGGTCTAGGGTGTCCGGTAATGTAGAGGTGATACGATCCTTGACTAGCCTCTCAAAAGCACTTCATGATGACAGAAGTGAGTGCTACGGGGCGGTTGTAATTTAGTTCAGTTTCTTTTGCTTTCTTGGCTACAGGAACAATGGTGGACATCTTGAAGCATGTGGGGACAGCAGACTGGAATAGGGAGAGTTTGAATATGTCCGTCAACACTCCAGCTAGCTGGTCTGCGCATGCTCTGAGGACGAGGCTAGGGATGCCGTCTGGGCCGGCAGCCTTGCGAGGGTTTACACACTTAAACGTCTTACTTATGTCGGCCACGGAGAAAGGGAACCCACAGTCCTTGGTAGCTGGCTGCGTCGGTGGCGCTGTGTTATCATCAAAGCGGGCAAAAAAGGTGTTTGGCTTATCCGGAAGTCAGATGTCCTTGTCTGCGATGTGGCTGGTTTACCTTTTATAATCCCTGATTGTCTGTAGACCCTGCCACATACGTCTTGTGTCTGAGCCGTTGAATTGCGACTCCACTTTATCTCTACGGGCGTTTTTCCTGTTTGATTGCCTTACGGAGGGAATAACTACACTGTTTTGTGTTCGGCCATATTCCCAGTCACCTTGCCATGGTTAAATGTGGTGGTTCGCGCTTTCGGTTTTGAGCGAATGCTGCCGTCTGTCCATGGTTTCTGGTTTGGGTAGGTTTTAATAGTCAGTGAGTACAAAATCTAAACATTTCCTGAAGCTCAGTTACTGTATCCGTGTATTTGTCGATATTATTCCGAGGCTACCCGGAACATATCCCAGTCCATGTGATCAAAACAATCTTGAATTCTTTTTAAAAATGTAACCTTTTATTTAACTAGGCAAGTCAGTTAAGAACAAATTCTTATTTATAATGACGGCCTACCCCAGCCAAACCTGGACAACGTATGCCGATTGTGCGCCGCCCTATGGGACTCTGAATCACGGCCGGATTCGAACCAGGGACTGTAGTGATGCCTCTTGCACTGAGATGCAGTGCCTTAGACTGCTGCGACACTCGGGAGCCCTGGGTGAAGCATGGATTCCGATTGGTCAGACCAGCGTTGAATAGTCCGTAGCACAGGTACTTCCTGTTTGAGTTTCTGCCTATAGGAAGGGAGGAGCAAAATTGGGTTGTGATTAGATTTGCTGACGGGAGGGCGGGGGAGGGCCTTTTGTAAAGTTGAGTAGCAGTGGTCCAATGTTTTCTCAGAACAAATGCTCAGTCAATGTGTTGGTAGAACTTCGTTAGGGTTTTCCTCAGATTAGCTTTGTTAAAATCCCCGGATACAATAAAAGCGGCCTCAGGATATGTGGTTTCCAGTTTGCATAGTATCCAGTGTAGTTATTTGAGGGCCGTCGTGGTATCGGCTTCAGGGGGAATATACACGGCTGTGAGTATAACAGAAGAGAATACTCTTGGCAGTAGCTCTATTGAGATGACTCGGAATGAAAAAGTCATCAAATAAAACAATTTACACAACTGAAATATTTTATTAAAGTAATGTGAATAAATTAAGTGATACGCAATCACTACCATCATGGGACTTTAACTACTTTTTATTCTGCATTCAATCAAACTGATTATTTACATAATTGAACCGACCTCGAAGCACTAAATCACTCAGCACTACTAATAATTTAATTATTTTATCAAAATAGTTTAACTTGCTTTTTTTTATATATATAATCACTGATCTGGCTTTCAAGTCTGAAAATGCCTTTTGGTTACAAATTTAACCAGAACCATGCACATTCACTAATAATGACCAACTTAGCAGGCAGTATAGAAAATGCACACTGGCCTCATAAACATCTCTCAAGCCCACGTGCTAGGGAGTAGCCAGCTAATCTTTATATTTATAGTCTAGCTAATTTGGATCAATTTGCTTGCTAACAAGGTAGAACAGTTGAATAATTAACACACCCTTTTGTCAGTCTCCAACTGTTTGAACAGCATGATAGACTGTCCACTTTGTTCAGATGTTGAATTCAAGTGGCCTACCTTTCTCAGAATGAGAACGTGTTGCCAATTCCTTATAATTGTTGTTTATGCTCATCGCACATTTTATAAAATAAGTCTGGCTAAAATGCTGCTAGGGGTATCCGCACTTAACAAACTGAGCATCCATTTTCCAGACTCAATATTCATTGATACTCCTTTTTTTCCGGTGTCTGCTCATCGAGGAATTTGAGGAGTTGAGTCAACCTTTCCAATGATACCCTTTTTAAAGTTCTCGTCTATTACAGTAAAATAATTTCTCAATGTGTCGGTGTCCATATGACCGATTGTTGGACCAAACCTCAAATGCAAATGTCAAGTTGAAACCACTTGTCAGAGAAGGTTTTCTTTAATCTTTGTTGTGCATGGGAGGGTGTGTGTGTGTGATAATGGGAATGTGCACCATCACAGAAGTGAAAACGACGAGACCAAAAAGACATGAGAACAAGTGGGCTTTAGCGCTTATACATTTTTTTAAATAGAGAGATTCTTGTGATATAGGCATTTAATATCGCACTAAAACATAGTTAATTTGATAAATCGCCCAGCCCTGGGTGTGAATCCCTGCCTTAGCACCTAACGCTTTACTTGTTGTTGCAGGGTTTAGGTCACTTGGGGAATTTAAACATTATATTATTTTCTAAAATAATTTAATTGTAGTTCATTTTCTGAACTGTAAGATATTCACTGAAAGTTGCTGAAGTTTGGACAAAAGTTTTGCTATCAAATAGCAGATCACATGACACCAGTACAGAGCACACATACCGACCCCCCCCCCCCCCCCCCCCCTCCACTCCATAGCAACCTCTTAAAAAACAATGTAAAATGATTAGCTAAGCAGCAGTCTGTCAACATCTTCATTTCCATGGCTTAGCATGTTGCCTTAACTACAGTATCTGCTTGATTAATTCTTACTGTGTATTGCATTGTCCTCGCTCTTTACTGTGTTGAAACTATGCTACAGTGTTTTTAGATAGTAACTCCGACCCCTTAACTTTTTCCACATTTTGTTACGTTACAGCCTTATTCTAAAATAGGATTGAAATAATTGTATCTACACACAATACCCCATAATGACAAAGCGAAAACAGGTTTTTAGAAATGTTTGCAAATGTATTAAAATTAAAAACGGATACCTTATTTACATATGTATTCAGACCCTTTGCTATGAGATTTGAAATTGAGCTCAGGTACATCCTGTTTACATTGATCATCCTTTGTTTCTACAACTTGATTGGTCCACCTGTGGTAAATTCAATTGATTGGACATGATTTGGAAAGGCACACGCCTGTCTATATAAGTTCCCACAGTTGACAGTGCATATCAGAGCAAAAACCAAGCCATGAGGTCAAAGGAATTGTCCGCAGAGCTCAGTCAGAATTTGTGTTGAAGCACAGATCTGGGGAAAGGTACCAAAAATTGTCTGCAGGATTGAAGGTCCCCACAGTGGCCTCCATCATTCTTAAATAGTAGAAGTTTGGAACCACCAAGACTCTTCCTAGAGCGGGCCGCCAGACCAAACTGAACAATCGGGGGAGAAGGGCCTTGGACCAAGAACCCGATAGTCACTCTGACATAGCTCCAGAGTTCCTCTGTGGAGATGGGAGAACCTTCGAGAAGAACAACCATCTCTGCAGCACTCCACCAATCAGGCCTTTATGGTAGAGTGGCCAGACGGAAGCTACTCTTCAGTAAAAGGCACATGACATCCCGCTTGGAGGTTGCCAAAAGGAACCTAAAGACACTCAGACCATAAGAAACAAGATTTTCTGGTCTGATGAAACCAAGATTGAACTCTTTGGCCTGACTGCCAAGCGTCTGGAGGAAACCTGGCACCATCCCTATGGTAAAGCGTGGTGGTGGCAGCATGCTGTGGGGATGTTATTCAGTGGCAGAGACTGGGAGACTAGTCAGGATCGAGGCAAAGGTGAATGGAGCAAAGTACAGAGATCCTTGATAAACTTACTCCAGAGTGCTCAGACTGGGGCGAAGGTTCATCTTTCAACAGGACAACGACCCTAAGCATACAGCCAATACAACGCAGGAGTGGCTTTGGGACAAGTCTCTGAATGTCCTTGAGTAGCCCAGGCTTGAACCCGATTGAACATCTCTAGAGACCTGAAAATAGCTGTGCAGCAATGCTCCCCATCCAACCTGACAGAGCTCGAGAGAATCTGCACAGAATAATGGGAGAAACTGCCCAAATACAGGTGTGCCAAGCTTGTAGCGTCATACCCAAAAATACTCGAGGCTGTAATTTTTGCCAAAGGTGCTTCAACAAAGTACTGAGCAAAGAGTCCAAATACTTACATAAATATGATATTTCAGGTTTACTATGCAAAAATGTCAACCTGTTTTTGCTTTGTCATTATGAGGAATTGTGTGTAGATTTTAATGAGGGGGGGGGGGTATTTTTATCCATTTTAGAGTAAGGCTGTAACATAACAAAATGGGGAAAAAGTCAAGTGGTCTGAATAATTTCCGAATGCACTGATATATTACACACATACTGGTGTTTAGTTGACCAATTGTTTTATCTTTGGCGTTTAGGTTATCTGTGGGGAAATATTCAATAAGTCTGAGTGAGATTCTGGTTTGTTAATTAGTTCTCATTTCAGGTTATTGACATCTCCATGATCTTGGCAGAGGCTATTCGTCGGACACACAACGGGGAGTCTGTGTCGTATCTCTTCAGCCATGTTCCCTTGTAACAACCCCACCCTTTTCCCCCGGTGAACCTGTACCAAAGGAGGGATGTCTGGAGCACCACCATCACAGCCCATTCATTCATTCCCTGTGTCAAGAGAAGGGATGGAAGTAGTTAGTAAATACTCCTACTGTGGGGTAGGCTACTTTTTCCAATATTCTGTTATTGCACTGGCTATCTACAGTTTTGACCTTTTGACTTGTCAAATGCAGATTTGAGTTACTTGGTGTAATAATATGCCAGGGTGTTTCATATAAGCATTGTCTATTGAAAGTTGTAGTTTACATTGCTGCTGACACCCCATTTGAGAGAAGCACTCCAAGATGGCTAGTTCTGTTTTATGAGCTTGTTTTTATTTGTCACTGATATTTTTTTATATTGGGGGGGACTTGGGCCTCCTTGAAAAATGAAGCTACCCATTTGCATTTCCTAGACAGTATTTTTAGTTTTACGACAAGCTGCTTTTGGCACAGTTCAAGAATAAAGCATTGTGTATTGTTTACATCCTTGCTTTAGTTAAGCTAGTCTTTATGCTAAATAAGCTTTGTTTTTCATGCGTTATTCTAGGAAGCGCTTGCTGTTCAAAATTCCTTTAGTGTCCTTAATTCTATGCCTTGGCGTGTTGATACCATGATTTAAATATTTAGTTGCATTGTTTTATGTAATTGTAATCGAAACATCACTTGCTGTGCACACACACTGAGTGTACAAAACATTAGGAACACCTTTGCCCTCAGAACAGTCTCAATTTGTCTGGTTGTGGACTGTACAAGGTGTGAAGTGTTCCACAGGGAATCTGGCCCATGTGTGAGGTTTGGCTGGATGTTCTTTAGGTGGTGGACTGTTCTTGATACACACAGGACATTGTTAAGTGTGGAAAAACCTAGCCGCGTTGCAGTTCTTGACTCAAACCGATGCATCTGGCACCTACTACCATACCCCGTTCGAAGGCACTTAAATATTTTGGTCTTGCCCAATCACCCTCTGAATGGCACACAATCCATGTCTCAAGGCTTAAAAATACATTGACCTGTCTCCTCCCCTTCAGCTACACTGATTTGAAGTGGATTTAACAGGTGATCTCAATAAGAGCTAGTTTTCACTTGGCAAGTATGTCACAGGTGTCAAACTCATTCCACGAGGGCAAAGTGTCTGGGTTTTCGCTTGTACTTGATTGATGAATTAAGGTCACTAATTGGCAAGAACTTCCCACACCTGGTTGTCTAGGGATTAATTGAAAGGAAAACACATAAACCTGCGGGCACGAGGCTCTCCGTGGAATGAGTATGAAACCCCCTCGTCTGTCATGGAAAGATTTTGTACACCGTGTATACCTAATGAATGCGATTCAATGTCTCGTGCACATCTGCCATCTTTTATTCGTCAAGCAATAAGACCTTCAATGCATGGAGCTTCTAATGTCCCTGTCACATTCATTTAGCTTTACTAACCCAAGTATTTTTGCGAGGTATTGGAAAGTTCAAATTAAAGGAACTTCAGCGCTCAAACTCGGGAAGCCTTCGCGCACTCACCGCTTGGGGTAGCATGCGCCCCTTCAACTTCAGTTCAGTCTTCGTCCATTTAGAAACGGACTGCTTGAGCAGCTCAAAAGCCTGCGTATGTGTAAGGCCTAATTTTTTTTCTCCTTTTTATTATAAAGTATTGTCATCCATATAACTCAAACACGGCTGTATCTGCTTTAATAACTGGTAAGAGCAAAACACTGCGAGGCCGTTATACCCCAGAATCAAATCTTTATGATGTTTTTACTGTTTAAATTAGTCTGATTTGAGCTGAAACTATAACTCCCTTTTAAAACCGAGTCAACTCTAAGACATCTGCAGATTGATTTGAGGATCCTTGTTGCCTTATGTGGAAAATGTGCAGGATTTAACATTGCTCCCATGATATGAGATATCCTGCCCTCCACAACATGGACACTTGAAATGGATTTATTGGGTTATGATCTTGGAACAATAAAATGATATCTGTAACTTTGAATCGTTTTCATTATTTTTTATGTTTTTTATCTATGCAGTTCAAAGTGAAACTATGATTGGGGAACTTGTCAGTCAGCAGAGGTCTCAGTCTAAAGTTGCTGTTTTCATATGTATGACTTATATTCCTTTGATGTAATAAGCCATTTATTTTGGGGTAGATGCATCACACAAAAACAGCGCATGCCTACCACCAAATAATGAGAGTAAGGTGTCCACAGCAGCCATAGTACTAGGGCGGTAGTAGCCTACCTGGCGCTGCCGACAAAAATTCTAAATGAATGGAACAATCTGTAAGGGGGAGGGGGGAATGACTGGTGGTTGGCTGACACCGGTTGTCTACCGTTATCAACTGGCCTTGTGGTGAGGAGTATCAAATAATGGCTATCAAACAAAAACACATTGTTTACTAATGGTGCCATATATTCGATTGTTATACATATAAAATGTGTAGCTAGCAATTTCTATTGTTAGAATAGGAGAATGTTAGCGATGTGTGTGTGTGTATATATTACATTTGAAGTCAAGTTTACATACACTTACCGGTAGGTTGGAGTCATTAAAATTAGTTTCTCCAACCACTCCACACATTTCTTGTTATCAAACTATAGTTTTGGCAAGTCGGTTAGGACATCTACTTTGTGCATGATCCAAGTAATTTTTCCAACAATTGTTTACAGACATTATTTCACAATTCCAGTGGGTCAGAAGTTTACATACACTAAGTTGACTGTGCCTTTAAACAGCTTGGAAAATTACAGAAAAGGATGCCTTGGCTTTAGAAGCTTCTGATAGGCTAATTGACATCATTTGAGTCAATTGGAGGTGTACCTGTGGATGTATTTCAAGGCCTACCTTCAAACTCAGTGCCTCTTTGCTTGACATCCTGGGGAAATCAGCCAAGACCTGAAAAATAATTATAGACCTCCAGAAGTCTGGTTCATCCTTGGGAGCAATTTCCAAACGCCTGAAGGTACCACGTTCATCTGTACAAACAATAGTACGCAAGTATAAACACCATGGGACCACACAGCGGTCACCGCTCAGGAAGGAGACGCATTCTGTCTCCTAGAGATGAACGTACTTTGAGAAGTGCAAATGAATCCCAGAACAACAGCAAAGGACCTTGTGAAGATGCTGGAGGAAACAGGTACAAAAGTATCTATATCCACAGTAAAATGAGTCCTATATCGACATAACCTGAAAAGCCGCTCAGCAAGGAAGAAGCCACTGCTCCAAAACTGCCATAAAGCCAGACTACGGTTTGCAACTGCACACGGGGACAAAGATCATACTTTTTGGAGAACTGTCCTCTGGTCTGAAGAAACACAAATAGAACTGTTTGGCAATAATGACCATTTATGTTTGGAGGAAAAAGGGGGACGCTTGCAAGCCGAAGAACACCATCCCAACCGTGAAGCAGGATCATGTTGTGGGGGAGCTTTGCTGCAGAAGGGACTGGTGCACTTCACAAAATAGATGGTATCATGAGGGAGGAAAATGATGTGTATATATTGAAGCAACATCTCAAGACATCAGTCAGGAAGTTGAAGCTTGGTCGCAAATGGGTCTTCCAAATGGACAATGACCCCAAGCATACTTCCAAAGTTGTTGCAAAATGGCTTAAGGACAACAAAGTCACGGTATTTGAGTGGCCATCACAAAGCCCTGACCTCAATCCCATAGAAAATTTGTGGGCAGAACTGAAAAAGCGTGTGTGAGCAAGGAGGCCTACAAACCTGACCCAGTTACACCAGCTCTGTCAGGAGCAATGGGCCAGAATTCACCCAACTTATTGTGGGAAGCTTGTGGAAGGCTACCTAAAACGTTTGACCCAAGTTAAACAATTTAAAGGAAATGCTACCAAATACTAATTGAGTGTATGTAAACTTCTGACCCACTGGGAATGTGATGAAAGAAATAAAAGCTGAAATAAATCATTCTCTCTACTATTATTCTGACATTTCACATTATTAAAATAAAGTGGTGATCCTAACTGACCTAAAACAGGGATTTTTTACTAGGATTACATGTCAGGAATTGTGAAAAACTGAGTTTAAATGTATTTGGCTAAGGTGTATGTAAACTTCCGTCTTCGACTGGGGTGGCAGGGTAGCCTAGTGGTTAGAGCGTTGGACTCCTTCACCCGAATCCAGACAGTTGATGTTCTGAAATGAGTCGCATGTACGGGAATGGCGGACGGAAGACAGGGTGGTGCGGCAGGTGCCGCTTCTCATTCGACTGCTTTAATTTTATCTAAACCATCAGGTGTACGCCGATCCCAGCTAAGTAACTCATGCAAAGAGTTAAAGCGCAATTATGTGCTTTATCTCCAGTACTCTGCCATGATTGTCAGTTATGTAGCTGCTCTACTGATAATCTCAGTGCGTCCTTGCTGGGATGACACAATCCGTCTACTACCGGAGAATATCAACACCAAACAAATTGGTTCACCGTTCCACGGGAGCGGACAGTACACAGCATAGCATAATGTTCTGAATAATGGCCAAGTCTACCTCTCTCCTTATTCTACTGAACCGCTTAGGCGTAACAAACAAGTCCAACATTTATCGGAAACTGTTAAACTACCTGTTCACTACCCTCCTGCTCTCCGGGGATGTGCAACTCAATTCTGTGCCCAATATCACCGAGCCAGCGATTACGCACCGGAGTGGAGAGCGGTGGATGGCCTCGTCCACTGGTCGTCGCCGCTGTGGAGGTGGGTGAGTGCTATGGTTTCTCTCGACTCACCCGGCTCCAGGATAGATTTTGACTCTTCAAACATACCACAGTCGCTATATGCGATCCCTGACTCTGCTTCTGGTACGCAAGCTATTTTAATTAGTTCCCCGCATCCAGTGCAGGCGGGAGGGATTGTTAATTGCGCTACCGAACTGCCCCTAATCAAAACGGCCTAAACACAGAAAATTTAACTTTTTTCAATGTGTCAATCACTCTCGAGTCATCTGGGACCCACGAGCTAAACCCAAGGGACTACTAGGGTGGCACTTGAACATTCGTAGTGTCATTCCAAAAAGTGACCAAATTCAACATCTACTCACAGACTCCAACCTTGACTTTCTCTGCCTCAGAGACATGGCTCCATAAAAACTCTCCATATGCTGCTTTGATTGTGCCTGGCTACAATGTTTTCAGGAGAGACAGGATTGAAGGAAGAGGAGGGGCTGTGAAGATTTACATTAAAGAACATATCCGATGTAAACAAATTGAGTGGTCATGTGATAATGAACTAGAATGTATTGGCCTGAACGTTACACTGTCTCCCCAAATGTCTTTTATCCTCATTGGAATGTATAGGCCACCTTCCACCAAAAGTGTGTTTTTTGATCAGTTTAATAACATGCTTAAGGAATGTGATTTTGGGAAAGAGGTCATCTTAATGGGAGATTTTAACATTAATTATGAAGACAAGTGTTGTAGGAAAACCCTCAAACTGATCACTAATACCTTTGACCTTACACAGCTAGTTAAAGGGCCAACCAGGGTGACTTGTTGCTCTAAAACACAGATTGATTGTGTTCAGTAATAAACCAGAGAGAGTGACTAAATCATTCAATATGGTTACTGGGCTGTCTGATCATAATCTGACACTTATAGCCAGAAAGCTGTCTAAGAGCAGGTTTAACCATTCTACTGTTAGAAAGCTGGATCAACTAATAATACCTAAGAGTGAATTAAGTTATTTTGAAAACGCAATTAAGGGAATTAACTGGAATGATCTCTTGTCCTATACAGACGTGGAAGCTGATAGTCAGGTTTTTCTATCCACAATCCAGACTACAATAAATGGTTTCCTAAAGAAAATCAAATCCAAACCTGGCCAAAAGAGCACTCTTCCTTGGCTAAATGGAGAAATCTGGAAATTGATGAAAGAACGAGATTATGATCTAAATTAGAGCATGACAGACGTAGGTTTACCATGTTGAGAAATAAGGTGATGAAAGAAATCAGACAGGCCAAGGCAAATTTTTTAATAACATAATTGGTGAAGCAAAGGGAAATTCTAAATTGATATGGGAGAATCTAAAAAAGTTAACAGGGAAAGACCATAGTAACACTGCAAAAAGACTAGAAATCATGGTGAATAACAATCTAACACAGGATGCAGTCAAAATAGCAATAGCCTTCAATTCCTACTTTATTGACTCTGTCAGGGTACTGACACAGAACCCCTCCACTGGTTTCTTGGGCTCAGTGCTAGTGAATGACACTCAACCTGTCTTCATCATAAGGGAGGTTTCTGAGTCAAAGGTGAACAAGGTGATTGGCTCACTAAAGAACTCTAAAGCCAAAGATGTGTTTGGGATGAACTCTACCTTTCTTAAAAACTATAAAGAGTCACTCATTGGCCCCATTACTAAGGTCACCAACACATCTACTGGTTTCGGTGTGTTTCCAAGGGTATGGAAGTCGGCCATAATAACGGCCATCTTTAAATCAGGCGACCCTGCTGACGTGACTAACTACAGGCCCATTAGTATACTACCTGTGGTGTCAAAGGTTGCTGAAAAGTGTGTAGCAGAACAACTGATTGCCCACCTCAACAACAGCTCCTTCACATTACACTCCATGCAGTTTGGCTTCAGAGCGAAACACTCCACAGAAACGGCCAACTGCTTTCTTCTGGAAAATGTGAAGTCCAAGATGGACAAAGGGGGTGCTGTTGGGGCTGTGTTTCTGGACCTAAGGAAGGCTTTTGATACTGTTAACCATGAGATTCTCATCACAAAATTGTCCAAGTTCAACTTTTCCCCTGATGCCTTGAGATGGATGAAATCATACCTTGAAGGCAGAACTCAGTGTGTCAGAGTGAGCAATGAGCTGTTGCCCACTCTTAGCTATGATGTGGGCGTGCCCCAAGGGTCAATACTGGGGCCCCTCCTGTTCAGCCTGTACATTAATGATCTGCCTTCTGTCTGTACTGGGTCTGAAGTTCAAATGTATGCAGATGATACAGTGATATATGTGCATGCAAAGAGCAAACAACAAGCTGCACAAGAACTCACTACTGTAATGGTCCAGGTTACAAAGTGGCTCAGTGACTCGTGTTTGCATCTCAATGTGAAAAAAACTGTTTGCATGTTCTTCACAAAGAGGGCAACAGATGCTACTGAGCCAGATGTCTTTGTGTCAGGGGAGAAGCTCCAGGTGGTATCCGAATTTAAGTACCTTGGCATCATACTTGATTCCAACCTCTCTTTTAAAAAGCATGTGAAAAAGGTAATTCAAATAACCAAATTCAACCTAGCTAATTTCCGATTTATACGAAATTGTTTGACTACAGAGGTAGCAAAACTGTACTTCAAATCTATGATACTCCCCCACTTAACATACTGCTTGACTAGTTGGGCCCAAGCTTGCTGTACAACATTAAAACCTATTCAGTCTGTCTACAAACAGGCTCTCAAAGTGCTTGATAGGAAGCCCAATAGCCATCATCACTGTTACATCCTCAGAAAGCATGAGCTCCTGAGTTGGGAAAATCTTGTGCAATACACCGACACATGTCTTGTATTCAAGATCCTAAATGGCCAGGCTCCCTCTCCACTCAGTATTTTTGTTGAACAGAAAACCCAAACCTTATGGCAGCAGATCCACAAGGTCTGCCATGAGAGGTGACTGTATAGTTGCCTTAAGGAAAAGCACCTTTAGTAAATCTGCTTTCTCTGTGAGAGGTTCCCATGTCTGGAATACACTGCCATCAGACACACATAACTGCACCACATATCACACTTTCACAAAATGCACGAAGACATGGCTAAAGGTCAATCAGATTTGTGAACATGGTCCCTAGCTGTGTGGTGCCGCTTTCCATGTTGTCTTTAGCTTGTGAGGTGTGGAAACACTTTGTTGCTTTTATGAATTTTGTCTTGCTGCATTTTGAAATCTATGAATGCTCTGTCTGTATGCTACGTCATGCTTGTCCTATGTTGCTCTGTCTGTATGCTATGTCTTGCTTGTCCTATGTTGCTATGTCTTGCTTGTTCTATGTTGCTATTGTCTATATTGTAATTGTTTTTAATAACCTGCCCAGGGACTGCGGTTGAAAATTAGCCGGCTGGCTAAAACCGGCACTTTTACTGAAACGTTGATTAATGTGCACTGTCCCTGTAAAAATAAACTCAAACTCAAACTAGTAACCGAAAGGTTGCAAGTTTGAATTCCTGAGCTGACAAGGTACAAATCTGTCGTGCTGCCCCTTAACAAGGCAGTTAACCCAGGCCGTCATTGAAAATAAGAATTTGTTCATAACTGACTTGCCAAGTTAAATAAAGGTAAAATAAATCAAATAAACTGTATATATCTCAGCAAAAAAAAGAAGCGTCCCTTTTTCAGGACCCTGTCTAATTTGTAAAAATCCAAATAACTTCACAAATCTTCATTGTAAAGGGTTTAAACACTGGCTTATTCAATGAACCATAAACAAGGAATGAACCTGTGGAACGGTCATTAAGACACTAACAGCTTACAGACGGTAGGAAATTGAGGTCACAGTTATGAAAACTGAGGACACTAAAGAGGCCTTTCAACTGACTGAAAAACACCAAAAGAAAGATGCTCAAGGTCCCTGCTCATCTGCATGGATGTGCCTTAGGCATGCTGCAAGGAGGCATGAGGATGGCAGATGTGGCCAGGGCAATAAATTGCAATATCCGTACTGTGAGACGCCTAAGACAGCGCTACAAGGAGACAGGACGGACAGCTGATCGTCCTTGGCGTGGCAGACCACGTTTAACAACACCTGCACAGGATTGGTACATCCAAACATCACACCTGCGGAACAGGTACAGGATGACAACAACAACTGCCCGAGTTACACCATGAATGCACAATCCCTCCATCAAATCAAATGTATTTATATAGCCCTTCTTACATCTGCTGATATCTCAAAGGGCTGTACAGAAACCCAGCCTAAAACCCCAAACAGCAAGCAATGCAGATGTAGATGCACGGTGGCTAGGAAAAACTTCCTAGAAAGGCCAAAACCTAGGAAGAAACCTAGAGAGGAACCAGGCTATGAGGGGTGGCCAGTCCTCTTCTGGCTGTGCCGGGTGGAGATTATAACAGAACATGGCCAAGATGTTCAAATGTTCATAAATGACCAGCATGGTCAAATAATAATAATCACAGTAGTTGTCGAGGGTGCAACAGGTCAGCACCTCAGGAATAAATGTCAGTTGAATTTTCATAGCTGATCATTGAGAGTATCTCTACCGCTCCTGCTGTCTCTAGAGAGTTGAAAACAGCAGGTGCTCAGACTGTCCTCAATAGGCTGAGAGAGGCTGGACTGAGGGCTTGTAGGCCTGTTGTAAGGCAGGTCCTCACCGGCAACAACGTCGCCTATGGGCACAAACCCACTGTCGCTGGACCAGACAGGACTGGCAAAAAGTGCTCTTCACTGACGAGTCACAGTTTTGTCTCACCAGGGGTGATGGTCAGATTCGCGTTTATCGTGGAAGGAATGAGCGTTACACCGAGGCCTGTACTCTGGAGCGGAATCGATTTGGAGGTGGCGGGTCCGTCATGGTCTGGGGCGGTGTGTCACAGCATCATCGGACTGAGCTTGTTGTCATTGCAGGCAATCTCAATGCTGTGCGTTACAGGGAAGACATCCTCCTCCCTCATGTGGTACCCTTCCTGCAGGCTCATCCTGACATGACCCTCCAGCATGACAATGCCACCAGCCATACTGCTCGTTCTGTGCATGATTTCCTGCAAGACAGGAATGTCAGTGTTATGCCATGGCCAGTGAAGAGCCCGGATCTCAATTCCTTTGAGCACTTCTGGGACCCGTTGAATCGGAGGGTGAGGGCTAGGGCCATTCCCCCCAGATATGTCCAGGAACTTGCAGGCGCCTTGGTGGAAGAATGCGGTAACATCTCACAGCAAGAACTGGCAAATCTAGTGCAATCCATGAGGAGGAGATGCACTGCAGTACTTAATGCAGCTGGTAACCACACCAGATACTGACTGTTACTTTTGATTTTGACCTCCCCCCTTTGTTCAGGGACACATTCCATTTCTGTTAGTCACATGTCTGTGGAACTTGTTCAGTTTATGTCTCAGTTGTTGAATCTTGTTATGTTCATAGACATATTTACACATGTTAAGTTTGCTGAAAATAAATGGATTTGACAGTGAGAGGACGTTTCTTTTTTTGCTGAGTGTATTTTTATATATATATATAGCTAAATTCCCGGTTAAGTCAGAACGCTAGCTACTGTTAACTTAGCTAACTAGTAATATCAGTGTTAGGGTATGTTGTTGAGATGTAGATAAGAAGGCTATATTAATAAATCTAGATGGTTAAAACCCCTTCATATCCTTAACTTGGTCATTTAAAAATGTCTAGATGTATTGGTTTTATTAGCGGTCACGACCATCTGATTTGCTAGGCCAGAACAGTAGTTCTGAAGAGTTAGTGCTCTTCAGAAGCTCAGTGCCAGGACCTCATGGCCGAGGTCGAGTATGATGAGTGACTGTGTGTGACCTGACCTATGATGGCTAGCAAGTCATTACTCATTACTTATGACTGCAGGTGTCACCAAGTCGGCTCCTCAGATTTTCTTTGGTTTTCTTCAGAGGCAGCTTGTCAGACTCTTTAATCCACATTAGAACCTGGCACTGAGCTTTAAAGCCATCCAAGCGCGCTGTTGAGTCTCTCCTGCTGCAAGTCTGGGTCAGTACACAAGAGTGTAGTGGATGTATACAGTGGCTCTACATTTCAAGAGTTGTTTTGGACGTTGATAATATTGGGTTTACTTGATGTCACTTTTATATCCATTTTACATTTGGTTTCTGAATTCAGTGTATATTTCTGATGGAGCTTTTTATTTTTCAGTGTGGTCATCTGGTCAAGTAGTGCTGTTCAATCAGTGAAAAGTAAAGAACGCTGAAGAATTGGAGAAAGGTTGAGGACAGACACAGGGATGGAGCAGGACATTACTGCACTGGAACTGGGAGAAGTGCACAAGATACATGAATTAGTGCGGAGAATGGAAATTGAAAATTAAGCTCTAAGCAAGAGGCGAAGAAATATCAACACCAACAACCAGGCTCTCTCTGGTGGGCTCATCAGCTGTCCCTCTTCGCTGGAGGAACGTCAAAATGTATGTGATTTGCTGGACCCTGAACCAGCGGAGGTTAGCGGTGGAGAGGGTATATCTCCATCTCCTCTTGAAAGCCCCAGAGAGAAACTAGTGGGGCAGGATGCACACATATATGATGACTCTTATGCACACTTGCCCCACAGTGACATGTTGGAGGAGACACACTGGCAGGGATGCATGGGGTCAGAGGAGCTGGTAGACAGGGACACAGAGAAGGGAGCAGAGCAGTCTGCTCTCGACCTGGTGGACCTTCTGGACCTAGAGCAGGGCTGTGAGCTGGAGAATGAAGAGAGCTGGTAGGTACCTGCACATTTTAATAAAAACTGAACTGTGTATACTGTCAATAATAAGACTATTCTAAATCATTGCAGCAACATTTTTGTCCATGTATCTCTTTTCAAACAACCTGCTTTTTTAATACCTCAATTGCTTAGTTTTAATTCAGAGTGCTTAAAATGATGCTCCAGAACTTTTGTATAATTTCAGCCAGTAGTTTTGAAAGTGGTGCTCACGAGCCAAAGCAGTCCCTGTTATTTGTGTACTACGTCATCCAATTCATATGATATGTTATGAATCCAATTCGTACAATATGTAACAAATTTATTGTGTTTAAGATCCTGGACTGCATCTTTAATCAGAATCCAATAACATACTATCTCATTCGTTCTTAGGTTATATGAGTCACCCAAGAAACAGGCATCTGCTGAAAGAAGCGATAAGTCACCTATAAAGTGGTGCAGACGGGTTCTGGACAACCCCAGCCCTGAAACAGGTGGCATGTCACACACTAATTGATATCCTGGACCAAAGTAAGTACTGCACAGTATATTACAATTTCTCACTCAAATTGACACAGACTAAAATTGGCCACTTGGTCGTGTCTATGCTTTATCATCCTGAACAGGTAACTTCTATTAATTAAATGTCCCTCTTCTTTCCCTTAGAGACAAGATGGAGGAGTATCTTTCTCAGTCCCTTCCACAGACATCCTGTAGCCTTTCCTGACACTGGCTATCTTTGCATGGGCTCACCTTCCACTCTGTACCACAGATCAACTAACAGAAGTCAACAAACCAATAAACCTAACAGCTCATGTAGGATCTGTAGGAAATAATTCCCAATTCGTAAAACTGTTCTCTACGAAGAGTGCTTGTACATGTAGTGATATACAGTACATTCGGAAAGTATTCAGACCCCTTGACTTTTTCCACATTTTGTTACGTTACAGCCTTAGTCTAAAATGGATTAAAGAAAGAAATTCCTCATCAATCTACACACAATACACACAATAGCGAAAACAGATTTTTGGACATTTTTGCAAATGTATTAACAACAGAAATACCTTATTTACATAAGTATTCAGACCCTTTGCTATAAGACTAGAAATTGAGCTCAAGTGCATCCTGTTTCCATTGATCATCCTTGAGATGTTTCTACAACTTGAGACCACCTGTGGTAAATTCAATTGATTGGACACGATTTGGAAAGGCACACAACTATCTATATAAGGTCCCACAGTTGACAGTGCATGTCAGAGCAAAAATCAAGTCATGAAGTCGAAGGAATTGTCCGTAGAGCTCTGAGACAGGATTGACTCGAGGCACAGATCTGTGGAAGGGTTCCAAAAAATGTCTGCAGCATTGAAGGTCCCAAAGAACACAGGGACCTCTATCATTCTTAAATGGAAGAAGTGTGGAACCACCAAGACTCTTCCTAGAGCTGGCCGCCCGGCCAAACTGAACAATCGGGGGTTAAGGGCCTTGGTCAGGGAGGTGACCAAGAACCCAATGGTCACTCTGACAGAGCTCCAGAGTTCCTCTGTGGAGATGGGAGAACCTTCAAGAAGGACAACCATCTCTGCAGCACTCCACCAATTAGGCCTTTATGGTAGAGTGGCCAGACGGAAGCCATTCCTCAGTAAAAGGCACATGACAGCCCTTTGGAGTTTGCCAAAAGGCACCTAAAGGATTCTCAGACCGTAAGAAACAAGATTCTCTGGTCTGATGAAACCAAGATTGAACTCTTTGCCCTGAATGCCAAGAGTCACGTCTGGAGGAAACCTGGCACCATCCCTACGGTGAAGAATGGTGGTGGCAGCATCATGTTGTGGGATGTTTTTCAATGGCAGAAACTGGGAGACTAGTCAGGATCGAGGGAAAGATGAACAGAGCAAAGAACAGAGAGATCCTTTATGAAAACCTGCTCCAGAGCGCTCAGGCCCTCAGACTGGGGCAACGGTTCACCTTCCAACAGGACCCCGACCCTCAGTACACAGCCAAGACAATGCAGGAGTGGCTTTGGGACAAGTCTTTGAATGTCCTTGAGGGCCCAGCCAGAGCCCGGACTTGAGCCCGATCTAACATCTCTGGAGAGACCTAAAAAATAGCTGTGCAGCGACGCTCCCCATCCAACCTGACGGAGCTTGAGAGGATCTGCAGAGAAGAATGGGAGAAACTCCCCAAATACACGGTGTGCCAAGCTTGTAGCGTCATACCCAAGAAGACTTGAGGCTGTAATCACTGCCAAAGGTGCTTCAACAAAGTACTGAGTAAGGGCTCTGAATACTTATGTAAATGTGGTATTTCAGTTTTTTAGGGGGGTATTGTGTGTAGATTGATGAGGGGAAAAAACAACAATTTAATCCATTTAAGAGTATGGCTGTAACGTAACAAAATGTGGAAAAAGTCAAGAAGTCTGAATACTTTCCGAATGCAGTGTAACTCCCACCGACTACAATTCCAGATTGTCCTGGTTGTATTTACTCAGTGTCTCTATTGCTTTGGTATTTCAGATAACAATGATGCTAGTTTACCACCCTTCATGGATGAGAATGAGCCAAGTGTCTCAGATGACTCCATCACCATGGGCTACAGGCTGCAGGACCTCACTGACATCCAGGTCATGGCTCGCATGCAGGAGAAGAGTGAGTGTGGAAACCCTCTAGTTTTGATTCATACATAGGTCATTCTTGGGCTGCGGTAATATTTTTTACAAATATACATTTTTTACTAGAATAAATGCATTTTCTGAACACCCCACAACATTAAGTACATACTAAACCTTCAAGAAAAAATATTTTCCCACCTTAGGCATTAAGGCTCTTTTATTATTGTACATTTTTGTCTGACATGGACACTGTTTATCTTCAATCTGGAAGTTGTCTGAATATGATTATAAAAGATAGTTGTGTCCCCCAAACCAATTTAATTATTATAAATATAAAATATATGTAAAATCTCAGAATTTTGTTATATTAAACCATGAAATAGACACATTATGTGTCAGTGGGATCATAATTTAAAATTTAAAAATGTTTTCAATTCAGAATTTTAACATAAATCTAATCTTCTTGGGATTGTCCTTAACATTTCAGACTGAGCTCAGAAAACATTAAATTCATATTTATTCATCTTTGCCATTTTATTTAACAAATATTGTCATGTGACAGGGTTGAGACTAGGGTGACAGGGTTGAGACTAGGGTGACAGGGTTGAATACTGTAACGGGGTTAAAGAGACCTATCGGTTTCCATATAAACTAGTTTAGTTTACTATTAAAATCCCTCCAAGATTTACCCCAAGACATTGCATTTCATTGTATGCAACCATGTAATAAGGACATTAGATATATTTAGAATAATCTGGGTTTTATTAACCAAACTGCAGTAAATATCGAAACAAATAAAAACACATCAGGCATTAGGGTAATTAATGACATTCAACAGGTTTCATCATCAAACTGTAGGAACATTTTCCAAGGGCATTTAGAATTTGTACCTTTGTTTAACTAGCCAAGTCAATTAAGAACAAATTATTTTTTACAATGACGGCCTAGGGGTTAACTGCCTTGTTCAGGGGCAGAACAACAGATTTATACCTTGTCAGCTCGGGAATTCGATCTAGCAACCTTTCGGTTACTTGCCCAACACTCTAACCACTAGGCTACCTGCCTCCCCAGGCTGTTCTAGAATGCTAGAACAGCTGTAACTACAGCACTAGTGTCAGCATGACTATCCTTCTCAGGAGCACCATATTCATTCATTCATGGTTTTCTTCCTGAGAGTATCCCACACATCTCTCTCAACCTCTACGTGGCGGGATGTCACACGCTATGAGGGTGGAATCATTTCAAGGACTTCATCAAACTGATACCAGTGGATGTCGTCTCAAGGCCATAAAAATCTGTTTGGTCCTACACGATGCGTACACTCATTTCTTCCATGCCGAGGATGATGCCCGGATAAAGGTCATCATCATATTCCACTACACACCACTGCCCAAGAAGACCTGGATTTCGTCCATGGGTTGTGGATTTTCCTCATTGGCTGGCTGTTCTGGAGCAGCCAGGACCTTCTGCCTGGAACTGAAGTGCTGTGAGTTAAAGCATGTAAAGTTCAGGTCCTTTGTTGAACAAAGGCAGCTGACATCACGAAACATCAGCTCATCAGGAGCAAGGGTGATGACCTGGAGTACGCTCATGGTGGAGGACACTGCTTTTATCGGGCTTGGCATCATTTCCATTGCACGTTCAACATCAGCACTCTTCATAAAGAACAGCTTCACTGACGTGTTTGTCTCACAGAGGGCTTTGTAAAAGCTCCTGTGCATCACTGATATCACGGCCTTTAGCCACCAACCTGTCCGCCGTTCACTTCAACGTTCCTCCCACACCATCAGGAGACCCTTTTCTATGGCTTGACTCCCAAAAGTTCCATGTACCAGCTTTGAATCCACGTTTGTGTAATTCTGTTGTGAAAAGCAGGAAGTTGCCATCTCTGACGCTCTCTCTCTCTCAAGGTATTGTTCCCCTTTTTCTGGGTCAGCATTTTGATGTGCTCGACACTACCTTTGTCTTCTTAGAATATATACATGTATACACTATAATCCTTGAGTAATTTAGGATCTAGAGTGACTTAAAGGAACAACTGAAGTTAAGAGCCTTGCACAACTCTCCTAACACTCTCCTAACACCTGCCTTAAAATATAATTTTTGTTCACATGGAACACATTACAGCATGTTTCATAAGTGAATATGAACAATGTATAATATATTGAAAAATTAATTTGTTTAGATGCAATATTCATAAATAAAGTAAATAACTCAACTCTGTCACAGGTTTACAACCCCGTTACAATGAAATGTGGCGGGGTTGAGTGTGACGGGGGTTGAGATTTTTGGCTCAAAATGGCCTCTGCTCCTCATGTGGTGAAGGGACAGGAGACCACATCTTGTGCATGAAATGAATAGATTGTATATTTTTATGGGTTAAAGTATAATTTTGATAAGTACTAGTTTTCCATCTTTCTTCCATGTAACGGGGTTGAGTTAGTCAACTTAACGATCCCCAAAAGACTTTAAAAAACAACAAAGTACAGATATAAAAGAATGTGATTACTTGCCCGTTTCTGTACCATACAGTTGAAAGTTGTTGAAGATGTTAATGATGAGGGTGGACTGACCATTTTTATTGGCAGAGTTTGGTTGGCATTACGGGGTTGAGTGTAGACTGAGGGACAGGGCGAAATTGTGTGATTTTAATCAATAATCAGGAATTTATTTGATAAAAATACTTTCTCAACAAAAGAACACAACTATATGTTTGCATTAATGGCAAAAGTTATTATTATGTGCACATTTTAATATAAATTTCCCAAGTAAAATTTAAGTGAAACACCTGGGTGACATGACACAATTCTCAGTGTCAGTTAAGAAATATGATTTTTTGATCATATAGTTTAAATGAATCCTATATTTATTTCAATTCATTATATTGGACATTTCAATGTATATACAAAATCTTTTAACATTTGATTTTGGTGACCCAATTCTTGTAATATAAAAAGTCAGAGGGACTGAAATATTACCTGAGCCCAAGAATGACCCACATACTATGCATAATTACTTTACTTGTGAAGAAGGTGTTTGACAGTGTTTTCCTTCTCCCAAGGTTTAAGACAGGACTATTCCTCCATCCCTGCTGCTGCCACACCATTCAGGAGTGTTGGTACAGCCATGCTGTCACCTTGTAATTATGCCTACAGTGATCTGGAGTTCGACAAGTATAGTCTGGAGGACACAGTCGCATACACACCTCTTCCCAGCCAGCTGCCCCACTACCGGCCCTCCCCATTGGGCCAGTCATCCAGATCCATAGCCCAGCCTGGTCACAGCAGCCAGCTGCCGAGGCCACCACTCAATCTAAGCTGCTTAAACTCACAAAGAGCATAGGTAAAAAGAGCACCTGAATAGAAAATCCAATTTGACACACAAATTCACATATTGACTTTTACTTGAAAACAAAAACAAATCGACACTACCAGTTTAACATGATCTGCTATGTGTGTTTGACCGATTGTATATGTGAAATGGGAGTTGACCCAGATGTAGGTTGTTGTTGTAGAGGAGCTGAAAAGCTACATGCCCAACGTGGATTTACCATCTCCTCGCACCAGCCTCCACTCCCTACAGGCAGTCAGGAACAGCCGCATCCTGGAGGATAACGGCCACAAACCACCCCACCTCCCGCTTGACCCTTATCACAGGTTCTACCAGGTCTCCACCTGGTGGGTTAGTATTTTATTAGGGAGAGCATATACCAAACCATAATGTCTATACACACCATCATGTACATATATATTTATATTTCAGACTATGACATTTTTTTATTCTGATATTTTTGGGATATTGTTAGGTATTACTGCACTGTTGGAGCTAGAAACTGAAGCATTTCACTGCACCTGCGATAACGTCTGCAAAATATGTGTACACCACCAATAAAATTTTATTTGCATTTCAGCAAGCGTATAGAAATCCATAGGAATTGAATTTTGTACTTGCTTTTATTTCATACACAGGTTTAGGCCATAATATTTCCAAACTTATGATTACCTCCTACAGTAGGTGCGTCTTCAGTCAAGCTTGGGAGTGGTGGCCGATCTTCATTTGTCCCTGCCAAAACCTTGAGCTCCAGTGACCCTGCGACTGGAGCAGTAAGCCAGTCCCTGAGAGAATTATTTCAGGCCTCTTCCATCAGAGGGCTGCAGAGACCCCAGTCCCTTAGCCCCGCTGGTTTGAGGAACCCCTGTCCCAGTAAGGACCTCTCAGTTGGAGAGTACCTGTCAAGTCATGGTCGTGTCTATGCCTCCCCTGAGAGATCCACTACCCTGGCTTGGGACAGAATGGGGCAGCCTGCCAATGCACGTAGGCAAAACGGTGTACTCAACATCCCTTAGTAATCTGTAACAAACTCTCACTCAAAATAATTTCACTTAATGTATTAAAGTACATTAAACAGTAGGTTTGATTTCTGTGCATTTCAATTGAGTTGTAATTTTCTTCTGCCGATCATACAGTACTGATTTATTTAGTATGGCTTCACAATCCCTTCCACTGGAACTGGACACATCCCTCCTTTCTCAGTTATAAATGCAATGTGCTGCACAATGCTAAATTCCAAACGACCTCCAACAAATCAATCTTAATTTGATTCAAATGTTTTGATTTGACACACAAATACACATACTTAGAACTGATACAGTATATAATTATTAACATAAAGTATCACACGGGCCTCGGTCATAAAACACCATCCTTTTCTGCATACTACTTTTACACTGGTTTACATGTAAATGTCTTCCTCAATCACTCCAGTAACCCTGCACATTGAAATAATGGTACTGCACTGACCTGTATATAAAACCTGTATATAACTGCATTCTCGTGTTTCATTTTTTTCTTCTCCATTTCACTTGTATTATTTCTATCTATTTTACTATATCTATTGTGCATTATTTGAAAAGAGCACACAAGTTAAGCACTGTACTGTTTTACACCTACTTTATTCTGTGCATTGTGACAAAAATTTAAACAATTTATACCACAACATGTTTCAGTTGAAAACTCAGAATTTAACACTTTGAGGACAGTTACAGTATTGGGCCTAGGAGCTCTAACTTCAGTTAGTCTTGGCAATTTGTTGCCAAGTGAGTGAGCAGTTGTGGTATACACTGCACTTCCACCTATTAATTACTACATACAGACATGTTTAAGATTTCTAAACTTTACAATAGTTACATGACGTATGTCTAGTTGTAGAGACAGGGACCAGCAGTTTTGGAATAAAATATTGAAGACTGAGCGCAGTCTACTCCCCCACCGCCCCCACCCTTCCGAGCTATCAGGGAGCTACGTGATTGGTCCAGGCCCGAAAAACAGCCTTAAGGATCTAGAATGTTGTACAGGCCTCTCATTTGCACCATGAGAAATATAACCTAATTTAATAAGAAGACTGCGGAAAGACTGTTCGAACCCGAGAAGTGTCATTTAAAAAAGACACCAGTGACTTGGTTTGGTAAGTATGTATTATGTTTAATGCAATATGACAACGGGGCCTTGTCACGAAGGCCTACGGGCCTCCACCCCAGTCGAAAAAAGCAACAATGGTGGCTAGCTAGCCAAGCTAATTATCGGCATAGCTAGCTCGGAAATATATCGTGACTTTTGCAAGCCGATGTTCATTTGTGTTTTCTTTCAGTGCACACTTTTTAAAGTATATACACAGTTGTGGGTTTACTGCGTTTATTTTACAAATAATATTGTAGACAATCGCTGGGAATGCTATTGCTAACTAGTTAGCTCGTTCATTTAGCACAGAACAGAAAAACATTTGCAGAGAGTCAGTATTGCACACTTGTTGGAGTCCTGAAAAAAAATCATAGATTCGATATATGCTTAAATATCATTTAGCATATTATTCATGCGTATTCATTATTTTTGCTACATTCACCTGCGCGCTCGAGCTATACGTCATTGTTGGCGGGGTTATGTGCCCACAATGTAAACAGAACCCGCCATATTTATTGCGTCTGGGCGCTCTCTCTGCTGCCTGTCAGTGGGTTGTAAACTAGACGGAGTACAGCTACGACCGGAAGTGACTTTTCGTGGCAGGCTAGGAGAACATTTTAGGTAACCCTTTCCTAACCTTAACATCATTATCCTAACTTGCTACGAAAAAGTCACTTCCGGTTATAACGGTATTCCACCCAGGTAGGATAATTTACGCGGCTGTGACTAGATGCAGTACAGCTACAACCGGAAGGGACTTTTCCTAGCAGGTTAGGAGAGCATTGTAGCTAACCCTTTTCCTAACATAAACCTTATTCTCCTAACCTGACACGTTAATTATACTAACCTGCTGCGAAAAAGTCACTTCCAGTTGTAACTATATAACACCTAGTCAAAATTAACTTACTCAGCAGGTTATGAAAATGAACATAGAGGTTAGGAGAATTAGGTTAAGGTTAAGAAAAATAGTTAGGGTGGCGTGGAAATACTTACACAGGGACACTTGAAGTCAATCTTAAATTAATCATTGTTTATTTGTCAGCGTGCTGGACAGGTTCCAACAAACTTAATGCACCATAGTGAATGTCTGTCAGAAGCTCTCCCTGGGCAGCCCCAGCAGTTGTCTTATATACAGTTATACACAGACAAGTTATATTTGCATGATTTGCGTCATTACCATTTCATTCATGTGACCGACCAATACTGGTTCATAACATGTGACAGACCATTACCTCACAAGGCTTCTTCTCTAAGCTGAGACCTGGAAACTGAGATCTCTTTCTCAAAACAATGTCTGGGTGTACTGCCAAATTGCAGATACTGATAAGTGAGGATTTGTTAAATCAGTCACTTGTATGAACACAGAAATTGGTTATTAGAACAACACATGAATAGACCACAGATATTATCAGAAAAGCACAAACATTAAAATTCCCATTACAAGGGTTAGCTAAAATGTTCTCCTAACCTGCTTCGAAATATTAACTTCCGTTCGTAGCTGTACTCCATGTAGTCACAACCTAGTCAGTGGGCAAGACTGTGTCAAAGCACTGTAACTACAGTGGTTACAAAGTGGCATTGATTCATTACTGTCACCCACAACAAAGTTCAAATTCTGGTACGTTATCAAATGAGTCCTGGAAGCATGTTTTTTTTTCTTCACGTGAACGCCAGTAATATCACAACTCAACCTATCAAAATGTTGTGCATCACCTGTAAGAATGTATGAATATAAACATGATTTTGTAGATTTTTGCTTCCCATTAAATTTAGCAATGCATCATCAACCACATTACTTCTGCATTTATCGGATAGTTGACCCTTTCTCCTTATAATATAAGATATTATAAAGGCCCATCCAATCTTATAAAAAGTAATCAAGCATTATAGCTGTCTGCTTTATTTCCACAAAAACAATAATTTTTCAGGATAGATAATGTAATGGAAACTGATTTATCGGCTATGTGTTTTCCTTTTCTCTATTTCAAGTGTCTTCTCCCTTGCTGATGACAACAACAAAAAAGCATAACACTTCACTGATGGTTTGAGAGGTCAGCATCAAATGTGAATCCTGAAATGCAATGTGTTTTTAATCTTAATCTTAACATTTAGTAATTTTATGTCAATGTTTATTCAGCATTGATGAAGATCAGTCTGTTGATTATTTAATTGAATCAAATGTGTTGACACATTTGTATTGATTTGTGCATTGACAGAGGTCCTGATTGATCAGATAAAATGAGATCAACTTAATCCTCTCCTCTTTTGTGTTTGTAGCAGACAGGATACAAATAGAATGGACCGTGGTGGAGGGGTCCTGAACTTTCAGATGCAGAACTCAAAGATGCAACACACAATGATAATGCAGGATTTTGGTATGTCATCTTTATCAATACTCCATGGCCTTTTGTTTATTTGACTGTGCCTGTGTATGTTCGAACTGATAAGATGAGTCTAACAGTTCCTCCTGACTTCCCCAGTGGCAGGTATGGGTGGCATGGCGCACATCGATGGTGACCACATTGTGGTGTCTGTGCCAGAGGCGGTGCTGGTGTCAGATGTGGTGACTGATGAGGAGGGCATCACATTTGAGCATGACCTGGGCTCAGAAGTTGTAGAGGGGCCAGACATCTGCTGCAGTGATGACCCTGACGGCATGATCATGACTGAGTCGGTCCTGGGGGCTGAGGTGGCCATCGATGAGGTGCTGGACTCAGACCACCATCAACATGTGCTGGCAGCAGAGCTCATAGAGGAATCTGACAGTGTTCCTGACCGGGTGTTTGAGATGGTCACGGAGGAGATCATGGTCTCTAACTGCAACTCAGAGACATATGTGGAGGAGATGGAAGACTCTGCAGTCACCATCGAGGAGCAGGACGATGAGGATGGGGGGAGTGTCTCTGAGGACTACCTGGTGATCTCCTGTAAGTCGCATACATCTTCTGTTCTTAGAACTACTAGCGTTTCATGGTAAGGTCTACTACACCTGTTGTATTCGGCGCATGTGACAAATACAATTTGATTTGATTTGCGCCAACACTCACAGAATAATTGCCTCTAATAGGATGAGTCAGAGAATGTACACACCCTACATATTTATTTGGACAGTGAAGCTTAAACGGTTAATTTAGCTCTATACTCCAGCATTTTGGATTTGAGATCAAATGTTTTATGATGCGAAAGAACAGAATGTCACCTTTTATTTGAAGGTGTCTGTTTTACCGTTTACAAATGAAAGCACTTTAGGTATCTAGTCCATTTGAAGGTGTGCTAAGTATTTGGGCAAATTCACTTATAGTGTATTAAATTTAGTTTAGTGGTCCCATATTCCTAGCACGCAATGACTACATCAAGCTTGTGACTCTACAAACTTGTTGGATGCATTTGCAGTTTGCATTATTTACCATGAATTTATATTGGGCACAACATAATCTGAAACACAACCAAAACAAACTGCAAATGCATCCAACAAGCTTGATGTACTCATTGTGTGCTAGGAATATGGGACCAAGTACTAAACTTAAGACTAACTTGAATACACAATATGTGAATTTGCCCAAATACTTAAGACACCTTCAAATGGGGTGACTAGATACATAAAGTGCATTCATTTGTAAACGGTAAAACAGATATGTGTGAAAATACCTTCAAATAAAAGGTGACATTCTGTACTGTCGCCTCATATGAAACATTTGATCTCAAATCCAAAATGCTAGATTATAGAGCCAAATTAAAAGTTTTAGCTTCACTGTCTAAATAAATACGTAGGGGAGTGAACATAATTGTGCTGTTTGTGCAGTGGATGATGTTGAGGAGAAGTTGGACATGGAGGACACGCCCCTGAAGATGGGTTCTGAGGTGATGCCTGAGGAGGATGGCTCCAAAGAGGGCGACTACGACTCTGAGTGCATCAAAGTCTACATCTTCAAGGCAGAGGCTGATGATGATGTTGACATAGGCGAGGACTGCTATTATTTGGCTTTCTGAAAGTTACGACTTATTTGAAAGGCACACCTCTGTTTAGTTTTCCTGACTTCAGACGTTTACTGTGAGTGCAGGTGGCACAGAGATTGTAGCTGAGAGTGACTTCCACAACGGTCGCGCAGTGCTGGAGACTGGGGGCATTGGCAAGCTGTCTCGAGAGAAGATGGTCTACATGGCAGTGAAAGACCCTTCCCAGGAGGATTCAGAGATCAGTGAGTCCCCTGAATTACCAGCACTTCCTCCAATCCCTTATACACATCAGATCATATGTCTGTCTTATTCTTTTTGTCCCAATAAGTGGTTATAGTATTAAATATAGTGACTACGTTTTGCTTGTCTCTGAGCAGACTGTGCTGAGATGGCAAATGAGGTGTACATGGAGGTGATAGTGGGAGAGGAGGATGCCCCTGCCATTCAGGACTCACTGGAAGACTCCAGCCACAATAAGAACTTTGGCACCATAGCCTGGGCTGCAGCTTATGGTAAAGCTGACTCCTTTCATTCATAGACATACTTTCAGTATGCTGTAAGATAGAATTCTACATTTAGCCTTACATTTGGATTTTGTTCACATCATGATTTTTGAGTGTGTTGTATTGGTGGATGTTGTATATGACATAGGCTCAAAATAATTTTCTCTAGGTAACAGTCTGGACTCCAGGCTGGAGAACAAGAACAACACAGGTACACATTACCTGAAGATCAGCGACAGCCTGAGTACAAGTAGAGCTCTTAAACAGAATATCAAGAAAAAGAAGAAGGGAGAGACACGTCAGTGTCAGACAGGTATGGGGTTCTATGTTCATTAAACCATACAATTTTATAATTTTAGTTTTTAGCTGTAGTCCTAACACTGCCTGGTCTTTTTTCTTCCACTCTTCTGCCCAGCTGTGATCATTGGTCCAGATGGCCAACCTCTGACTGTGTACCCCTGTCACATCTGCGGGAAAAAGTTCAGATCACGAGGCTTCCTGAAGATCCACATGAAGAACCACCCGGACCACATGTTCAAGAAGAAGTACCAGTGCACAGATTGTGACTTTACCACCAACAAGAAGGTCAACTTCCATAACCACCTGGAGGGCCACAAGCTCATAGTGAAGAGTGACAGGGTACCAGAGTTCACTGAGTTCACGCGGCGTTACTGTGTGGAGAGCCCCCTCAGCTCCAACAAGCTTATCCTGCGTGACCAGGAACCCAAGCTGCACCACTGTAAGTATTGTGACTATGAGACAGCCGAGCAGGGTCTGCTCAACCGCCACCTGCTGGCCGTGCACAGCAAGAGCTTTGCCCACGTATGTGTGGAGTGTGCTAAGGGTTTCCGCCATCCCTCAGAGCTCAAGAAACACATGAGGACACACACAGGTGAGAAGCCTTACCACTGCCAGCACTGTGAGTTCCGCTGTGCCGACCAGTCCAACCTGAAGACCCACATAAAGAGTAAGCACGGCGCTGAGCTGCCCTTCAAGTGTGGCCACTGCCCCCAGGCCTTCCCTGACGAGCGGGAGCTGCAGAGGCACATGGAGATCTTCCAGGGCCACAAGACGCACCAGTGTCCGCACTGCGAGCACAAGAGCACCAACTCCAGTGACCTGAAGCGCCACATTATCTCTGTGCACACCAAAGACTTCCCTCACAAGTGTGATGTGTGTGAGAAGGGCTTCCACCGGCCCTCGGAGCTCAAAAAACATGCAGAGACTCACAAAGGTGCCAGGCTGCACCAGTGCCGCCACTGTGACTTCAAGACGCCGGACCCGTTCATACTCAGCCGCCACATCCTGTCCGTCCACACCAAAGACTTGCCATTCAAGTGTAAGCGCTGTCGACGGGGCTTCAGGCATCAGCTGGAACTGAAGAAGCACATGAAGACCCACAGTGGACGGAAAGTGTACCAGTGCCAGTACTGTGAGTACAGCTCCTCGGACGCTTCCGGTTTCAAACGGCACGTCATATCCATCCACACCAAGGACTATCCCCACCGTTGTGACTACTGCACTAAAGGCTTCCGTAGGCCCTCTGAAAAGAGCCAGCACATTGCGCGGCATCACAAGGACATTTTAATGTAGAGTTCTACTTCACACACCCTTTCCCATATTCAGAACAATCCTATTCTCACTCACTATAGAGCAGGGAAATACAATGGTTTCAATGTGGTAAAGAATGACAATTGTCACATTTTCTTACAACTTTATTAGTTATTTATTAACCTTGTCCTCACATCACCATTAGTACTCAAACCTAGGATGCTATTCAAACAAACCTCAAGTCAGGCAAGTCCTGAATCAGAACATTGCTGAAAGCACATGTTTGTGCCTGGATTGTTTGAATAGCACAACACTTGTTATATGCAGTATCAGTGCTAAGATCATTTGATTTGAACTAATGTCATGTTTGATTGACTGCTGACTATTCTCATTTTGACCTTGGGATAACTGTTCTCTGACAAGTCATTGTATGGTTTTTAGTACTGTTTCTGCTAGCAATAAACTGTGAAAATAATGCATTTTAAAGACCCAGTTATAATTGCAAATATAAACAGTCATCTGTGTCAGTTTTCTCTGTATTCAAAGGGATGGAAAGGGGATGTGGACGACTCTGCTTTGTATTCGTATGTGTCCATTATGCATTGAAATAATCGCTTCTCAGACAATCGGGGGTTTTCATTTTTTCCCCACTAGTAAAATCATCTTGCTCAGAGCCAACAACATCATGTTCACTATCAGGAATGTCTCTCATGCATCAGACAAAATCAGTGTTATCTATTCTCATGTCTCAACTGAAATTTTAGGAGCTCCTTTAGTAAATAAAGACATCTGATAAATTGTTCACCTCAACCTATTACTTTCATTCACTCTTCATATTAACGTTTTGCCATCATTCATTCAGTAACAAATAATGTAGCAACAGGTGGATTTGTGTTAAGATGACACTGCTTTGCATCTTACATGGGCACCTACTGACATCAAGTCATCCCATGATTGACCTAGAGAGGTGAAATCAAGATTGTTTTTGTTTATTGATTTAGAATGATGAACATCTGATTTGTGGAAATGTACTTTTTGAAATAATATCTTTGACGGGTATAGATAACCACCCATGACAAAAATGATCAGTTTCTCTGATTTGACTATTTATAGGTATTTGTTTGGGTAAAAGTAATATTTTTGTTTTAATCTATAAACTACTGACAACATTTCTCCCAAATTAAAATATTGTCATTTAGAGCATTTATTTGCAGAAAATGCAACTGATTCTCCACTGAATTTCAGTGGGTGCGAGACCTGGAGAGGCCTACACGCCACAGTGTCTCGCACCCACTGTGAAATTTGGTGGAGGATTGGTGATGATCTTGGGGTGCTTCAGCAAGGCTGGAATCGGGCAGATTTGTCTTTGTGAAGGATGCATGAATCAAGCCACTTACAAGGTTGTCCTGGAAGAAAACTTGCTTCCTTCTGCTCTGACAATGTTCGCCAACTCTGAGGATTGGTTTTCCCAGCAGGACAATGCTCCATGCCACACAGCCAGGTTAATCAAAGTGTGGATGGAGGTCCACCAGCTCAAGACCCTGTCATGGCCAGCCCACTCTCCATACCTGAACCCCATTGAAAACCTCTGGAATGTGATCAAGAGGAAGATGGATGGTCACAAGCCATCAAACAAAGCCGAGCTGCTTGAATTTTGACACACCAGGAGTGCATCAATGATGTCGCTCTCGCTGCTGGTGATTCTCTGATCCACCTCTACGCAGACGACACCATTCTGTATACTTCTGGCCCTTCTTTGGACACTGTTAACTAACCTCTCCTTCCGTGGCCTCCAACTGCTCTTAAATGCATGTAAAACTAAATGCATGCTCTTCAACCGATCACTGCCCGCGCCCGCCCGTCCAGCATCACTACTCTGGACGGTTCTGACTTAGGATATGTGGACAACTACAAATACCTAGGGGTCTGGCTAGACTGTAAACTCTCCTTCCAGACTCACATTAAGCATCTCCAATCCAAAATTAAATCTAGAATCGACTTCCTATTTCGCAATAAAGCATCCTTCACTCATGCTGCCAAACATACCCTCGTAAAACTGTCCATCCTACCGATCCTCGACTTCTGCGATGTCATCTATAAAATAGCCTCCAACACTCTACTCAACAAATTGGATGCAGTCTATCACAGTGCCATCCGTTTTGTCACCAAAGCCCTATATATCACCCACCACTGCGACCTGTACGCTCTCGTTGGCTGGCCATCGCTTCATACTCGTTGCCAAACCCACTGGCTCCAGGTAATCTACAAGTCTCTTTTAGGTAAAGCCCCGCCTTATCTCAGCTCACTGGTCACCATAGCAGCACCCACCCGTAGCACACGCTCCAGCAGGTATATCTCATTGGTCACCCCCAAAGCCAATTCCTCCTTTGGCCGCCTTTCCTTCCAGTTCTCTGCTGCCAATGACTGGAACGAACTGCAAAAATCACTGAAGCTGGAGACCCATATCTCCCTCAATAGCTTTAAGCACCAGCTGTCAGAGCAGCTCACAGATCACTGCACCTGTACATAGCCCATCTGTAAACAGCCCATCCAACTACCTCATCCCTATACTTTATTTATTTATCTTGCTCCTTTGCACCCCAGTATCTCTATTTGCACATTCATCTTCTGCATATCTACCATTCCAGTATCTAATTGCTATATTGTAATTACTTTGCCACCATGGCCTATTTATTGCCTTACCTCCCTTATCTTACCTCATTTGCACTCACTGTATATAGAATTTTCTTTTTTCTACTGTATTATTGACTGTATGTTTGTTTATTCCATGTATAACTCTGTGTTGTTGTATGTGTTGAACTGCTGTGCTTTATCTTGGCCAGGTCGCAGTTGTAAATGAGAACTTGTTCTCAACTAGCCTACCTGGTTAAAAAAAAGGTGAAATAAAACAAATTAAAAAATAAATAAAGTCACTAAACATCAATGTGAAAGACTGGTGGAGAGCATGCCAAGACGCATGAAAGCTGTTATTTAAAATCAGGGTCATTCCACCAAATATTGATTTCTGAACTCTTCCCAAGTTAAAACATTAGTATTGTGTTGTTTAAAAATGAATATGAACTTATTTTCTTTGTATTATTTGAGGTCTGACAAAACTGCATCTTTTTTGTTATTTTTACCAGTTGTCATTTTCTGCAAATAAATGCTCTAAATGACAATATTTTTATTTGGATTTGGGGAGAAATGTCAGTAGTTTGTAGAATAATAGAACAAAAATGCCTTCTCACAAAAATGCCTTCTCACCAAGCTGCTTGCCTATTGTCCTGTAGCCCATCCCAGCCTTGTGCAGGTCTACAATTTTATCCCTGATGTCCTTACACAGCTCTCTGGTCTTGGACATTGTGGAGAGGTTGGAGTCTGTTTGATTGAGTGTGTGGAAAGGTGTCTTTTATACAGATAACAAGTTCAAACAGGTGCAGTTAATACAGGTAATGAGTGGAGAACAGGAGGGCTTCTTAAAGAAAAACGAACAGGTCTGTGAGAGCCGGAATTCTTACTGGTTGGTAGGTGATCAAATACTTATGTCATGCAATAAAATGCAAATTAATTACTTAAAAATCATACAATGTGATTTTCTGGATTTTTGTTTTAGATTCCGTCTCTCACAGTTGAAGTGTACCTATGATAAAAAGTACAGGCCTCTACATGCTTTGTAAGTAGGAAAACCTGCAAAATCAGCAGTGTATCAAATACTTCTTCTCCCCACTGTATATATACAGTACCAGTGAAAGGTTTGGACACACCTACTCATTCCAGGGTTTTCTTTATTTTTATTATTTTCTACATTGTAGAATAATAGTGAAGACATCAACACTATGAAATAACACATAGAATCTTGTAGTACCCCAAAAAGTGTTAAACAAATCAAAAGATATTTTATATTTGAGATTCTTCAAAGTAGCCACCCTTTGCCTTGATGACAGCTTTGGCATTCTCTCAACCAGCTTCATGATGTAGTCACCTAGAATGCATTTCAATTAAACAGGTATGCTTTTTTTTAAAGTTAATTTGTGGAATTTCTTTCCTTAATGCTTTTGAGCCAATCAGTTGTGCTGTGACAAGGTAGGGGTGGTATACAGAATATTGCCCTAGTTGGTAAAAGACCAAGACCATATTATGGCAAGAACAGTTCAAATAAGCAAAGAGAAATGAAAGTCCATTATTACTTTAAGACAGTCAATCCGGAAAATGTCAAGAACTTTGAAAGTTTCTTCAAGTGCAGTCGCAAAAACCATCAAGCGCTATGATAAAACTGGCTCTCATGAGGACCGCAACAGGAAAGGAAGACCCAGAGTTACCTCTGCTGCAGAGGATAAGTTCATTAGAGTTACCAGCCTCAGAAATTGCAGCCCAAATAAATGCTTCACAGAGTTCAAGTAACAGACACATCTCAACATCAAATGTTCAGAGGAGACTGCGTGAACCAGGCCTTCATGGTCGAATTGCTGCAAAAAAAAACTACTAAAGGACACCAATAATAAGAAGAGACTTGCTTGGGCCAAGAAACACAAGTAATGGACATTAGGCTGGTGGAAATCTGTCCTTTGGTCTGAGTCCAAATTTGAGATTTTTAGTTCCAACCGCCGTCTTTGTGAGATGCAGAGTAGGTGAACGGATTATCTCCGCAAGTGTAGTTCCCACCGTGAAGCATTGAGGAGGAGGTGTGATGGTGCTTTGCTGATGACACTGTTAGTGATTTATTTAGAATTCAAGGCACACTTAACCAGCATGGCTACCACAGCATTCTGCAGCGATACACTATCCCATCTGGTTTACGCTTAGTGGGACTATCATTTGTTTTTCAACAGGACAATGACCCAACACACCTCCAGGCTGTGTAAGGGCTATTTTACCAAGAAGGAGAGTGATGGAGTGCTGCATCAGATGACCTGGCCTCCACAATTCCCCGACCTCAATCCAATTGAGATGGTTTGGGATGAGTTGGACCGCAGAGTGAAGGAAAAGCAGCCAACAAGTGCTTAGCATATGTGGAAACTCAGCATAAGTGTAGAAAATAGTACAAATAAAGAAAAACCATTGAATGAGTAGGTGTCCAAACTTTTGACTGGTACTGTGTGTATATATATATATATAAATATATATTTTTTTACAAATCAGACTAGTCTAAAAAGGGTATTACTTAGCAGGGTTGGGGTTAGTTCTACAAATTAAATTCAAATTAAATTCCCTCCCTGTAAATTCCATTTATTTAAATTCAAATTCCAGGTCAGTTTAGAGAATTAAATTCCTCTCAATCCAGTGTTAGGTATATTCCCAGAATTCAATTACTAATTTCATATTATCCACAATGCTACAAATTCCCATTTGAATTCAATTCCATCAGGCTTTCAGGCTGATAATGTCACAGTTCAGACAGCCTAGCTATACTGGAAATATAGAAATACAAGCTGAAATTATTTAAAACAATTCCTGCAGTCAATTTTTTATACTTGTGCATTAATTACATTAACTGGGAAATGTACACATTGAATTCCAATTGAATTCCAAAGATTCGTTTTTATTTTACAATTCCAATTCAAACAGTCAAATTCCATAACTTGAAGATTGTTGAAATTTATAATTGAATTCAATGTAAATTCTCCACTTCATGAGTGAATTCAAGAATTGAATTGGAATTTCAAATTAAATTCTAATTGACCCCAAACCTGTTACTAAGGCCTAGATTAAATCCGTAGCACAGAAGATCCATCATATTGCGCGATTAACATTTAAAGGTCATTTTTCTGTGAATGTGGGAACATTGCCTTTAAATTTAAAACGTTTACTATGTTAAATGTAAGTTGAAATTAGATATGAATTCTACTTTGGTCATTGTAATAATGAAATTGGTGGAGCTCCACTTCCTTCCTAGTTCAGTCCAGGGTCCCTCTGTTTGTCCTCAGTAGAGTCTCCCCATCTGGGCTCGGGGAAACTGGGCCATGGGGTTGTACTCCAGAGCTGAGTAGAGGGGAGCAGGTGAACTGGGCACAGGATACCGAGACATGCCTTCTCTCTAGAAGATAGAAACAGATCTCATGTCAAAACACTGCTTTCTATATCAGCCTGGTCATCTAGGGGCTAACTAACATGGACCTTTAGGCTAAGATTAAAGCCACATTTCAGCCACAGTTTCGCCCTACAGTTTGCTTGTCCAGTTGATCAGTTGAATTTATCATATTGTTCAATAGGGGTAAGTAATCACTCACCATCATGCCGTTGTATCCAGGTGGGGGCTGTGTTGGTCTCATGTGCTGGTCGTCATAACGGTCTGGAGGTGGCGCTCTGTCTTCATACGGGTTCCTTGGCGATGGAGACTTGGGATAGGGGTTACCCAGGGGCTGGGTCATACCTGTAGCATAGCTGACAGTTCAAAACAATACTTAGAATGTAGTTGAAAGGGCACATGATCATATAACTTGACATGGAACAAAGTCCTGTGTACGATTGAAAGCACACAAATCAAAAGAAACAGGCTTGTATGGCTGGCTCCCAGGGTTGGCTAAAAATGATCTATTTAAAGTATACTGCTTGGTGAAGGGCTGAGAGAGCATAGAGATCAACATTTCAACAGTATATATTTTTTGTCAATAACAAAAGATAAAATAACATGCTGGAAATGGGTATGGATAACGTCAGTGTCATGCTCCTCAAATCACTGGATGACTACTAATACTGTGTAGAGGGAGCATTGTCCTGTTGTCGTCTCTAATTCTGTTGAACTTTTTGTCTATCACGGAGAATTGTATGTTAAGACAAACAAAATGTGTACAACATCACTGCCATTGAACAAAGTATTACACTGAAAAACACAAAAACTAGCTTACTTGTATGGCTGGCTTGGAGGATAGGCCAAAGACGATCTATCTAAAGAGGGTCGAATACTGTTTGGTGAAGGGCTAAGAGAATGAAAAGAACAATATAGTAAACGGGATGATTTTAAATTTTTTGAAAAAGAGAACCACAGTAATTCCTGATTACTTTTGGGGGTTTATTTAACAAAGTAAAATATAATAATTTGCTTAGAATGCATTTTGGATACATTCCATTTGACAGTCTTACATGGGCTTACCTGTACGGCTGGCTTGTAAGGTTTTTCAAAGACGATCTATCAAAACTGGGCCGCATGCCGTTTGGTTGGGGGCTAAGAGAGTAGAGAGATCAACATTTCAATTAAAGCACATTATAACATTGCAGACCAAATAAGGATCCCCATAATGAAAGTGAAAACCAGTGGCATGTTGGATTTTGTTCAGACAGCTAACCTGTAAGGGCGGTTGGGTAAGTTGGCCATGGGAAACCTCTCCTGGGTGGGCTGAATACTGGAGGGCTTTGGCCGATTCTTCAGAAATAAGACAAATAGAGACAGTTGCTCAGGGCAATGTTTACTGTTCAAAATGTAAAAATGTTGCTTGACAGTGTAATAAACTAAAACAGAGATTGTTGCTACATAATAAATGTTAATCTAACGGGGCAATATAATGTACAATAACAAAGACAAAGAAATGCTTCAATGTTGTGGTGCGAAACTCCTGGTGAAATGCATTGCACATAGAATTAAACAGGTTTCACTAGATAACTGTTCATTCTGATCAGACAGGCTTTTTACATGGACGATACATTGGATATAATATACGACAATTACTTGAAACAATAGAACACTATGGAAAATCAAAGAAACCGGGCCTAGTTTTGATAAAGTACGATTACAATTTATATATACTGTAGCAGTCAAAAGTTTGGACACACCTACTCGTTCAAGGGTTTTTCTTTATTTTTAGTATTTTCTACATGTAGAATAGTAGTGAAGACATCAAATCTATGAAATAACACATATGGATTCATGTAGTAACCAAAAAAGTGTAGGACAAATCAAAATATATTGTACATTTTAGATTCCTCAATGTAGCCACCCTTTGCCTTGATGACAGCTTTGCACTCTTGGCATTCTCTGAACCAACTTCACCTGGAATGCTTTTCCAACCGTCTTGAAGGAGTTCCCACATATGCTGAGCACTTATTGGCTGCTTTTCCTTTAGTCTGCGGTCCAACTCATCCCAAACCATCTCAGTTGGGTTGAGGTTGGGTGATTGTAGAGGCCAGGTCATCTGATGCAGCACTCCATCACTCTCCTTCTTGGTAAAATAGCCCTTACACAGCCTGGAGGTGTGTTGGGTCATTGTCCTGTTGAAAACAAATGATAGTCCCACTAAGCGCAAACCAGATGGGATGGCGTATTGCTGAAGAATGCTGTGGTAGCCATGCTGGTTAAGTGTGGGTTGAATTCTAAATAAATCACTGACAGTGTCACCAACAGGGCACCCCCAGACCATCACACCTCCTCCTCCATGCTTCACTGTGGGAACTACACATACAGAGATCATCCGTTCATATACTCTGGTCTCACAAAGACGGCGGTTGTAACCAAAAATCTCAAATTTGGACTCATCAGACCAAAGGACAGATTTCCACCAGTCTAATGTCCATTGCTCGTGTTTCTTGGCCCAAGCAAGTCTCTTCTTCTTATTGGTGTCCTTTAGTAGTGGATTCTTTGCAGCAATTCGACCATGAAGGCCTGATTCACACAGTCTCCTCTGAACAGTTGATGTTGAGATGTGTCTGTTACTTGAACTCTGTTAAGCATTTATTTGGGCTGCAATTTTTGAGGCCGGTAACTCTAATGAATTTATTCTCTGCAGCAGAGGTAACTTTGGGTCTTCCTTTCCTGTGGCGGTCCTCATGAGAGTCAGTTTCGTCATAATGCTTGATGGTTTTTGCGACTGCACTTGAAGAAACTTTCAAAATTCTTGAAATCTTCCAGATTAACTGACCTTCATGTCTTAAAGTAATGATAGACTGTCATTTCTCTTTGCTTATTTGCTATAATATGGACTTGGTCTTTTACTAAATAGGGCTGTATTCTGTATACCACCCCTACCTTGTCACAACACAACTGATTGGCTCAAACGCATTAAGGAGGAAAGGAATTCGACAAATTAACTTTTAATCGGGCACACCTGTTAATTGAAATGCATTCCAGGTGACTACATCATGAAGCTGGTTGAGAAAATAGTGTGCAAAGCTGTCATCAAGGCAAAGGGTGGCTACTTTGAAGAATCTCAAATTTAAAATATATTTAGATTTGTTGAACACTTTTTTTGGTTACTACATGATTCCATATGTGTTTTTTCATAGTTTTGATGTCTTCAATATTATTCTACAATGTAGAAAATACTAAAAATAATGAAAAACCCTGGAATGAGTAGGTGTGTCCAAATATTTCACTGGTACATACTGTAGATATCTATATATATATAAAAAATAAATATATATATTTCTGTTACCTGAACACTGTGTATAAAAGTGCCATGCGTGTATTTATGTATGTATGTAATATGTAAAATGTATATGTGAAATGTATGTATTGGTAGCAAAAAAGCTGTTAAAACAAAAGTTATTTTTGTCCTCCGAAGAGGGGGTTAATAAAAAATATATAAAATTAAACAAAAAAATTGAAGACTAAGAAATTCTGGACTATTCAGCTATGTACAATAGCCATGGCAGTGTAAATAATACTGTGATAGAGTTTAGTACCCTGTGAGTTGGTTGGTTTTATGACAATTAGAAGAATACCTACAGTTGAATTTATCTGAGGAAAAAGATTGACTGCATAATTGCTGGGAGATAAAGAATCCCTAATTTAGCAAGATCTCTGGATGTGTCATCACCATTGGAAATACCATTAAACTATATGTTGGTCAAATACCATGTGGAGATTTAAGTAAAGGACTCACCGGCATGTCTGAGGCAAACACAGTGTTGGTGAACATGTCATCTTGGTTATTTCTATCATATGTTGTTGGTGACATTGCATTATTTGTGAAACTGAAAAGAGTGAAATGTACATTATAAATATATGATAAGTGTCTGGTCATTTCAAACCTGAAACAAGACTGTGGACAAATGTACCCTACAGAGGGTAGTACATACCGCCCAGTACATCACTGGGGCTAAGCTGCCTGCCATCCAGGACCTCTACACCAGGCGGTGTCAGATGAAGGCCCTAAAAATTGTCAAAGACCCCAGCCACCCCAGTCATAGAATGTTTTCTCTACTACCGCATGGCAACCCTAACCCTAACTGGAGCGTCAAGTCTAGGACCAAAAGGCTTCTCAACAGTTTTTACCCTGAAGTCATAAGACTTCTGAACAAGTAATCAAATGGCTACCTGGATTATTTCTTTACTTATCTATTGTTCACCTAATACCTATTTTTTACTTAAAAATCGCACTGTTGGTTAGGGCCTGTAAGTAAGCATTTCACTGTAAGGTCTACACTTGTTGTACTCGGCACACATGACAAATAAACTTTGATTTTGATTTGATCTGAATCAATTCTGCTAAATATTTTTAACAAGCTTATTTCCTGATACTAGGTACCATACAATGTGCAAAACACATGGAAATAATGAGCCTTGTCCAAACCCTCTCCCCTTCTCACCCCTCTGTCCGATCCTTTTGTTTCTCCGCTGGTTTCCTTGAGTAATGGACACACTGGACCGTCACACCAACAATAGCAGCCAGGGCCAATCCTGGTAGAGTTGCTACCAGGGCGAAAGTCAAGATGGTCCACTCAAAGTCACAATTCTCCCCTATGTACCACGTGTTTATGTAGTTCTTACACCTGAAAAGGAACACAACAGCAAATTCTGAATGATTTTCTAATTAGGTCTGATGCCAAAACCCAAAATATGAAAATATATACAAATATGTACTGAGTATACAAAACATTAAGAACACCTGCTCTTTCCATGACCTAGACTGACCAGGTGAATCCAGGTGAAAGCTATGATCCCTTATTAATGTCACTTGTTAAGGGAGAGATCGAAATGTACACAATAGTTACCCAAAGAAAAATGAGGGAGGGTCATGCTTTTTCAATTTCAGGCAGGGGTCGGGTTTAGTATTTTTTTTATTTTGTCCAGAGGGTCATGTAATTTTTTATTGATTAAATTATTATAGTAGGCTATCTCATGGCTTTACGAAAAGCATGCTCGGAAAAGCACAGGGCAAAGTTATATTTCTAATGTACTTCTTTCCCAATCATGAGCCCGGCCTGCCCTGCTCTTTCTGATGTAAACCCTTTTGTACTGCCTAACCGATGACTGTGCTGTGTACGTTGCCACTTCAGGAGGCGAGAGAGAGAAAAAAAGCCATTTATGTGAGCACGGACTAGGCATACTGATGTCCTGTTCAGTTTGAGAGGGAGAGCATGAAGGTGAGAAGGAGGACCGTAGGTAAGCTTGCTACAGCTATAATTGATTTTAATAAAAACAATGTTTCTTTGCCCATAATGAAGCTATTTATCAGAGTTGTTGACCTCACATAAGCCATATTCACATAAGCCACACTATGAAGCGGCAGCCGTGGAGATGGACAGTGTATGGGTGCTGAATAGGCTAATTCGAGAAGGCCTAATTCATTTAAACAGTCTTCATATTGTAATTTAAGTTAGGTAAATTACTCGAATTGTAATTTAGGCTATTAACAACAAGAGGTATTTGTGTTGGAGGCAATTTCTTCCTATTCAAGAAATGATCGAAAAGCCTACCTGTTTGACAGACAAAATGATAGTCTACTATCCAAACATACTAGCCTATAGATGTAGCTATGCTCTCTTGGGCAAATAAATGAAACAAGCTCCAGTAGGCTAATCATTTTGAGTGCGGACTGTATTAATGTACTGTATTGTAATATATGGACTGGATTTACGCTCCTCGTTCAAACCATGATGCTGGGAGAGAACATGCGATCATGGTGCAGGACATGTGGCCTAAAAAATTACAATTATACATGTAGGCTAGTGAATTTCATTTTCATTTTGAAATATAATAGGGCCTGTTTTACATTTATAAAATTAGTAGGCTGACGTATATACACCTTTCATAATTTTTCCCGTAATGTTATTAGCCAACTGACTCTTTTTCTCTCTGTTGTTGCTTCATTCCTTCCTGGCTTTTAACAGTTAAATTAAATCCGCTTTGTTGTCCTTATCTTCATCATTGTAATGAATAATATAGGACTAGAATAAGATGCAGACGGCTTTCACTTCTCTTCATTAAGATTGAATGGTTATGGTTTCTGAATAAATAACTGCTTATAGCCAACCGCCATCACGCGTTGGCTCTTCTTTCAAACTATTTCTATTGGCTGCTTTATTTAACATTCAGAGAATAAGAGCTTGCATCCTTCATCGAATGGTCTATTAGTATAAATGTCCAGCAAGCTATTCTAGTCTAGCTTCTCCTGCGTCTCCAAGAGCTAAATAGCCTTTTTTTAAGGAGAGGCCAGCAGAGCACAAGTATTATTTTGACTGGTACTGTATATAAACTCAGCATAAAAAGAAACGCCCTCAAACTGTCAACTGCGTTTACATTTACATTTAAGTCACATTTACATTTAAGTCATTTAGCAGACGCTCTTATCCAGAGCGACTTACAAATTGGTGCATTCACCTTATGATATCCAAGGTGGTATTTATTTATTTTCAACAAACTTAACGTGTAAAATGTGTAAGTTTTAACAAACTTAACGTGTAAATATTTGTATGAACATTACAAGATGTTATGGGTTCCTTGTTTTTTTTAAGCATTCAGAGAGTGTAGGGTAAACAAAAATAACTCAATATTAGGAAGATGTTCCTAATGTTTGATATATGCAGTGTATATACAAATATTGAGGGAAAAGAGTGTGGGAAATGTTGAAACATACCTACAAAATGCTTTATTGTCCTTACAGTAGCATTTGCTCTTGTCACTGCATTTAGGTGGTATATGTATCCTGCACACTTCAAAGTCCTTTATTCCTACACACAATGTCACTGGATGTAAAAACAAAACATGTAATTGAAACATTACATTTTTCAACTGTTTTGGCTAAACAACATCATGAGCAACTAAAGACACCATTTGATAAAGAGCACTACCTTCAAACAAAGGGCCCATAAAGCAGCAGAACATTTATTTCAATCTATTTTTAACATGCCCATTCTAAAAATGCCATCAGTGCATAACTACAGTCATGTTACAATATGCCATTTAGCAGACACTTTTATCCAAAGCAACTTAGTCATACATGCATACATTTTTATGTACAGGCGGTCCCAGGAATCAAACCCACTATCCTGGTGTTGCAAGCATCATGCTCTACAGATGCTATATAATACAGGCTTGCGTTCCAGATTTCTTCAAAAGATTGCATTGCAGAAAAAGATGCTACTCACGATCTGGTGTAGTATATTGTCCAATAACTGTGATAGGGAGAAGAAATATTAAACCCAGCAAAATATAGCCCTTCATCTTCACTCTTCTTACTGTACTATGACCAAATGTGTATGAGAGAAGTAATACCAGTCAAACATTTATAGCCTTCTCCCACGTCAGAGCTATACTCATGTTCAGACAATAAGACAATGTAAAGTTTATGGTTAGGCAGGGTATGATCACAAGTACTATCGTAATGATTAGAGTGGTTCTTCCCAATGTAGTGGGGTAGTTCCATGAAATGAGTGCCTTTTGCATCCATTTGGTATTCAAAAGAGACATTGAACATCTAATAGTCAAATCATATTGTAAAAGCAGGTGAGCTGGTTCTACTCTTTTTGGCCATTTTCTGGTGTGTGGCAGACCAGGGGGTTTGATCAAAAGGTTTACACTGATTAGATACGGACACACGTGTGATAGCTCAGTTTCAAGCGTGGTTATTAAACCAATAAAGAAAAAGAAAATAATAGGTATCCTCCAGGAGACCTCCTCCGGGTTACCGTCTTCTGGGCTCCGGGGTATTGCTGTCCCCTTTGAGGGAAAAACCAGAACCCCCTCGGTTCTAGCAGACGACTATACGGGAGCAACCTCTCTCCCCTGCCCCCCCCCCCCCCCCCCCCCCCCGTCCCCCGTCATGGTCTGGGGCGGTGAGTCACAGCATCATCGGACTGAGCTTGTCATTGCAGGCAATCTCAACGCTGTGCGTTTATAGGGAAGACATCCTCCTCCCTCATGTTGTACCCTTCCTGCAGGCTCATCCTGACATAACCCTGCATGACAATAAACGCAGTTGACAGTGAGAGGACGTTTCTTTTTTTGCTGAGTTTAGCATATTTTGTCCACACACAAAGTCCTCGAGGCATACTTTATACTTGACACGTCATCTATGTGACTCCTTACAATAATAATCTGTTTACTGTGGAGCAGAGTTCATGTTCCAGCACCAGCTTTAATGACCACTGTCATGAATAAGATAAATGTGGCAGGATCGGAAAAAGGTGTGGCAGGATCGGAAAAAGGTGTGGCAGGATAGAAAAAAGGTTTGGCAGGATAGGAAAAAGGTGTGGCATTATAGGAAAAAAATGAAAGACCTTGGTTATAGAACACACAACATCAACATGGCACCACATTAACACCTTGGACTATACCCTGTGGGAGCAGACAGCATCTGTAAGTGGCTCCCTAATATAGTAATACAATGATTTGCTGATAAAATATTGTTCATGTGCTACTACTGTATATTGGTATTGAACAGTGCCTTTCTTTTGATAAGCAAGACATGCGTAACACGAAAAGACAATTTCAACTTGGTTACATAAGATACTGTTAACATTTAGTCACAAAAACAATGAAAAGATGAAGGCATCATATCCGGTTTTACAGCATTTATTTAGGATCTCCTTAAAAGTTTGAGAGTTTCCTAACAACAGTACTGGAAACATCTCAAATGCCTGAACATCCAGGCTGCAATCATAATAGGTAATGGGGAATAACAGTATCACGCAAGCACTCAACTCAGTGTCTCACAGACACAAGGTTAGGATGAGACCTGGCACTGCTAACAAACAATGGTTAAAGTTGACTATTCAAATATTCAATAATCTAACTTTTGCTCAACCATGAAATAAAATGCTATTCAAGGTAAATCATTGGGAAAAAAAAATTATATATATATATACATACATACATACATACACGTGTTGGTACATTGAAAAAAGCATAACCAGTAGAAAACATTGACTAAAAGCATCAACTACAATGTAATCCTGCCATAATAGAAGAGCTCTCTTTCAATTGATTGAATATTTTGTACAATATTGATCTCACAGAGAAGTTTAATTGTAGAGACGTTATAGGTGTGTTAATGACTGGGCAGCAAACAAAGTCTAACACTGAGGGATTGACTGCCACCAGATAAAGTTATGACAGTACGTGAATGTAATTCAGCCTGCAACTTCAGGGTGTTTTCATTTACTGAGCCTGAGATCATCTATTCCTGTGTATAGGTGTGGCTCTCTCTGTCTGTCTTTATGGTTGTAAGAGCATTTGCGTCTGAGTGTGTGTGTGTATATGTATGCAGGAACACTTCTCTAGTTGTCTGAGTCTAAGTCACTTTCTCCCCCGATGGACCTGAACTCTTCGCTGTCCTCCTCATCCTCACTCAGCTGCACCTGGGACAACACACTGGGACCTCTCCTCCGAGCTGCCTCTTCCTCCTCCTCCTCACTTATGCCGTAGCCCTCTCCATTGCCCATGCTGGAAGTCTGGGTGTGGGTCTGACCCTCATAACTCCCATAACTATGGGGAAGGGGGGAGAGAAAGAGAGGGAAGGGTAAAGTATGGGTTAATAGGGCCCAAGATCCAAACAACGATGCAAATACACCTTGAACTGTATATAATGTGTCGGCCATGGTGTTGTACCTGACATTACTGTCCTCCAGGTGGGTCTCATCCGGCACCTCTTCCCCGTATGACATCATGCTCTCGTCCTGCTCCAGGCCCATGCGGGCCGTCTCATGGTGGGGTCTGGGAGGGGGCGGGGGACGCACCTCCACCTCTCTGTCTGAGTCACTGCCACTCTCTGACAGCTGGATAGCTGAGGCGGGACAGGAGAGGCAACACAGTTAGAACCTCACATTTCAAACACAGTCCCTAGTGTACTCCAGAAATCCTCCAATCATAGGATGTAGATTTTAAAGGGAAAGTTCACCCAAATTACAAAAGGACACCTAGGTTTCCTTACCCTGTAAGCAGACTATGGACAAGGTATGACAGCAATCCATGCTTTGGTTTTCTTGCTACTGTTTCCACATGCTAACATTTTAGCATTTGTAGCACAAATCCCATTCAAGTCATGGGACAGATATTAGCATTTTTCATGCATCATGTCCAAATCGTCCGAAAATATCTAAAATTGATTGTGAAGCTAAACAAAGTCACAGATCATTTTATCGGTCCCATGACAAATGCTAAAACGTTAGAAATATGGAAACAGTGCCAGGGAAACTAAACCAAAGCATGGATTGATGTTATACCTTGTCTATAGACTGCTTACAGGGTAAGGAAACCAATATGTCATTTGGTTTCACCATCTTACTCCATCCTATGACAACCTCCACCCTAGTGTGACTCACAGGAGAACGGGTTATCTCCCTCCTCTTCGCTGGCGTCATCCTCTCCGTCTGACATGAGCAGGTCCTGGTACAGCACGCTGGCCTGGGCTGGCCGACTGGAGCCTTCATCCTCGTCATAATCATCGTCCTCGTGGCCCTGCAGCCTTCTGCGGGGCGGCAGCAGCAGCATCTCCTCTTCATCATCCTCATCCTCCAGGTCTCCCTCACCATCCTCTGCCTGGGGAACAGGTCATCAACATCAAAATAACTAATTTTCCTGAACTACAGACTGTCTTCAAATCTGCCATGTCTCTCTTTCAAAAACCATCTCTCAAACCCATATTGTTTCTTCATGATCTGAGTCTTACAGGAGCTGGTGTCTTGGGCTTGCCGTCATCATCCTCCTCCTCGAAGCCCTCGATGTCCACGTCTGACTCCTCCTCTCCTAGCCTTCTATGACGACCCTGGAGACACACGGAGAAGTTAAGCGACACTGAGACAGGAAAATATACTTCTGGGGAAAGACAGAGTGATAACTTGTGAAGCAATGGAGATGCCTGAAAATGTATAATTGGCCAGGCAAACAGAATGCTAGTATGACAGGCAGTCACAATTAGTAGCAAAAGTAACATACAAGCGAAACTGGAACCAAATTAATTATGGGAAGGAACCATCTTTGTCTTAGGAATGAAAAGCACAAAGGGATCTTAGAATGGCTCCTAGTTAGGAGGAGCATGCACCAGTCAGGATCCACACTGTGGGAATGCAGAGGGAAGAACTGTAAGGGAGGACCAGGTGAATGTGCAAGGAGGAATGGGGGGAATGGGAGGGGAGACGGAGGAGGGTGGATAGAAGCCAGGTGACCCCTGGATGAGACAGACGCCCGTTGCACTCCTGAGTGATCTCTCTCCGTACCTGCCCTACCCCCCTCTTCTCTGGAACAGCCATTAGAGATGCCTCAACCTCAGAGAAAAGGCTGGTCTCTCTGTGCAGGCTCACAGAGGCACTGCTGTCAAACACATCAGCAGGCTGCCCCCCCCCCACCCGCCCCCACCACACACACACAGAGAAAGGAAAGAGGGAGAAGAGATAAACACATGGTAGGAAGGAGAATATACAGTGCCTTACAAAAGTATTCATCCCCCTTGACGTTTTTCCTATTTTGTTGCATTACAACCTGTAATTAAAATATATTTTTATTTGGATTTCATGTAATGGACATACACAAAATAGTCTAAATTGGTGAAGTGAAATGGAAAGAATTACTTGTTTCAAAAAAAATACAACGGAAAAGTTGTGCGTGCCTATGTATTCATGGTATGACTTAAAGACTGCTGCACACCAGCGGAATCTATCCCACTTGAAGGATCTGGAGCAGTTTTGCCTTGAAGTATGGGAAAAAATCCCAGTGGCTAGATGTGCCAAGCTTATAGAGACATACCCCAAGAGACTTGTCGCTGTAATTGCTGCAAAAGGTGGTTCTACAAAGTATTGACTTTGGGGGGATGAATAGTTATGCACACTCAAGTTCTGTTTTTTTTTGGTCTTATTTCTTGTTTGTTTCACAATAAAAAATATTTTGCATCTTCAAAGTCGTAGGCATGTTGTGTAAATCAAATGATACAAACCCCCCAAAAATCCATTTTAATTCCAGGTTGAAAGGCAACAAAATAGGAAAAATGCCAAGGGGGGTGAATACTTTCCCAGGCCACTGTAGAGACTAAGGCATAGATAAACTATAGAAACAGCTACTAAATTGACACATACAAGAGTGCTAAAGAGGAATGACGAGGCAGAGAAAGACTAGAATGTGAAGAGGTATATGTAATGTGGAGGGAGAGACTACAGCAGACAGAGGTTAAAAAATAAGTATTTGGAGAAGAGTGGCATTCCCCAACTCTGGAGCAGGTGGGGGCGTGGAGAGGGGCGTGTTGAGGTACTTTATTTGGTGACTCTAAGGTCTTATTGTTAGTATCTGGGCTGTTTCTGGGCCATACATGGGACAGGAACATTGCTACCTGTGGTGTGTAGGTTCCTGGAGTCATGGGGTCCAGGCTATCCAGGTCTGCTGCATCCAGAGCTGCCTCTTTAGCTGTGGAGATGTCCTTCTCCAGCTGGGTCAGGTGCTCATCATACTGGGGAGATATCAAGCAACAGTCAAATTATTACATTATCCTTGGCAGAGGCAACATAATGAAGCCATAAATATGATTCATCATCTGACAAGGCATAAAGATGTCAATTAATTATACTGAACAAAAATATAAACAACATGCAACAATTTCAAAGATTTTACTGAGTTACAGTTAATATAAGGAAATCAATCAATTGAAATAAATTCATTAGGCCCTAATCTATGGGTTTCACATAACTGGGAATACAGATATGCATCTGTCGGTCACAGATATCTTAAAAATAATATTTTTAAGTAGGGGCGTGGATCAGAAAACCAGTCAGTATCTGGTGTGACCACCATTAATTTGCCTCATGCAGCGTGCCATCTCCTTCACATTGAGTTGATCAGAATGTAGATTCTGGCCTGTGGAATGTTTCCCACTCCTCTTCAACGGCTGTGCGAAATTGCTGGATATTGGCGGGAACTGGAACACGCTGCCGTACACGTCGATCCTCAGCATCCAAAACATGCTTAATGGGTGACATGTCTGGTGAGTATGCAGGCCATGGAAGAACTGGGACATTTTCAGGTTCCAGGAATTGTGTTCAGATCCTTGCGAAATGGGGCCGTGCATTATCATGCTGAAACATGAGGTGATGGCGGTGGATGAATGGCACCACAATGGGCTTCAGGATCTTGTCACGGTATCTCTGTGTATTCAAATCGCCATCGATAAAATGCTGTTGAGTTCGTTGTCTGTATCTTATGCCTGACCATACCACAACCCCACCGCCACTATGGGGCACTCTGTTCACAACGTTGACATCAGCAAACCACTTGCCCACACGACGCCATACACGTGGTCTGCGGTTGAGGCCGGTTGGACGTACTGCCAAATTCTTTAAAACGACATTGGAGGCGGCTTATGGTAGAGAAATGAACATTACATTCTCTGGCAACAGCCCTGGTGGGAATTCCTGCGGACAGCATGCCAATTGAACGCTCCCTCAAAACTTGAGACATCTGTGGCATTCTGTTGTATGACAAAACTGCACATTTTAGGGTGGCCTTTAATTGTCCCCAGCACAAGGTAGCCCTGTGCAATGATCATGATGTTTAATCAGCTTCTTAATATGCCACGCCTAAGAAATGTCCACTAACAGAGATGTAAACAAATACGTGATCAATATTTGAGCGAATTAGGCTTTTTGTGCGCATGGAACATTTCTGGGATCTTTAATTTCCTCTTATGAAACATGGGACCAACACTTTACATGTTGCATTTATATTTTTTGTTCAGTGTAGTTTCATTATGACCTTCTCTTGCAGTTTCTCTTTCATACACACACCTCTGCCAGGGTCTGCTTGCATACGTTGACTATCTCCAGGGCCGTATTGGTGTAAGGGCTGTCTGGTCCGTTGTACTTGACACTGTTGGTGTGGACCAGGCTGACGTCAAACAGGAACACATCCCGGTTCTGGTACTTGTGTTTGGATATGTTCTGTTGGACCACAGCACACAGGGAGACTTTTAAATAACACTAATGGTTATATTATACATATGATCATCTACCTGTATATTACAAATATTACCATCAACTACATATAGGTTTGATCCATCTTGGCATCAGAGGGATCCAAAATGTGTCTTTGTTGTGGTTTTCCTCAAGGCTAACACTGAAGTCTCCTTCCCATAACTCACCTTGCGGACATTCTCTAGGTCCATGGGTTGGACTATCACTTTGTAGTAATCTGGAACAAACTTCTTGTTGACTGGATGGTGGAACGGCCAAGACTGAAGAGGAGACAGAGGCAGAGTAAGGACAGTTATGGCAGTTTTGTACATTTAAGAGCAAAGAAAAAACTGCTCAGTGAAATGACTTAATTAAGTCACAAAGAAAATACAAATAGCAGATAGTCTCAGTGACATCTGAAGCGCCCGAAAGAAAGCAAACACCCTGATGATTGGGTGGAGCTCCACTCACGTCAGGCACGGCCATCATCTTCTGAGTGACGATGTTGTCCAGGATGAAGGAAAAGGCCACCTGGTCATCATCGTCCAGCAGGGGGTTGATAGCTTTCTCCAGTCTCACCAGCCTGTCTTCCTTCTACAAAGGACAAAGGAATGCACCCATTTAATTATTAACAAGTACCATTGAAGGCCACTTCCATTGTCTCCCAAGAGTTGCTGAACATTTTCCTTCTACTTCTACACACAGTGGACCAGAAATTGGGCTGTGTCTCAAATGGCACCCATCCAGGAATCCATCAGCGTGAACATTCACACGTACCTCTTTCAGTTTCTCATCACAAAGGTCCAGCATAGTCTGAGCCACCTGGGTTATTGGATGCTTGGCACCTGAATACACCGCAACAATTACAGTCTCAATAAGTTACAGAACAGTCGGTCACAGTAAAATATTAGTCATTCTCTAAGGCTTCAAGTGGTTTAGAGTTGTACCGTTGTATGTCGCGCTGTTCTTGACAATGAGCTCCACGTTCTCTCTGAACTCTTCCCGGGAGGGGTACACACGCTTGCGCACATTCTCCCGCAGCGTCTGCAGATCCATGGGACGAGGGATGATCTTATAGTAGTCCTTTACCACCTTGGCATTGACTGGTGTGTGGAAGGGGTATGTCTGTGACAAGAGGTAAAGACAACCCATTTAGAGAGAAAAAAGTGTGTGTGTATGTGAGAGAGAAACCTATAGTGGTCGGAGGAGTGTAGGCACTGTCTGTCTGTAAGCAGTGGGTTGTGTGTGTGTGTGTGTGTGTGTGTGTGTGTGTGTGTGTGTGTGTGTGTGTGTGTGTGTGTGTGTGTGTGTGTGTGTCTTACATTGGGGTGATCCCGCATGTCGTTGATAATACTCTCCAGGACTGAGGACAGGGTGACCATGGGGTCAGTGCGTCTGCGGTGGATGGATTTGTGGGGCCTCTGTGAGAGGATGAAACAAAACAAAAACCACAGAGAGCTAAGGCATAACTATCACAGTGTTAAATATTCTCCAGAGCTCGCTTTAACTGAATAGTCAAACGCAACCAATGCAAAATATGGTAACTGGCAACCAGGCTCACATTTAGGTAGTCACAGTGTACGTTGTTCCCAACACGTCTCTTCTTCTTGGGGGGAAGCTGCTGTTTGGGGAACTTCAGCACCAGGGACTTCCTGCGCACCTCATCAGCACTGTGAGAGGAGACAACATGGTCCTTTACACAGCAGCACAAGGTAATATATCCCTAACATTTAGACAGACGTAGAGAGCATAAGGAACACTATAGGAGCTTTTGGTCCGCAAAGAGAGTGAACAAGACTACTGATATTCAGTCGTGATTTGGAAAGAAATTAGAACTGCTGCCCTTTCCTGTCAGTGTGTGTATGGTTTGTACCTCTCGATGAGCTGCTTGCCCAGGACGATCTTGGTTCCCTCCACTTTAATGAGTTCCTCATTGTCATTGTGGATGACAGTCTTCTCCAGCTCCTCCTCTTGCTCCTCCGTCATGGCAACAGGGTTGGAGGGCGGAGCATTGGTCTGGTAGTACAGTGGGCAGAACTTGTTGGTTCGCATGTGCCCGATGGCACCGCAAGCTCCGCACTTCAGCTAGGGCAGAGGGGGTAAGAAGAGATGTAGTTAACAACCAGACAAACACTGTACATAACAACGTGGACTGCAAGTCACTGCATCACATCATGCTACCTTCACTGTAGTACACCAAACACTACGTTATCATGCTTATTATAAGCAATATAATATATTGCTAATAAAGAAAAGTGTGAAAAAAGTGAGGAAGGTTTATCTTGAACTAAATTATCCTATTTTCGAGACAGCAGGTCAGCAGGAAAACAGACGGCAGGTTATGGAAAAGCAGGTGAGGATAGTCTTGGAGATGAATCATTATGGGCTGGCAAGCTTACTTTTACCTTGAGGTCTGGCCTCTCCTTGATCTTCTTGGCCTTCTTCTCAGGGGGGCTCTTGAACCTGTCCTTCTCCTGGTTCCTCTTCAGCCTCCTCAGCTGCTCCTGGATCCGCCGCCGCTCCTTCCTCATCTCCTCTCTATGTTGCTCGTCAAACAGCGCAAACTTCTTTCTACATTGGCAGGAGGTAGACAAAGACTGTGTGAGGTTGGATACACTGCACACAGACCAAACACTCATATTACACACACACACACACACACACACACACACACACACACACACACACACACACACACACACACACACACACACACACACACACACACACACACACACACACACACTTACATGAAGTCGTCGTCCTTGGTGGTTCTGATTCTGGTGTAGGCGTCAATGACGGAGGGTTTGCGGACCGTCTCACAGCGGACATACTCCTTGCCGTCCTCGTCTCTGAAGGTGCGGTAGATTTTGAGGCGCCGTCCCGTGGCGGACGAGTTCAGGCTGGTGACCGAGGACGTGTCGTCATCTTTATGGGAGCCCGTGGACAAAGCACTGGCTGCAGGGACACACAGAGAGAGATTGGACTTGCACACACACTCCAGTAAACATACATGAAAAAATCCTGAAACGCACATGCATACACACGCCACTTACAGAAGCCCTTGCGTGCTTTGCGTCCCTTGTGGTCGCTCTCCTCTCCCATCAGCATCCTCTGCAGCTCCTTCCTCTCCTGCTCCTCCCTCTCTCTGGACAGCTGGGAGCTGGTCTTCTTGTTCTGCAGCATGTTCTCAATGTTCTTCCCCATCTCCTCAAAGTCACTGTCCTCCGCTGAGCTGCTGTCTGTGTCTGTGGACAGGACCTCTGTGGACTCCAATACTCTGGGGAGCAAGTAGAGGGTAGAACATCACATCAACTTACAGCATCCCTATAGGAAATGGGTGGTGAATTATGGTAATCTGGATAGAGGGGGAATGGAGGATGGGATGGCCTCACTTGTTTTGCAAGTCAAAGATCCTCTGGCACTCCTCCTTGTAGCGCTCCTGGTGTTCGGCTACAGAGAAGCGGGACCCGCGGGCAAATTTGCTCATGGGCCCCTCGCCAGAGCGCGCCTGCTCTGTAGACATGGTCCTCACCACATCAATCACCTCCCAACGAGACAGCTTCTTTATCTGAAACGCAAATATACACACAGGTTTAAGAGATTGATCTGACCTTCATACTTAGGTTGGTGGAAGAAATGAGGGAACTTAAGACATTATTATGTAATATGCTATTACTACGTGATTACCTCCTCCTCTGGAACACCAAACTTGCGCAGCAGCTGCTTGGCGTTTTTTAGTGATAGTCTTCTCAGATCAGCGTCTGTCCCTGTCACAGTCTTCTTAGCAGGTTGTGGCTCCCGGTCATCCTGGGCCTAAACACGACAAATAACAAAATAACCTTTAGCTCAGTAATAAATGATTAAATAATCATCAAAAAACTATTGAATGGAAAATATTTTTGTCAGAAAGGCTATGACTGGAATTATGGCCCCCTGGTCTGAATATGGATCTGGCAGAAGTGTTTCAGTGCACTGGAGTAAAACAAAGAGGAAGTACCTTTTGTTGAGTGGGCTTGTTGGGCACTTTGACGTAGGAGAATCCCTCTCCACAACCTGTGGGGTCGGCCACCCCCATGACCTCCAGCAGACACTTCCCCTTCATGGCAGCGATGAAGGCTCGAGTCGTGTTCCAAGGGGCCGTACGGACCTAGGGTGGACCACAGAGAACACGGGTGAGATCATGTATGATCATCCTTTTTTTCAACATCAAAATCATTGTTTTATGAAAAGGAAGCAGAGTGGAGCTGAACCTCATCATCAATCTTCATCTGGAAATCTTCCTCGTTCTCTTCCTCTGGAGCAAAGAAGGACTTTTCACCATATCCAGCATCCTGGTGGAGAGAGAGAGAGAGAAGTTATGGTATAGTTCACACAGAATACCAATATGACAGATAGGCTCTTTGTTTAGGCACTGTCAGTCTTACCTTCAGTCTCTGCTCTGCCACCAGCATGCTGTAGTAGGCACAGCACTGCTCTGGAGACACCATGGCCCTGATCTCCTCCTCAGTAGGCAGCCTGAAGTCAGGCTTCAGCACCCACCAGTTAGAGTCCATCCCTGGGAACAGGGGGAGGGCAAATTATATTAAATCATATAACAAATATTAACAACGTTATCTTAACTCCACCCTTACTGCCCAACTTGCAGCTTTGTAAGATTAATGAACGCATGTCGCATGAGAATTCCCCCTCGCCAAAGATCTTATACCCTTTGGATATATTTTTTTTCTCCATCAACTGAAGCGTCTTGTAGGCTCAAAAGCAGAGGTGTTGCAGGAGCAGAACAACAGATATTAACAAAGGGCCATGAAAACCGCTGGTACCTTACTGATGCTTTCCTCAGACCACACCTTACCTCCACAGTAAACTCCACATCCAGAATATTCTGACATCTCTCTTTCCTGACGCATGTCAGTCAAAAGGCACACCATCTCTGAGCTCACACAGCTAAGCATCAGAGTCACCTCTCTTTCTTACACCTCAACACTTCTCTGAGATCACACGGGAGTAGAAACGTCAAAGGGATACTGCGAGATTGAGATTTAGGTTGTTTCTCTACTTACCCAGAGTCAGATGAACTCATGGATATTATTTTTATGTCTCTGCGTGCAGTTTGGGGAAAGTTTAAATCAGCAAACCACAATTGCTGGAAGTCTTCAGTTACAGTAGGCAGCTCCTCTCAAAAGCAGAGAACCTTGACCTAACTACTCCAGAGCTTGGTGGTTGGTCATTTATAGTCTTAGAAACCGTTGGGCAGCGCCAAAGAGACAGATACAATATTGCGATCTCTATACATCTCTATGAGACAACGGGACAGAGAGTGAGGATCTTGTTTCTTATGACTATCAGTAACATTTTGAGAGGAGCTAGCTACTGTACCGGGAGACTTCCAGCAATTGCGCTAAGCTAACAATATGATAACTTCAATAATATCCCAACTGTACGCAGAGTAGTGCTGAGCGATTTGTGCTTTTTGAGGTTGGTTCGGTTTCGGTTCGATTTTTAAAAAATTATCACGGTTTGCCGATTTCATATATATATTTTTTTACTATGCATTATGTGGGTTGAATGCTGTAACAGAATAAAACAATTAATAAAAGTACCACGATGGTAGTGACCACCCATTACTGCTTATCACTTATTAACCATCATTTATTCACATTACTTTAATAAAATATTTGCTTTATTTCATTACTTTATTATTTCATTATCTCATCTCTTTAGAGCTGCTGCCTATGCTGTCTGACAAAATCACTATAATTAGTAGTTCTTCAAAGTAAATAATGCATACTTTTATGACTACTGAATACCAACTATCAATCACTTAGAACATGTATTTTCAGATAGCTTTCAGATAGTGTTGGGCCAGTAACCGAAAGCTTGCTAGATCGAATCCCCGAGCTGTCAAAGTATAAATCTGTTGTTCTGCCCCTGAACAAGTTAACAGTTCAGCAGTTAACCCACTGTTCCTAGGCTGTCATTGTAAATAAGAATTTGTTCTTAACGGACTTGCCTAGTTAAATAAAAACTATCCCTGATGAGCGCACGTTCCCTCTTCTCTCTGCCTCCGTGTCTGCTCCAAACAGACCAGACAAATAGGTGGACGCGCAATGGATTATGGTCATTGTAGTTAATTACGACGTTTTCTGCACTAAACTATGCAGAATATTGGCCTGTTGGAAACTACAACTCCTTACTACACCGCATAGTTTGGGCTTGATCTGATTTCTCTCTTCAGAAACTGCATATCCAGCTCAGAGAAAAAAACAGAACGAAATGGAATTCAAATAATTGAACCAACGTCAGTCAGTTGTTTAAAACAAAGAAATAGTAGACATTTCGCATAATCACTCAGCACTAGCACAGAGATACAAAAATGGTATCCATCAGTTTGTCTGACTCTGGGTACATAGAAAAATGACCTAAACATTTCGCAGTATCCCTTTAAGAGGAAATCAGGATTGTTTGACAGTTGTGAGTGACAAAGTTGACGAGGCATATTCACATTTCTGCATTACTTATTCATCTTTGTGAGAACAAACAATGAAGGACAGTGCGCCATACTGTACTACTGACAAACACAAGGCTATACAGTAGTATTGGGGTAAGCATAGTCTTGCGTTGCCATTCCTCCAAAATCACATCACTTGGAGGTCTGAATACTTTTTTATTACAAAAGCGGTTTGAATGGTCTGCTGGCTCCCAGTGGCAAGACTTTGATTGCATGTTACATTTCATGAACCCTCACCCCACATGCCCGTTGGTGGTACGTGTTATGTTCGTCTGTTTTGCCAGAAGTGTGCTCTATACACAAAATCAACATATATCAACATATTTTGATGGGTTTTAATCTGCAACTCAAGCAATTCTTACGCACTGTTGCACCTACAACACTAGGCATTTGATTTGTTTGACGTGTTGCGTAGCGTCACTGATTGCAAGTCTCCACCCAGCCATTTTTCTGCCATTAAAACTTCCCCAGGCTTCCCGTTTTAGGGAAGCCTGATTCTCGATAAGGCTAGGGTAAGTAAGGTTAGCTGTTTCTACCTGTACGCTTGAAGTCAGCACAGAGTTTTAGGCGTTTGCGGATGCTGCTTTCTGAATGTGAGGGGAAGGCTTTCTTTATGTCCTCCATACGGATTCTCCTAGGGCGATCTTTACTCTTCCAAAACAACCGATAGATAAACACCTGCACGGAAGAGGAGACATGAGTGTTGGCAAGAATGCATTATTTAAGTGTGCTTTCTCTTGTGTGACAATGTGTGTGTGTGTGTGTGTGTGTGTGTGTGTGTGTGTGTGTGTGTGTGTGTGTGTGTGTGTGTGTGTGTGTGTGTGTGTGTGTGTGTGTGTGTGTGAGAGAGAGAGTGTGTGGATTTGCAGATGCTGTAATGTGCGCGTCTGCGTATGCGTGTGTGTGTATCGCAAGGTATACCTGCAGGAAGTCTCTGATATGGGTGTTGGCTCGTTTGGAGTTGGGTCCAGGCACCTCATAGAGCGGACACTGCTGTCCAACCACAAAGATGTCCACCAGCTCTCTGATGAAGTAGCCCTGCCGTGTACGCAGCACCAGGAAATCTGTCTCTGGCATCTTGTGGAGGTAGATGGGGGCGCGGAAAAGGTTGTTCTCAAAAGCCTAAAAGAAAGAAAGACATGACAGAGCTCTACATTTTCTCTTTCTGGGTATCAGGCCCATTCAGAGCAAATTATTTTTCAAACATCAATAAATTGTCATGTGAATCACTGTAATGAATGTGGTACTGACCGGGAGCAGCTGCCCGGGGTGCAGGGAGCCCAGGAAGGGAGAGGTGTGGCAGTACACCGTCTCTCCGTACTTACAGTCTGGAGCTCCAGGGTCCTTGCCTGGTTTCTGAGGGGAAACAGCCATGTTTCACGTTTATTCGATTTTAAAGTGTATTTACACATATGTTAACAAAACACAACTCATAGACAATAGAGGAAGGAAAATAACCACTGGGGTGGTTCTGTTTTTAGTAAATGCTAATCAATGTTGATGCAAGGGAAACGGTAGTTGAAAGACTAGTGCAGTGACTCACTCTCTTGTAGTAGTTCTTGATCTTGGTTGCCATGCCGACTTGCATGATGAGCGGAGGGTATTCCTCGCTGTACTCTGCCAGAATCAGGTCTCCGTCTTTCCCCGTCAGATCCTGAGCTGTCCGCATGAAGAACATGTCACCGCCACCGGAAGCCTGGCGTTCCTGCTCTCGCATCTATGGGCACAGAAAAATACATTTAACGCAAATCACACACAAACAGGGTTATCAACACACACAGACAGACAGACGCATTCCTGATGACCTGTGTTAAGACAGAGAGAAGGATGGAGGTGGATGAGGTAAGTTCTGGGGCCTCACCTTGGCCTTCTTCTTGATCTGTTTGAGTAGGGGCTGTGCTGCGTGGGGACCTGGCTGGGACAACGTCCCGAACGAGTACTTCTTCAGAGAGGGCCGGTGGAACCCACGCAGCTTCATGGGTCCCATGTGAGTAGGGAAGAACGGCTGCCTCAGCTCCACTGCAGAGATGGAGTGCTGGAGGGAAAGATAGACAGAGAAGGTTACATACAACTACTGTGAACATTCAGTACATAGCTAAGTTAATCCTACGCTATAGTTAAGATTATCCTCTTTAACTGCTGATCAATCTGTAGAGGAAGAGAGATCACAGGAGAGAATCTAGTGCCCACCTGAATGATGTTGCCACCGAAGGTGCCCCTCAGGCCCTGCTGCTTGGGGTAATAGAACTCATCGTTGGACAGGTTCCATGGGTCCTTCACCTCAGGCTGGGACATGTTCTGTAGGCAGCAGACCAAACAGAAACGGAGTTAACAGGCTAGTTCAGGGACTGCAGAATGGCATTTAAGATACAGATCTACGTTATGTTCTCTGTTTCAGTCCTGTAGTACCTGTTGAGGCTCCTCCTTTATGACCCCAGTCTTCCCCAGCAGGATGCGACTCTTCTTCAGTGCCGACTCCTTCTTGTTCTCCTTGGACGGGGAGTGGGACGTACGCTCAGACTCCTTCTCATCTGGGATTTCTGCAAGAGGCCAAGTTCAGAGGTTTGTGGATAGATCAAAGCATTCAAAAGGTTACAGACCATCAAGATATTTCATAATATGTTGAAACTGACTGAAAAATGGTGTACACACAGTTCACTAAGAAAGGGGCATTACCTAAAATTATGTTCTCATCGTTGGGGTCCAGGGTAAGGACAGGGGGTGAGAGCATGCGGTCCATGGCCTGGTCGTCCCAGATGATGTTGTCTTCCCAGCGCCCGTACACCAGCTCCTCATTGTCAATGGGGAAGATGGAGAACCAGGGGGCGTCATCTTCATGAGAGGCTGTGGCGAGACCAATAGGGAATCAGTAGTGATAGATTTACTCTTTAGTGGTACGTTCACCATGTCAACTAACAGAGATAAGTAGGAATATGTTGTAATATCACGTTGTTCATCATTATAACAGTCAATTACACTCGACAACAGATACCATGTAAACTAGCCTCATCGTACCATAATGGTCATGGTGGTGTTTGTCTCTCTTGGAGCCAGAGCCGATGGAGGGGGCTTTGGGCATGGGTGGAGGAGTGGGGGGCACCAGCTGAGAGTTACTCCTACACAGACCTGTAGTGTAGATAGACATCATGAATACCTAGATAACCCAAAGCAGACAAATACACAACAATTATATCAGTTTATATTTGCCACTGTAGTCCTAAAACCCCTGCACGGTTGGGGTTTACACTTTGGTGATGGGATTTCAATGAGGTAGGAATCTCCAGTATGCAGGTCAGTCTGCGTTCATTGGTACTGGAGTGGAGTGGGTGGGTCTCTCACCCTGCTGTGCGTTGTAGGCATTGGCATTACGCGTCATGCTGGAAGGCAGCCACCCTGCCAGACTGGCTCGCTGGGTCTTAGTGCCTTTGTGTTTCACGTCCTCTCCGTTCCAGATGATGTCGTCCTCCCACTGAAGCTGGGTGACCATCAGAAAGAGCTCATTCTCCAGGGCCTGTTCATCCTTTTCGTCACCACTGCCCTCCTAGACAGAAAAAAACACAAAGAACACGGTAAGTCTTTATAGAATGTTGTCTGTTCTCTTCTAACTAAGAGTTGAAAGAAGGTGTAGCTAGAAATGGAAGATTGAGAATCAAAAAGGAGCTAAACTCAAAAACCAACTTCTCTGGTTGAAAATGGCCTGTGGCAACGATATTGTTCTTAAACAATTGTACTAGTTGCAACATTTACTAAAAAGTGTAAGTGGTAGAACTATGGTCATAATTTGCAAGATTTAAGGAATCTAGGGTACGTCACAGTTTTCCTTGGGTTGGGTTAAGATTTAAATCCTGCCCAAATGCCCACGGCTGGCAGCACCCAAATAATCATTGATTTGGAACACAGCTGCGACATAACATGAGACAACGAATGAGACGAAAATCGTCGGCAATGTTGTTTTGAAAGAATGAGACTTGTTTGTTATACACGGCTTGGTTTTTTCCCAACTCCAACATCCTCACATTCGTGTGCTAACTTTAGCATCACAAACACAACTTTCATTAAAGATTCTGATACTCTAGAAAGCAGGAAATTCTCTGAGCTTGGGATTCTTGACCAATCACGTTCACGTTGTTATGCTATGCCGCGCGGTTGCTAAGCCATTCATCACACATACGGTGGCTGTTTGGGATATTTCAAGTAAAGAGGAACACACAACGGTATCGAACATAACACACCCACTTAAAACTCATTGCTTCTAGCATTTCTTAATGAGGATGTGGAAAAGCGAGGCAAAATGAGTGAGTTCAGCCCTAATCCTAAAGCATCAGTGAAGTGTATGAGTTGCCAACCTCTTTGGGAGGTTGTGAAAATGGTGGTGGTGGTTCTGGCCTCTCCTGCTTCTCCTGCTCATCTTCCTCTTCCTCCTTCAGTTTGAAGCCATAGTGGAAACCACTGCCATCCTCAGGGACCCCCATCATGTCGTACCAGAGCTGGGCCGGACCATAGCGCCACTCTGCCACCTTGGGCCTGGACTCTGTCACCTTGTCCCCGTCTCCAGAGGTCTGGGAGAACTTGGACTCTACTGGGGCCATCATGGTGATCTGGGGGAAGGGGAGAGGGACAAGGAATTAATTATTGAAGATGATCTTTTTGAGTAATCTCTTTTGTCCATTTCATTTTCTAAGGAGAGAAAACCCATACAGAATTATACTGCGACTGAATCACATTACTAAACCTTGTAAGCTCTCATAAACAAGCTGTGAAAAATATACAGGTAAATAACCACACAGTTTCACAGGGATTTCAAACACGTTTTCACAGTTCTACATATCTCTGACTAAGAGATTGTTGCACACTGACCTCGTCATCAGACAGGCACTGTTCTGGGGGTGGAGGTGGGGCGTATTCATAGTCCCAGCCAGACTTCTTCTCTGGTCCCTGCTGCTCCATGGGCTCAGCGCCCTCTGGTGGGGGTGTCTCTGGCTGGGGGTCGCGGTGCTTCCTCTTCCTCTTTCTTCGTGCACTCCGCCACACCGACGGCATGTTCTTCCCAGGGCCAAACAGTCGAAGGAACCGCAGCACCTGGATGGGTTCAGAGGAGTGGGTGGATAGATGTTAATTTATGCCCTCTGATATTTGGTGACCTATACAGTGTGTCCAAGGAGGACAGCTCACCCTTCCAGGCCTGAACTCTGGGAAGAGCTGTGTGACACCAGGCAGGGCTTTGGCAGCATCCTTCTGCATGATGCCAGCCAGGGGCAGGCTGAGGCAGGTTGGAGGACCCCCAGGCCCAGAGCCTGTGGAGGGGCGGTCTGTCTCTGACTCAGAATCTGAGGAGCTGCTGAAGTCCACTTTGTCTACTAGAGAGGAGGGAGCGATGATGGAGGGCAGGATGATCCCGTCTCCTTCATCCCCAACTGTGGAGAAACCAACAATAGCAGACACTGGGGTTAGAGCCCCACTGACTCTATGAGTGCTAAATTACTAGCATGTATTCTTGACATTAAATACATCAATATCCCTGTATTTCTTTCCAGATTGTGAAGAATCATGCTTGTTCAATATAAGTACAAAGTATATTTTCACGGGCACTTTTGCCCCTTCCTCATCCAATCCTTACCACTTGCAGCCGTAGGAGAGGAATCCTCTTTCTTGCCACCAGGCGTGGGGAGACTTGGAGGAGGTGGAGGGGGCATAAGCTTGGCATCAATATCCTCACAATCCGCATCATAGTCATCCTCATCATCTGAGACAGAGAGAAAAGGTGTCCAGTTATCGGCCATGCGAAGTCTCTGATAAAGAAGGTGGAAATGAAATACCATGCATCTATCTGTTCTGGTAAACTAGGGTACATGCACTCCTAGATGGCTGTGTACAGTATATACATATACATATTTGGGGTTGCATGGGTATTACTGCACCTGTTCTCCTGGTAGGCTGCAGGCTGCCCATGGCCTGACGATACTTCTTAGTCTCATCTTCAGCCACCTCGTTGATGTCAGAATAATCAACTGCATCGGCATCGTTCTTCACCCATCCTGCATAAGAAAAAGGACATGAAACCGTCACTCATTTATCACAGTATTTACAGACACACAACTTACAAACACAACTAAGGAGCATATTGACTGTCATGTTGAGCCAGTTAAATAACAGTTCCCAGCCACGGTACTACCCCACCCACAGCCTTACTTCATGCCCTTCCTCTTACCCTCTGCATTTGTGCCATCTGTGTCTCCATCCTCGTCAGGATCGTCCTCCTCACTGGCTGTGATCTCTGTGATGAGGTTGCCCAGGCCCAGAGAGCCCAGGCCAGCCAGGTGCTTCTTGGACTCCTGGGGTGTGGTAGGAAATAGCATTGTCAAACAAACATCGCATTTGATATGCCAAAGTGTATTGGAATATACCAGGTGCGAAAATGTCTGTTGTCTTTATAAGTAACATTGCACCAAAGACATAGTGGACAAGTGATCAACATAATAACACAAAACCCATATTCAGCAAATGTACATCTCAGTCCTGTTGTTAGGCATACTTTAGTGTGTGTCCAAAACAGTTGTGTTTATTTCCACACGATGCAGAATGCTTTATTCTTTTAACAAAATATAGTCACTCACAGTGTCCAGCACACTGTCTCCCTCCAGCTGACCATCTTCATTGATGTTCCCGAAGAGAAAGCCAGTGAGAGAGAAGGGGCGGTCTTGGTCTTCATCGCTGTCTGAGTCCGACATCCTGAGAGAGCAATGAATGTCAATGTGTGATTAATCTATTCTCTCTTGTTTATATAGACCTCACAGTAGATGAAATGCAGTTAACTGAACAAAAGTGAAACTAGACATTTTAAAATACCAATCCTGGTTTTGTGACAAAGGGGTGGCAAACCCACCCATGATAATCAAAACAAACGGGATGGAATGACAAACTAAATGAATAGGTATGTTGAAGGTTTGATCTTATTAACTTGCGTTACTTTTACACAGTTAGGAAGGCCAGTTGTCCTCGGATTAAGGCCAGTTTGATAATATCCTCGGACCCAATTTGCCGCTAGCTTGGCAAATTAACGTTAGTACCCTATGCGACCTCCGTTCACTACGCCAGTATCCACACGCGGTAAAAGAGTGGGTACCTCACCGACCCGTTATTTCGAAAGAAAATATATGGGTTTCATTGTTTTCAAATGTAGTCGATGCAGACACCAACCAACATTGAGCAATGCGCGTGCGCATAGTTCATTTCCGCTCCATGAAGGATGGCAAGTGACGGATCGCCCTCCCGCTTTTTTTGTTGCTTTTTTTTTTACCGTTCACGCGTACTTTGTCGCCACCTACAGGATAGTGTATTCCATGCGCAATTTTTCATTCTTTTTGCACAAAGCCGTTCAATGCAACCACAGACTGTGTGAAAGTGCAGTAGCACACTGGCACAGTAGCACACTGGCCACGTGATGTTACCTCAACAACAAGACTAGTGTTGTTTAATACGTGATGTAACAAGTTGGTGTTTGTTACCTGATGTGACCTGACCTGACTCCTAGCCCTTCTTAGGCCTTAAGTAACCAAGCTCACTGGTCTGAGAATGTCAGTGAACACTCATGGCTTGGGTTGTCTCTGCCTTTATGACATAAGTGTCTTGCTACATTTATCATGTTCATCCAAAGAATTAGGTGTTAGCAGTGTTGGGGAGTAGTGAACTAGATTAACATCGTTCAAATAGTCATTTAACTACATTTCGCAGTAGCTTGGTTATAGTTTAACTAAATTCAAATCTTGGTAGCGTTTTCAGTAGGTTAATAACTTTTTTTTTGCCATGTAGTGGTGTAGCTAACTACTAGAACTACAGACTACTCTTTTTGCAAAAATAAAATAAAGGTGAAGTAGGCAATAATGTCCTTTCTTTTTTGGCATCAGACCTGCCTAATTCTAACTTGAAACATTGATTTTGTGTTTAATAAGCTAAATTACTAATTCTGTTAACATATTACACCAAAGTGATATTTTCTTGCAATTTGTCATCTATGACATTTCAGATTTAAATATGATAATTTTTGAAGAAGTAGTTTGGATGTAGTGAACTCCTTTTTCAAAGTACATTTAGTTAATTAAACAATATTTTCCTTAAGGGTAGCTTAACTTCTTTCAGAGTGAAGTAATTGGTAGCTTGGAAAACTACATTTTCATAGTAGCTCCACCAACACTGGAAATTAGAATATAGTCATTTAATAGATATATATAGTCATTCTATGTTCCCACCCATTGAAATATAATTAACTATATGGTTCCCACTACACATCTATGTGCCCACCACCAGGTCAAGAGCCCAGTCATCCATGCTTCAGGACAGGCCATGCATTTACATTTTAGCAGACGCTCTTATCAGTAGAGCGACTTACAGTAGTGAGTGCATATATTTTCATACTGGTCCCTCATGGGAATCAAACCCACAACCCAGGCTTCGCAAGCACCATGCTCTACCAACTGAACTACACAGGAGCTACACCAAGCACAGTGACAATGAAATGTTTGTGTACAGTGGTGTCACAGCAACGTATGATGTAAGAGTGTTCAATGTGAATGCTACAGCTGCTCTCTCTGTCCTTTGTTGTGGTATGTGAACAAACTGTAAAACCAAATCTAGGCGCTTGTCTCAGAGTATATGTGTTTTTTTGGGGGGGAGGGGGTGACTTCCCCTCACTGGCTCTGTCAATGGAGGTGTTGAATATTCCTCCTGTTTATACAAGCATACAGTCTAATATTTAATCAGTTTTTGTGCTGAGGTCTTCATCATTCAATAGTGCCTCAAATATACAACGGAAGACATGTACAAAGTTGAGAAACACAAATGTAAACTTTTGAATTTATTTGGCATGACTGATATTTTCAACAGAATTGTTATTCAAGTGGGTTGCAGTTACAATGACTTTTTAACGCACAAATCAAAAACCACATACCACCATACACTCCTTCAAGGCCAAGTCATCCCTTTCAGCTAAAGGAGATTAAAAAAGGCCGAACTTGAGTTTTCAGCAATTTTAGGCTGTGTGCAGCAGGGCAAGTCTGGGGAATACCAAATATATGGTTTGGGTTCACTGTACCACACAGGACCCAGCCTTTCAGTGATTTGTAAGTATAGCAGAGAAACTCCCCAAAAAACGGTTACTTAGGTGATGTTTCCTTGATGCCTGCTCTGACGACACAATAGATTGAAGAAATTAGTTGCCCATTCTTTTACATTGCCGTAATTATATAAGCATAAAAATCAAATTTTAAGAAATTGTTATCAAAGTAATTTGTAACGGTAATGCATGTGTTACGACATAATCATTTATCTAAAATATTATGTATTGTAAAGTACACACAGACTTCTCATTGTAAAAAAGGGTTAAATCAAAATATATAATCAAGTCGAGTGTTTACACATAATAGGTAAAGACCACTTACATCTGGAATTAAATGGATTATAAAATATCCAATGCCAAATGTCTTTTGGATCATAAATACCAAACCAAGCATCTTTAGTCTGCAGTACAGAATGGCATTGAGCTGCAAAGATACAAGTGAATATGTATGGCGTATTAAAAAAAAGTTAACAAAATTGCACTTCTTAATTTAACCTTTATCACCTGTTATACATGTCATGGCAGGTTAAATGTTAAGAAACCTATGACATTCCACCAGAATTTATTATCGGGTAGTGGTGGGGGGCAATCCATCTGTTTGAGAAGACAAAGACTTCCACACAGAGGAAGTGCAACTTTAGTTCTCAAGTGCTAGACTCTGTAGGTTTCCACCACATGTATCATCCAGTCAGCAGATTTACTATGACTTATAAAACAGGTGTCCATCAAATGCAATACTTTATATTCAATTCAACCAGCTGACCCTGTGGCCCTTAAGGACATAAGGTGCACAGACCCCATATGACATCACCAAAGGCACGAGGCAAACGACAGAACTAGTCATACCAATAATAACCATCAGGCACTGAAAGAATCCTGCTAGAGTGGTTTGGATAAAATATGTAGTCACTCTCCTCAGGTAGGCATCTGCCCTGCAGCAGAGGCATATACCTTTCCACAACATTAGTAACTGTTAGGGTTGCAGCTCCTGTTGCAGTATTAGTCATACATAGTTGCCATTACAGCTAGATAAGTTAACACAGTTAGCCACAAATGAGTAGCATCGCTGCTGACATCTGGTACCTTCAAAACACATACGTACCTACATGAGGGAGGTAACGCTAAACAGTACAGGATTTTTATGTCATCCTAATGTGTAGCATTAATCAGCACATAGATTTCTGTGACAATATAACATGGAATGTATTTGCCTTGTGGTTTCTGTTTGACTTCAGACAAAAAAAGAAAGTTTATTACACATAAGCAGGTAAGCAGACAAAAGTTTGACTTTGGGGGGAGGGGTCTCAATAATCACTCATAAAATTATTGCTTCCCAACTTCTTCCAACAACAGCGATACAAATGGAAGATTCATCTTTGGGATCTGTTTACCTAGCAGACATAGACATCCAAATCTGTGTTCAATCTGAGACAATCAGGACTTTGTTTTAACAAGAAAGCATTGTGTGCAATGGCAAGCTCATGGCTTTACAGAGTAAGAGAGAGAGGAGTGTGAGTAACTGAAAGAGCAATAGGAGAAAGACTGATCTAATCAGTGTGCCTGTGTTTGGGGTAACAGTGACATACATACACCCACCCTTGCTTGTCTCATTCCAGTAAGGCTAGTTCAGCAGATGTCCTGCAACCACGGGTTATGAGCCACGTTAGATGCAAACTGTATATCTTATTGACAGCTCTAATGCAATAAGACAATAACTATAATGGCACAGGGGATGAACAAAATGTTTAACATGGTAGATATTGATTGACACAAAATTCCTGTAATTCACATCAGATGAAAACAAGGGCAAAGTTAACAGAAAACATCCAACACATAAGACTGGCCTGATGAAGGAGAAAAGTAAAGCAGATGTAATCTTCTTAAACATGTAGCTGTAACATGACACTTAAGGCAGCTGAGAAGACCATTGAAATCCCTTGGCATCTTCATTTTGGTTTTTGATTTCAGAGGTACAAAAAAAATCCATAGGAGGTTGATGGCATCAATTAAAACCATATCTTAGTTGAGAGGACCTCTTGACAATCAATTAATATAGAAGCCAGGCAAAGCGAACATTGGTGAGGGTTAGAACGTGGAAGGCCTATTGGGAGCCAAAATGGCCTAGCCAATCATTTGAGTCTCTTCCCCCAGTCCCCCTGCAGTCTAGGCACAAAGTTATAACAGAACACACTTCTTGTCATTCTTCTTGGTAACGGGGTAGAGCACAGCTCGCACAGCCTCTGCGAACACCTCCCTCACGCCTTCCTGCATCAGAGCTGAGCACTCCAGGTATTTGACAGCACCAATCTGCTTGGCTAAGGCATTGCCCTGCTGTTGGGTGGTGGGGGTCAGGCCATGCTCCTTCAACTTCTTTACCGCCTCCGTATCTCCACGCAGATCCTGCTTGGTGCCCACCAGTAGCACTGGAACTCCGGGGCAGTGGTGGGATACCTCTGGGTGCCACTTGTGCCGTACGTTGGCATGAGAGGAGGGGCTGCCGATGGAGAAGCAGATGATGAAGACGTTGGTCTGGGGGTAGGAGAGGGTGCGCAGTCGGTCGTATTCCTCCTGGCCTGCCGTGTCCCACAGGTTGAGGCTGATGGCGCGGCCGTCCACACTTATCTGGGCGCTGTAGTTGTCGAACACGGTGGGGATGTACTCCTCTGGGAAGGCGTTGGTCGTGTAGGAGATGAGCAGGCAAGTCTTACCCACAGCACCATCACCCACCACCACACACTTTATGGTCTGCATGCTTCCCTCAGCCACACTGGCGACTAGGGTGCCTGAAACAAGGGGCAATGAGAGTGAGTCAAGAAAGGGAAGAAATATGACCATAAGTTCTGACAGTGAACTCAGAGGATAAAACAAAGTGTTTTTCAACACTTATTTTCAATGTGGTCCTCAATGTCAAGAGGCAGATATGGTTTACCAACACACAGTAAGATAAAAAATACATAACTAGAACATTAGCAAGAATATAGCTAAATGCATGCAACAAATATGATAGCCAAATTTTAACGTTACCTTGCTAAAGTTACTTGCTCAGCTAGCTACTTCGTTAGCAAACAAGATAGCTAGTTCACTTTATTTCTCGTTAGTTAGAAGAAAGTTATACTATTTACTTTGCGAGTTAAGTAGACAAACACAATAGTATAATTGGATGAAATTAAAATGGTTATGTACAGGAAGGACAGCCGACTGTTTTAGCTAGCTATCCGGCAGGAAAACCAGATAGCAAGCAAGTTGGCTCAAAGTTATCTAACTAGCCACCTAGCACGCGCTTGTTTCCGTAGCTAGATAACGTTAGCTAGCTATGAACTTTAGCTAGCGTTAGCCACACGCTAAACTAAACGCTAGGTTATAAAGTTGGCCGAGAATAAGAATAACTTGTTGGAAAGAATCTGTAACCAGGCTAAATTAAGAACACAACTCACGATGAATTTAGTAGGGAAGTTGAAATGTTCCATTAACTGAGCTGAAAGTCAGGTTATTTTGATAAATTACCCCACCACTTCTTGTCTCGCGCCCTCCTCCTTTCGTTGTTGTAACAAGTATTTCATCCGGGGATTCTTGCCCAAATTGTATTGTGTTCTGGTTGTTGTAGTACCTAGCTGCTACAGTACAGTCTGTGTACAGTGGAGGAGTCAGTTATTTAACAAAAGCCACACAGATAACATACCAAATTACATTCTCGTAGTTGTATTGTTTTGTGTAGAGTTGGAACTAGCATGAACACAAGGTACGAAATATAGAAACTTTCAATGCATTTTCAATTAATCAAGTCACCTACAAGCACACAAACCCCATCAAAGTGGGTCTTATTCCTGACCAGATCCATCTCTGTTCATCCCCTCATCCATTCACTCCATATTCAAGCATCTTGTTGAATATACCACCTCATCCATAATATTTCCTTTATTTTGGAACATTTTATTATTACAGGTAAATTCACCAGACCTATTGGGTGTTCTTTTATTACATACCTTTTTTTCTTTTCTTTTTTTTTTCACCTTTATTTAACCAGGTAGGCTAGTTGAGAACAAGTTCTCATTTGCAACTGCGACCTGGCCAAGATAAAGCATAGCAGTGTGAACAGACAACAACACAGAGTTACACATGGAGTAAACAATAAACAAGTCAATAACATTGTAGAAAAAAAGAGAATCTATATACAATGTGTGCAAAAGGCATGAGGAGGTAGGCAATAAATCGAATAATTACAATTTAGCAGATTAACACTGGAGTGATAAATCATCAGATGATTATGTGCAAGTAGACCTCATAATATTAATCACACTTTCAGTAGTAAATCATTATAAAAATAGATGCATCTATTAAATTAGCTGAATAAAAAAACAGCATACAGATAGTGATGAGCAAACATTTCCAATTATTTCATTACCTTGAATAATAGTTCTGGCATAGTAATAGAATATTCTACTTTCAAACTTTCACCACAGTTCTCACCTCAGTTCAACATAATTTAGGGTAGCCTACTCAGCTAAAGCCAAGGAAGTGTGATATTACAAATACTTGTAATTTTCTTGAATCCCAATTAGAATCTGTTCATATTAGATCTGAGGGTTTTTATGTACGTCTGGGTCACAGACTGAGTGGGTGTGGGCGGCCTCACTTCCACATGGATAGTGGAGTTGGGAGCTTCGACCTGGGGCCAGGCAGCTTTTTAACTGGGGTTTTTGGTACTGTGGACCGGCTGCTCCTGTCCTTATTCACAGCCGCAGCAGCAATGACAGCACAGTGTATGACCTTGGCACTGGTGGTCACAGAGCTCTGAAGGGCACGGCAGGGTATAGAGGTATGACAGTCAGGGTGCAGGGGCAGCCGCTTGGACACACACAGAGCTGACTCCATCACTGGCTACACTTTGACTTCCATCTCCCACCACTTTAGCTTCGTTTTTATCTGCTTCTTCTCCTCTGCCTTTTCCCTCTCATTATAATTTGCCATCTTCCTCTCCATGTCCTTCTCTTTCTCATTGACCTTCTACCTCTTTCCCTCTTTTCTTCTCATCCTTATGCTTTACCTTCTCTTTCCCTCTCCCCTCTCACTCCCTCTCATGATCTCTCCCTCTCCTTCTCTAACTATCTCTCTTTCCTGCTCTTTTATCTTCTCCTTCGGTTTGTCTTTTTCTAGTAGTCGACGAAGTGGATTCTTTTTTTTGTCTGCTCATTCAGAGAAATAATTTTCTCCCTAACAATCGCTTCCTGTCTGACCTCAGTATAATCTCTGGAGGTGGATGGAGTTGGGGAACGCATTGAGTCCCTGAGAGGGAGAAGTGAGGACCATGTGGAGGTTGCCTCTGACCTGCCCTGCATTTTGGGGATGGCAGAGGCTGTGGAAGTGGGGATGGCAGAGGCAGCAGAGGAAAGGGTGGAAGTGGGGCTAGCAGAGGGTGTGGACGCCCTGCTCCTGGGCAGAGTTTTTCTCTGCAGCCCAGAAGCTGGTGTACACAACTTATTGCTTGCATGTTATCCTCCTGGATCTGGGGTGCTGCCGCTCTGTGGACCTGGGGTGCTGCCGCTCTGTGGACCTGGGGTGCTGCCGCTCTGTGGACCTGGGGTGCTGCCGCTCTGTGGACCTGGGGTGCTGCCGCTCTGTGGACCTGGGATGCTGCCGCTCTGTGGACCTGGGATGCTGCCGCTCTGTCCTGCTCCTGCTTGTCCCTCAACTGTGAGCAGCAGTGGGCACTCTCCCGAGGCGACTGTGGGCTGTCCACCGGAGGTGTGGTCTTCTGGGCAGGCTGGGCTGGCATACTGTTGATGGGGTCAGAGGGGGGAGCAGCCACAGTCTGCTGAGGCTTTGTCTGGGGTGGTGGACCCATCTCCAGTGATGAACAGGTGGCTATGGAGCGACGTCTCCCTGTCCTGTCCCGGTCCCTCTCCATGCTCCCCCCTCTGCTCGCTTCTGTTCCTGAAGCTCCCTCTTTGCATTCCACTGAAACACAATCAGAAGTGTAATCAAAATAGAATAATAATTTAGGGCAAATAAAAGTACATCGATGGAGGTCTTGCTAACCAGCACACATGCATTATTGTAGCAAAATAATATTAATTCATATCACTGGGAGAAGTGAAAATATGGTTGAACTCAAACAGATGCTGCTTAGTTGCTGACTTCTAAAGATGTCTGAAAGCGAACGTTGCAGTAGAGCTTCCACCTCTGCCTCATCCAGTCTCCCCTCAGTGCTCTAACAACAGACCCAACAGAAGTCTTGCAAACTACCTTTCATAACTTACGATTGTTAGTCCAAATTCCAATCAAATTACTTACAATATAAAGTAATTTCTGAAACATTGAAATGGCAGTCTTGCGGCCTTATTTTGAGATATTATAAATTATTTCACAGGAAGCACTTACCTACAGAAAGGATTTGATTTGCTGTTGGAGAGCAGATTCAGTCTGAATTCTCATCTCTAGTGCAGTTAGTCTGCTGTGCAGCTGAGACAGATGCCCATGCACCACATCCACATCCACAGACAGTCTGATGGGTGAGAGAGAACCGCAAGAGGTGAGATTAGTCTGTAAAGGTACCTAACATTGTCATTAACAATGGACTGAATGAAAGAATGAGTGAATTAATCGATGGCTCAATAAAACAACCAACCAACCAATCAACATAATTGATTACTTTACATCTGTTTTTGAGCTGGGTAAACCCCTCAAACATGCAAAAACTGTTACAGTTGTAGCCAAAAATATTGGCACCCTTGCACGTTTTTAAAATAATGCACAATTTCTTCCAGAAAACTGTTGAAATAAAAAAAACATTTTGGTATCCATGTATGTCTTTGGTTTTCAGTTGAACAAAACAAAAAAAATCGCAATAATATACCAAATGTTGGCATATTACACAAAGAAATTCTAAAACGGCACGGAAAATGTTATTGGCACCTTCTAGAAGTAGTTTGAAATAATTAGATTTCAAGCAGGTGATGCTGCTCTATTTTGGAATTGAACTCACATATGGTGAGTTGCAGGTGCCTACAATATATAAATAACTAATTCAACCAGCTTTAACAGAGGAAAGGACTCATTCTCCTGTTTTGTGTCACTATGTGTGCCGCAATGAGCATGGAGAAAATAATTATATGAGGTCAGACAAGATTGTAGCCAAGCATGGACAATCTCAAGGCTACAAGTCCATCTATAGAGACCGTGATGTTCCTGTTTCCACCGTACGTAATGTTATCAAGAAGTTTAAGGCCCATGGCACTGTAGCCAACCTCCTTGGATGTGGCAGCAAGAGAAAACTTGATGGAAGATTGTAGTAAAGGATTGTTTGAATGGTGGAGAAAGCACCTCGATCAACTGCCACATAGATTCAAACTGACCTTCAGACACAAGTTACGGCAGTTAACTGGCACCATCCATCACCAACTCAATGAATGGGGGTTATATGGTAAGACACCCAGGAGGACCCCACTGCTGAGAGAGAGAGACTTAAGAAAGCCCGACTGCAATTTGCTAAAACACATCTGAACATGTCAAAATCCTTCTGGGAGAATGTCATGTGGACAGGTGAGACCAAATTAGAGATTTTTGGTAAAGCACACCATCTCTATGTTTACAGAAAACAAAATGAATCCTTCAACGAAAAGAACACCTTCCCTACAGTCAAACATGGAGGTTTGGTGATGTTTTTTAGGGTTGCTTTGCTGCCTCTGGCACTGGGTGCCTTGAACGTGTGCATGGCAACATGAAACCAGGAGAATACCAAGGCATTTTGGAGCGCAATGTCGGACCCAGTGTCAAAACGCTGGGTCTCCATCAAAGGTCATGAGTCTTCCAGCAGGATAATGACTCCAAACACACTTCAAAAAGGACTCAGGAATGTTTCAAGACAAAATCCTTGACTGTTCTGAAGTGGCCAGCACCAAATCCCATTGAAAACTTGTGGAGAGATCTGAAAACAGCAATTGGGAGAAGGCACCCTTAAAATCTGGGAGAACTGGAGCAGTTTGGACAAGAGGAGTGAGCCAAACCTCCAGTACAGTGAAGGAAACTCATCGATGAATGTAGGAAGGGCTTGATTGCAGTTATTTTGACTAAAGGCTGTGCTCCCATTAAGTCTAGGGTGTCAATCATTTTGTCAATGCAATTTCTGTTTATTTTCTGAATTAAATGGATATATTAAGTTCTGAATCAAAAACAAAAGTTCTGTAATATTAACAGTGAAATAAAGAATTGTGGAGACCAAATACTTTGGTCAATTTCAACTTATTATTAGGGAAAATTGTGAGTTACTTGAAAAGTGCAAGGGTGCCAATATTTTTGACCACAACTGTATAATGCTGCTTCTTTTCTGTTTTAAGCATGTGAGAACCATGTCAGCAACTGGTCATGAAGCACTCATAACATCCTAAGGGTGTCACTGACCTGGAGGCTGGACCCACATGGCTCAGCCTGAGGGCAAAGGACAGCAGGGTTAGGTCTTTCCTAATGGCTTCCTTAGAGGGGGCAGACATTATTATTTCCTTTCTGAGAGACCCAAGCAGGACTGTTGTAAGAGTCGAGGCCGGCTCTAACCTTTCGGGGGACCTAAGCAAGATTTTGTTGGGGGGCCCCCCATCTCGCGGCAAATCATTTAAGTGGCCCCTCTCTTGACAGCGGAGATAAACATTTACGTTTTTAAAGTAAATTTCCTGCAATTTTACATATTTTGCCATGGGGCAGAGAGAAAAAATCAGCAATTTTACAACAATTTGAATGCAATTCTACTCATTTTGCAATGGAGCAGAGAGAAAACATTTGCAATTTTACAGCTTATTTCCTGCAATTATACACATTTTGCCATGGGGTGGAGACATTTCTTTGCAGTTTTAAATGCCTACAAAAGAGAATTCACTTTTTTTCTTCAGCTGAAAGACAATATCCATAGTTTGCCCATGATGTTGCAAAATTATTTAAGTGAATAAGTATGATATATTTGGGATTGAAGTGGGAAATCGAAGTGGTAACTTTGGATATTATCCGTGCCAATGTCGTGTGTTTCACCTATGATATGACATGCTAATACTTTTCAGTCTACGTTTCTTTTCAGGGCAGTTTTATTTGAATGTTACCACCCACCAGCATGGCATTGTTTATTAATCAGAAACACCTGCAAAGTCCTTCCTCTTCGCAAGTCTCGACTGAGCTATATAATAATCTTCAACTGAGTCAAACAGCTTTTCGTGGAAACCTACACTTGGTCACCTGAGTCATGGAACAAATTAAAATAGGGGGTGCAAACGTATGTTTTTTGTTGTTGTTCCCCCCCAGCAAATTATCATAATTCATTGGATAATTTGTCAAGTTTCACTTATTTTGAGCTAGTCTGTATTAAATAAATATATATGACCATTTTATAAATGGTCAAATTGTGAGTGATATGATTGCATTTTGGAACCCACCTCCCCAAGATGGTTTTGACCACACTCCACTGCTTTGACTGGTGCAGCTAGAAATCACAAGTGTCTATCCTATAATGACGGCACCTGCAAAAGAAAATGTGTTTATCTATTTTGTGTGGTTGTTACATTTGTGCTGGTGTTTCGTGTCCAATGCGCTGAGGGTGTTGTTACATATAGTATAATTTGCGGCGTGCATCAAGAGCAAAGTCATTGTAGCCATCACTTCCGCTAGCTGTGAGAACCATGGCATGAGCACAGGCTGACGTGGCATTGCTGTAGCGCAGCCTGCCAGAAGCCTACCAAAGGTTGCACTGTGTCCATTACAATATAGAATCTAGTCCAAACCGTTCAATAGTTAAGCTATCCATATTACCGGAGCTTCATTTTATTATTTTGATGCGTGGCCGCAGTATATAGAACATGCCAAAACTTTGGAGATAACAATAGATGGCAAAGTCAAATATTTTCCATATCCATCTGTGGCGAAGATTTCCCTAAATACTTATGACAAATCCATCTCCAGAACCAGCTACAGCCTAGCCAGCTGGCTAATCTTTTGAATACAGTGTAGCAACAACATAACATTAGCTAGCTAGATAAGGTTAGCATGCTAGCTAGTTACACTGACAGCTGTCAGTGCCCTACTTCTTGTTATTTCTCCACTCCATGTGGAAATCTCCACAACATTCCAAACCCCAAATCATGAATATGCATTAGCAGCCTGCATCATTCTTTGGACGTGGAACCTAAACGAGAAATTACGCTATAGGACAGGAATTACGCTGAACTAGGGCCTGCATTGCCCTCTGGTGTGGGTCTCTGAAGCTAAATTCCAACAACTCATGACTTATGCCATGTTAAAATGACATCGGAGTGAGAATGATTAAGAAAATCAATGGGGGCCCGCTGGAGGTCAGGGCTCCTGGGCGCGTCCCCTGCGTGCCCAGTCAGCATTCGGCCATGATTACTACAAGTTAAGATAGCTGGCTAGACTAACTACCAATCAAAGATTTGACATGGCTAATTTTCAGCTAATTGAGTGACTGACATAATGAGAGAAATTGCTGATGCACAACCAAATTTCGAAATTGCACCTGGTGTTTTTTACTTTTCTTACTCTCAATAATAAGTTGAGACCCAAACTGAGTTTTGGGAGGGTTAGTGGGCCTAACCGACTGCTTATATCGCATATGCCTGAAAAGAGTGTTAACATCCATTTGTGAAGTATTTAGCAGATATTTACCATGACCACATAATGCAACAGGTTCATGTCTGGTTGGTTGGCTTTAGTGTCAGCGAGTTTGAGCAGAGAGGCGATGCGGAACCCAGCAGCATTACCTGTGTAACCTCCCTGTTGATGAAGGTCAGAAGGTGTGACACGATCAGATCATTCCCTCCCACTTTCACTCATTCATACTCATGCACTCAACACATTTGGAAAGAAGAGAGAATAATGATTTTCAATATCTGGCTCCATTGGCTGTCTAGGTGCCAGATAACTGCTACTCCTGGCCTTCATGTAGTTTCCTGTCCTCGGGACCAGCCGTAGGATAGAGTGCAACTCTGGGCAGCTCAAAAGAATAATAAGAAAGCGTGAAAGAGAGTAATGTCACTGAGATCAAATCAACAGGCAAGTCAAATAAATCTTCTAAGAAAGTTCAGGGATCTGAGAAAAACAATCGCAATCACTCTGGCTCACCTGTGGCTGCAGACACTATGCAGCATGCTGAAACACACAGTGAAGGAGGTCATTTTGCAGGGCTCTGGCAGTGCACCTCCTTGCACAAAGGCGGAGGTAGCGGTCCTGCTGCTGGGTTGTTGCCCTCCTACGGCCTCTTCCACGTCTCCGGATATACTGGCCTGTCTCTAGCGCCTCCATGCTCTGGACACTACGCTGACAGACACAGCAAACCTTTTTGCCACAGCTCGCATTGATGTGCCATCCTGGATGAACTGCACTACCTAAACCACTTGTGTGGGTTGTAGACTCCGTCTCATGCTACCACTAGAGTGAGAGCACCGCCAGCATTCAAAAGTGACCAAAACATCAGCCAGGAAGCACGCACAGCAGTCCGTCCCAATCAGTGGGGGTAGCCTCATTTACCTCAGTGCATCGGGTTCGGGCGCTTGGACAGTCCAAAAGTTGTAAAACTTTTGTAAGTGGAATAATATTGCTGGAGGCAACACTGAACTGCAGCCAAAAAGTTAAAGTAACTTTTTAATATTGGATATTCGGTGGCTATTCGGGTTTCTCTCCACAATAGTTATTGAACCAAGCATCTCATGACTATGAAAATGGTATATTCTGAATCTGGGTTTGGGGTTTGAGAAGTCAATGAGAAATCTAAAGTCACAACCTAGATTCGAGCAAATGTCTTAAGTAGTTGAACATGTTAATACTCCAACTTTGTGAAAGTGACAAACTGACACGTTTACATTTTCGTAAAAAATAACATAATATCATAGGAGTGCTTTGATTTGACAACCAGCATATGTGCAGTTTGATTCGAGACGGCCGTCATTAGACCCGATGACGTTTCTACGCATTATTTTTTATTTTATTTTAATTACAGATCAACAATTTACATTCTTACATCATACAAAACAGAACGCAGGTATTAACGAGAAAACACTGAAACAAACAAAAAATATAAAAAAATAAACAATTCTAGTGCAATTGTAATCACTCTGAAAAAATGTTATTGAAATGGTTTAGGAAAATGTTATTCTTGTTATTGTTCACTAGGGTTAATATTATAATAAAATAGTTAAATTCAATCAAAAAAACTTGTAATTTCGGTATAGAATTTAGGAATTCTTGTTTGTGTATGAAGTATTTGGCAACAAGAATAAAACAATTCACAATCATTTCAGTGTTCTTGTTATCGTTGCAATAGTAACATATTATATATTTCATGTCAAAAACATAGGTAGTGTGAACACTGGTAAATAAGTATTTTGCAAGGTTTTCCCAAAATCTGACACAAATTTACATTCAAAGAACAAGTGAGACAGAAAACGCAGATATCATCAATTGCCACAAATTTGGATATCATAGAATTACATGGATATATCTTTTGTAAAATGTTGAAGTGCACTTCCTTAACTTTGTTTGGTATACAATATTTGTAAGGCCTTAACCATGCATTTTTCCAGACAATGTCAGGAATAAGCATTTTCCAGAAAAACTTTCCTCTCGGTGTAAGTTGGTTTTGTGAATGAAGAATTTGTCTTATATATTTATTACAACAAGATCTCTCAAGTAAGCCCACGCCTTCCAATCTGAGTTCTGGATAAACTTTGTGATCATTACCAAAGCTAAGATGAGTTTTCATTAGTGTAGTTAGACCACTGGGAACGGCTTTGATCACAGAAATAAACTGGAAACTCGTTCAATGTTATAAATTGTTCACATGTGAGAATATTACCCTTGTTGCCGAAAACATCAAGAACAAAGTCAATATTCCTCTCATGCCAGCTGGGGTAGAACAATGACTTATTCCTTACAGTTATGTCTGAATTATTCCACAAAAGAGCTTTAAGTGTGGAAAAAATGTGCAGGAAACATATTTTCCAGGCCATTAAAGCTTGTTGGTGAAACCTAGCCAATTTAGCAGGTAATCTTTCAGGAATATAATTACATTTCAGTCAAAATTGAAGACCTCCCAACTTATTAAACACATTATTTGGAATGAAATACCATATTGATTCAGTATTGATCAAACATCTTTTCAACCAGTTGATCTTGAAAGTGTTATTTATGTCAACAAAATCCAACACTTCTAGCCCGCCTTTAGCTCTTTTGTTAGAAAGGAGTGACTTTTTTAGTTTGTGAGACTTATTTTTCCAGATGAAGTCAAGAAAGGTCTTATTGATCTCTTTACAAGTAGCTGGATTTACACATAACGATAATGAGGGGTACACAAAACGAGACAGTCCCTCTGCCTTGGACAGAAGTACTCTCCCAAGTATAGAAAGATCTCTTTGTAGCCAATTATTTGACAGATGTATTCCTAAATATTTAACACAGTCCTTTACCGGAATATTTTCTATTTCTTTATCATCGGAGTTAAATAAAGATAAGATTTCACATTTAGAAACATTCAGCATTAATCCTGATGCAATAGAAAATGCAGTTATAGCATTAAGGGCATGGGCGACCTGGTCTTTGTCTCTTAAGAAAAGAGTAGTCAGCCAGTAAGGAAATGTTGATTTCTTTATTAAAAATGGTTAAGCCATACAAATTTGCATTATTCAGAATATCTAGAGATAGAAGTTCCACAACCAAAATGAATAAAAAATTGTGAAATTGGGCATCCCTGTCGTACACTTCTGTTGATAATGACTCTTTTGGAAGTATTAAGGTTTAGTAACAAACAACTATTTATATATTTGTAAAACATGCGAATTACTTTGGTACATTTTCACAAAATCCCAAAAGTTTAAGAGCCCTAAAGAGAAATTCATGTTCAATTGTGTCAAAGGCTTTACAGAAATAAGACAACCGCATCTGAGCCAATTGCATCTGAATAATCTATAAGGTCCAAGACTAAACGAATGTTAGAGTTTATGTGACGGCCCTTCATAAATCCTGTTTGACTCTCATTTATAATGGTATCTATTCCTTTCTTTAATCTTTTGGCATAAACCAGAGCAATCAATTTGTAATCAATATTTAATAAATGAATTGGTCTCCAATTGTCAATGAGAGAAGGGTCTTTATCGGGCTTCGAAATCAATGAAATAAGGCCCTGTTTCATAGTGAAGACCATTTCCCCACTTTTAATGCAATCTTGAAACACATTAAAAATCGGGTCTTCTAGTAACTCCCAATACTGTCTATAGAATTCAACTGACAGGCCATCAGGGCCAGGTGATTTCCCTTTTGTCATTGAATTCAGAGTCTCTATAATTTCTTCAATTGACACAGGTGAATCGCAAACTGAGTGGAAATCATCCTCAATTACAGGGACATAATTCTGAATGTGGCAAATGTAGCTTTCACAACCATCTTCCTGAAATTGAGAGCTGTAAAGGTTTTCATAAAAGGAATTGACAAATGATGATATTGTAATGGGATCTTTGCATAAAACATCGTTAATTTTGAGTGCAGTTATAGATTTTTTTTTGTAGTTTCTCTTTTCAAGTGCAAAAAAGTAACTTGTGTTTCTTTCCCCCTCTTCAATCCATTTTGCTCTTGACCTTACAAAGGCACCCTTTGCCAGATCCGTGTAAAGCTGTTCTAATTCTAGTTGTAAAGACTTGAATACAGACTCCTCTTCTTCAGATAGATTATCTTTCTTTAGATAACTGTCAAGCTTGCTCATCATCTCATTGGTTTGGAAGTCTGCAGGCGGGGCTACCTCATCACGTAACCATGGCCGCTACGTTAACCCCCCTTTGATCTCATCCCCCATGAGAGACCGCCCACGTTGGGCACAATTGTAACATACGGGATATGAACCTGGGTCCCCCATGGGAGCGACCAATATCTTAGACCATCAGATCAATATCACATGTTGTTTCCTAAACATATTATAAAGACGAAATGCAAATTTGTATCACACCAGTAGTGGTGTAGTCTACGGCGATACGGATATAATTTATTATTGATATCTACATAGTGCATTGATGTGAATCACACTGCTCCTCTCTCATTTAGTTATTTGTGCCTTACGGATTGTGGATGGCTGTTCACAAATCTAAATGTGTATTGGAACCCAATAATGGTTGAATTGTGTGTAATAGTAATTGTGTGATTGTGGGGATGCATGGTTCTACAAGTGTGCTTGCTCTAGTTCTTCAACGGCACAGCTAGGAGAGCTCCAAAAGTAGCTTATAGTTGAAGACTCTTCTTTGAGTCATAAAAGTGCATTTAAATTACTTAGGAACTCTGCACACTTTGGAGAGGTGGTGGCCACTTCGAGACACTAGTTAGTTCTCTCACTTAAACCCTAATAATTTCTTTGTCTCATGTTGCACGTACCCCCACATTTTCCAGGAATAGTCTTATCATGATACTGAATGTATCCAGAGTATTTTCAGATTTCATTATTAACAAAAGCTGCAAAAAAAAGTACAGTAAATGTATAATGCACATAAAAAAACTGTGTAATGTTTGGATTCAGTCTTGTCAGGTGTTGTGTACTCATCTTTGGTCTAATCATTTTTCAATTTTCTCCAAATTGTTCCCCTTAAATTGCTATCATGGTTTAGGAATATGCTTTTCATATTTATTCTGTAAGAAACATTTACATGTAGCACTATCCAAATTAGCCAATTCCCACGAGTGTAAAGGGTAAAACAAAGCCTGCCATAAATGTGAAAATTATATATTCTGAATCAATGGAGAAGGGAGAAAAATTCACACTTTTTGTGTTGTTGAGATTTGATTATAGAATAATCTAAATTTCAACAAAAGATTTTCATAGTCACGGCATACTGTTTAAGACTTCTTGAAGATTGAAATCAGAAGTTGTATTTATTTATTTTCACACAAAAACGTCTGGAATGTTTTCCTTCCACCCCTGATTCAGAATATACAATTTTCATAGTCATGGCATTCTTGGTTCAATAACTATTGAAGAGAGAAAACCAAATATCCAATATTAAACTAAATTTACCTTGGTGCCCAACCATAAGTTGAATTGCTCTATTATTAATTAGGCTATAGATTGAACAATGTTAGTTAATTAAATGGGGATTGTGATATCAGGTGCTTAGCGATATATTGACAATATATTTGCTATGGTGAGTGTTATGAGAATGCACTACATTACCAAAAGTATGTGGACACCTGCTTGTCGAACATCTCATTCCAAAATCATGGGCATTAAAAGGGACTTGCCCCCCCCCCCCCCCCCCCCCCCCCCCCCCCCCCCCCTTCCTGCCATAACAGCCTCCACTCTCATGGGAAGGCTTTCCACTAGATGTTGCAACATTGCTGCGGGGACTTGTTTACATTCAGCCACAAGAGAGGTTGGGAGCTGGTGTTGAGCTTTAAGGCCCGCAGTTGGCGTTCCAATTAATATCAAAGGTGTTCAATGGGGTTGAGGTCAGGGCTCTGTGTAGGCCAGCCAAGTTCTTCTACACCGATCTCGACAAACCACTTCTGTAGGGACCTCGCTTTGTGCATTGGGGCATTGTCATGCTGAAACAGGAAAGGGCCTTCCCCAAACTGTTGCCACAAAGTTAGAAGCACAGAATCGTCTAGAATGTCATTGTATGCTGTAGCTTTAAGATTTCCCTTCACTGGAACTAAGGGGCCTAGCCTAAGCCATGAAAAACATCCCCAGACCATTATTCCTCCTCCTCCAAACTTTACAGTTGGCACAGGCATTGGGGCAGGTAGCATTCTCATGGCATCCACCAAACCCAGATTCGTCCTGCGGACTGCCAGATGGTGAAGGGTGATTCATCACTCAAGAGATCGCATTTCTTCTGCTCCAGAGTCCAATGGCGGCGAGCTTTACACCACTCCAGCCGACGAATGGCTTGTGTGTGGCTGTGTGCAGCTGCTCGGCCATGAAAACCCATTTCATGAAGCTACTGACGAACAGTTCTTGTTCTGACGTTGCTTCCAGAGGCAGTTTGGAACTCGGTAGTGAGTTTTGCAACCGAGGACAGACGATTTTTATGCGCTACATGCTTCAGCACTCGGTGGTCCCATTCTGTGAGCTTGTGTGGCCTACCACATCATGTGGGCTACTACGTCGTGCTAAGTCGTTGCACCTAGATGTTTCCACTTGACTATAACAGCACTTACAATTGACCGGGGCAGCGAACTGACTTTGACAAACTGACTTGTTGGAAAGGTGGCATCCTATGATGGTGCCACGTTGAAAGTCACTGATCTCTTCAATAAGGCCATTCTACTTCCAATGTTTGTCTCTAGAGATTGCATGGCTATGTGCTCTATATTATACACCTTTCAGCAATGGGGGAGGCTGAAATAGCCAAATCCACTAATTTGAAGGGGTGTCCACGTACTTTTGTATATGTAGTGTATATTGGCATGGCATTTAGGGTAAAGTCAGCATTATTGGAACATCAGATGTAGTAGAACATTTTGTGTTTGAGGGTAGGCTACTGTACTATGGTAATTTGGCAACCTAATCACAACAGATGTTATTGGGTTGTTGCTGAATGTGTTCTTTGAATGACAAAAATTGTTTTGGTTAGTGTAACATCATTTTAGTGTGTGTGGTCAGGTTTCTTAGATAAGGTGACCCATTGAAAACCATGAAAAACTGCCACACTGTCACGTTCCTGACCTGTTTTCCTTTGTTATGTATTTGTTTTAGTTGGTCAGGGCGTGAGTTGGGTGGGTTGGTCTAGGTTTGTTTTTCCATGTTGGGATTTTTGTGTTTGGCCTGGTATGATTCTCAATCAGAGACAGGTGTGTATTGTTTGTCCCTGATTGAGAGTCATACTAAGGCAGCCAGGGTTTCACTGGTGTTTTGTGGGTGTTTGTTTCCTGTGTCAGTGTTTGGGCCACACAGGACTGTTTTCAGGTTAGTCACGTTTGTAGAGTTTCGTAATTTGTAGTGTTTGTTGTTTGTTCATTAAAGTATGAATACCTACTACTCCGCATCTTGGTCCAATCCATGCTCCTCCTCGTCTGAGGAGGAGAACGACTACGACAACCTTAACACATACTATTAAACCTTGCTCTAGAATGATAAGGCTGTCATTCTGCCAATTATAATTCAACAATCTAGCTTTTGGTGCTAAAATTAATATTTGTAATTGCTTTGAAATACACTGCTCAAAAAAATAAAGGGAACACTTAAACAACACAATGTAACTCCAAGTCAATCACACTTCTGTGAAATCAAACTGTCCACTTAGGAAGCAACACTGATTGACAATACATTTCACATGCTGTTGTGCAAATGGAATAGACAAAAGGTGGAAATTATAGGCAATTAGCAAGACACCCCCAAAAAAGGAGTGATTCTGCAGGTGGTGACCACAGACCACTTCTCAGTTGCGCACAACCCATGTGGAATTCCGGGTCTCTGGCAGCATTTGGAACTGCCAAACTGCTGTCAAGAAAACCAAGATCGTCTCAGCCTACAGTGCATTCGTAAAGTAATCAGACCCCTTGACTTTTTCCATATTTTCTTATGTTACAGCCTTATTCTAAAATGTATTAAAAAAAAAAATCCTCATCTACACACAATACCCCATAACGACAAAGTGAAAACAGGTTTTTAGAAATGCTTGCACATTTATTAAAAATAAAATATTTACTTAAGTATTCAGAACCTTTGCTATGAATCTTGAAATTGAGCTCTGGTGCATCCTATTTCCATTGATCATCCTTGAGATGTTTCTACAACTTGATTGGAGTCCACCTGTGGTAAATTCAATTGATTGGACATGATTTGAAAAGGCCCGCTTGGAGTTTGCCAAAACACATCTAAAGGACTCTCAGACCATGAAAAACAAGATTGAATGCCAAGTGTCACGTCTGGAGGAAACCTGGCACAATCCCTACGGTGAAACATGGTGGTGGCAGGATCATGGTGGTGTTTTTCAGTGGCATGGACTTGGAGAGTAGTCAGGATTGAGGGAAAGAGGAACGGAGCAAAGTACAGAGTTCCGTGAGGAAAACCAACTCCAGAGCGTTCAGGACCTCAGACGGGTTCACCTTCCAACAGCACAACGATCCTAAGCACACAGCCAAGATAACGCAGGAGTGGGTTCGGGGACAAGTCTCTGAATGTCCTTGAATGGCCCAGCCAGAGCCCGGACTTGAACCTGATTGAACATCTCTGGAGAGACCTGAAAATAGCTGTGCAGCGACACTCCCCATCCAACCTGACAGAGCTTGACAGGCTCTACGGAGAAGAATGGGAGAAAGTCCCCAAATACATGGTGTGTTAAGCTTGTAGCGTCATATCCAAGAATACTCAAGGCTGTAATCACTGCCAAAGGTTCCTCATCAAAGTACTGAGTAAAGGGTCTGAATACTTATGTATTATTAGATTCTAAGTGAAACTTGGAACATTGTTATACGCAGAAGCATAGTATATAAAGGAGTGAAAGAGATTGGTTTTTACATCAGAAGTGAATGGTTATCTGTAGGAGACAGATTGCTTTGGAATGTGTTGGGTGGACAGGAGGAAGTCACAGGATTGCTATAGGGCAAGCGAATGGACATCTGTGGATTAGGCAAAGGAGTGGTTGAGGTCAGATCCCCTGAAGGGAGAAATGGTTTTATTACCCTCTTCCTGTCAAACCATAAGATGTAAGGATTGGAGCGAAGGTGTGCCTAAAGTGGAGTGTGTGTGTGTATGTGTGTGTGTATGTGTATATATACACTGCTCAAAAAAATAAAGGGAACACTTAAACAACACAATGTAACTCCAAGTCAATCACACTTCTGTGAAATCAAACTGTCCACTTAGGAAGCAACACTGATTGACAATAAATTTCACATGCTGTTGTGCAAATGGAATAGACAACAGGTGGAAATTATAGGCAATAAGCAAGACACCCCCAATAAAGGAGTGGTTCTGCAGGTGGTGACCACAGACCACTTCTCAGTTCCTATGCTTCCTGGCTGATGTTTTGGTCACTTTTGAATGCTGGCGGTGCTTTCACTCTAGTGGTAGCATGAGACGGAGTCTACAACCCACACAAGTGGCTCAGGTAGTGCAGCTCATCCAGGATGGCACATCAATGCGAGCTGTGGCAAGAAGGTTTGCTGTGTCTGTCAGCGTAGTGTCCAGAGCAGGATACAGGCCAGTACATCAGGAGACGTGGAGGAGACCGTAGGAGGGCAACAACCCAGCAGCAGGACCGCTACCTCCGCCTTTGTGCAATGAGGAGCACTGCCAGAGCCCTGCAAAATGACCTCCAGCAGGCCACAAATGTGCATGTGTCTGCTCAAACGGTCAGAAACAGACTCCATGAGGGTGGTATGAGGGCCCGACGTCCACAGGTGGGGGTTGTGCTTACAGCCCAACACCGTGCAGGACGTTTGGCATTTGCCAGAGAACACCAAGATTGGCAAATTCGCCACTGGCGCCCTGTGCTCTTCACAGATGAAAGCAGGTTCACACTGAGCACATGTGACAGACGTGACAGAGTCTGGAGACGCCATGGAGAACGTTCTGCTGCCTGCAACATCCTCCAGCATGACCGGTTTGGCGGTGGGTCAGTCATGGTGTGGGGTGGCATTTCTTTGGGGGGCCGCACAGCCCTCCATGTGCTCGCCAGAGGTAGCCTGACTGCCATTAGGTACCGAGATGAGATCCTCAGACCTCTTGTGAGACCATATGCTGGTGCGGTTGGCCTTGGGTTCCTCCTAATGCAAGACAATGCTAGACCTCATGTGGCTGGAGTGTGTCAGCAGTTCCTGCAAGAGGAAGGCATTGATGCTCTGGACTGGCCCGCCCGTTCCCCAGACCTGAATCCAATTGAGCACATCTGAGACATCATGTTTCGCTCCGTTCACCAACGCCACGTTGCACCACAGACTGTCCAGGAGTTGGCGGATGCTTTAGTCCAGGTCTGGGAGGAGATCATCCTCAGGAGACCATCCGCCACCTCATCAGGAGCATGCCCAGGCGTTGTAGGGAGGTCATACAGGCACGTGGAGGCCACACACACTACTGAGCCTCATTTTGACTTGTTTTAAGGACATTACATCAAAGTTGGATCAGCCTGTAGTGTGGTTTTCCACTTTAATTTTGAGTTTGACTCCAAATACAGACCTCCATGGGTTGATAAATTTGATTTCCATTGATCATTTTCGTGTGATTTTGTTGTCAGCACATTCAACTATGTAAAGAAAAAAGTATTTAATACGAATATTTCATTCATTCAGATCTTGGATGTGTTATTTTAGTGTTCCCTTTATTTTTTTGAGCAGTGTATATATATTACTTGTGGTGGTGGAAACATGTTTTTGTCTGAATACAGCTGTGTTGACCCTTTGGGAAGAATTAAAATTGGTTAAGCTTCTCTAGTGTCTGAGTTATTTACTGAAAATTAGAACGTAACAGTATGTGATATTTCTTTTTTTTTTTTGCCAAAGATTTTTAAAAACCTGTTTTTTGTTTTGTCATAATGGGGTATTGTGTGTAGATTGAGGGGAAAAAATGATTTAATACATTTTAGATTACGGCTGTAATGTAACAAAATGTCAAGGGGTCTGAATACTTTCTGAATGCACTGTATAGGTGATACTAGGATGCATTCTTCAAATGTATTAAACTATAATTATGATAATTAACCTATTCAGAGAAACCCTATCACAACTCAAAACAGTGGTATGAAGTATTGAAACTGGTAACCTAATGTTGGAGAGTAGGACATTGTTCCAAGGTGGATGACACAAGGACAGCCAGAGATGAATTGCTGAATCCCCCCAGTACTGTGGATGTGTTTCGATTTCAACTCTCGTCAGCTTTTGTTTCACACACGTGCGCACACACCAGACCACGGGAAACATACAAAGGCAGGTTTCTCTTGCTAACACTGCAACATTGTATAGTCATATCCCTCAAAGCTATTGGGTTTACTTCTCTACAGTTGTTTTAATCATTCATCTAAATAGGATAAGTAGAGCTGCATTATACTGTTCTGTGGTCACTTTAACACTATCAGATTTAATTGTTTACTTAAGGTAGCTATTGTTGTCTAGATGGACTCTGAGGAACACGGAACATAAATCCTGATCTTACTGTATAAATACATTCCTTTGTTGCTGGGCTGTTCTTCCTGCCAAAAATGTGACTGGGCCAGGAGACCTACGTCAACCTTTGTTGTACTGAGGAAACATTGGCTTTTCCCTGTCAGATACCATGACCTTATCATGCACTGTTACCTCTTGAGTTCAAGGTACAGTGAATATACAGAAAATAAGTTTGGTTTTAAATAGGGCTTTGACTGGAGTACACATCTAACATCCACTCAGAGCTGTGAGCTACAGTTCTACTGATGGGCTCAAGTGGGAGCCAGACAACCTAGTCTCTCTCATGGAGGCTACAACACCACCACCATCTAGTGGTGTAGAGAGCACAAGCTGCAAAATATATCACCTGGTGTTGATGGACATTCCCACTGACAGCTAGGAGGAAGCCTCCACGTGTATCATGTTATCCCTTACGTTTTAATCATAAGCATTATAGACACCAGCACACATATCCACTGTTATGTATCATATCTAAGTGGCAGGAGGAGTAACACTTTTTATCTGTTGAGATGCCACAGGAGAGAGCTTCCTCTGCCTGGTATCGGAGCTGCATTCCTTAGGCACCTCAAACTTACCAAGGCCGATCAAAGAAGGAACATGCATTTGTAAATACAGTGTATCAATTACACATTGCTCTTGTCTACCTGCCCCTAGAAGCATGGATGCCAACATTGTTTGTGTGACGAGTGTCTCTTTCAGGTCAAGCTGTGCCATATTTATGGCCACTGGCTGGAATTGGAAATAAAAAACTATAATTGTATTCATCAATATGTTTTAGATTGTTTATTTGTCCCTTTATGAGTTACACTCTTTGGAATTATTTGTGTAAATATTAGTTTTGAGTAATAAAACTGCCATGCATGCTCTTACATTTTTAAAAATGTGTTATTTCACCTTGATTTAATCAGGTAGGCCAGCTGAGAACCAGTTTCCATTTACAACTGCAACCTGGCCAAGATAAAGCAAAGCAGTACGACAAAAACACAGAGTTACACATGGGATAAACAATCGTACAATCAATAACACAATAGCAAAATCTGTATACAGTGTGTGCAAATTAAGTAAGGTGGTAAGGCAATAAATAGGCCAATAGTGGCGAAGTAATCACAATTTAGCAATTTACACTGGAGTGATATATGTGCAGATGAGGATGTGTAAGTATAAATACTGGTGTGCAAAAGAGCAGAAAAACAAATATGGGGATGAGGTAGGTAGTTGGTTGGTTGGATGGGCTATTTACAGATGGGCTGTGTACAGCTGCAGCGATCGGTAAGCTGCTTTGACAGCTGACGCTTGAAGTTAGTGAGGGAGATATGTCTCCAACTTCGGTGATTTTTGCAATTCGTTCCAGTCATTGGCAGCAGAGAACTGGAAGGAAAGGCGGACAAAGGAGGTGTTGGCTTTGGGGATGATCAGTGAAATATACCTGCTGGAACGTGTGCTACGGGTGGGTGTTGCTATGGTGACCAGTGAGCTGAGATAAGGCGGAGCTTTACCTAGCAAAGACTTATAGATGACCTGGAGCCAGTGGGTTTGGCGACGAATATGAAGTGAGGACCAGCCAACGAGAGCTTACAGGTCACAGTGGTGGGTAGTATATGGGGCTTTGGTGACAAAACGGATGGCACTGTGATAGACTGCATCCAATTTGCTGAGTAGAGTGTTGGAGGCTATTTTGTAAATGACATCGCCGAAGTCAAGGATCGGTAGGATAGTCAGTTTTACGAGGGTATGTTTGGCAGTATGAGTGAAGGAGGCTTGGTGCGAAATAGGAAGCCGATTCCAGATTTAACTTTGGATTGGAGATGCTTAATGTGAGTCTGGAGGGAGAGTTTACAGTCTAGCCAGACACCTAGGTATTTATAATTGTTCAGATATTCTAAGTCCGCACCGTCCAGAGTAGTGATGCTAGTCGGGCTGGCAGCAATTGGTTGAAGAGCATGCATTTCGTTTTACTAGCGTTTAAGAGCAGTTGGAGGCCATAGAAGGAGTGTTGTAATGGCGTTGAAGCTTGTTTGGAGGTTTGTTAACACAGTGTCCAAAGAAGGGCCAGATATATACAGAATGGTGTCGTATGCGTAGAGGTGGATCAAAGAATCACCCACAGCTAGAGCGACATCATTGATATATACAGAGAAAAGAGTCAGCCCGAGAATTGAACTCTGTGGCACCCCTATAGAGACTGCCGGAGGTCCGGACAACAGGCCCTCTGATTTGACACACTGAACTCTATCTGAGAAGTAGTTAGTGAACCAGGCGAGGCAGTCATTAGAGAAACCAAGGCTGTTGAGTCTGCCGATAAGAATACGGTGATTGACAGAGTCGAACGCCTTGGCCGGGTCAATGAAGACGGCTACACAGTACTGTCTTTTATCGATGGCGGTTGTGATATCGTTTAGGACCTTGAGCGTGGCTGAGGTGTACCCGTGACCAGCTCGGAAACCAGATTGCATAGCAGAGAAGGTACGGTGGGATTCGAAATGGTCGGTGATCTGTTTGTTCACTTGGCTTTCGAAGACTTTAGAAAGGCAGGGCAGAATGGATATAGGTCTGTAACAGTTTGGGTCTACAGTGTCTCCCCCTTTTGAAGAAGGGGATGACTGTGGCCGCGTTCCAATCTTTAGGAATCTCAGACGATATGAAAGAGAGGTTGAACAGGCTAGTAATAGGGGTTGCAACAATTGCGGTGGATATTTTTTAGGAAGAGAGGGTCCAGATTGTCTAGCCCAGCTGATTTGTGGGGATCCAGATTTTGCAGCTCTTTCAGAACATCAGCTGTCTGGATTTGGGTGAAGGAGAAGCGGGGGGCTTGGGCCAGTTGCTGCGGGGGGTGCAGAGCTGTTGGCCGGGGTTGGGTTAGCCAGGTGGAACGCATGGCCATTATGCTTCAGTGTTGGGGAGTAGTGAATTACATGTAGTTCAAATAGTAATTTAACTACATTTTGCAGTAACTTGGTGGTAGTTGAAATAAATTCAAATTAAAGTAGCTAAAATTGATTGTGTAGCTCAATGAAGTGACTTATAAATGATTTGGACATGAAGTGCGGAAATGCTAATATACTGTAGGTACCATTGACTTGAATTGGATTTGTGCCACAAATGCTAAAATGTTCTAGCTTTAAAAACAGTGGCCAGGTAAACAAAACCAAAGCATGGATTACTGTCATACCTTGTCCATAGACTGCTTACAGGGTAAGAAACCTGGACTCAAATTTGTATGATAGGTTACATTTGGTATGGTCTGTATTCATTTGTGGATGTCCATCATCAATTGTTTTATGATATGTTACGGATAACAATTCATAAGATATGTTGCAAATTGCAATTCACATGATATATTACGAATTCCAATATGTTGTGGCTAAGGTTAGCTAAGTGGCTAGGTGACTAACACTAATGTTAGCTAGATGGCTCACGCTAATGTTAGCTAGGTGGCTAACGCTAATGTTAGCTAGGTTACGCTAACGTTAGCTAGGCTAAGGGTTAGGAGTTAGGTTAAAGGGTTAAGGTTCAGGTTCAGGTTAGGGGAAGTGTTAGCTAAAATGCTAAGTAGTTGCAAAGTAGCCAAAAAGTAGTAAGTAGTTGCAAATTAGCTAAAATTGTAAGGTTGTCTGTGATGAGATTCAAACACGCAATCTTTGATTTGCTGGATGTTTACTTTATACGGCCACCAATCCACCCTGACCAACCACCCTCCTTTCATTTTTGCCTTAATAAGTAACCTTCTGTCTTATTTAACCATACCAAATGTAACATATCTTAATGATTTAAGTGTCCCGGATTTTCGTTTAATATGTTATGTCTAGTCTATGAGAACAGGCTGGGTTAAGGAAACCAATGTGTAATTTGGGTGAACTATCCTTTTAATAATGGTGGCTTTAGTATCTGTATCACACAAGTAACTTGACAATATTTAGTGTGTAGAGACTCTCAAAGCCGGGGGGAAACAACTGGTTCTCACATTATGGTATGAACGATTATCTTTCTGCTTTTATTATTATGTCACGTTCCTGACCTTATTTCCTTTATTTTTGTCTTTGTTTAGTATGGTCAGGACGTGAGCTGGGTGGGCATTCTATGTTATGTGTTTCTATGTTGGGTTCTTTTCAATTAGCCTGATATGGTTCTCAATCAGGGGCAGGTGTTTTACGTTTCCTCTGATTGAGAACCATATTAAGGTAGGCTGTTCACACTGTTTGTTTGTGAGTGATTGTTCCTGTGTTAGTGTTTATGTCACACGGGACTGTTTTGTTTGTTCTTGTTCGTGTGTTCTTCATTGTCTGTAAGTTCTCATGTTCAGGTCTGTTTACGTCGTTTATTGTTTTGTAGTTTGTTAAGAGTTTTTTCGTGTTCGTCTATCTTTAAATAAATCATTATGTCTTCATACCTCGCTGCATATTGGTCCGATCCTTGCTCCTCCTCAGACGAGGAGGAGAACGAACGTTACATATTATCTCTAAAGGGCTTTCACTGTCTGGTGCTACTAGTGTTAACCTCATTATTCTACATGCAATGCATGGTCGTTCTGAGAAAGTTGCACCTATACCCTCCTGTATCATGCAAACTATGTACCCTCCCTCCTTAACCTGTTCTTTTGCATGCCTATGTATGTTCCAATTAGATTAACACCAAGGTTGGCTCTAAGCTAAAGAACATGGTCACCACACACAGGGCTATCCCAGACAACCCTGAGGCTACGGCTGAGGACAGGAACAAAAACAAGAAGTCCTGTTATGACCTCCGCAGAGTCATCAAACGAGCAAAAGGCCAATATAGTAATAAGGTGGAATCATACTACACAGGCGCCGCTGACCGCCACATGTGGCAGGGGCTACAGTCCATTACAGATTATAAAGGAAGACCCAGTTGTGATCTGCCCAACAATGCCTCTCTACCAGACGAAATCGTTGCATTTTATGCATTCTTCGACAATAACAACACCCTTCCGGGTGTGAGGACCCTCACCAACCCAGACGACTGGATGCTCTCGCAGATGTGAGTTAGGTCTTTAATAATCAGGTCAACACACAGCTGACAGTGCATGTCAGAGCAAAACCCAAGCCATGTGGTTGAAGGAATTGTCCATAGAGCTCCGAGACAGGATTATGTCAAGGCACAGATCTGGGGAAGGGTACCAAAACATTTCTGCAGCATTGAAGGTCCCCAAGAACACAGTGGCCTCCATCATTCTAAAATGGAAGAATTTTGAAACCACCAAGACTCTTCCTAAAGTTGGAGGACCGGCCAAACTGAGCAATCGGGGGAGAACGTCCTTGGTCAGGGAGGTTACCAAGAACTGTTCCTCTGTGGAGATGGGATAACCTTCCAGAAGGACAACCATCTGAACTCTTTGGCCTGAATGCCAAGCGTAACGTCTGGAGGAAACCTGGCACCATTCCTACGGTGAAGCATGGTGGTGGCAGCATCAGGCTGTGGGGATGTTTATCAGCAGCAGTGACTGGGAGACTAGTCAGGATTGAGGGAAAGATGAAGGGAGCAAAGTACAGAGAGATCCTTTATGAAAACCTGCTCCAGAGTGTTCAGGACTTAAGCATTTCACGGTAAGGTCTACCTACACCTGTTGTATTTGGCGCATGTGACAAATACAATTTTATTTTATTTGATTTTGACCTCAGACTGGGGCGAAGGTTCACCTTACAACAGGACAATGACCCTAAGCACACAGCCAAGACAATGCAGGAGTGGCTTCAGGACAAGTCTCTGAATGTCCTTGAGTGGCCCAGCCAGAGCCTGGACTTGAACTCGATCGAACATCTCTGGAGAGACCAGAAAATATCTGTGCAGTGACGCTCCCTATCCAACCTGACAGAGCTTGAGAAGATCTGCAGAGAAGAATGGGAAAAAAATCCCCAAATACAGGTGTGGCAAGCTTGTAGCGTCATACCCAAGAAGACTTGAGGCTGTAATCTCTGCCAAAGGTGCTTCAAAGTAGGGGAGAGCGAGGTATGTTGTCACGCTTTTCACGCTGTCTAACATTTACTGGGCACAATACATCACAAAGGTATAAATGTCATAGAAAATGAAAGAAGGAAGTCTTGGGCACATATTTTGTATTCATTACAGCTTCCTATCTTATTTCAATACGGAGTTGTAGACCGTTAAATGGTGTGCACTTGTGACAATTTGCCCCATCAGCGGGTAAAATTGTCACACTACATCGGTGTCACGCTCGTCGTCCTCCTCATCTGAGGAGGAGAAGTTTGAAGGATCGGAGGACCAATATGCAGTGTGGTAAGTGTTCATCTTGATATTTATTAACACAGAGAACACTTAACGAAACTATACAAAAATAACAAACAATGAACGTGAAGCTATAGAAAAATAGTGCTGACACAAAACACTACACATAGACAATCACCCACAACGACAAAACAGGCTACCTAAATATGGCTCCCAATCAGAGACAACGACAAACACCTGCCTCTGAGTGAGAACCATATCAGGCCCAACACATAGAAATAGACAAACTAGACATACAACATAGAATGCCCACTCAGATTACACCCTGACCAAACAAAACATAGAAACATACAAAGCAAACTATGGTCAGGGCGTGACAATCGGGTAAGTTGTCACATTGGATTATCAACAAATAAGAACACAACTAATTAGTTGTGAATATTGATTTTAATTTCAAATTCAAAACCAAATTTAACTTCATTAAAGAAATCAAAATCAAAACAATCATGCCTAGAGAATCTGGCAAATCATGCCTTTCAATCAAAACAATAATGTTGGCAGAGCACACATTAATTAAGTGGCACGACCACTTTTACTTTGAACTGGCGTGCACATGGATGCACGGTAATTGTTGAAATCGGAATGGAATGTAATGCTGCAGATAACTTCCTTAAATGTCGAAAGTCTTAACAAAACAGACGTGGTGTTTAAACACACTAATGCACTAATTGTAACGGCAGTCTTCCTCCTCTTCGTATGAAGAGGAGGTGTAGCAGGGATCGGACCAAGACGCAGCATAGTTTGTGCTCAACATATTTAATAAAGACGATAAACGTGAACACTTAACAATTACAAAATAACAAAATGTGGCAAACTGATACAGTCCTAGCTGGTGCAGAGAAAACACAAAGACAGGAAACAACCACCCACAATCCCCAACACAAAACAAGCCACCTAAATATGATTCCCAATCAGAGACAACACAAAACACCTGCCTCTGATTGGGAACCATATTAGGCCAAACATAGAAACAGACAAACTAGACATACAACATAGAATGCCCACCCAGCTCACGTCCTGACCAACACTAAAACAATCAAAACACACAAGAACTATGGTCAGAACGTGACAGTACCCCCCTCCTGAGGTGCCGACTCCGAACGCACCCCCTAAAACTCTAGGGGAGGGTCTGGGTGGGCATCTGTCCGCGGTGGCGGCTCCGGCGCTGGACGAGGACACCACTCCACCATTGTCTTTGTCCCCCTCCTTAGCGTCCTTTGAGTGGCGACCCTCGCCGCCGACCTTGGCCTAGGAACCCTCACAAAGGGCCCCATCAGACTGAGGAGACAGCTCCGAACCGAGAGGTAGCTTAGGACAGAGAGGTAGCTTAGGACAGAGAGGTAGCTTAGGACAGAGAGGTAGCTTAGGACAGAGAGGTAGCTTAGGACAGAGAGGTAGCTCAGGACAGAGAGGTATCTCCGGACTGAATGGCAGCTCCGGACTGAATGGCAGCTCCGGACTGAATGGCAGCTCCGGACTGGAGGGCAGCTCCGGACTGGAGGGCAGCTCCGGACTGGAGGGCAGCTCATGACTGGAGGGCAGCTCATGACTGGAGGGCAGCTCATGACTGGAGGGCAGCTCATGACTAGAAGGCAGCTCATGACTGGTGGGCGGCTCTGGCGGCTCCTGACTGGCGGGCGGCTCTGGCGGCTCCTGACTGGCGGGGGGCTCTGGCGGCTCCTGACTGGCGGGCGGCTCTGGCTGCTCCTGACTGGCGGGCGGCTCCTGACTGGCGGAAGGCTCTGGCGGCTCCTGACTGGCGGGCGGCTCTGGCGGCTCCTGACTGGCGGGCGGCTCTGCCGGCTCCTGACTGGCGGGCGGCTCTGGCGGCTCCTGACTGGCGGGCGGCTCTGGCTGCTCCTGACTGGCGGGCGGCTCCTGACTGGCGGAAGGCTCTGGCGGCTCCTGACTGGCGGGCGGCTCTGGCGGCTCCTGACTGGCGGGCGGCTCTGGCGGCTCCTGACTGGCGGGCGGCTCTGGCGGCTCCTGACTGGCGGGCGGCTCTGGCGGCTCCTGACTGGCGGGCGGCTCTGGCGGCTCCTGACTGGCGGGGGGCTCTGGCGGCTCCTGACTGGCGGGCGGCTCTGGCGGCTCCTGACTGGCGGGCGGCTCTGGCGGCTCCTGACTGGCGGGCGGCTCTGGCGGCTCCTGACTGGCGGGCGGCTCTGGCGGCTCGGGACAGACGGGCGGGTCTGACGGCGCTGGGCAGGCGGGAGGCTCAGACGGCGCTGGGCAGGCGGGCGGCTCAGACGGCGCTGGGCAGGCGGGCGGCTCAGACGGCGCTGGGCAGGCGGGCGACTCAGACGGCGCTGGGCAGGCGGGCGGCTCAGATGGCGCTGAGCAGTTGGACAGCACAGGCGGCGCTGGGCAGACGGGCAGTGCAGGCGGCGCTGGGCAGACGGCTGACTCTGACCTGCTGAGGCGCACAGTAGGCCTGGTGCGTGGTGCCGGAACTGGTGGTACCGGTTTGTAGACACGCACCTCAAGGCTAGTGCGGGGAGAAGGAACAGTGCGTACAGGGCTCTGGATACGCACAGTAAGCTTGGTGCGTGGTGTAGGCACTGGTGGTACTGGGCTGAGGGCACGCACCTCAAGGCGAGTGCGGGGTGCTGGAACTGGAGGCCTGGTCCGTGGCGCCGGCACCGGAGAGCTGGTACGTGGGGCTGCCACAGGAGAGCTGGTGCATGGGGCTGCCACAGGATAGCTGGTGCGCTGAGCTGGCACAGGACGTGCAGGGCTAGGGAGGCGCACAGGAGGCCTGGTGCGTGAGGCTGGCACAGTCTTCACCAGACGGCTAGCCCGCACCTCAGGACGAGTATGGAGAGCTGACTCAGGTGACATCAAATCCCCGACACGCTCCGTCGGGCGGATGTCGTGCCTCATGCACCAAACCAGCAAATCCCTCATTTCTCTCTCCTCCAATTTCCTCATTAGATCCTTCACAGTCTCTACTACGCTCAGCTCCAATACCGCCCTCACCGGCTCTGGTTCCATCCTTGGCTCCTTACGGTAAGCAGGGGGAGTTGGCTCAAGTCTCCTACTTGACCCAGCCTCACTCCCCTTTAGCCCCCCCCCCCCCCAATAAATTTTTGGGGGAGCCTCTCGGGCTTCCAGCCGCTCTGCCTTGCTAGCGCCTCATAATGCCGCCTCTCTACTTTTGCTGCCTCCAGCTCTGCTTTGGGGCGGCGACATTCCTCTGGCTCTGCCCAGGGTCTTTTACCGTCCAGCTCATCCTCCCATGTCCATTCCTGAACTCGCTGCTGCTGCTGCTGTCGCTGCTGCCCGTTACTACGCTGCTTGGTCCGAGTTTGGTGGGTGGTTCTGAAACGGCAGTCTTCCTCCTCTTCGTCTGAAGAGGAGGTGTAGTAGGGATCGGACCAAGACGCAGCATAGTTTGTGCTCAACATATTTAATAAAGACGATAAACGTGAACACTTAACAATTACAAAATAACAAAATGTGGCAAACCGATACAGTCCTAGCTGGTGCAGAGAAAACACAAAGACAGGAAACAACCACCCACAATCCCCAACACAAAATAAGCCACCTAAATATGATTCCCAATCAGAGACAACACAAAACACCTGCCTCTGATTGGGAACCATATTAGGCCAAACATAGAAACAGACAAACTATACATACAACATAGAATGCCCACCCAGCTCACGTCCTGAAAAATTTACATTTTTTAAGCTGCTGCCTTGTTCTTTGTAGATCCAGATTTTGACCACCCCCACCCCCCCTTGCTTCCCTTTCTTTCGGAAACAGCCTTTTGCTAGATTGTGACTTATTATTTTCTATTTATAGTACCTGCTTCACCAGTGTGTCAGATAGAATTGCTGTTTTGCGCTGTTTTCTTCCTTTGCAAGCTGGTTTTAGGGGGCCAGCTTTTGGATATGGCCGGATGTCCTATGGAGTTGGTAGTCCGCTGTCAGCAATGGCATTGCTGGGCAAGGGTGAGCTGGTGCTAGCATAAGAACTGGGCAGGTCTGTGTCTGATCTCGTGCTAAGCAGAGCTGGAATGGTGTTGGGGCCTGGCAAGTTAGTGCTGGGGCCTGGCAGGGATGAAATGGTGCTGGGGCCTGGCAGGTTGGTGCTGGGGCCTGGCAGGGCTGGAATAGTGCTGGGGCCTGGCAGGGCTGGGATATTGCTGGGGCCTGGCAGGGCTGGAATAGTGCTGGGGCCTGGCAGGGCTGGGATATTGCTGGGGCCTGCCAGGGCAGAGCTGGTGCTGGGGACTGGTTGGGTTCTGAATGGGGAGATCTGTAACGTAGGATGGCGCAAACTCGGTTTCCAGAAATACATCCCTGTTGTAAGATTGTACTCCAGCCACCCTAAAGCCAGCCTGAATGTTCAAGGAGGTTGCAGCCAGAGGATAGTCGATTGCCACTATCCCAGGAATATCATAAATTGACAATGTCTTCCGGAATTGTTCCTCATCCAGGCATCACACGCGGTGTTGATGTGCCTCTTTAGCGGCCCATAGACAGACCTGTCTAAGGGTTGAAGCCGATGAGCGCAATGGGGTGGGAATAACAGCAAAATTATGCAATTTTCTTTGGCATAATTGAATCAATCAATGGATAGATGAGACTCGTGATTTTGTCAAAAAGGAGTAAACAGGGCTTCTCCTTTGAGCACTTCGTATGCTCGACAAAATGTTTCAGGAAGTCAACAAAGTGCACATCTTTCATCCACCCAGAGGGATTTGCCCCTCCTTTGCTGCCAGGTGGCCCGTTGATCAGGAAATGATTGCGGAAGTTGCAACGGGGGAAAATAAAATATGGAGGTATACTATTCCCTGTGTCTGAGACAGCACAGGCCAGTGTGACAAGGGTTCCCCTTTCAGTGGAGGTCAGTGACCCTACTTGCATGAATCCACATCTGACCACCACTTTGTCAGGTTTATGTACAGTGGTCACCCCAGTTTCATCGACATTCCATATGTCTCCTGGTCCAAATTGATATCTCTGTAGCACTTCTGCTACATTGTCGAAGAAAGCATTAACATTTTCTCTGTTGAAGCTACTTGCCCTGGCAAGGCTAGTAGCCTCTGGCTTTCTCAGCAACAGCGTTGGGTGCCGCTTTAAGAAGCCTGTAAACCACTCCGAGCTGGCCTTTTTCTTTTTCTGCCCACATTGGCGCGAACTTCAGCTGGTGTGCCACAGCAAACTGGTAGGCAGGTCTTCTGACCTCACTTGGCGACAAACCAGAATAAATGTCAGCTGACCTTGTAATATACTGAACAAGCTGCATCTCCAAATCAGGTGAATAAACCTGCCGTAGCTTTGTATAGCCAACTACTGTTGTTGGCATGACTGTCTGACTTTCAACTTCTTCTTTGGTAACCTTTTGACAATACCGAGTCAGAGTACGGTAATTTGTCAAAATCCTTCCCGTACTCCTGATTTGTTCTGCAACTTCACCTGCCTCACTGCCTTTAACATTATGCTAGGTGGTGTGCTGACATTCTGTCTTTCTTTTATAATTTTTTCCCTCTTTCTTTCCTGCCATTTCTCCTTCATAAACACACATTTCCTCATTGCAATTACATATTCATTACAGGCTTATTACACCCACCTCCCTGTCTACTATCCTTGTTGCCACAATGCAATTCATTACACCACACTAAATTCATGACACTGTATGAAGTAGTGTGTGTGTGGATATACTGTCTCATACAGTAGGCATGTAGTGTGTTAGTTCACACACACACACACACACACACACACACACACACACACACACACACACACACACACACACACACACACACACACACACACACACACACACACACACACACACACACACACACACACACACCAGAGCCTGTCTTGTGTAGTCCAGGGATATGTCTGCTGCTCTAAACTATACGTGCATATATAATAATCCATTTACAGTAACATTTAATCTTATCAGAGCTGATTACACAATCACAATGATTTGTTTGCATTTTCTATGAGTCTATGTATACTGGGGCAAGTTGTCAAATGTGAAGACTTGCCCCAAGGTCATTGAGACAACTTGCCCCAAACTGACATGTGTGCTAATGTTGGCTAAATCTCAAGGTTAGCTCAACATAAGACTGCAGCTAATGTATCAAAAGACACGTTATTGTCTCCTCTACTCAGTGCAAAATTATAATTTTGAACATTCATACCTAACAAAGTTTTATTGCATAAAATGTAAAAAATGCCAATTTTTTACCTTTTTGAAGGGGAAAAATAAGAAACTTGTGCTCACCTCAGATTAGAGTGACCTTGATCACATGTGAACAGGAAATTCACAGTTTGTGTAGTCACGCAAAGTAGCTATTTGATTTGAGATAGCATCTCTTGTGTTGGAGGTATGAACAGTTTGACAACTTACCCGTGTGACAACTTACCTCGCTCTCCCCTACTGAGTAAAGGGAAATTTGCTAAATTTCTAAAAACCTGTTTTTATTTTGTCATTGTGGGGTGTGTAGATTGATGAAGAAAAAAATAAACATTTAATACATTTAAGAATACGGCTGTAACGTAACAAAATGTGGAAAAGTCAAGGGGTCTGAATACTCTCTGAATACACTGTAAATCACTGGGGCCTAGCTCTCTGCCATCCAGACTCCAAACTCAAGCCACCCAAGACTGTTTTCGCTGCTTCCACAAGGCAAGCGATACCGGTGAATCAAGTCTGACACCAACAGGCTTTTATCCCTATGCCATAAGACTGCTAAATAGCTAAGTAAATAGCTAACTAAATAGCTACATGAACTATCTGAGTAGACCCTGGCATTTTATTTTTGTCTCTATGCACACTCACAGGACTCTACAAACTCATGCACACTGACAGTTAAACACACACACACACACACAACATGCACACACATTTATACTGACTCTACACACACGCACACACACACTTACATATGATCATCATATAGGCTGCTGCTATTCTGTTTATCATATATCCTGATGACTACTCACCTTACCCCACCTCTATCACTCCAGTATCCCTGCACATTGAAAATATGATATTGGAACTGACTGATCCCTGTATATAGCTTACTTACTTTCTCGTATTCTTCTTATTTCTTATTTTTATTGTTTTTTTGTTCTACCTTATGGTATTTTAGTGCTACATTGATATCGATTATTGCATTGTTGGGCCTAGGAAGGTATTTCACTGTACTTGTGCACGTGACATTCAAACTTGAAAATAACAGAACAGATCAGAATGTCCCAGCCATCTCATGTGTCATAAACAATCTTCATTGTGCTCTGTCTGAGAATGATTGGCCACTGACATTAATCATCAGTCCACAGATGCCGAACATTGTCTTCAAATAGTTATGTTTTTTCCTTCTGTCTTTTTTGGATACAGTGAGGTGGATTCAAATGCCACAAATTCCCATCGAAGCCCCAGGGCAGAGGGAAGCAGAGGGAGGTAGACTGAGAGGGGAGGTTCTACTGGTTCCATATTGTGCTTAGCTGGTGGGTAGGAATGAGGTGGGGGGGGGGGGGTGGATGAGGGTTTCAAGCTAGCAGGCACACGGACATTTAATGAAATAACCCACAAAGTGTATTCACTAGAGTGTTAACTGACTCATGTTGATTGGCCTAATATTAAAGCTTAGCTATGAGGGCATGGCCAGAAACCTCCCAGTAAATCCACTTATTCATGGTGTATGGGTCTGGTCTATTTTTGAGTGAGTGTGACTGTGTGGTGCATACAAAGAGGAAAAGCCTACACCCCTTGGCCAAGTTCCTTATGTATAAGGGGGAGAGAGTGGTTAGTCAAAACAGGAATGACTGTGATCAGTTATAGGTACTTAATCTCAACACACAACATCACAAAAAACAAGACTAATGCTCAATTTAGTCTGGGGCAGTTGAATGGCTATACATGAGTAGTTTAATTCAACAAGGACAAGTCAGACTAACATTTTGATAGCTCCTCAAGACACTAATACTTACTGGTGTCAAAGCCAATCCGATTTGCTTAATTTATTCACCTGAGCCTTTAGCAATTTACTTTCTAATGATAAAAAGTTTTGTGTTGACACAGAGAGCACACCAGATGGGTTAGTGTCTTAGTGACTGTTTTTTATGACTGCTGGTTGAGCAATGCATCTGGGTTTCACTCTAAACGTTTTTGAAAGCCAACCTGGTCTCAGAGCATTTTGTATTATTCTGTATGCAAATCCGAGACACTCAATTTAGTATGATATGTTACGTTTCGTATGGTACGCATTAATTTGTGGATGTCCATCACTCATTTCGTATTATATGTTACGAATTTGCAAAACCTACTACATGTTACGAATTTGTAAAACGCATGATATGTTGCGAATTCTAGCTAGGTGGCTAATGTTAGCTAGGTGAGTAATGTTAGCTAGGCTAGGGGTTAGGGTTAAGGTTAGGGTTAAGTTTAGGAGTTAGGTTAAATGGTTAAGGTTAGGAGAAGGGTTAGCTAACATGCAAAGTAGCTACAAAGTAGTAAGTCGTTTAAAAGTTGCTAATTAGCTAAAATGCCAAAGTTGTTAGTAATGAGATTCGAACTCGCAACCTTTGGGTTGCTAGACGTTTGTGTTGCGTTTTTTGCCTTAAGGAAACATCTGTCTTATGTAACCATACCAAATGTAACATATACTAATTTGAGTGTCCCGGATTTCTGTTTAATATGTTACGTCTAATCTATGAGACCAGGCTGTGAAAGCAGGAATTAGTAAGAAAAAGTGTTGCCTCATGTTATGATCCGGTTTTATCTGGTATGTCTTTGCCTCTTTAGGAATGTCTTTCAAACATACAAAGAAAAAGGAAGTAAGACATAAATAAAAAATGACAGTCACAATGCTCCCCTCTGCCCCACTCTGAGATCCCTGCATGGCATACTAGCAGGTCCCAGACCAGGTACTGCGGCACTGCTATCATCCACAGTACTGATTCCAACAGGCGAGTTCTGCCTGCCTTTGATCTTTTAGACAACAATCTGAAGACTTTATAAAATACTGGGAGGGAGAGATTATGTTGTTAATTCAGACTGCTCTCACCGCAGAACATTTAAATGATTTAGATATGCATACACATTATCTTTAAACCGATATTTATGTTGTTGCTTTTGCATCCCTTGAGAAACACTTTCAACAGGTTTCACTACAGGTCCTTAGACTTACATTTGTTTTGGTGCTGCTAGTCTTGACCATCTGTAGAGTATGAATAATCCATTACTCAGTGGAGAGTGTGTATAATGTGAGTGTGTGGATGCATACACAGTTGCCCAGAATGATTGGAGCAGCAAATGGAGAATATATTTTACAACTGGTTATAGATTAATGTACAATTTGGCAAATTTCCATTCTTTGGAGTAGATCACATGACTCTTCCAGCATCCTTGCTTTGTTGCAGTCATTGCAGATTGTAATAACAATGTCTGGACACTATAGAGCATACCTGTTAATACTGTGTCGGGGGTAAATGTATAATTATTTCATTCATTACTGGAACTGATTTTGCCAAGTGCATCTGCGCTCTCTGTTTAGCAGCAGTGTCTCTGATCAGTTTAGCAGCTGTGCGAGTGGGAGGGGCGGTTCACCGGATCTTTTTCTGCAGTTAATTGAAGATCACTCCGCGACACACACGCTGCAGCGTCGACAGCCACTGTTTTGTCGTTGTCACTCACCTCTGTCATCAAATGGACTCAAGCTAGCCACATGTTCTGACTGAGCTCATATAGCGAGCTCATATAGCGGCTCATATAGCGAGCTCATATAGCGATACATTTATCTCTCTTGGTTTCATACACGTCCTGACCAAACGTCCACAGCATGAAGGTAAACCCAGGGAGTTATTTAGAAGAGGGCACAATGCTTCAGGAAACCGTGGTTCGACAGTGGAAAAATAATTCAGCTAGCAAGGCATTGTCATTTTCTAACGGGTGATGATGATAAGCAGAAATTAGGGAGTAACGTTACTATCGCGCATAGTTCTAAAGTAGATGTGAGTTTCTCTTTCGAACAATCCCCATGTACACAGCTAATAGCTAGCTAACGTTAGCCAAACCAAGTTAGTTAAAGTAGCTACTGTACTTAGTGCAACCCTACCTAAGTAACAGTAGATGAAGATAAATAATTATCTGAACTACTGTGCATCTTACTGTATAAATTAATGTTAAACAATTCCAGGTTGGAACTGTTGCTGTTAAAGTACAAGTAATAATTTTTATTCTGGAATAAACTGATTGAAGCAAGATCCTTTTTGAGGCAAACACACTCGCACAGCTTTGAGTTGCTCATCTACAGCAGGAAGCGGCCCCCTGTCTGACTGAGAAAGCAGTAGGTATTCTTTTCCAGTTTGGCACCACATACCAAAGTCAGGGCTCTCAACTCTGGTGTACCTAAAAAAAACAAGTACAGAAACAGACCCATTTCTGAGCATGACCTCAGGGTTCCACTATCAACAACTGAGCGCAGAATCAGCATACTTGTTGAGAACTTCAACCAGCCACACACCTCTCGTTATGACTGTGTGTGTTTGTTTTCTGGTCTACATCTGTGTGATGTGATCAAAAGGTTTATTCCAGACAAAATAAGAAAATATTTATTGTATTTTAACAGCAACAGTTCTAACCTAGACCTTTTTTTCAACAATATGTTCTACAGTAAGATGTACACTAGGCCTGATAATCTTTCAATGTACTGTTACTTAGGGTTACACTATCAAAAACTGAGCCTGTGTGTGTGTTCTCTTATACATCTGTGTGATGTGATCAATCAGTTTATTCCAGTTAAGAATTAAATTATTTATTGTATTTTAACAGCAATAGTTCCAACCTAACCAGTCTTTTTAATGGGGAAAAATAAAACATGAATTGTTCTTTATATGGGTATTTCATTGTTATTTGTTTTTGTCTATATTGCATTTGTTTTAGGCATAAGGGCAATTAAATGTACTGATATTTACGTATAGTTCTCATAAGCTTGGGTCCCAGGAAAGCACAGCATTTCTAATTTGGGTCCCAGGCTGAAAAACATTAAGAACCCCTGCTCTAGAGGCCAATAATAATTGGTATGTTCATGTACATCTGTACATATTTGTTGTTACATCATTTTGTGAGTTTTGCATATGTTGGTTAAATGTGATGCCGATCATTCCTTTAGAGTCCCAGAATGCGGTAACACTGGTTGCTAGTAAAATGTTGGCCCATAAATTGTGTGTGAAGTCATGGTAAAAAGATGGATGACTGACAGAATCAAAGCTCTAGATCTTTCCCTCAGGGCTTTCAGCTCCACTGAGTAATCTTATATCTAAAAAACATTCCTTACCCCTGGATACTTCAACTGGTGATTATACAGGAGAAAAAAAGTAAAAGGAGAACTCTGTTTCTCAAGAAACATTCTGACCCTCTTCTGAGGCCTACAGTCTGTGGTAATAATAGCCTCACGGGAACCCCTATCCCAATTTGTTTATTTTTTCCTCATAGCTTTCTTTGGCGACACCACTGACGTGCTAAAGATCCTTGAGAATGTCAAAGATGAATCTAATGACATACTTACAAACATCCCCCATGCAGGAGGCCTAGAAGCCATCTCCCACCATATACACACCCTGAAGGTCTGCTGCCCACTCCTGGTTTTATTTTGACTTTAACCAAAATGGCGCTAACTATTAACTTTTTTCAATATGCGATGGAAGCGACAATTGTGCCAAATTATGTTCATTTGTTTATAGCTTTCTGGGAAAAAGAAATTAATTAACAATGCTGTATCTAACACATTATTTTATAATATTGTCCTGTGGCACAGATATATGTATGATATTCTGGTAGCCTGTAGGGGCACAGAGGTTCACCCACCTGAGTAGATTTGTGTTGTATGCCAACTCCCCATTTTTTGTTTACAGAAGAGCATTGCACTTTCTATTTAACACTTATTTTTACCAGGTAAGTCAACTGAGAACACATTCTCATTTACAACAATGACCCGAGGAATAATACAGGGTAGAGGAGGGGGAAGAATGAGCCAATTGGATGCTGGGGATGATTAGGTGGCCATGATGGTCAGATTGGGAATTTAGCCAGAACACCGGGGTTAACACCCCTACTCTTACGATAAGTGCCATGGGATCTTTTTTTAATTATGATTTTTTAGGGGGTAAATCAGCTTTAATATTGCAGATTTACATTTACATTTACATTTAAGTCATTTAGCAGACGCTCTTATCCAGAGCGACTTACAGATTGGTGCATTCACCTAATGACATCCAGTGGAACAGCCACTTTACAATAGTGCATCTAAATCATTTAAGGGGGGGGGGGGGGGGGGGGGGGGGGGCAGAAGGATTGCTTTATCCTATCCTAGGTATTCCTTGAAGAGGTGGGGTTTCAGGTGTCTCCGGAAGGTGGTGATTGACTCCGCTGTCCTGGCGTCGTGAGGGAGTTTGTTCCACCATTGGGGTGCCAGAGCAGCGAACAGTTTTGACTGGGCTGAGCGGGAACTGTACTTCCTCAGTGGTAGGGAGGCGAGCAGGCCAGAGGTGGATGAACGCAGTGCCCTTGTTTGGGTGTAGGGCCTGATCAGAGCCTGAAGGTACTGAGGTGCCGTTCCCCTCACAGCTCCGTAGGCAAGCACCATGGTCTTGTAGCGGATGCGAGCTTCAACTGGAAGCCAGTGGAGAGAGCGGAGGAGCGGGGTGACGTGAGAGAACTTGGGAAGGTTGAACACCAGACGGGCTGCGGCGTTCTGGATGAGTTGTAGGGGTTTGATGGCACAGGCAGGGAGCCCAGCCAACAGCGAGTTGCAGTAATCCAGACGGGAGATGACAAGTGCCTGGATTAGGACCTGCGCCGCTTCCTGTGTGAGGCAGGGTCGTACTCTGCGGATGTTGTAGAGCATGAACCTACAGGAACGGGCCACCGCCTTGATGTTAGTTGAGAACGACAGGGTGTTGTCCAGGATCACGCCAAGGTTCTTAGCGCTCTGGGAGGAGGACACAATGGAGTTGTCAACCGTGATGGCGAGATCATGGAACGGGCAGTCCTTCCCCGGGAGGAAGAGCAGCTCCGTCTTGCCGAGGTTCAGCTTGAGGTGGTGATCCGTCATCCACACTGATATGTCTGCCAGACATGCAGAGATGCGATTCGCCACCTGGTCATCAGAAGGGGGAAAGGAGAAGATTAGTTGTGTGTCGTCTGCATAGCAATGATAGGAGAGACCATGTGAGGTTATGACAGAGCCAAGTGACTTGGTGTATAGCGAGAATAGGAGAGGGCCTAGAACAGAGCCCTGGGGGACACCAGTGGTGAGAGCGCGTGGTGAGGAGACAGATTCTCGCCACGCCACCTGGTAGGAGCGACCTGTCAGGTAGGACGCAATCCAAGCGTGGGCCGCGCCGGAGATGCCCAACTCGGAGAGGGTGGAGAGGAGGATCTGATGGTTCACAGTATCGAAGGCAGCCGATAGGTCTAGAAGGATGAGAGCAGAGGAAAGAGAGTTAGCTTTAGCAGTGCGGAGCGCCTCCGTGATACAGAGAAGAGCAGTCTCAGTTGAGTGACTAGTCTTGAAACCTGACTGATTTGGATCAAGAAGGTCATTCTGAGAGAGATAGCAGGAGAGCTGGCCAAGGACGGCACGTTCAAGAGTTTTGGAGAGAAAAGAAAGAAGGGATACTGGTCTGTAGTTGTTGACATCGGAGGGATCGAGTGTAGGTTTTTTCAGAAGGGGTGCAACTCTCGCTCTCTTGAAGACGGAAGGGACGTAGCCAGCGGTCAGGGATGAGTTGATGAGCGAGGTGAGGTAAGGGAGAAGGTCTCCGGAAATGGTCTGGAGAAGAGAGGAGGGGATAGGGTCAAGCGGGCAGGTTGTTGGGCGGCCGGCCGTCACAAGACGCGAGATTTCATCTGGAGAGAGAGGAGAGAAAGAGGTCAAAGCACAGGGTAGGGCAGTGTGAGCAGAACCAGCGGTGTCGTTTGACTTAGCAAACGAGGATCGGATGTCGTCGACCTTCTTTTCAAAATGGTTGACGAAGTCGTCTGCAGAGAGGGAGGAGGGGGGGGGGGAGGGGGAGGAGGATTCAGGAGGGAGGAGAAGGTGGCAAAGAGCTTCCTAGGGTTAGAGGCAGATGCTTGGAATTTAGAGTGGTAGAAAGTGGCTTTAGCAGCAGAGACAGAAGAGGAAAATGTAGAGAGGAGGGAGTGAAAGGATGCCAGGTCCGCAGGGAGGCGAGTTTTCCTCCATTTCCGCTCGGCTGCCCGGAGCCCTGTTCTGTGAGCTCGCAATGAGTCGTCGAGCCACGGAGCGGGAGGGGAGGACCGAGCCGGCCTGGAGGATAGGGGACATAGAGAGTCAAAGGATGCAGAAAGGGAGGAGAGGAGGGTTGAGGAGGCAGAATCAGGAGATAGGTTGGAGAAGGTTTGGGCAGAGGGAAGAGATGATAGGATGGAAGAGGAGAGAGTAGCGGGGGAGAGAGAGCGAAGGTTGGGACGGCGCGATACCATCCGAGTAGGGGCAGTGTGGGAAGTGTTGGATGAGAGCGAGAGGGAAAAGGATACAAGGTAGTGGTCGGAGACTTGGAGGGGAGTTGCAATGAGGTTAGTGGAAGAACAGCATCTAGTAAAGATGAGGTCAAGCGTATTGCCTGCCTTGTGAGTAGGGGGGGAAGGTGAGAGGGTGAGGTCAAAAGAGGAGAGGAGTGGAAAGAAGGAGGCGGAGAGGAATGAGTCAAAGGTAGACATGGGGAGGTTAAAGTCACCCAGAACTGTGAGAGGTGAGCCGTCCTCAGGAAAGGAGCTTATCAAGGCATCAAGCTCATTGATGAACTCTCCAAGGGAACCTGGAGGGCGATAAATGATAAGGATGTTAAGCTTGAAAGGGCTGGTAACTGTGACAGCATGGAATTCAAAGGAGGCGATAGACAGATGGGTAAGGGGAGAAAGAGAGAATGACCACTTGGGAGAGATGAGGATCCCGGTGCCACCACCCCGCTGACCAGAAGCTCTCGGGGTGTGCGAGAACACGTGGGCAGACGAAGAGAGAGCAGTAGGAGTAGCAGTGTTATCTGTGGTGAGCCATGTTTCCGTCAGTGCCAAGAAGTCGAGGGACTGGAGGGACGCATAGGCTGAGATGAGCTCTGCCTTGTTGGCCGCGGATCGGCAGTTCCAGAGGCTACCGGAGACCTGGAACTCCACGTGGGTCGTGCGGGCTGGGACCACCAGGTTAGGGTGGGCGCGGCCACGCGGTGTGAGGCGTTTGTATGGTCTGTGCAGAGAGGAGAGAACAGGGATAGACAGACACATATTTGACAGGCTACAGAAGAGGCTACGCTAAAGCAAAGGAGATTAGAATGACAAGTGGGCTACACGTCTCGAATGTTCAGAAAGTTAAGCTTACGTAGCAAAAAATCAATAAAATTAAAAATCTTATTGACTAAAATGATATAGTACTGCTGGCTGGTGAAGTAGCCTGGCTAGCAGTAGCTGCGTTGTTGAAAGTGAAGCTGGCTAGGTGACCTCGACAGTTTCTCTAAGTTTCTCTAAACTACACAATTATCATGGATACAAGGACAGCAAAGACAACTAGCTAACACTACGCTAATCAAGTCGTTCCGTTGTAATGTAAGTTTCTACAGTGCTGCTATTCGGTAGAAGTTGGCTAGCTAGCAGTGTTAGCTAGCAGTGTTGGCTAGGTAGGAGGACGGCAGCGCGGCAGGCGAAACTAGCTGGCTAGCCAACCGATAATTACTCAAAGTTACACAATTATCTTAGATACAAAGCTAGCAAAGAAAACTATGTAGCTAGCTAACACTACACAAAACAAGTCGTTCCGTTGTATTGTAATCGTTTCTACAATGCTCTTCGGTGGCAAGCTGGCTAGCTAGCAGTGTTGGCTACGTTGCGTTAATTTCGAACGAAAATAGCTCGCTAGCGAACCTCAATAACGACGCAATTATGTTTGATAAAAGACGGCTATGTAGCTAGCTAAGATCAAACAAATCAAACCGTTGTACTGTAATGAAAATGAAAATCAGACCGTTGTACTATAATGAAATGGAATGAAAAGTTATACTACTATTCGGTAGACGGTGGACGTTTGCTAGCTGCTGGGCAGATAGCAGTGGACAACGAGACGACGAAATACGATAATTACGCAGTTATCTTTGATACACAGACGGCTATGTAGCTAGTTAAGAAGAAATTGCTAAGGTTGGACAAATTAAATCGTTGTACTATAATGAAATGTAATGAAAAGTTATAAAAGTTATACTACCTGCAGAGCGAATGCAAATGCGACCGCTCGCCCCAAACCGGATGTCACACAGATAGATTGTAGCTTCCATCAATGTAATTGTCTGCATAACTTCCAATCCACCATATATATATTTGTAAATATACAGAACCAGTCAAAAGTTTGGACTCACCTACTCATTCAAGGGATTTTCTTTATTTTTACTATTTTCTACATTGTAGAATAATAGTGAAGACATCATCAAAACTATGAAAATTCCATATGTGTTATATGTCGTAACCCCCAAAATATTAAGCGAATCAAAATATATTTGAGATTCTTCAAATTCCTTTGCCTTGATGACAGCTTTGCACTTTCTTGGCATTCTCTTAACCAGCTTCACGAGGTAGTCACCTGGAATGCATTTCAATTAACAGGTGTGCCTCAAGTTAATTTGTGGAATTTCTTTCCGTAAAGCGTTTGAGCCAATCAGTTGAGTTGTGACAAGGTTGGGTTGGTATACAGAAGATGGCCCTATTTGGTAAAAGACCAACTCTATATTATGGCAAGAACAGCTCAAATAAGCAAAAAGAAACGACAGTCCATCATTACTTGAAGACATGCAGAGGATAAGTTCGTTAGAGTTACTAGCTTTAGAAATTGAAGCCTAAATAAATTCAAAAAGACGCATTCTTGCATTCTAACTACCCGCTATTCAAAGCGCTCTGAACAAATTAAGGGAATTGTTCACAAACATTGGCACATTCTAAAATCTGATGATGGTCTCGGTAATGTGTTTTCGGACCTTCCCTTGGTCGTATTCTCGTGGGGCAGAAATCTCAGAGACCAATTGGTACACTCTGATTTACCACCCCAAGATATTCCTGAACAACGTCTATTTGCGGCCCTACTGGATGGAAATTACAAGTGTAATGGCTGTGCTCAATGCAATGGCACTTATAATTGTAGATCCTTCAAACACCCACAAACAGGGAAATCGACCCCAATCAAAGGTGTTATTACGTGCTCCACTAAGGCAGTTATTTATCTTATAACTTGCCCTTGTGGTAAAATTATGTGGGTTAAACAAAGCGCAAATTAAAAGTTTGTATCTCAGAGCATCGTAGCACCATTAGGTGCTAAAACTTGACTTACCCAGTTGCGGCCCACTTCTTGGAGGCAGGCCACTCGATTTCGTCTCTGCGTTATATTGGCATCGAACATGTCTCCCTCCCTAGGAGAGGGGGTGACCTTGATAATTTATTGTTAAAACGAGAGGCTGCCTGGATCTTCAACTTAAAGACCCTTGCGCCCTTCGGTCTCAACGTAGACTTTGATCTGAAGCCATTCTTGTGATTATTGTGACTTTGCTATTGTAATTGTTTGTAAGCTTGGGTCGTCTAAAATGAATCTATGATTGTATGCCATCCATTTGTTTTTTGTATGCTGTTCTTTGATTATACCCTGTTGAAGACAGCTTGGCTTTTTTGTATGCTGTTCTTTGATTATACCCTGTTGAAGACAGCTTCACAGAGCTCAAGTAACAGACACATCTCAGCATCAACTGTTCAGAGGAGACTGTGTGAATTAGGCCTTCATGGTCGAATTGCTGCAAAGAAACCACTACTAAAGGACACAAATACGAAGAAGTTACTTGCTTTGGCCAAGAAACATGAGCAATGGACATTAGACTAGTGGAAATCTGTCCTTTCGGTCTGATGAGTCCAAATTTGAGATTTTTGGTTCCAACCGCCGTCTCTTTGTGAGACACAGAGTAGGTGAACAGATGATCTCTGCATGTGTGGTTTCCACCGTGAAGTATGCAGGAGGAGGTGTGATGCTGTGGGGGTGCTTTGCTGGTGTCACTGTCAGTGATGTATTTAGAATTCAAGGCACACTTAACCAGCATGGCTACCACAGCATTCTGCAGCAATACGCCATCAAATCTGGTTTGTGCTTAGTCCCACGATCATTTTGTTTTTCAACGGGACAATGACCCAACACACCTCTAGGCTGTGTAAGGGCTATTTGACCAAGAAGGAGAGTGATGGAGGGATGCATCAGATGACCTGGCCTCCACAATCACCCAACCTCAACCCAATTGAGATGGTTTGGTATGAGTTGTACTGCAGAGTGAAGGAAAAGCAGCCAACAAGTGCTCAGCATATGTGGGAACTCCTTCAAGTCTGTTGGAAAAGCATTCCAGGTGAAGTTGGTTCAGAGAATGCCAAGAGTGCAAAGCTGTCATCAAGGCAAAGGGTGGCTACTTTGAAGAATCTCAAATATAAAATATATTTTGATTTGTTTAACACTTATTTGGTGACTACATGATTCCATATGTGTTATTTCATAAACTCATTAAAAAATGAAACGTCCTCTCACTGTCAACTGTGTTTATTTTCAGTAAACTTAACATGTGTAAATATTTGTATTAACGTAAGATTCAACAACTGAGACATAAACTGAACAAGTTCCACAGACATGTGGAATTGAATAATTTGTCCCTGAACAAAGGGGGGCTCAAAATCAAAAGTAACAGCCAGTATCTGGTGTGGCCACCAGCTGCATTTGATTTATTTAACCTTTATTTAACCAGGTAGGCCAGTTAAGAACAAGTTCTCATTTACAACTGCGACCTGGCCAAGATAAAGCAAAGAAGTGCAACAAAAACAACAACACAGAGTTACACATGGGATAAACAAACGTAGAGTCAATAACACAATAGACAAATCGATGCACAGTGTGTGCAAACGTAGTAAGATTAGGGAGGTAAGGCAATAAATAGGCCATAGAGGCGAAATAATTAACATTTTGCATTAACACTGATAGATGTGCATTAAGTACTGCAGTCCATCTCCTCCTCATGGACTGCACCAGATTTGACAGTTCTTGCTGTGAGATGTTACCCCACTCTTCCACCAAGGCACTTGCAAGTTCCCGGACATTTCTGAGGGGAATGGCCCTAGCCCTCACCCTCCGATCCAACAGGTCCCAGACGTGCTCAATGGGATTGAGATGACAACAAGCTCAGTCCGATGATGCTGTGACACACCGCCCCAGACCATGACAGACCCTCCACCTCCAAATCGATCCCGCTCCGGAGTACAGGCCTCAGTGTAACGCTCATTCCTTCGACGATAAACGCAAATCTGACCATCACCCCTGGTGAGACAAAACCGCGACTCGTCAGTGAAGAGCACTTTTTGCCAGTCCTGCCTGGTCCAGCGACGGTGGGTTTGTGCCCATAGGCGGCATTGTTGGCGGTGTTGTCTGGTGAGGACCTGCCTTACTACAACAGTCCTACAAGCCCTCAGTCCAGCCTCTCTCAGCCTATTGCGGACAGTCTGAGCACTGATGGAGGGATTGTGCATTCCTGGTGTAACTCGGGCAGTTGTTGTTGCCATCCTGTACCTGTCCCGCAGGTGTGATGTTCGGATGTACCGATCCTGTGCAGGTGTTACACGTGGTCTGCCACTGCGAGGTCAGCTGTCCGTCCTGTCTCCCTGTAGCGCTGTCTTAGGGGTCTCACAGTACGGACATTGCAATCTATTTCCCTGGCCACATCTGCAATCCTCATGCCTTCTTGGAGCATGCCTAAGGCACGTTCACGCAGATGAGCAGGGACCCTGGGCATCTTTCTTTTGGTGTTTTTCAGAGTCAGTAGAAAGGCCTCTTTTAATGTCCTAAGTTTTCATAACTGTGACCTTAATTGCCTACCGTCTGTAAGCTGTTAGTGTCTTAACTACTGTTACACTGGTGCATGTTCATTAATTGTTTAAGCATGGGAAACAGTGTTTAAACCCTTTACAATGAAGATCTGTGAAGTTATTTGGATTTTTACGAATTATCTTTGAAAGACAGGGTTCTGAAAAAGGGACGTTTCTTTTTTTTCTGAGTTATATAATTTCAGTGACCTGATGCTGACTGTGAGGCAGGCGTTTGCTGAGTGCGTGAGTGGTGGGGAGAGCAGGAGGGGTGTGTGAGAGAGGACCACTGAGGAAGTACAGTTCCCGCTCAGCCCAGTCAAAACTGTTCGCTGCTCTGGCACCCCAATGGTGGAACAAACTCCCTCACGACGCCAGGACAGCGGAGTCAATCACCACCTTCCGGAGACACCTGAAACCCCACCTCTTTAAGGAATACCTAGGATAGGATAAAGCAATCCTTCAGACCCCCCCCCCCCCTAAAAGATTTAGATGCACTATTGTAAAGTGGCTGTTCCACTGGATGTCACAAGGTGAATGCACCAATTTGTAAGTCGCTCTGGATAAGAGCGTCTGCTAAATGACTTAAATGTAAATGTATGTAAATGACTACATTACTCAGATAACATGTGAGAGAGAGGTTATAAGCAGATGAGCTCCCACACTTTTCAGCATGTTTTTAAAAATTGATAGATTTTGAGTTAGACAAACTTAGATTTTTTGGGACGGACATATTCTGGATGCTACCCTAAATAACATAACCTTCACTCCAAAGGAAAACTCCAAACCTACAACTTGATTTTGGATGGAATTACTTGGAAGGCTTCCTACATTCAAGGATTATTATTCCCAAACTATACATCAAATGCTCTGGCAAACAAGCAGACCTGAAAACCCCATCCAACCTGGAGCTGAGTGAGGAATGCTTAGTCTGAAGCAATTTTTTTACTTTCAAAAGCCAAGAAGAAAAATTCATTAAAATTTTTGATTTTTCTTAATAAGGACTGAATGCTCAGGCTACCAAACTTTGCTAGGACAAAGAGATACAACTTCAGTTAGCACTGACGTGTGAAGCGAGAGGTGTCGAAGCCTTTGAGCCCAACAAATGGTAGGCTACCCCACCCAAATCCAGAGGCCTTGAAGCCCCCTCCTGCTGTTCAGAGACCATCCGCTGGCATTTTCACAAGAAATCTGCCTCCAGAAATAAAAGCTTCTCCCAAGGGGTTGTGACACCTACTCCCGTTGCCTGCTGCACTGCTGCTTGGATTCCACCTGGCGATCTGTTCACCGTCTGCCCTGGCCTATCTCCCCCTGTCTGGTACTGGTATCCCCCCCCCCCCCCCCCACCCTCCCGAGCTTTCGCTCACCTTCAGCACACGTGCACTGTTGGGGCGAGTGACTCTAAACTTACAATGGTTAGCCCCAAGTTGTTATATTTAATTTTTTTCTTATGCATTTTGCTATTTGCCTCATGACTCCTGCATGGTTTGTTGACTACGAACTTTCTTTACCAAACCGTGGGACAGTCTATGTTTGTTCCCACACTTGGGACTCTGACTCTCTATTGGTTACACAGATTTTTGGCCTCCCATCTGTAACGGTCCTGACCTGTTTTATGTTGTTTTTGTATGTGTTTAGGTCAGGGCATGTGTTTTGGGTGGGCAGTCTATGTTATCTGTTTCTATGTTGGTTTTGGTTGCCTGGTATGGCTCTTAATTAGAGGCAGGTGTTTTGCGTTCTCCTCTAATTAAGAGTCATATTTAGGTAGGGTGTTCTCACTGTTTGTTTGTGGGTGATTGTCTCCTGTGTCTGTGTCGATGTTACACCATACGGGATTGTTTCGGTTTGTTTGTGCGTTTTTGTAGTAAGTACTTGTTCGTTCGTTCTGCGTGTGTTATGTCAGTTCGTCGTACGAGTCTGTCTATTTTCGTTTTGTTATTGTGTTAGTTTATTCAAGTATAGTTTGTTTCGTTTTGTCTTATAAATAAAACTCATCATGTTTTCACAACCCGCTGCGCCTTGGCTCGATCACTACTCCTCCTCTTCTTATGAAGAGAGAGAGGAACGCCGTTACAGAATCACCCACCATTCCAGAGCCAAGCAGCGGAGTAATTGGAGTAAGGGACAGGAAAAGAAGGAGCAATGGACATGGGACGATATATTGGACGGAAAGGGTTGCTACACATGGGAGGAGATCCTGGCTGGTAGGGATCGCCTCCCATGGGAACAGCTGGAGGCACTGAGGAGAGCAGAGGCTACCGGAGAGAGGAACCGGAGCTATGAGGGAACGCGTCTGGCACGGAAGCCCAAAAAGCCCGTAAGTAACTCCCAAAAATTTCTTGGGGGGGGGCTAAGAGGTAGTGGGCCAAGGGCAGGTAGGAGACCTGCGCCCACTTCCCAGGCTTACCGTGGAGAGCGGGAGTACGGGCAGGCGCCGTGTTACGCAGTAGAGCGCATGGTGTCTCCTGTACGAGTGCATAGCCCAGTGCGGGTTATTCCACCTCCCCGCACTGGTAGGGCTAGATTGGGTATTGAGCCAGGTGTCATGAGGCCGGCTCAACGCGTCTGGTCTCCAGTGCGTCTCCTCGGGCCGGCATACATGGCACCGGCCTTACGCATGGTTTCCCCGGTTCGCCTACATAGGCCGGTGCGGGTTATTCCACCTCCCCGCACTGGTCGGGCGACCGGGAGCATTCAACCAGGTAAGGTTGGGCAGGCTCAATGCTCAAGAGTGCCAGTACGCCTCCACGGTCCGGTATTTCCGGCGCCACCTCCCCGCCCCAGCCTAGTACCTACAGTACCTACACTACGCACTAGGCTACCAGTGCGTCTCCTGAGCCCAGTTCCTCCTCCACGCACTCTCTCTGTAGTGCGTGTATCCAGTTCGGTGCCTCCAGTTCCGGCACCACGCACAAAGCCTTCTGTGCGTCTCCAGAGCCCTGAACATACTGTATCTTCTCCCCCTACTAATCCTGATGTGCTTGTCCTCAGCCCGGTGTCACCAGTGCCGGTACCTCGCATCAGGTATAGAGTGGGCTTTGAGAATACAGTGTGCCCTGTCCCTGCTCCCCGCACTAGTAGGAAGGTGCTTATCCTTAGCCCGGTGCCTCCAGTTCCGGCACCACGCACCAGGTCTACAGTGCGCCGTATCCGGCCAGAGTCATCCGTCTCCCCAGCGCCATCTGAGCCATCCGTCTCCCCAGCGCCGTCTGAGCCATCCGTCTGCCATGAGCCTGCAAAGCCGCCCGTCTGCCATGAGCCTGCAAAGCCGCCCGTCTGCCATGAGCCTACAGAGCCGTCCGCCAGACAGGAGCCGCTAGAGCCGTCCGCCAGACAGGAGCCGCTAGAGCCGCCCGCCAGACAGGAGCCGCTAGAGCCGCCCGCCAGACAGGATCTGCCAGAGCCGCCAACCAGACAGGATCTGCCAGAGCCGCCAACCAGACAGGATCTGCCAGAGCCGCCAACCAGACAGGATCTGCCAGAGCCGCCAACCAGACAGGATCTGCCAGAGCCGCCAGCGAGCCATGAGCAGCCAGAGCCGTCAGAGAGCCATGAGCGTCGAGAGCCGTCAGCCCGCCATGAGCGTCGAGAGCCGTCAGCCCGCCATGAGCGTCGAGAGCCGTCAGCCCGCCATGAGCGTCGAGAGCCGTCAGCCCGCCATGAGCGTCGAGAGCCGTCAGCCCGCCATGAGCGTCGAGAGCCGTCAGCCTGCCATGAGCGTCGAGAGCCGTCAGCCTGCCATGAGCGTCGAGAGCCGTCAGCCTGCCATGAGCGTCGAGAGCCGTCAGCCTGCCATGAGCGTCGAGAGCCGTCAGCCTGCCATGAGCGTCGAGAGCCGTCAGCCTGCCATGAGCGTCGAGAGCCGTCAGCCTGCCATGAGCGTCGAGAGCCGTCAGCCTGCCATGAGCGTCGAGAGCCGTCAGCCTGCATAGACCTGCCAGAGTCCCTCAGCCAGGATCTGCCAGAGTATATCAGCCGGGACCTGCCCCTTGTCCCGGTGTTGCCCCTTGTCCCGGTGCTGCCCCTTGTCCCGGTGCTGCCCCTTGTCCCGGTGCTGCCCCTTGTCCCGGTGCTGCCCCTTGTCCCGGTGCTGCCCCTTGTCCCGGTGCTGCCCCTTATCCCGGTGCTGCCCCTTGTCCCGGTGCTGCCCCTTGTCCCGGTGCTGCCCCTTGTCCCGGTGCTGCCCCTTGTCCCGGTGCTGCCCCTTATCCCGGTGCTGCCCCTTGTCCCGGTGCTGCCCCTTGTCCCGGTGCTGCCCCTTGTCCCGGTGCTGCCCCTTCTCCTGGTGCTGGTCGTTTATTTAGGGGATGTGAGTTTTAGGGTGGTCATTGGGAGGGGAAGACAGAAACGGGGAGTGACAATGGTGGTCTGGGGACAGCGTCCAGAGCCGGAGCCACCACCGTGGTCAACTGCCCACCCAGACCCTCCCCTGGACTTTGTGCTGGTGCGCCCGGCGTTCGCACCTTGGGGGGGGGGTTCTGTAACGGTCCTGACCTGTTTTATGTTGTTTTTGTATGTGTTTAGGTCAGGGCATGTGTTTTGGGTGGGCAGTCTATGTTATCTGTTTCTATGTTGGTTTTGGTTGCCTGGTATGGCTCTTAATTAGAGGCAGGTGTTTTGCGTTCTCCTCTAATTAAGAGTCATATTTAGGTAGGGTGTTCTCACTGTTTGTTTGTGGGTGATTGTCTCCTGTGTCTGTGTCGATGTTACACCATAAGGGATTGTTTCGGTTTGTTCGTGCGTTTTTGTAGTAAGTACTTGTTCGTTCGTTCTGCGTGTGTTATGTCAGTTCGTCGTACGAGTCTGTCTATTTTCGTTTTGTTATTTTGTTAGTTTATTCAAGTATAGTTTGTTTCGTTTTGTCTTATAAATAAAACTCATCATGTTTTCACAACCCGCTGCGCCTTGGCTCGATCACTACTCCTCCTCTTCTTATGAAGAGAGAGAGGAACGCCGTTACACCATCCCATTCTAAACACCTCTCGCCGGCTTTGTATTCATGTTACCTGATGAAGTTGCTGTACAATATGATCTTGTTGCCATCTGATGCACATTCAGATGTCATAAATCAGCACCGCAGAGCTCTCCCTGTACTATGCTGTGCCTTGATTGTATTACTGTTGATGATATCTGGAAATGTGCGTGTACACCCTGGCTTATCTACTGTTGCTAGCCCCAATTCCCACTTGTGCTCTGATATCTGCTTCACTGATTTCTGCTCTCGTAAAAGCCTGGGTTTTCTGCACGTTAACAATAGAAGCTTATTACCTAAAATGGATCAATTGAAAGTCTGGGTTCAGATCTCCAATCCACATGTGTTGGTAATTACTGAGACGTGGTTAAGGATGAGTGTTTTGAATACTGATGTTAACCTTTCTGGTTACAACCTTTTTCGTCAAGACAGATCTTCCAAAGGTGGGGGAATGGCAATCTCTACCATGGATCACCTTCAGTGCTCGGTTGTCTCCATCAAGTCTGTCCCCAAACAATTTGATTTGCTGGTTTTAAGTATCAAGCTTTCAAATAGCTCTTTGTTGACTGTTGCTGGGTGCTATCGTCCTCCATCAGCACCGGCCTGTACCCTACCTGCCCTAAGCTCTCTCCTGGCCCCTTGCACCAAGTTTGAATTTGTCCTGCTAGGTGACCTAAACTGGGACATGCTTAAACCACCTGACCAAGTTCTTAAGCAATGGGAGTCCCTAAATCTTTCTCAGATTATTACCAATCCCACAAGGTATGACTCCAAACACCCAGAAAAGGCTACTCTTCTTGATGTTATCCTCACAAATAACCCTGATAGGTATCAGTCTGGTGCTTTCTGTAATGACCCTAGTGATCACTGTTTTACAGCCTGTGTTCGTAATGCCTGCTCATTGAAACGACCTGTCCTGATTTGTCATAGACGCTTGCTAAAAAACTTTAATGAGCAAGCCTTCCTTCATGAACTGGCCTCTGTAAAATGGTATAAATTCAGCTTGATCCCCTCTGTCAAAGAAACTTGAACATTATCTTTTGATATTTTCAGTGGTATTGTTAACAAACACGCCCCCATAAAGAAAACGAGAATTAAAAACAGGTTCAGCTCCTGGTTCGACCGTGATCTTGCAGAGTTACTCCACCTCAAGAATTGCATTTGGCGAAAGGCTCGGCACACGCATACTCAGGCTGACTGGCTCTCGTTCAGGCAAATGAGAAATAAGTGCACTCAGGCAATCCGGAAGGTCAAAGTTAGTTGCTTTAAGGAGTAGTTCTCTCTCTGTGGGTCTAATCCCAATACATTCTGGAAAATGGTTAAAGACCTGGAGAATAAACCCATCTCCTTATAGCTGCCCATGTCCCTTAAAGTTGATGTGGTTGTTACTGACAAGAAGCACATGGCTGAGCTCTTTAATCACCACTTCATTAAGTCAGGATTCCTATTTGACTCAGCCATGCCTCCTTGCCCGTCCAATATTTCCTCATCTCCCACCCCTTCTAATGTGACTATCCCTGATGCTTCTCCCTCTTTTCCACCTGCCCCACTACAAAGTTTCTCCCTGCAGGCAGTCACTGAGTCCGTTGTGCTAGAGGAGCTCCTTAAACTTGACCTCAAAAACCATCTGGGTCAGATGGTTTAGACCCTTTCTTCTTTAACTTCTTATGGGCAGGTGGGACGTTAGCGTCCAACATCTGGTGAAATTGCAGAGCGCGAAATTCAAACTACAGAATTATAAATATTTAACTTTCATAAAATCACAAGTGTAATTGTAACGGTAGTCCTCCTCCTCTTCAGCCGAAGAGGAAGAGCATGGATTGCACCAAAACGCAGCTTCTGAAGTTGACATATTTATTCACAGAAAAGACGAAAACACGAACTTCACTATAAACTAACAAAACAACAAACGGAGTAGACTGACCTGGACGACGAACTTACATTAACACGAAGAACGCACGAACAGGGAAAATAGACTACACAAAATGACGATGTACAAAACAAACCGAACAGTCCCGTATGGTGCGACAAACACTGACACTGTCACGATCGTCTTGACGTGAATGAGAGGACCAAGGCGCAACATGACTTGAATACATCTTCTTTTATTTACAACGACGAAGATGAACACGTAACACTTATACCAACTAACAAAAACAACAAACGATCGTGAAACTTAAAACGCAAGTGCACACACAAACTACTTACGTTCGACATATACATATACATTGACCCACAAACAGCTAAAGCCCATGATCGCCTTAAATATGGTTCCCAATTAGAGACAACAGAAACCAGCTGTCTCTAATTGAGAACCCATTCAGGCAACCATAGACTTTCCTAGAAAACTCCACACAACCATAGACACAGCTAGATACATGTACTCAACACAAACCCATACACTACCACCAACACCCCCTCTACCATATAATACCCCAAACACACACATACCCCATGTCACACCCTGACCTAACTAAAATAATAAAGAAAACAAATAATACTAAGGCCAGGGCGTGACAGACACAGGAGACAACCACCCACAACGAACACTGTGAAACAACCTACCTAAATATGACTCTCAATTAGAGGAACGCCAAACACCTGCCTCTATTTAAGAGCCATACCAGGCAACCCTAAACCAACATAGAAACAGACAACATAGAATGCCCACCCAAACTCACGTCCTGACCAACTAACACATACAACAAACTAACAGAAATAGGTCAGGAACGTGACATAACCCCCTCCTAAGGTGCGAACTCCGGGCGCACCAGCACAAAATATAGGGGAGGGTCTGGGTGGGCATCTGACCACGGTGGTGGCTCAGGCTCTGGGCGAGTTCCCCACCCCACCATAGTCAATCCCAGCTTACATCTTCCCCTTATAATGACCACCCTCCTATTACACCCACTTAATATATATTGTACCATCAAGATAAGGGGCAGCACCAGGATAAGGTAGCGCAGGACAAAGAGATAGCTCAAGACAGAGAGGTAGGTCAAAATAGAGATGTAGCTCAGGATAGAGGGGCAACTCCGGACTGAAGGGCAGCTCCGGACAGAGAGACAGCTCTGGACTGAGGGGCAGTTTAGGATTAATGGCCGCTCTGGGCTGAGAAGCATCTCATGGCTGGCTGACGGCTCTGGACGCTCATGGCTGGCTGACGGCTCTGGACGTTCATGGCTGGCTGACGGCTCTGGACGCTCATGGCTGGCTGACGGCTCTGGACGCTCATGGCTGGCTGACGGCTCTGGACGCTCATGGCTGGCTGACGGCTCTGGACGCTCATGGCTGGCTGACGGCTCTGGACGTTCATGGCTGGCTGACGGCTCTGGCAGATCCTGTCTGGTTGGCGGCTCTGGCAGATCCTGTCTGGTTGGCGGCTCTGGCAGATCCTGTCTGGTTGGCGGCTCTGGCAGATCCTGTCTGGTTGGCGGCTCTGGCAGATCCAGTCTGGTTGGCGGCTCTGGCAGATCCAGTCTGGTTGGCGGCTCTGGCAGATCCTGACTGACGAATGGCTCTAGCGGCTCCTGACTGACTAACGGCTCTGACGGCTCGGGACAGACGGGCGGCTCTAATGGCTCGGGACAGACGGATGGCTCAGACGGCGCTGGGGAGACGGATGGCTCAGACGGCGCTGGGGAGACGGATGGCTCAGACGGCGCTGGGGAGACGGATGGCTCAGACGGCGCTGGGGAGACGGATGGCTCAGACGGCGCTGAGGAGATGGATGGCTCAGATGGCGCTGCGGAGACGGATGGCTCAGATGGCGCTGCGGAGACGGACAGTTCAGGCGCCGTTGGGCAGACGGCGGACTCTGGCCGGCTGAGACGCACTGTAGGCCTGGTGCGTTGTGCCGGAACTGGAGGCACCGGACTGGATACACGCACTTCAAGCCTAGTGCGGGGAGCAGGGACAGGGCACACTGGACTCTCAAAATGTACTATTTGTCTGGTGCGTGGTACCGGCACTGGTGGCACCGGGCTGAGTGCACGCACATCAGGACGAGTACGGGGAGAAGGAACAGTGTGTACAGGGCTCTGGAGACGCACAGGTAGCTCAGTGCGTGGTGCCGGAACTGGAGGCACTGGACTGGAGACACGCACCATAGAGAGAGTGCGTGGAGGAGGAACAGGGCTCTGGAAACGCACTGGAAGCCTGGTGCGTGGTGTAGGCACTGGTGGTACTGGGCTAGGGCGGGGAGGTAGTACCGGAAATACCGGACCCTGCAAGCGTACTGGCTCCCTTGAGCACCGAGCCTGCCCAACCTTACCTGGTTGAATGCTCCCCGTCGCCCGCCCAGTGCGGAGAGGTGGAATAACCCGCACCGGGCTATGTAGGCGAACCGGGGACACCATGCGTAAAGCTGGTGCCATGTAAGCCGGCCCAAGGAGACGTACTGGTGGCCAGATATGTAGAGCCAGCTTCATGGCACTTGGCTCAATGCTCAATCTAGCCCTACCAGTGCGGGGAGGTGGAATAACCCGCACTGGGCTATGCACACGTACAGGAGACACCATGCGCTCTACTGCGTAACACGGTGTCTGCCCGTACTCCCGCTCTCCACGGTTAGCCTGGTAAGTGGGCGCAGGTCTCCTACCTGCCCTTGGCCCACTACCTCTTAGCCCCCCCCCAAGAAATTTTTGGGTTGTACTCATGGGCTTCCGTGCTAGACGCGTCCCCTCATATCTGCAGTTTTGGGCTTGATTCACCGGTGTCCAGCCACGTCTCTTTGCTGCCTCCTCATACCATCGCTCCTGGGCTCGCGCTGCTTCCATCTCCTCACGAGTGCGGCGATATTCCCCAATGTGCGCCCAAGGACCATTTCCATCCAGCTCGTCCTCCCAAGTCCAGTAGTCCTGTGTATTATCCTGCTCGAACTTCCGCTGCTTGGTTCTGGATTGGTGGGTGGTTCTGTAACGGTAGTCCTCCTCCTCTTCATCCGAAGAGGAGGAGCATGGATTGAACCAAAACGCAGCTTCTGAAGTTGACATATTTATTTACAGAAAAGACGAAAACACGAACTTCACTATAAACTAACAAAACAACAAACGGAGTAGACTGACCTGGACGACGAACTTACATTAACACGAAGAACGCACGAACAGGGAAAATAGACTACACAAAATGACGATGTACAAAACAAACCGAACAGTCCCGTATGGTGCGACAAACACTGACACAGGAGACAACCACCCACAACGAACACTGTGAAACAACCTACCTAAATATGACTCTCAATTAGAGGAACGCCAAACACCTGCCTCTAATTAAGAGCCATACCAGGCAACCCTAAACCAACATAGAAACAGACAACATAGAATGCCCACCCAAACTCACGTCCTGACCAACTATTACATATACAACAAACTAACAGAAATAGGTCAGGAACGTGACAGTAATACATCAAAATAAAGCTTAACTTCTTGTTAATCCAGCCGCTGTGTCAGATTTCAAAAAGGCTTTACGACGAAAGCACACCATGCGATTATCTGAGGACAGCACCCCGCATACAAAAGCATGAAAAACATATTTCAACCAGGCAGGTGTGCCACGAAAGTCAGAAATAGCCATATAATAAATGCCTTACCTTTGATCTTCTTTTGTTGGCACTCCAAAAGGTCCCAGATATATCACAAAGTGTCCTTTTGTTCGATAATGTCCTTCTTTATATCCATAAAAACTGGCGCGCTTTAGTCAATAATCCACCCAGTTTCCCTCCATCAAAATGCATACAAAATGAATCCCAAACGTTACTAATAAACTTTTCCAAACAAGTCAAACAACGTTTATAATCAAACCTTAGGTACCCTAATACGTAAATAAACAATCAAATTTAAGACGGAGAATCGTTATTGTCTTTACCGGAGAAAAATACAAAAGAACGCGCTCTCTTCCACACACTTGGAAACACTACAGCCAAAATGGGAGCCACCTAGACAAATTACAATTTCTGGCTCATTTTTCCAAAAACCAGCATGAAACTCTTTCTAAAGACTGTTGACATCTAGTGGAAGCCCTAGGAACTGCAATCTGGGAGGATTTCGCCTTATAATAAAAGTGACAGCCATTGAAAACATTGGTAGGATGAATTTTTTGTTGTTTTTGGGATGGTTTGTCCTCGGGGTTTCGCCTGACATATCAGTTCTGTTATACTCACAGACATAATTTTAAGTTTTAGAAACTTTAGAGTGTTTTCTATCCAAACCTACCAATTATATGCATATCCTAGCTTCTGGGCCTGAGTAACAGGCAGTTTACTTTGGGCACGCTTTCCATCCGGACGTGAAAATACTGCCCCCTACCCAAGAGATGTCCGGGAACTTGCAGGCACCTTGGTGGAAGAGTGGGGTAACATCTCACAGCAAGAACTGGCAAATCTGGTGCAGTCCATGAGGAGGAGATGCACTGCAGTATTTAATGCAGCTGTTGGCCACACCAGATACTGACTGTTACTTTTGATTTTGAGCCCCCCTTGGTTTAGGGACACATTATTCCATTTCTGTTAGTCACATGTCTGTAGAACTTGTTCAGTTTATGTCTCAGTTGCTGAATCTTATGTTCATAAAAATATTTACACATGTTAAGTTTGCTGAAAATAAATGCAGTTGACAGTGAGAGGATGTTTCTTTTTTTGCTGAGTTTAGTTGAAGACTCTTCTTTCAGTCATGATAGTGCATTGAAATGACTTAGGAACTGTGCACACTTTGGAGAGGTGTGGCCACCAGTTAGACCTCTCACTCAAACTCTTGTAATTGTTTTGTCTTATGTTGCGCCTACCCTAAATTTCCCAATAATATTCTTATCATGTTACTGAATGTATCCAGAGTATTTTCAAATTTCGTTATCATCAATTGCGGCTAAAAATACAGTAAATGTAAAATGCACATAAAATCAACAGTGTAATGTTTGGATTCAGTCTTGTGTCAGGTTAACTGTTGTGTCCTCACCTTTAGCCTAATAATTTTGCCATAATCTCCCTTTGAATTGCTACCATGGTTATGTATATAATTTCCATATTTTTCCTGTAATTTTTTTTTCAATCTAGCCCTATCCATATAGGCCATTTCCCAGGAGGGTAAGGGGTTAATGTATTCACTATGAAGTAGCCAAGCACATCCCCAGCTCCATTAAAATGAATGTTACCTTACTTTGTTTTATGCAATAATAGATTTTGTGCACATTTAGAATATAATTGAGGAGAAATATAGATAGCAGGTGCTGTTGTACACCCTGCCAGAAGTAGTATAATGGGTGCTTGAATCAGTTACTGCCATAAAGCGTATTTAAGTGCTAATTCTGTGACTGATTTACAGTAGGCCTGAGGAGTTGTCAGAAGCTGTGGAGGAGTCGGACCCATCAACAGCAGAATCAGAAGACAAATCTCTTGGGAAACCTGTGGAACAACCTGCGGTGGAGGAATCTGTAGATGAACCAGCAGCTGGAAAATCTGTAGATGCACCTGCTGACCAACCAGAGGCAGCAGAGCCCTCTGAGACAACGACTCAGGAACCTGCATCTGTGGAAGAAGCTGTTGGAGAACTCATCGCAAAACTCACTGCAGGACCCACAGTGGAACCAGCAAGTGAAGTTCAATCAGAAGAGGCTGCTGTAGAATCAGTCTTAGAACCTGTAGCGAAACCTGTTGACAGTGTTTCTGAAGAACCTGCAGTTAAACCTGTAGTTGAGCCTGTGGCTGCAGTTAAACCTGTAGTTGAGCCTGTGGCTGCAGTTAAACCTGTAGTTGAACCTGTGGCTGCAGTTAAACCTGTAGTTGAGCCTGTGGCTGCAGTTAAACCTGTAGTTGAGCCTGTGGCTGCAGTTAAACCTGGAGTTGAGCCTGTGGCTGCAGTTAAACCTGTAGTTGAGCCTGTGGCTGCAGTTAAACCTGTAGTTGAGCCTGTGGCTGCAGTTAAACCTGGAGTTGAACCTCTGGCTGCAGTTAAACCTGTAGTTGAACCTGTGGCTGCAGTTAAACCTGTAGTTGAGCCTGTGGCTGCAGTTAAACCTGTAGTTGAGCCTGTGGCTACAGTTGAGCATGTGGCTGCAATTAAACCTGTAGTTAAGCATGTGGCTACAGTTGAGCATGTGGCTGCAGTTAAACCTGTAGTTGAGCCTGTGGCTGCAGTTAAACCTGTAGTTGAGCCTGTGGCTGCAGTTAAACCTGTAGTTGAGCCTGTGGCTGCAGTTAAACCTGTAGTTGAGCCTGTGGCTGCAGTTAAACCTGGAGTTGAGCCTGTGGCTGCAGTTAAACCTGGAGTTGAACCTGTGGCTGCAGTTAAACCTGTAGTTGACCCTGTTGCTGCAGTTAAACCTGTAGTTGAGCCTGTGGCTGCAGTTAAACCTGTAGTTGAGCCTGTGGCTACAGTTGAGCATGTGGCTGCAATTAAACCTGTAGTTAAGCATGTGGCTACAGTTGAGCATGTGGCTGCAGTTAAACCTGTAGTTGAGCCTGTGGCTGCAGGTATACCTGTAGTTGAACCTGTGGCTGCAGTTAAACCTGTAGTTGAGCCTGTGGCTGCAGTTAAACCTGTAGTTGAGCCTGTGGCTGCAGTTAAACCTGTAGTTGAGCCTGTGGCTGCAGTTAAACCTGTAGTTGAGCCTGTGGCTGCAGTTAAACCTGTAGTTGAGCCTGTGGCTACAGTTAAACCTGTAGTTGAGCCTGTGGCTACAGCCATCCGGTTTGGAGCGAGCGGTCGCATTTGCATTCGCTCTGCAGGTATTTGTCTAACCTTAGCAATTTCCTTAGCAATTTCCTTAGCAATTTCTTCTTAGCTAGCTACTTAGCCGTCTGTGTATAAAAGATAATTGCGTAATTATCGTATTCCGTCGTCTATCGTAGTCCACACTGCTATCTGCCCAGCAGCTAGCAAACGTCCACCGTCTACCGAATAGTAGTATAAACTTTTCATTACATTTCATTATAGTACAACGGTCTGATTTTCATTTTCACTACAGTACAACGGTTTGATTTGTTTGATCTTAGCTAGCTACATAGCCGTCTTTGCATCAAACATAATTGTGTAGTTATTGAGGTTCGCCAGCCAGCTATTTTCGCCCTAACGTAACGCAACGTAGCCAACACTGCTAGCTAGCCAGCTTGCCACCGAATAGCAGCATTGTAGAAACGAGTGCATTACAACGGAACGACTTGATCAGTGTAGTGTTGGCTGACTACACAGTTGTCTTTGCTATCTTTGATTTGTATTTGTTCGATCTTAGCTAGCTACTTAGCTGGCTACATAGCCGTCTTTGTATCGGTGATAATTGTGTAGTTATCAAGGTTCGCTGAGGTTCGCTAGCCAGGTATTCTCGCCCTAACGTAACGTAACGTAGTCAACCCTGCTAGCTAGCCAGCTAGCCACCGATTAGAAGCACTGTAGAAACGATTACATTACAACGGAACGACTTGACTTGTGTAGTGTTAGCTAGCTACATAGTTTTCTTTGCTATCTTTTTATCTAAGATAATTGTGTAGCTTTGAGTAATTATCGGTTAGCTAGCCAGCTATTTTTCGCCTGCCGCGCTGCCGTCCTCCTACCTAGCCAACACTGCTAGCTAGCCAACTTCTACCGAATAGCAGCACTGTAGAAACTTACATTACAACGGAACGACTTGATTAGCGTAGTGTTAGCTAGTTGTCTTTGCTGTCCTTGTATCCATGATAATTGTGTAGTTTAGAGAAATTTAGTGAAATTGTCGAGGTTACCTAGCCAGCTTCACTTTCAACAACGTAGCCACTGCTAGCCAGGCTACTTCACCAGCCAGCAGTACTATATCATTTTAGTCAATAAGATCTTGTATTTTATTTTTATTTTTTTTGCAACGTAAGCTTAACTTTCTGAACATTCGAGACGTGTAGCCCACTTGTCATTCTAATCTCCTTTGCATTAGCGTAGCCTCTTCTGTAGCCTGTCAACCATGTGTCTGTCTATCCCTGTTCTCTCCTCTCTGCACAGACCATACAAACGCTTCACACCGCGTGGCCGCGCCCACCCTAACCTGGTGGTCCCAGCCCGCACGACCCACGTGGAGTTCCAGGTCTCCGGTAGCCTCTGGAACTGCCGATCTGCGGCCAACAAGGCAGAGCTCATCTCAGCCTATGCGTCCCTCCAGTCCCTCGACTTCCTGGCACTGACGGAAACATGGCTCACCACAGATAACACTGCTACTCCTACTGCTCTCTCTTCGTCTGCCCACGTGTTCTCGCACACCCCGAGACCTTCTGGTCAGCGGGGTGGTGGCACCGGGATCCTCATCTCTCCCAAGTGGTCATTCTCTCTTTCTCCCCTTACCCATCTGTCTATCGCCTCCTTTGAATTCCATGCTGTCACAGTTACCAGCCCTTTCAAGCTTAACATCCTTATCATTTATCGCCCTCCAGGTTCCCTTGGAGAGTTCATCAATGAGCTTGATGCCTTGATAAGCTCCTTTCCTGAGGACGGCTCACCTCTCACAGTTCTGGGTGACTTTAACCTCCCCATGTCTACCTTTGACTCATTCCTCTCTGCCTCCTTCTTTCCACTCCTCTCCTCTTTTGACCTCACCCTCTCACCTTCCCCCCCTACTCACAAGGCAGGCAATACGCTTGACCTCATCTTTACTAGATGCTGTTCTTCCACTAACCTCATTGCAACTCCCCTCCAAGTCTCCGACCACTACCTTGTATCCTTTTCCCTCTCGCTCTCATCCAACACTTCCCACACTGCCCCTACTCGGATGGTATCGCGCCGTCCCAACCTCCGCTCTCTCTCCCCCGCTACTCTCTCCTCTTCCATCCTATCATCTCTTCCCTCTGCCCAAACCTTCTCCAACCTATCTCCTGATTCTGCCTCCTCAACCCTCCTCTCCTCCCTTTCTGCATCCTTTGACTCTCTATGTCCCCTATCCTCCAGGCCGGCTCGGTCCTCCCCTCCCGCTCCGTGGCTCGACGACTCATTGCGAGCTCACAGAACAGGGCTCCGGGCAGCCGAGCGGAAATGGAGGAAAACTCGCCTCCCTGCGGACCTGGCATCCTTTCACTCCCTCCTCTCTACATTTTCCTCTTCTGTCTCTGCTGCTAAAGCCACTTTCTACCACTCTAAATTCCAAGCATCTGCCTCTAACCCTAGGAAGCTCTTTGCCACCTTCTCCTCCCTCCTGAATCCTCCTCCCCCTCCCCCCCCCCTCCTCCCTCTCTGCAGACGACTTCGTCAACCATTTTGAAAAGAAGGTCGACGACATCCGATCCTCGTTTGCTAAGTCAAACGACACCGCTGGTTCTGCTCACACTGCCCAACCCTGTGCTTTGACCTCTTTCTCCCCTCTCTCTCCAGATGAAATCTCGCGTCTTGTGACGGCCGGCCGCCCAACAACCTGCCCGCTTGACCCTATCCCCTCCTCTCTTCTCCAGACCATTTCCGGAGACCTTCTACCTTACCTCACCTCGCTCATCAACTCATCCTTGACCGCTGGCTACGTCCCTTCCGTCTTCAAGAGAGCGAGAGTTGCACCCCTTCTGAAAAAACCTACACTCGATCCCTCCGATGTCAACAACTACAGACCAGTATCCCTTCTTTCTTTTCTCTCCAAAACTCTTGAACGTGCCGTCCTTGGCCAGCTCTCCTGCTATCTCTCTCAGAATGACCTTCTTGATCCAAATCAGTCAGGTTTCAAGACTAGTCACTCAACTGAGACTGCTCTTCTCTGTATCACGGAGGCGCTCCGCACTGCTAAAGCTAACTCTCTCTCCTCTGCTCTCATCCTTCTAGACCTATCGGCTGCCTTCGATACTGTGAACCATCAGATCCTCCTCTCCACCCTCTCCGAGTTGGGCATCTCCGGCGCAGCCCACGCTTGGATTGCGTCCTACCTGACAGGTCGCTCCTACCAGGTGGCGTGGCGAGAATCTGTCTCCTCACCACGCGCTCTCACCACTGGAGTCCCCCAGGGCTCTGTTCTAGGCCCTCTCCTATTCTCGCTATACACCAAGTCACTTGGCTCTGGCATAACCTCACATGGTCTCTCCTATCATTGCTATGCAGACGACACACAATTAATCTTCTCCTTTCCCCCTTCTGATGACCAGGTGGCGAATCGCATCTCTGCATGTCTGGCAGACATATCAGTGTGGATGACGGATCACCACCTCAAGCTGAACCTCGGCAAGACGGAGCTGCTCTTCCTCCCGGGGAAGGACTGTCCGTTCCATGATCTCGCCATCACGGTTGACAACTCCATTGTGTCCTCCTCCCAGAGCGCTAAGAACCTTGGCGTGATCCTGGACAACACCCTGTCGTTCTCCACCAACATCAAGGCGGTGGCCCGTTCCTGTAGGTTCATGCTCTACAACATCCGCAGAGTACGACCCTGCCTCACACAGGAAGCGGCGCAGGTCCTAATCCAGGCACTTGTCATCTCCCGTCTGGATTACTGCAACTCGCTGTTGGCTGGGCTCCCTGCCTGTGCCATTAAACCCCTACAACTCATCCAGAACGCCGCAGCCCGTCTGGTGTTCAACCTTCCCAAGTTCTCTCACGTCACCCCGCTCCTCCGCTCTCTCCACTGGCTTCCAGTTGAAGCTCGCATCCGCTACAAGACCATGGTGCTTGCCTACGGAGCTGTGAGGGGAACGGCACCTCAGTACCTTCAGGCTCTGATCAGGCCCTACACCCAAACAAGGGCACTGCGTTCATCCACCTCTGGCCTGCTCGCCTCCCTACCACTGAGGAAGTACAGTTCCCGCTCAGCCCAGTCAAAACTGTTCGCTGCTCTGGCACCCCAATGGTGGAACAAACTCCCTCACGACGCCAGGACAGCGGAGTCAATCACCACCTTCCGGAGACACCTGAAACCCCACCTCTTCAAGGAATACCTAGGATAAAGCAATCCTTCTGCCCCCCCCCCCTTAAAAGATCTAGATGCACTATTGTAAAGTGGCTGTTCCACTGGATGTCATAAGGTGATGCACCAATTTGTAAGTCGCTCTGGAGAAGAGCGTCTGCTAAATGACTTAAATTTAATGTAAATGTAAAACCTGTAGTTGAGCCTGTGGCTACAGTTAAACCTGTAGTTGAGCCTGTGGCTACAGTTAAACCTGTAGTTGAGCCTGTGGCTGCATATAAACCTGTAGTTGAGCCTGTGGCTGCATATAAACCTGTAGTTGAGCCTGTGGCTGCATATAAACCTGTAGTTGAGCCTGTGGCTGCATATAAACCTGTAGTTGAGCCTGTAGTTGAGCCTGTGGCTGCAGTTAAACCTGTAGTTGAGCCTGTGGCTGCAGTTAAACCTGTAGTTGAGCCTGTGGCTACAGTTGAGCATGTGGCTGCAGTTAAACCTGTAGTTAAGCATGTGGCTACAGTTGAGCATGTGGCTGCAATTAAACCTGTAGTTGAGCCTGTGGCTGCAGTTATACCTGTAGTTGAGCCTGTGGCTGCAGTTAAACCTGTAGTTGAGCCTGTGGCTGCAGTTAAACCTGTAGTTGAGCCTGTGGCTGCAGTTAAACCTGTAGTTGAGCCTGTGGCTGCAGTTAAACCTGTAGTTGAGCCTGTGGCTGTAGTTAAACCTGTAGTTGAGCCTGTGGCTACAGTTAAACCTGTAGTTGAGCCTGTGGCTACAGTTAAACCTGTAGTTGAGCCTGTGGCTGCATATAAACCTGTAGTTGAGCCTGTGGCTGCAGTTAAACCTGTAGTTAAACCTGTAGTTGAGCCTGTGGCTACAGTTAAACCTGTAGTTGAGCCTGTGGCTACAGTTAAGCCTGTAGTTGAGCCTGTGGCTGCAGTTAAGCCTGTAGTTGAGCCTGTGGCTACAGTTAAGCCTGTAGTTGAGCCTGTGGCTACAGTTAAGCCTGTAGTTGAGCCTGTGGCTGCAGTTAAGCCTGTAGTTGAGCCTGTGGCTGCAGTTAAAACTGTAATTGAGGAGTCAACATCTGAACCCATCATTGAAGCTGAAGCTGTGGCTGAAGCAGCTGTTTAGGAATTATCAGCTGCTATTGAACTTGAGGAGGCAGTAGACGTGGAGCTGCCTGCTGCTGAAGTCGTGGCAGATGATATAATAGCACCTGCATCAGAACCTACACCATCCCCTTGTGGGGGTCAGGTTCCATCACTGTGAGTCTGCCCTCATATTAAGTTGTCCTAATCTTTTCCTATTAGAGACAATACAATTATTTTCAAGTCATTTGAGCGGATAAGTTAATCAGTACAGTAAACAAGCACACATTTCAAATGTACATTTACCCTTTAAGTTATTCGATACATGCATACATACAGTCAATACATGCAGTAGTAATGCAGCAAGACACCCGCATAGTATGTACATTTTCTACATTTGGGCAGTGCAATTTCAGTGTCTTATTTGTTTCTGTACTGTTTCAGCATTCAGCAACAGGAGGATGCTGAACCACAGCATCAGATAGTCCATGACTTTCGTCACACCGAGTAATTGTTCTGACTATATTAGGCCTAAAAGGAGCACACCTTTACTATGAGTAAGGGGAAGACAGTTTTTTTTATATTACACCAATAATTACAACAGCATAACTACTACTACACATTGCAGGATGCACATTTCTCCTCATAAAAGTACAGTGGTGTAAAGTACTTAAGTAAAAATACCTTAAAGTACTACTTAAGTAGTTTTTGGGGTATCTGTACTTTACTATTTATATTTTTGACTACTTTTACTTTTACCTCACTACATTCGTTAAGAAAATATTGTACTTTTTACTCAATACATTTTCCCTGACAGCGAAAAATACTCGTTACATTTTCAATGCTTAGCAGGACAGGATAAGAGTCCAATTCAAGCACTTATCAACCGAACATCCCTGGTCATCCCTACTGCCTCTGATATGGCAGACTCACAAAATACAAATGCTTCAATTATAAAAAATGTCTGAGTGTTGGAGTGTGCTCGAGGCTTTCTGTAAATAAAAAAAACAAGACAATGGTGCCATCTGGTTTGTTTAATATAAGGAATTTGAAACGATTTAAACTTTTACTCAAGTAGAACTTTACTGGGTGACTTTTACTTGAGTCATTTTCTATTAAGGTATTTTTACTTTTACTCAAGTATGACAGTTGGGTACTTTTTCCACTACTGTAAAAGTAAACTTATTTTGTGCCAATTGATAACAATCGAGTCTGTTTTAGCCATGCCAAAGGTTATAGTGTATTTTCTATACTTAAGAAAGATGTTTTGACCGTACTCGATAGTGAGGAACTTCCCCTCTCCCCTGCAGGGATGGCAAAGCCATTTGTTCATACTGTGACAAGTCAATTGATGGAAATGTCAAGATCACAATCAATTACCCACAAATCTACAGCCACCCAAACTGTTTTATGGTACAGAACCCCAACCCTTGTCCAGACACCTCATTGTTAAAACAAATCAGTGAACTGAACTGAACATTGTTTTTTTGTGATATGTTAGTCCTCTCTCTCTCTCTCTCGCTCTCTCGCTCTCTCTCTCTCTCTCTCTCTCTCTCTCTCTCTCTCTCTCTCTCTCTCTCTCTCTCTACTGAGGGGAATATTTCCTTTTTTCAGTGCGGGTTGTGCGGTAAGGCCTTGGCGGTCGTCATGTCCCCTATGTTCGTGCATGGGAGAGTGATCCACTGTGATGGCTGCTTTATTAAAACCATGTAGGCCCCAGGGCTTCTCATCACCTTGACACAGAGGGCACAGCAGTGTCATCCCTGGAACATCCCTATCACCAACACAACCATTTTGACAGATTACTTGCTAGCATTGTTCAACATTTTTTTGTAAGATGTTATATTTCCAGAGTTATCATCAATTTTCCTAGTCTGACACTGAATGCCATTTTTTTGTGAATGTAAGACTTTTTTCTGTAAACAAATAAATTGTTTTTTCCCCATTTATTGTGTTTTCACCATGTGGAGGGCATGTATATCTGTAATGAGAAAAAATATATAAATGATTTATGGCAGTTTCCATAATTTATGTCAATAATTAACTTCTAATAACATTTGTCTTGTTGTTGTGCATTATATTACCCATGTGGACAACCTCACTGGAAGTTTTGTTTTGACATTTGTATGACAATGAAATGAAGCACAATCTTTTAATACCTTGGGTTCAAAGGCTTTGATACATTTTAATGGCTAATCAATTCAACACAGCATTATATACACACCCAATCCAGTAAATAGCATAGCAGGCCACTCACCAGCCAGAAATCCCCTGGAAATCAAACACTACAGTTTAAAAGCAGAGAGCATTAATACATATGGAGAATGAAAACTGAACATCTTATTTAGCTTATACCTTATAGCACATCCATAGAATTGGCTTTCCTTGCACCCCACACACAGTAATCAGTCAAAAGGACAAACAATAGGTACTACATCAAGAGTGAGTGCAAAAAAGCTGCCATAAGTGCTTTGACACACTTAGACAAGAGCGACTCCCACATTACACTCCCACATTTCACTTGAGCGTTGTAGAGAACTTTGGCACATTCTGCTGTTTGCTCTAGTTACAGTAATGGACAGCTCATTTACTAACACAATCTAAAGCAACAGGAGCTAGATCATGTTCACAATCTATATACATATCAGTAAGCAAGGCGACTGGGGTCGGTTTTTTAGTTCTGATTAGCATGGAGAGCAGCCATCTCTCCAAGTCACTCAGATTTAGAGAGCTAAATAGAGCCCACAATCTGACAATGGCATCAGGGACACTTTATAAAAGCTTTAAAAAAAATGTGTGAACCAAAACCAGAGACGCTACATCCAATGTGAAAATTAGCAACAGACATCAGAGAGGCATCCTCCTGGACTGACAACCAAGGGTATAAGACTGGTGAGCAGGGGAAGGGGCTTAAAGTTATAACGACCCATTTAGTATGACATATTAGGTTACATTATGAATGGAATAGCGGTCGTACAATATCATACAGTCATGGATTGCGCCCACCCCTCTTTGACCAACCTCCCTACTTTCGTTTCTGTCTAAAGTAACTAGACCATTAGTAGGTATCATACGTCTTGGAGGTGCTCAGAAATACATAAAGTATGGCTCTGAGGCTAGGCTGAGGTGATAAACCAGATGGTCAGATGAACCATGTGTCAGTAATTGGAGCCCTCCAGGGAAGCAGCCAGCAGTAGGTAGGGGACCCAGGTTGCAGGTGTGTCTCACAGGGGATGGATGGAGTTCAGCGGTGTGATGTGTAACTGCCCCCCTCAGGCCCAGTCTATGGGGTGATGGAGACGTGAAAGGGCACAGTTTTTAACAGCGCAGCCCTTTCCTGCCCAGGAACCGCAGGACTGCATAGTTATATGTGGTAGCTACCACATACATAAACTAGAGAGAACGATGAAGAGTGGGACAAAAGAAAAACTATTAAAAAATGAAAAAAATCCCAAATATGTTTTTGCAAAAGTGCAGCTTCATTTAGATGACACAATTATTCAATAGCCTCACAAGCTGATCTATCTTCGTGCACACATTGATCACTTCCATATGCCCCTACAGTTACGCCTCTATTACACTAAGTCTGTTCTCTATTGGTGAGCTTTTCTCTTATGACCTGGCTGGTCTTGTCATCTTAATCATTGTTGAAAATCAATAAAGACTTAGCTACTGTGCTGATGGACAGTATGATACATTTTTCTATTTCTCTGTTATTATTCTTCTCTGCCAAAGAGCCTCAAATTAACCCCATACCTCTTTGGTGGTATGCCTTAAACTAAGCCAAATGGAGCTGCAAAATTCAAGTCGGTAATACTTTATAATAACTATCCTTTATAAGCCATTTATAAATGAACTAAATATTACCAAATGATGTGTAAATCTTTGTAAATGATTAGTACATTATTAGTAACTGCATTAGTTAAACATAATATTTTTTGTAATTTTTAACTAATATAGTTACTAGTAATGTACTGATTTTTAACTATTAATAATCTGCTAATAGTTTATTTATTTACTCATTTGTAAATGGTTTATAAAGGATAGCTATTATAAACTGTTACCATCAAATCATACTCTGAACTTAAACCAAGAGGTTGACAGGCCCCATAGACTCATCAGTCTCTGGGTGGACGTTCTTACTCACCAGAGCCAAGAGAGCGATCCCTGCACCAGCAAAGGCAGCGATATATAGGTCATAGGTGACGAAGAACTGCAGAGACAAAACAAGCAAATATGATCAAATGCATTTTAGTACACATTATAAAAAGGGGCCTCATAGAGTGCATGTATTGTACATTGAATTGCTATGCAGAATGATAATTTAGCTATATGTTTTGTGGTTTAAAGGTTACATAATCCAGGAACATTCATTCTTTCAAAGTAGTTTTATTGTCAGACTGAGCTACCACCAACTCACCTCTTTTGTTTTGCAAATGGATGCCAAGGTCATTCCACAAGCCTTCCCTGGCATTGCATTCCAGGGCAGCAGTCCTAAAGCGAAGCTTGTCTCATTAATGTGAAATGAAGTATAGTACATTTCAAATGTAAAAATTGTACTAAAAAGAAAATAACATTAGGTGGCCCGGCTGGGCCCATCATAAGCTAAATGTACCATACTGCCGGGCATCCATGCAGATCCAGCCATGCTGGTTGATGCTGGGTGTCGTCTCAGCCAGGATGTTGATGGTGTGGCAGGTCTGTGCCATGTTGAAGAAGAAGAAGACGGGTATGGCTGTAAAGGCAAACACCGCCAGCCAGATCACTGCCAGGACGTATGTCACAATGATGAACTGTGTAGCAGGAAGCAGAGTAGGAGGTCACAGGAAGTTATTGGTCAAATTACAGGGAATCAGAATGTGACATAACATGTCCCATGAGGCCTTATTACTGCAGTAATACCCCACCACAGAGGGTAAATACTCTAACATGAGCCTAATATCCCCAGAGCATAATATATATGAGGGATTCATGGATAATTAACTGATGATTAATTAACCATTCTATTAATTGTTTATGGATTGTTTTTCAACCTCTATTGCAGTGGGTGGGTTACAAGCTAGAGTACAGTAGGCTATAGTGTCAATATTATTTTAGCAACCTAACAGCGAGGTGACGTCATTCCCTCCTCCCCCTTGCCCCCTCACCTTTCTCTCTCCCACTCACCGTCAGACTAAGGCAGCGGCCACATCTGGTGCTCCGGAACTCTCCGAAGGTCTGCTTGACGGCACTGGTGGTGTAGAATCCCTCGGCCAGCAGCAGGATGCAGTAAAGGAAGAAGAAAGAGGCCAGGCCATAGATCACGTACTGGAAGTACTTGATACTGGGAGACAAGGACAAGTCATAATGAGGAGAGGTCAGATATAAAAATTTGCTGTTGAGAGGTGGCTGCTCTCAACCTACCTAAAGGAAGGGGTACTACTACTACTACTACTACTACTACTACTACTACTGTAAGAGTCTTTACATTTATGTTGCTTGATTTGCACAGCCTATCTACAAATACAAACACTTACTAGGAAGAAAATTCTACTCATCAATTAAAAGGGCCACTCAACTCACAACGAGGCCAGGACAACATAGTCTTGTATGTTACGAGCGAAGTAAGTCTCGGCGAGAACCTCTGTGTTGGCCAGTGCCTCGTGCCCACAGCCACAGAACAGTGCCATGCCGGTGAAGCAGAGCAGAGTGGCCACCAGGGAAGGGTAGGGCACTGCCCCCAGGCAGCGGATACAGCAATCATAACAACCTGGTGAGGGGGCATAATACATCAACACACAGGCGGCACACACCGCACACACCAACACACAGCACATCTACGCCACAGTCCAGACACCTGTCAGTCACCCTACTTGGGGAGCTGTTGAAAAGAAAGACCCCACTGTTTCTGCTGAAAATCCATCAACATCCACCAACAACTTCCATCAACAGGCATGAAAGCAACAGAAACATTTTAGCGAAACACAACAGCGAAACCAAGTGCAGCAGAGCAGCGTATCCAACCAAGTAACGTTAAAGCGCCCATACAAAACCAGCCGCCAATGACTTCACAGCACTCTCATACACTTCCTCCAATGTAAGCTGTGCTGGGGAAGCAGATAGGAAACATCCAGACTGTTAATGGCTGTATTGGTATAGGAATCAGAGAGAGAGATGCACCTAGGGCTTTGCAAAGCCAAGGCTGTCTGACCGGAAACATTTGCTGCTTTCGATCTTGTGCTCCTCAACAACAAGCAAAGAGTTTATGAACCAGTGATGCTAAAGGCTCTTCTGCAGGATATTGCAACTAAAGAACAGCTCTCTGCACTGGTTTCATCCGTGTGTAAAAGCTCCTCAACTCCTGCCAACAGCTCACAGTTCAGCCCCTCTTCTCCCCAGAGTCCAACCCTCTTTCACCACCACCCGCCACCAAGAGAGGAGAGAGAGAAGAGGGCACTGAAGGATGGGCTCCAGGGGCTTAGAGAGAGAGCCTGTCTTTGTGGCGGGATACACAGTGCCCTTTGTCTTAGCTAGGAGTGGAGGAGAACAAATGCCAGCGATGTCAAACAAACAAAGACCACACTAGCACCACCTCACACACGCACGCACGCACGCACGCACGCACGCACGCACGCACGCACGCACGCACGCACGCACGCACACACACACACACACACACACACACACACACACACACACACACACACACACACACACACACACACACACACACACACACACACACACACACAACCCAACCCAACGATCTAATAAACAAGCCATCGGGCGCCTGGGCAGGTGGGGCGGAGGTCAGGGGAGTATCTTCACCACCAGGATTCTCACAGTACCGCTGGCAACGTCAGTGCTATTCACCCAGTCCAGCCCACAGCTACAGCTGGATGGGACTGGTACTATAAGTGTCAATGTAAGCAGGGGCAGGGACTGCGGTTCAAGTGTTCAAGGGTGGGAGGAAGCACAATGAATGGGTGGGGGGAAACTGAAATATCTTCACAACAACAACCAAGTGGCTCATCAAAGTTGTATGATCTACAAACCCCATTCGGGAATGGAAAACACTGTCATGATCATACATAATAGATAACTGAGCAACTGTTGCACACTGACTAAATGTTCCTGTAATATTATGGTTTGTGAAATATAATGAAATATACTGCCATTTAAATAAAAACAGCAACAGCTGGAAAGTTGTTTGAGTCCCTGGAAATTACATCAGCTGCAAACGGCCCTCTTCAGCTGTGCTTTGAAACACCACGATAACCTATTAATAAAATCACAGCACAGATACCACTGAAGGTTCATACCAAACTAAGTCCTTAAATCATGCTAAATCTGAATCAACTGTAGTGCAGAGTAACTATTTTGTTTGAAGAAATAGTAGTGAAGGAGGAATAGTTGGTCGAATTAAACTGACTCCAGAGTCAGATCTAACGCGTGAATCAAAGGATTCCATGCAAATTTGCTAATTATGCCCTGGACAAGACTGGAAATGTGAGAGCCTTTGACGTGATCGACCTTGCATGACCTCTCCCTGACAGCAGCCTGCGCTGGTCCTCTGTCTCTCTGAACCCCAATGAGTTCAATCCACCTTTTAGAAAATATTTGACTGATATTAGCTGTGTGAGAGCTGGTTTGATTTTAATTTTAATCTAATTTATTAGATGATAATCCTGAATGTATTTGAATCGCATGTTTTATTTTCAAGGAATTGCAATCAATATTTTGAGTAATGAGTATCAAGAAGCTTAGCTTATCTAAATTGTTCCAAATTGACTATTTAGTCTACAATATTATCTACATGCAACCTGGAATAATATTTGAGCAATCCTGCCTATGTTTTTAATGTTGCAATATTACCAATGTTGTGTTATGAATAACCCATGAGGTACCCACAAGTGGACATTATAATCTTATCAGACAATCATACAATCAACTTCCAATAAAACCAGCAATTATCACAATATTAATCAAGCCTTCATATTGTTCTCAAGTGAAGCAACAATTATATTTTCTAAAATATATATATATATGTATTTCAAAAGTAGATTCATTATATTCCACAGACTTTTACTATTAAGATAGTCATAGAAAATATTAAAACTCATTAGATAACCACTTACCCATGTTCAGAAAGAGGTATGGGGTTATTGAGGTTTAGCTTGGCGGCTTTGTGACTGTGATTTGAGAAGTTATTCCCCACCACTCCTATATGAATCTGACTCACGCTTTTGTCTGACCAACAATAGACAGACCCCCAGCTCCCAGAGCCAGCAGATCTTAAAGACACAAAGTCCCTTTTCAGCCACTGTCCATCACTAATGCAGCCCTGGGTTCAACATTAAGGACAGTGCAGGGGTCAAAGACCGGCAGACCCTTGCTTTTCAGTCACTTTAATGCATAACAAGTTCACACAAACACATAGCCTTTTCTGTGTAGTACACTTGCAGCAGACTTCATTGTAAACATTGCTGTGGCATGTCTCCCTATAAATTGGCTTTGGATTTTAGGAGTAAGTTATTACATAGATAAAGGCTGTATTAACTTTACAGGCATGGGTGCCCTTGATTTATAACTTGTTTTAAATGTTAGCAATCAGATACAACTCAATGAGCAGCACTTCATATCATTTCAAAAGATATGCCATACTTTTCAAAATTTCTCCTAGACTGAGTATGACATCCTGTATTCACCAATCCAGAGCAGACACCTTATAACAATTTCCCTAAATACAATCCTATTCCCATGCGTACAGATCTACTATCTTAATTTGAACACAGTTTTTGCGGAGAATTTTCCTGTGCAGGAAGAAATTCAAATGATAGTGTATTTGAGGTTTAAAAGGCTTCTAAAGTTTGTAATTTCCACTTTGAAATGTCAAACTTGATTTGCCCTAACAAAAAAATGTATCAACCCCTACAAAAAAAAGTCCATTAATTATAATCCACATAATAATTCTGATTTCCTATTGCTGCATAATTATTTTCCTGCTGTGATAAACAGGGTGAAATTAAGATAGAAGATCTGTAGGCCTTTTTACTGTAGGTGTGATCATCATGTGTGATCATGTGTGGGCTGCTGCATGGGCAGTTTATTCTCTCTTAGTAGCCAGGCTATTCATGGTCTGCATAGTATGTGTGCTGCCTATCTGAGGTACGTAAAGGACACCACATGGTCAATGAGAGCAAGCTCTGGCTGGTGGGTGTGTTCGGCTCTTCAGAGAAGCATCTTCAGGAAACACA